>NC_073629.1:74018300-74643300 GCF_029407905.1 Bubalus kerabau
TTGCAACAATGTGTTCCTGACACTTCTCTCTCATCCTCTCTGTCTCTCCTCCAAAATTTGATTCACTCAGCAACCAAAACCATAGCTTGTTTCATTTTCATGTTTTCTTTTCTGTGGGGTATAGGGTTGTTTGTTTTGTTTTGAACTAGTAAATAACTAATGTATATATCCCTGTTCAGATACCCAGATTGGAAGCAGTTGAAACCTATATAGTTGAAATCTATATTATTTTTTCCCCTATATATCACCATCTTCAGTTTTTTAATATGCCATGTACCCTTTAATATCTATCTGGACTACTGCTAAGATTTCAACTGTTTGCTGGTAGCTTCTCCCTCTTAGATGGTTTAGTCTGGATTCTTTTTTTCTGTTTTAATTTTTCCATTGAACCTCAGTTATGACTGAAACAAATGTTTTGTATCTTATCATTTCTTCCTAAGGTTTCTGAACAAACCTGATTCCTTATTTCTGCCCAGGTGGTTTAAAAACTGCCCTTTTTATTGTTTGAATCTGCAGCAATATTATTGAATTGTTTCTCTACTTCCATCCGAAGAAGATGGAATGTTCTCCTTATAATAAGGGTCCTTAATCTTTTTTATTTATTAATAAAATCTAAGGCTCTTCTGTGAATAAAGCCACAACTTTAGCAATCAAAAGCTATTTCCTGAGCTTGTTTCATTAGTAAGTCTAGACCAAACCTGGTACCACAATGATGAGAAATGACTCTTTAGAGCCTTTGGACAAACCTTGTGTTTCTAAGGTTAGTCCCTTCAGAATCTTCTCTGAGTCCTGATACAAACTCATAAAAGAGAAACCAAATTGCATCTGAACTAGCAGTTTCTACCTGCTTGGAAACTCAGGATCTGTGCTGTTAAAAGGTTCTGGGCTTTCATCCTACAGACCTGGCTGAGAAACACAATAGAAATGTGGATGATTCCCACCACATCTACATTACCAGATTATGTGTGCCTGTAGAGTTCCAAGTTAAGCTTTAGCAGCCTACACATTAAAGCCAGCTTGGCTGGTGCCTGCCAAGGCACCCTCATGCTGCTTATGTTTGCCATATTTGGCCTGGCTTATTGTTCCAGAGTTTTGTTGAGACCACTAACTGGGCCCACCTGTTCTTTGCTTAAGATCAGGCATGGCCCATCTGCTTGCTCAGGCCACTCCTGTTAGTTTTTCTGCTTACCTATATCATAAAAGTCATTCTCCCAGGACAAACACCCACAAGATAATGTGAAAATTCTATATGGCTCACATCTAAGACTTAAAGCTGCATTCTTGGTCAGAGCAGTTCAAAGACAGTCAGTTCAGTTCAGTTCAGTCACTCAGTTGTGTCCGACTCTTTGTGACCCCCATGAACTGCAGCAGGCCAGGCCTCCCTGTTCATCACCAACAGCCAGTCTACCCAAACCATGCCCATTGAATTGGTGATGCCATCCAACCATCTCATCCTCTGTTGTCCCCTTCTCTTCCTGCCCTAAATCTTTACCAGCATCAGGGTCTATTCAAATGAGTCAGCTCTTTGCATCAGGTGGCCAAAATACTGGAGTTTCAGCTTCAACATCAGTCCCACCAATGAACACCCAGGACTGATCTCCTTTAGCATGGACTGTTTTGATCTCCTTGCAGTCCAAGGGACTCTCAAGAGTCTTCTCCAACACCACAGTTCAAAAGCATCAATTCTTTGGCACTCAGCTTTCTTTATAGTCCAAGTCTCACAACTATACATGACTACTGGAAAAACCATAGCCTTGACTAGAAGGACGTTTGTTGGCAAAGTAATATCTCTGCTTATTAATGTGCTATCTCAGTAGGTCAGACCTTTCCTTCTAAGGAATAAGTGTCTTTTAATTTCATGGCTGCAATCACCATCAGCAGTGATTTTAGAGCCCCAGAAAATAAAGAGATGGCAAGAGTGAATATTAATATTCTAGGAATCAGACAACTAAGATGGGCTGGAATGGGTGAATTTAACTCAGATGACCATTATATCTACTACTGTGGGCAGGAATCCCTTAGAAGAAATGGAGTAGCCATCATAGTCAACAAAATAGTCTGAAATGCAATACTTGGATACAATCTCAAAAATGACAGAATGATCTCTGTTCTTTTCCAAGGCAAACCATACAATATTATGGTAATCCAAGTCTATGCCCCAACCAGTAACACTGAAGAATTTGAAGTTGAACGGTTCTATAAAGACCTAAAAGACCTTCTAGAACTAACACTCCCAAAAGATGTCCTTTTCATTATAGGAGTCTGGAATGCAAAAGTAGAAAGTCAAGAAACACCTGGAGTAACAGGCAAATTTGGCCTTGGAGTACAGGATGAAGCAGGGCAAAGGCTAATAGAATTCTGCCAAGAGAATGCACTGGTCATAGCAAACACCCTATTCCAACAACACAAGAGAAGACTCTACACATGGACATCACCAGATGGTCAACACTGAAATCAGATTGATTATATTCTTTGCAGCCAAAGATGGAGAAGCTCTATACAGTCAGCAAAAACAAGACCGGGAGCTGACTATGGCTCAGATCATGAACTCCTTATTGTCAAATTCAGACTTAAATTGAAGAAAGTGGGGAAAACCACTAGACCATTCAGGTATGACCTAAATCAAATCCCTTATGACTATACAGTGGAAGTGAGAAATGGATTTAAGGGACTAGATCTGATAGACAGAGTGTCTGAAGAACTATGTACAGAGGTTCATGATATTGTACAGGAGACAGAGATTAAGACCATCCCCAAGAAAAAGAAATGCAAAAAAGCAAAATGGCTGTCTGAGGAGGCCTTATAAATAGCTGTGAAAAGACAGTTACAGGACTATAAAAATAAACCACAGAGTACCTGTAACTCCAAGTCGAAACCTGGGCCCTCCAAAAAACTCTATCTCTGAATGCTTATTTTGTTCCTTAAACCCTTCTCTTTGTCTCTCTCTTGAGGATTCTGGTGCATCAGACTATAATACTCATGAAAAGTGAACTTATCTACCAGTTATAGACAAAACTAGAAAACCACAGCCTGCCCACGTGGGCTGCCTGCTTTTTTAAAACTCCTCCATGGAGTAACTGAGCAGAATGTTTATGTTCTGTTGAGAATTAGTAATCCCAGACTAAAGAGAAAAAAATGGTCTATTTTGTACATGGCCATTCCTCACCTATACTTGCAAACACCACTCATTCCTTCTTTGGGTGCGAGTGAGCAAGGGTGTTGAGAGAAGCCAAATATAGTAGATTAAAACCCTTCCTATATTCTTGACTTTCCATTTAATGAATCTTTCTGAAACAGCTCTCAAATTCAGTTAATTTCTTCCCTCAGGACTGTCCATTTTTGTGGAAACTATTGTAGTTTAGCTCTTGACTACTAAAGTGAACTGAGCCAGTTTTCCTATTTTTAGATTCAGACTTACCCAGCCCACCCTGGTCTTCCCTGGTAGCTCAGCGGGTAAAGGACCCACCTGCAATGCAAGAGACCCTGTTTCAATTCCTGGGTCAGGAAGATCCACTGGAGAAGGGATAGGCTACCCACTCCAGTATTCTGGCCTGGAGATTTCCATGGACTGTATAGTCCATGGGTTCGCAGAGTCAAATACGACTGAGTGACTTTCATTCACTCACTAATTCAGTCCACCCTACACACAATATAATCAAACAAGATTTAATTTTGCATCAACAGAAACGTTACCACCAGTACAAGTAATAGGTCTTTGAAATCACTCACTGAAAGTTAAAAAGTGTAAACATAAGCTCCGTGACTGTCAAGAGATGGTAATAGTTAATTACTGAAGAGATAACAAAGACTTCCTGGGCATCTTCTGATAAAAGGGAGCTCCAAGTATGGAAAAGGCACAGACTGTTCAGTTATGAGAGTAGTAGGATTGGGCATGTTGGATCAAATGCATGGATGGACAAAGAAACGGGTAAATAGAAAATAATTTTTAATTTACTATTGTACTGCTGTGTATAAATCACCACAATTCAGTTCAGTCACTCAGTCATGTCTGACTCTTTGCAACCCATTGGACTGCAGCACGCCAGGCTTCCCTGTCCATCATCAACTCCCGGAGCCTACTCAAACTCATGTCCATCACGTCGGTGATGCTATCCAACCATCTCATCCTCCATCGTCCCCTTCTCCTCCTGCCTTCAATCTTTCCCAACATCAGGGTCTTTTCCAGTGGGTTGGTTCTTTGCATCAGGTGGCCAAAGTATTGGAGTTTCAGTTTCACATCAGTCCTTCCAATGAATATTCAGGATTGATTTCCTTTAGGATGGACTGGTAGGATCTCCTTGCAGTCCAAGGGACTCTCAAGAGTCTTCTCCAACACCACAGTTCAAAAGCATCAATTCTTCTGTGCTCAGCTTTCTTTATAGTCCAACTCTCACATCCATACACGACTACTGGAAAAACCATAGCTTTGACTACACAGACCTTTGTCGACAAAGTAATGTCTCTGCTTTTTAATATGCTGTCAAGTTTGGTCATAGCTTTTCTTACTAGGATCAAGTGTCTTTTAATCTCATGGCTACAGTCACCATCTGCAGTGATTTTGGAGCCCCCAAAAATAAAGTTTCTCACTGTTTCCATTGTTTCCCCATCTATTTCCCATGAAGTGATGGGACCAGATGCCATGATCTTAGTTTTCTAAATGTTGAGTTTTAAGCCAACTTTTTTTCTGTCCTCTTTCACTTTCATCAAGAGGCTCTTTAGTTTTCTCCACTTTCTGTCATTAGGGTGGTGTCATCTGTGTATTTATAAATCACCACAAACAATGTATAATTTTGCACAAGTTAAATTTCAAAATAATTTTTTAGAGTTTTATCTTGGTAGAAATAATTTAAAAGATTTAAGCAGTTATGCCACAAAGTGTAGCATTATTAGCTAATAGTGTTACTATTTTGATAGTGATTCTATAATAATAATATGCCATATTACTATTTTGTTGTTGTTCAGTTCCTAAGTCATGTCTCTTTGTAACCCCATGGACTGCAGGCTGCAGTCACTGTCCCTCACTATACATACATATATATATATATATATATATATATTTATACTTATGCACATAATTTTATAATATAATTTGCATAGAGTAATGTAATAGTTATATATAATGGCTTTACTATTAAAGCTATGATACTCATATCATAGAAATTTAACAATATCATCCAATGGCATGCATAAATACATCTCATACAAGTCTATTGAAGATAGTTTTCATCCAAGTAAGAAAAATTGAATTAGGAGTTCATGTACATGGTAAACAATGGAATGGTATAGGAGATTTATATATATATATATATATATATATATATATATATATATATATCTCCTCAGTTCAGTTCAGTTCACTAGCTCAGTCGTGTCCAATACTTTGCAACCCCATGAATTGTAGCAGGCCAGGACTCCCTGTCCATCACCAACTCCCAGAGTTCACTCAACCTCACATCCATCGAGTCAGTGATGCCATCCAGCCATCTCATCCTCTGTCATCCTCTTCTTCTCCTGCCCCTAATCCCTTCAAGCATCAGAATCTTTTCCAATGAGTCAACTCTTTGCATGAGGTGGCCAAAGTATTGGAGTTTTAGCTTTAGCATCAGTCCTTCTAAAGAGCACCCAGCACTGATCTCCTTTAGAATGGACTGGTTGGATCTCCTTGCAGTCCAAGAGACTCTCAAGAGTCTTCTCCAACACCACAGTTCAAAAGCATCAATTCTTCGGCCCTCAGCCTTCTTCACAGTCCAAGTCTCACATCCATACATGACCACAGGAAAAACCATAGCCTTGACTAGACGGACCTTGTTGGCAAAGTAATGTCTCTGCTTTTCAATATGCTATCTAGGTTGGTCATAACTTTCCTTCCAAGGAGTAAGCATCTTTTAATTTCATGGCTGCAGTCACCATCTGCAGTGATTTTGGAGCCCAAAATATTAAAGTCTGACACTGTTTCCACTGTTTCCCTATCTATTTCCCATGAAGTGATAGGACCAGATGCCATGATCTTCGTTTTCTGAATGTTGAGCTTTAAGTCAACTTTTTCACTCTCCTCTTCCACTTTCATCAAGAGGCTTTTTAGTTCCTCTTCACTTTCTGCCATAAGGGTGGTGTCATCTGCATATCTGAGGTTATTGATATTTCTCCTGGCAATCTTGATTCCAGCTTGTGCTTCATCCAGCCCAGTGTTTTTCATAATGTAATCTGCATATAAATTAAATAAGCAGGGTGACAATATACAGCCTTGACGTACTCCTTTTCCTATTTGGAACCAGTCTGTTGTTCCATGTCCAGTTCTAACTGTTGCTTCCTGACCTGCATATAGGTTTCTCAAGAGGCAGGTCAGGTGGTCTGGTATTCCCATCTCTTGAAGAATTTTCCACAGTTTATTGTGATCACACAGTCAAAGGCTTTGGCATAGTCAATAAAGTAAAAATAGACACTTTTCTGGAACTCTCTTGCTTTTTCCATGATCCAGCAGATGTTGACAATTTGATCTCTGGTTCCTCTGCCTTTTCTAAAACCAGCTTGAACATCAGGAAGTTCACGGTTCACATATTGCTGAAACCTGGCTTGGAGAATTTTGAGCATTACTTTACTAGCATGTGAGATGAGTGCAATTGTGTGGTAGTTTGAGCATTCTTTGGCATTGCCTTTCTTTGGGATTGGAATGAAAACTGACCTTTTCCAGTCCTGTGGCCACTGCTGAGTTTTCCACATTTGCTGGCATATTGAGTGCAACACTTGCACAGCATCATCTTTCAGGATTTGAAATAGCTCAACTGGAATTCCATCACCTCCACTAGCTTTGTTCGTAGTGATGCTTTCTAAGGCCCATTCCTAAGGCCCATTTCTAATTTCACATTCCAGGATATCTGGCTCTAGGTGAGTGATCACACCATCGTGATTATCTGGGTCATGAAGCTCTTTTTTGTACAAATCTTCTGTGTGTTCTTGCCACCTCTTCTTAACATCTTCTTCTTCTGTTAGGTCCATACCATTTCTGTACTTTATCAAGCCCATCTTTGCATGAAATATTCCCTTAGTATCTCTAATTTTCAGTAGTCAACTAATGGCAAGTTAGTGGTTTTTAACAAAACATTTGCACAAATATATACATATATCCTGTACCTATAACATATAAATGAATATGTAATACATATGTGGATACATAATTTATGTGTATGTGTATACATACCCCATTGATCAATAAGTCATAGATCATACTGGAGGATTTATGGAAGATGAATGTTAGCTGCTTAAATTGCTCTGAAAAATAAACAACCACCTTGAATAAGGATAGCAATTGTATTTGTGTGAAAGAACCTCACATTTTCAGCTGTTCATTATATGCCAGGCTTTCCTTATCCCCATTCCTTGTATATAGTGTCTCATTGAATTGCCACAACAAGTGTTTGATGTATGATAGATGGTACCACCACTATACACAGGTGGGCTTAAATTTTTTTAATTTTGCCATATTTGCCTACCATCACATAACTAGTAACTAAACATAAGCTAGGATCCTAAATAATCTTTGTCTTTTGTACCTTTCTTTGTCACTGAAGATAAATATTAGCTGGGTCAGGAGTAAGACTATCTGGAGTAAGATAATTAAAGACCTCATCTGACTAACTTATTGTCTAATTCACATTCACTTCTAGTTATTCTTTTTTCCCCATAAGTGAATGCAAATTTTAAAAGAAAAAATTTTTTTCCTTTCTAATTCTCAGTTATTTGGCAAAAAGTTAACATTGACTTGTCGAAATGCATTGTGTAAAATGGGAAGAGAAATGCATGTTAATAAAAGTCATCTATTCTTAATAAGATATAATTTTTTAATTGCATACCTTTGGCTTAAAGCTCAACATTCATAAAACGAAGATCATGGCATCTGGTCCCATCACTTCATGGGAAATAGATGGGGAAACAGTGGAAACAGTGTCAGACTTTATTTTTCTGGGCTCCAAAATCACTACAGATGGTGACTGCAGCCATGAAATTAAAAGACGCTTACTCCTTGGAAGGAAAGTTATGACCAACCTAGATAGCATATTCAAAAGCAGAGACATTACTTTGCCAACAAAGGTTCATCTAGTCAAGGCTATGGTTTTTCCTGTGGTCATGTATGGATGTGAGAGTTGGACTGTGAAGAAGGCTGAGGGCCGAAGAATTGATGCTTTTGAACTGTGGTGTTGGAGAAGACTCTTGAGAGTCCCTTGGACTGCAAGGAGATCCAACCAGGCCATTCTGAAGGAGATCAGCCCTGGGATTTCTTTGGAAGGAATGATGCTAAAGCTGAAACTCCAATACTTTGGCCACCTCATGCGACGAGTTGACTCATTGGAAAAGACTCTGATGCTGGGAGGGATTGGGGGCAGGAGGAGAAGGGGACGACAGAGGATGAGATGGCTGGATGGCATCACTGACTCGATGGACGTGAGTCTGAGTGAACTCCGGGACTTGGTGATGGACAGGGAGGTCTGGCATGCTGGGATTCATGGGATCACAAAGAGTCGGACATGACTGAGTGACTGATCTGATCTGATCTGATACTTAGGTTATAAATAATCTAACATCTAAGAAAACCGCTTAACTTTACCTACCCTAGCAGAAAACCTGTAATCATCTGTCATGAGCTTCCGGTTGAAATGTCTCAACAAGTTTGTAGCCTTTTAAATAATTAAGAAAATTAGTAATATTGTAATATTTTGAAATTAGCTTGTCTAGTAATTAAATAAGCTACAGAAAAAGCTAAAATAAAATTTGATGAAAATTGGCAAAAGGCAAAAAAGTAGACACTTGTTTTGACATTTACAATTAATTCCACACAAATATTTGTTTAATCAGACAATGTGGTTAATCACCAAGGTGAAACTGAAAGTTACCAACACTGAATGCTGGTATAAAAGTTAATAAATTCAGTTCATAATCATTATGCACATGCTAGTTATAATGATTTACTGTCCATACCAAATCTTTATAAGCATTGTAATTAAATATAAAATGCACATTAGAATTATAATGAGTAATTAGGGCAACATAACTAATATGCATGAAAATCCCAAAGCTCATTAACATGTAAAAAGACAAAACCTGTTCTACCTAGTGTTTCACTTATTTTCTATAGCTAAATGAATGCCAGTATAGTCTGTACATTGTTTACCATTTTTGGTTTTTATGAATAATGCATTTAAAACACACCCTGGAAACATTTGGTTTAGTTACCAAAAACAGGCTTATTTCCATTTTGGAAGAAACAGAGCTAGTACACACATATAAATACATGCACAAAACCACACTAAAATAGTTATTTGATGCTTTTAGTAGACCACCTCATAGGATTACTTCAGTAAGGAGGACATAAAACCATAATGGACTGTTATTTCATGGGGCACACAGTGGAACTCTCTGAAAAGAGGCTGAAGATAATAGACCCAATGGGGAACATTGTCTTAACACTATTTACTCTTTTTACATTATTGTCATACTCACTTCCTACTATGAATTTCCATTTATTTAAAAAAAAATGGTGGAATCATATTCAGGCAGAAATCCTAAAATAAGCATTTAACCAAAATGATAACAGAAACAGAGCATATTGCTTCTCACATTGTTTTGAAACCATTCATTCTGCTTTTTTTATATATAAATGCATAAAGTGCTTCTAATATTCCAAGTATACACAGATCACCTTTCTAGTTTATATCATATCCTGCAATTTTAGATCAACTAACAACAAAGATTTCTAGTCAAAATAAACACTTATTTCCTTGGCCAACATATCCATTTATTTGACCAACACACAGCCCTGTATTTCTAAAACATGTAACTTTTTGAGATATATTTTTAGCTTTAGATTACATTTTAGGTGAAATATGCCCCAAATTCTGTTATTTTCACATCCTGACTTAACAAAATGTCTTTATTAAAAAATTACTTAAGAAGTATAAGCAACACAATACTTTAAAGCAATTATCTTTCAAATATAAATAAATTTTTTAAAAATTCATAAAAGAAGTATACATTGTTAATAAATGGCACTAATGTCAATACTTGCCAATACAATACAAATATACTTAAGTATCAATTATATATTACATGAACATAATAAACCCATTAACATTGAATCTAACTTTGTATTGCATTGAAAAAGCCTGGAGGGTAAATTATAGCAAGATCATAGAATTATAGTATTTTATAGGAAGTATCATTGATCATATTTGTTTATTCAATCAGCATTTATAAAGTGTCCACTATGTCTTCTACACTGGGCTTAAAGAAACACAGAAGATTATGACACATTATTGGACATTTTTAATTCCACTGGAGCCCTGAGCTCCTCTAAGCCAAGAATCACTTTAATCTGTTCTTTTTTTTTTTTTAATTTTATTTTATTTTTTAACTTTACAATATTGTATTGGTTTTGCCATATATCGAAATGAATCCACCACAGGTTTACATGTGTTCCCCATCCTGAACCCTCCTCCCTCCTCCCTCCCCATACCATCCCTCTGGGTCGTCCCAGTGCACCAGCCCCAAGCATCCAGTATCGTGCATTGAACCTGGACTGGCAACTCGTTTCACATATGATATTATACATATTTCAGTGCCATTCTCCCCATTCATCCCACCCTTTCCCTCTCCCGCGGAGTCCAAAATCTGTTCTTGACCAGTGTTCTGCGCTCCGTCGTGTCCAACTCTTTGCAATCCCTTGGTCTGTAACCCAGCAGGCTCCCCTGTCCATTGAATTTCCCAAGCAAGAATACTGGAGTGGGTTGCCATTCCCTTCTACAGGGGATCTTCCCAACCCAGGGACTGAACTGGTGTCTCCTGCATTGGTAGGTGGATCCTTTTACCACTGAGCCACCTGGGAAGCTCATTCTTGACCAATAGCATGGAGTAAATAAATGATTAAGAGAACATACAATAACTCAAGAAGAAATATTGAGTCAATAGATGATACATGAAGATAGAAAAACCTCCCACTTTTTTCAGATGCATTGTATTTGTAGTAGCTGAAGAAATGGGGAGTCTTCCTAAGGTGAGTCCTCATCAGCCTTTCCAGAGTGTTTTAATAACACCTTCCTGACATGCTAGCTTTCCACCGTACTTGGTTTGCGCAGCACTTACTGTTCTTTTGGTTTCCATGGTACCTCTGTTCTGTATGATATATCCTCAGTCAGACATTCTTCACACTAGCTTACTCTCAAATCTAGTTTGTTTTGGATGCTTCTGATAAAACAAACCTTCCTATTCAAGGCAGACCCATAGAACTCACTTTGGCTTCAGAATGGAAGAAACGTTGAGCACAAATGGCTGTAGAAAATTCTTCGGAATTTCCTGGCAGTCCAGTGGTTAAGACTTTCACTGTGGAGGGCCCCAGTATGATGGAGGGGGAACTAAGATCCCATAAGCCATGCAGCACTGCCAAAAAGAAAAGAAAATTCTACCTACAAAGGTCTAGATTGTTCCTTGGCAAAGCTGACTCCCATCCCAACCCAAATGTAGACACAATAATATTTCCCAGACCTAATGATGATGCGCTTGACCACGTGGCTGCTTTGACTAATGGGCATTACCGATATGACAGAGTAAACACATGAGAAATAGATGTTGGCTGTTATATGTCGCCAAGATAAAATAGTAATTTGTTACACAGTATTATTGTGGCAATAGCAACTGAAACATGGAATAAAACTATAGGCTATCCATGAATGCTTTCTGAGTCCCATATATTAGTAAAAGCCATAGACAAATATTGCTTGAATTTTTTCTAGAGCTATGCTTTCCAGGTACATAGTATTTTAAAGCTGAGTTATATAGACTTATAATGCTACATGTCTGCTAAGTCACTCCAGTTGTGTCTGACTCATTGTGACCCCATGAACTGTGGACTACCAGGCTCCTCTGTCCATAGGATTCTCCAGGCAAAAGTACTAGAGTGGGTTGCCATGCCCTCCTCCAGGGGATCTTCCTGACCCAGGGATGGATTCTGCAGCTCCTACATTGCAGGCAGATTCTCTACCACTGAACCACCTGGGAACTCCAGATATAATGCTACATGTGATATTATATAATATATATAAATAAAATGCTAAAGTTAACCATTTAATTTAAGATACTGCTGCTGCTACTGCTAAGTTGCCTCAGTCGTGTCCGACTCTGTGCGACCCCATAGACGGCAGCCCACCAGGCTCCCCCATCCCTGGGATTCTCCAGGCAAGAACACTGGAGTGGGTTGCCATTTCCTTCTCCAATGCATGAAAGTGAAAAGTGAAAGTGAAGTTCCTCAGTCGTGTCTGACTCCTAGCGACCCCATGGACTGCAGCCTACCAGGCTCCTCCATCCATGGATTTTCCAGGCAAGAGTACTGGAATGGGTTACCATTGCCTTCTCCAATACTTTGTTCCAAATCATATCTAAAACACTAAGGAGTATATTAAATTTGATTACATTTAAATTAATATATTTATATATAACATATAATAAATATATCCAACATGCATTTATTATTATATATCATTAATATCTATTTCTGCTTTATTGACTATGCCAAAGCCTTTGACTGTGTAGATCACAATAAACTGTGGAAAATTCTTCAAGAGATGGGAATACCAGACCACCTGACCTGCCTCTTGAGAAATCTATATGCAGGTCAGGAAGCAACAGTTAGAACTGGACATGGAACAACAGTTTGGTTCCAAATAGGAAGAGGAGTACTTCGAGGCTGTGTATTGTCACCCTGCTTATTTAATTTATATGCAGAGTACATCATGAGAAACACTGGGCTGGAAGAAGCACAAGCTGGAATCAAGATTGTCAGGAGAAATATCAATAACCTCAGATATGCAGAACACAACCCTTATGGCAGAAAGTGAAGAGGAACTAAAAAGCCTCTTGATGAAAGTGAAAGAGAGTGAAAAAGTTGGCTTAAAGTTCAACATTCAGAAAACGAAGATCATGGCATCAGGTCCCATCACTTCATGGGAAATAGATGGGGAAACAGTGGAAACAGTGTCAGACTTTAATATTTTGGGCTCCAAAATCACTGCAGATGGTGACTACAGCCATGAAATTAAAAGATGCTTACTCCTTGGAAGAAAAGCTATGACCAACCTAGATAGCATATTGAAAAGCAGAGACATTACTTTGCCAACAAGGTCCGTCTAGTCAAGGCTATGGTTTTTCCAGTGGTCATGTATGGATGTGAGAGTTGAACTGTGAAGAAAGCTAAGCACTGAAGAATTGATGCTTTTGAACTGTGGTGTTGGAGAAGGTTCTTCAGAGTCCCTTGCACTGCAAGGAGATCCAACCAGCCCATTCTAAAGGAGATCAGTCCTGGGTGTTCTTTGGAAGGACTGATGCTAAAGCTGAAACTCCAGTACTTTGGCCACCTCATGCGAAGAGTTGACTCATTGGAAAAGACTCTGATGCTGGGAGGGATTGGAGGCAGGAGAAAAAGGGGACGACAGAGGATGAGATGGCTGGATGGCATCACTGACTCGATGGACATGAGTTTGAGTGAACTCTGGGAATTGGTGATGGACAGGGAGGCCTGGCGTGCTACAATTCATGGGGTCGCAAAGAATCAGACATGACTGAGCGACTGAACTGAACTGAACTGATCATAATATAGTATACATTATATACATATAAATATTCATCTAAATAAGTATGAGTGCCTGCATTCTAAGTCATTTCAGTCATGTCCGACTCACTGTGACTCTATGGACTGTAGCCCACCATGTTCCCCATCCACAGAGTTTTCCAGGCAAAAAATTGGAGTAGGTTGCCATGTCCTCCTCCAGGGGATCTTCCTGACCCAGGAATCCAACCCATGTCTCTTATGTCTCCTACATTGTAGGTGGGTTCCTTACCACTAGCACCATGTGGCAAGCCCCTCTAACTAAGTGTAAAGGGGTGAAAAAACATAAGTTATATAGAGAATGGCCTATGGAAGAGCAAGGGCAGAAACAGGGGGCCAGTTGGGATACTTGCAATATATTAGGCAAGAGGTAAATTTAGCTTGTTGTCCTCCCTGGTGGCTCAGCGGTAAAGAATCTGCCTGCCAAACAGGAGACTCAGATTCAATCCCTGAGTTGGGAAGATCCTCTGAAGTAGGAAATGGCAATCCACTCCAATATTCTTGCCTAGGAAATATCATGAACAGAGGAGCCTGGTAGGCTGCAATCCACCAGGTCAATAAGAGTCGGACACGATTCCGGAACAACAACAAACTTGTCTTGTAGTAGCGTGATGTTAGTCATGATATTAACAGTTATGGGGTGGAGAGGAGTGATCAGTGCAGTCCCTCAGTCATGTCCGACTCTGCGACCCTATGGACTGCAGCACATTAGCCTTCCCTGTCCATCACCAGTTCCTAGAGCTTGCTCAAACTCATGTCCATCCAGTCCGTGATACAGTCCAACCATCTCATCTTCTGTTGTCCCCTTCTCCTCCTCCCTTCAATCTTTCCAAGCATCAGGGTCTTTTCTAATGAGTGAGTTATTCCCATCATGGTCAAAGTATTGGAGCTTCAGCTTCAGCTTCAGTCCTTCCAGTAAATATTCAGGGTTAATTTCCTTTAGAAGTGATTGGTTTGACTTCCTTGCAGTCCAAGGGACTCTCGAGTCTTCTCCAACACCACAGTTAAAGGCATCAATTCTTCAGTGCTAATCTTTCTTTATAGTCCAACTCTCACATCCGCATGACTACTGGAAAAACCATAGCTTAGCCTATACAGACCTTTGTCTGCAAAGTAATACCTCTGTTTTTTAATATGCTGTCTAGGTTGGTCATAGCTTCTTCCAAGGACAGCACATCTTTTAATTTCATGGCTGCAGTCACCATCTGCAATGATTTCAGAGCCTGAGAAAATAAAGTCTGTCACTGTTTCCCTTGCTTCCCCATCTATTTGCCATGAAGTGAGGGGACTGGATACCATGATATTAGTCTTCTGATTGTTGAGTTTTAAGCCAACTTTTTCACTCTCTTTCATTTTCATCAAAAGGCTCTTATTTCCTCTTGGCTTTCTCCCATAAGGGTAGTGTCATCTGCATATCTGAGGTTATTGATATTTCTCCCAGCAATCTTGATTCCAGCTTGTGCTTCATCCAGCCTGGCATTTTTGCATGATGTACTCTGCATATATGCTAAATAAGCAGGGTGACAATATACAGCTTTGACCTACTCCTCTCCCAATTTGGAACCAGTCTGTTGTTCCATGTCCAGTTCTAACTATTGCTCCTTGACCTGAATACAGGTTCATCAGGAGGCAGGTAAGGTGATCTGGTATTCCCATCTCTTTAGGAATTTTCCACAGTTTGCTGTGATCCATACAGTCAAAGACTTTAGCATAGTCAATGAAGCAGAAGTAGATGTTCTTCTGGAATTCTCTTGCTTTTTCAATGATCCAATGGATGTTGGCAATTTGTTCTCTGGTTCCTTTGCCTTTTCTAAAACCAGCTTGAACATCTGGGAGTTCTTGGTTCACATACCATTGAAGCCTAGCTCAGAGAATTTTGAGCATTAGTTTGCTAGTGTGTGAGATGAGTACAGTTGTGTAATAGCTAAACATACTTTGGCTTTGCCTTTCTTTGGGATTGGAATAAAAACTGACTTTTCCAGTCCTGTGGCCACTGCTGAATTTTCCAACTTTGTTGGCATATTGGGTACAGCACCTTCACAGAGTCGTCTTTTAGAATTTGAAAAAGCTCAGCTGGAATTCCACCACCTCCACTTGCTTTGTTTGTAATGATGCCCCCTAAGGCCCACTTGACTTCACATTCCAGGGTGTCTGGGTCTAGGTGGGTGTTCAAACCATCATGGTTTTCTGGGTCATTAAGATCTTTTTTGTATAGTTCTGTGTATTCTTGCTACCTTTTCTTAATATCTTCTGCTTTTGTTAGGTCCATACTGTTTCTGTCCTTTATTGAGCCAATCTTTGCATGAAATATTCCCTTGGTATATCTAATTTTCTTGAAGAGATCTCTAGTCTTTTCTCTTCTATTGTTTTCCTCCATTTCTTTGCATTGATCTCTGAGGAAAGCTTTCTTATCTTTCCTTGCTATTCTTTGAAACTCTATGTTCAGATGGATATATCTTTCCTTTTCTCCTGTGCCTTTTGCTTCTCTTCTTTTCTCAGCTATTTTTAAGGAATCCTCAGACAACCGTTTTGCCTTTTTACATTTCCTTTACTTGGGGATGGTTTTGATCACTGCCCCCTGTACAATATTATGAACTTCTGTCCATAGTTCTTCAGTGAGGAGTGATAAAATGCATTTTAAAGGAAGAACCTAGAATATTATGGAGTCTCTCAAGGCTTGTAAATATTTTGCAATGACATTGATGATCTGGTAATAGTAACTGTTCATCAAATGCATAATAAGTTTTGCAAGATGAGAGCAGTAAAGAGCGAGGAATCTAGTGATTTTGACTTAAGAGGCACTAAATAAGATTGAGATTATAAGGAGGATATTGGCTGCACATGTTTATTTTTATTTCTGAGCAGAAGAGGAAAGAGCCTGAAGATTTTGCTAATAATTTATTCATGTTCTGGTGTTGCTGACATGGAATTTATTTGTTAGTCAGACTTCTCCTTTCTTGACAAACCCATCAGTTGTCAAATTGCTTTTGCTGTTAAGCAGAGTTTTCTCAAACCACATTTTATTTAATCATTTCAGGAAGGATGACTTTTTTTTCCCCCTTTTAAAACATTCTTAGTCCCAAATAAACCTTTGCTATTGTTTCTTAAAATTACAGGTTTTCTACTATCCCTCCTTCCCACATCTTTCAATTTCTTTAAGACACAATATTTGTAGTGAAATGTCTCTCCCACTTTATGTCTTCTTTTCTTTTGGTCTTAGCTACCTACAGTGTTTGCTCTGATTTAGCTTTCATTATCCTTAAAGAGAAGTGTCCAAGACTGTGTTTTTCAGATGGGAAGAAAAATTACCTCTCAATTCTAAAACTAGTATCACGTCTTGCTAGATTGTTGTCCTCCGTGTTCAAAGTCCATGGCAAGTCTGGATAAAGCATGTCCATTTCATAGTTATGACTTCTGTTGCTTTGCTCTTTGAACCATGTAGAAATACTGTAACAGGACAGCTTCCAGGCTACAGGTCTGAGAGTACAGCTGATTGACACCTCAAGGTAAACGGGAAGGTAGAAGCAATTCAGTTTAATGTTCACCTTCTTACTAGAGAATCTGTGCCTGTAGTTGTGGAAAATGTCATTAATTTAACATGTTTCCTATAGTTTTGCTAAACCTCTAACCTTCTTCATGCATTTGAGGGCAGTAAGCAGGGGGAAAAAAATGGGTAGTTTACAACTAGATTTCTGTAATGTAAATCTTAGCACTTTTTCTTTAATCCCCTCCCTTTTTTCTAGCTACTCAAAGGCTTTCTTTTCATTCCCTCCAAGACAGTGTGTTTGGAAAGTAATTCCTTAGAATATATTAGCAATATGAATTATTCATTTCTCAGAATTAAACAATTTTAATAACTGAATTTTAATCAACTTTTTAAATGTGCTATTTTAAGATTATTGAAGGCCACAGAAACAAGAAGAAATAATAAACCATTCAGTCAACTAAGGAACTTTCAGAGGAATCTGGCCCTGAGGCCAAAGAGAAATATCAACAGATTAAAAATTAACCTAAGGAAAGATTCCATCAATGTTATCACCACCTATTACAGATTATATCTTTATTGCTATCATTTATTTTATATTGATTTATTGCAAAAATCTTAAATTTATATATTTGAGCTTATTCACATTTTGAGAGATTAATATTAATCTTTAAAAGTGTACCATGACTTAAAGCATAAGCATAATTGAAATGTAAACAACTTATTTTAACTGATTAATTAATGCAAATAGAAAACATTTCCCCATCAGAAAAATAATCCCAAGGATATTTTCATATTTTACAGGTAATCTAAAGAAAGCATCTCAATTATTCTAATCTTTATTTGGAGGGATTCACTAAAAAGTAATTTTTATAGCAGTAAACATAATTTTGGGGGGCTCCAAAATCACTCCAGATGGTGACTGCAGCCATGAAATTAAAAGACACTTACTCCTTGGAAGCAAAGTTATGACCAACCTAGATAGCATATTCAAAAGCAGAGACATTACTTTGCCAACAAAGGTCCGTCTAGTCAAGGCTATGGTTTTTCCAGTGGTCATGTATGGATGCGAGAGTTGGACTGTGAAGAAAGCTGAGTGCCGAAGAATTGATGCTTTTGAACTATGGTGTTGGAGAGGACTCTTGAGAGTCCCTTGGACTGCAAGTAGATCCAACCAGTCTATTCTAAAGGAGCTCAGTCCTGGGTGTTCTTTGGAAGGACTGATGCGGAAGCTGAAACTCGTACTTTGGCCACCTCATGCGAAGAGTTGACTCATTGGAAAAGACTCTGATGCTGGAAGGGATTGGGGGCAGGAGGAAAAGGGGACAATAGAGGATGAGATGGCTGGATGGCATCACTGACTCGATGGACGTGAGTTTGAGTGAACTCTGGGACTTGGTGATGGAAAGGGAGGCCTGGCGTGCTGCAATTCATGGGGTCACAAAGAGTCGGACACAACTGAGTGACTGAACTGAACTGAACAGAAACTTATAATAGCTTCAGTATGTAAAGAACATATTCAAATGTTTAAGAATTTGAACGTTTGCACTGATGGGCAACTTTTGTTACAAGATCCTATGTGCTAAGAATCAAGATGTCTTTGGAGAATCCCACTTCACAATTCTTGCAGACTTGTTCAGTGTACTCAAATCAATCACATACAGCTATAATTCACCATTACTGACAACAGAGAAGAGAGTAAATCATGAATAAAATCTAAAGAAAGAAAGTTTGGTGAACAGCTAAGAAAACAGTGAACCATTTAATTCCTATTGATACAGCTGGTGGCCCAATAAATCTCAGACATATTTTACAGTGGATGCATCACTGGAGTGAGCATTGCTGACTACAAGGGGACAGCTACTTCAAGCTGTAATTTCAGTAGTGCTGACCCTTGCCAAAGCATGATATGAATGAATTCTGCCTAATCACAAGCAAACTCATTATATAACCCTTTCTTTCCTGTTCTTTTATTTACTTCTTCATGAGTCACAAATAATATAACTTTCCATCCTCAAATGGCTTCTCACAGATGCACATTCATAATCAACACAATATCAGATCATTCATACCACAATTATGTGATTAATGAAAACTTAAGTATATTTAACTATCTTAAAATGATTAAATGTTATAATAGAGTTAAATCATGAGTTTAGAAAAATAATCCCTTATGTTGTAATTTCAAACAATGCACAGATTTTTTTGAGTGTATGGAACCAGTTCTAGGACCTTCACCAATGCCCCTAAAATCTGATTTAATACACAGTTATATATCTTAGCTCTGATTTTTTTTATAAAATATTTTTCTTTTTACACATCTGTGTGAACATAAGTAAATTAGAGATCACAGCTTAATACACTGTTTTAATGAATATTAAATACTGAAATTTAGTTTACATGCAAAATTATTATCATTGTCATTCTTTTCAAAGAGACAATGATCTCATCATTTGCTTAACTGAATTAGTATATTGATCTTGTATATGCCCTAACACATGACATACCTCCACAATTGCACATCTTTCTAGAAGGGACACCTATGTGTTCCATGCACTTTTAATGTTCTGTCACATTGTTGAATCAAGCCTCTTACTTCTTGGTCAGTGAGACAGGAAACTAAGTCTACTATAAATATGTTAACAAAGAATTTGCCCTTGGTTAATTACAGTAAATAAAAAAAAGCAAGATATTGATGGACTTCTGGAGAGTAAACTTGATGTATAAGTTTATCTTTGAATTAATCACATGCTTGCTGTACCAAGACAATGATAAAAAAAAAAGAAAGAAAACTCAGTTTCCTTTCTATCCATATCTGATTTATCTTTCTATGTTCTTAAAGAGAATAGAGCTGTGATACCCTATTCATTTTCAATAATTCCTGTTTAATAATAGACAAGTTTTATTGACTTCTAACTCAGCACAGAGCATTATAAGCATGCTCCATGAAGTGTTTTATATTGCCTATACAGCAATCCTATGAAGTAGGCACTATTTACTTTTCAGATGCAAAAACTGGAGTTTAGAAGGGTTAACTAAGATGGTGAATATTAGAACCACTTTTGCTTGACAAAAAGTGGTGTCTTTTATGAAGACAAAATGGGCCTTTTTATTAATACTAGAGTATGTTGCCACTGTGTAAATGCTTAAGGTCTTGACGAACCAGAAAATACCTTACACATTGGATTATTTTCATTCTCTGTGAGAGCTTACCAGAGGTGTAATTCAATGTGAAAGTTCTTTATGCCATGAGTCATGAAGACTATGTCTATATTACAGTATTTTGATTTTTAAGAAGTCCAGTTAGATAAATATTTTAAAAATTTAGCTTAGTAATAACATGGAGTTCTTATCTTTCTTTAAAATAAAATTAGTCATTGAAATAAGGACACATGTACTTCACTGATAGGGTTTATTGACCTTGTGATCCATTTCTGTGAGATCGGAAACCTTAGAAAGATTTTCAGGTTTCCTACCCTGAGTTGCATCTTATCTTCAGGAAATAAAGTTTTCAACTATCATCATCCCCATTTGTAGCAGTAGTATATTGAGCAAGCACATCTTTTACATCGTGTGTTCTCTGTTAGATGCTAGAAACCTTATTTTATTTTTTCGGAAACTGTCCATTTGACCAAGTGTGCCATAGTGTAGTTCACAAAGTTCGGAATCTAGACCAAGGTCAACATGCTTATTTACCACAGTGTTTTCCTATGTAGCTTCTCTAGGATGAATTTCTTCATGATTTACTTCTTATTACTACCCCTCACTCTTCTTTATTGTTTTAATTATTCATCATGGTACCTTTATCATTGTCCATCATTTTGAGGAGGCAGGGTGGTGATCAAACACCTTTGAAATTCTATAGTTTCACTGCAGCTAACTCACTTCACTAAGGCTATTAAAGTAACTCTCTGATTCACTCATTTTTTGTAATAAGACTTTGTGCAAAACCAAACTTCCCAATCGGGATGGCAAGAGAGGAAGAAGGTCTTTGTGGCTATTGTCATGTAACTAAGAAAGCTTGAATCTTGATGAGGCTTGTTGGGTGCCAAGTGCAGAGGTTCTGTTGCTTGCACCTGCAGAGCCTGGAGTTTTGGGTAAAGAACCTTTAATTATCTTCATCCTGAAATGACTGGCTAAACAATGACAGGAAATATCCCACTGAGTAAATGAAAAGGGAAGACTCCTTTTCTATGAACATCTAATCACACAGGTGTTAAATATCCCTTCTTGACCCCTTCACTGCTGGTCTTCCTCATCATCTGTTCTTTGCTGTTTCCTGCATTTGTCTAATAACATTCATCTGAAACTGAATTTTTTGTTCACTATACAATTGCTTCAATTTATAGCCATATACAATTTGATACAAGGGTAGGATGCCTAATTTCAGCATTGCAAAGGAATCAGTCTATTCCCAAGGATGCCACTGTACTCATGAATTCGAGGAATCCAAGTAATCACCTTCTTTGCCACTTTGGTGTAATTTAAAAAGTTACATTTGACTAGAACAGCAACAACAACAAATATATTTCCATAGAAAGAAAAAAAGAAAACAGTTCCAGAAATAAAAATGCTTGTGTATGCACATGTTTACACTCCTACTCCCACTTCTATTCCAGGACCAAAATTCACAGAACCACACAGTATGATGGGGAAAGAAATAAGCTCTGGGAGCAACTACTCAAATTTTATCATTTGATTGTCTTTTCTAGGAAGAGCCCAAGATGATTTCCTAAAACATGGAACATTTCAGGGGAAACTGAGTGCTTTGTACAACTTTACTGATCACACATAAAATGCATTGTTATAGCTCCAGTTAGAGATGTAATTAGCCATAATTGTTGTGAGGTATATATTTCTGGCCAAAAAAATGGCCATATCCTTCTGATGCAAATAATTACATCACATAAAACTCGTTAGTACCTTATAGCTCATGAGCACACAGAAGTTAGTTAAAGCAGTGATGAAAAGTCATGTATCACATAACAGAGGATGTGCAATAGACCTTAGACATCTACTTCTCCAACTGTCCAAAATATCCAGAATATGCCCCACAAAATATTTGGCCCTCAAGAACTCAGTATAAAATACTCTGTAATTCTGTGGTCTCATAAATTTGGAAAAGCTCCATACTGTGAGATTCACAAGGAATACATGAGCATCACAGTCTCTGAAATATGCTCTAGAAAAGAAAACTATTGGGTTTGATTAGACATTTCAGTGACCACAGAACTCTTATTTATACAAAGTAATAGGATTCAGATGGTGTAAACTTGGAATTTCACTAAATATGTCTTCTCACTGCCAGTTAACTAAAATGAGTTGACTCAAGTCCAATGTGACCAATGATCTATTTAATTAAATTTTCTCTCAATTCCTGCCTTTTCTATGGATTGGCCAATGATTTTCTCATCATCCTAAAGATTACTACAACAGGCTTCTAGCCGTTCTGCCAGTTTCCTCTCCTGCCTCTATCCAGACCATGTTCCACACAGTGGCCAAAAATCTGTATAAAATGTTAATCAACTCATACCATACATCTGCTGAAAATCTCCACAACCTCATCTTAGAATAAAATTCAAAGGCTTTACCATCATCTCCAAGACCCTCCGAATCTGAGTTCCAGCTGCCTATCCAACCTTCTCTTCTGGACTCTTCTGCTCACTTAATCTGCTCAAGTCACATTGACTGTTTTGCTGCTTCTCAAACATGTTAAGCATGTTTCTACCTCAGTGATTTCCCCTCAGGGCCTTTGAGTTTTATTTTTTTCTTTTATTTTAATAATTTTCTATAGAAAACCACATGATTTCTTTCCTCACATCGTTTACTTCTCTGCTCAAATTCTCTTCTTTATCAATAAGTAGCTCTGTAACTCCACCACATAAAAGAACCCACCTTGCATTCCTTTTTCTTTCATCTTGCTCAATTTCCATCTTAGTTTGTATCACTCCCTTACTGTTTATTTATTTACTGTTTGCACATTCATGTACATGTATGCATACATACAAACTCAAGAATCTTAGTCTTATGAGGCCAGGGATGTTATATTTTTTATTAATGTAGTCTTCAATAAAAAGTACCTGTTGAGTTGATGAAGGAATGAAGAATAAAGGGGTGGATCTACTTCCTCTTGTACGGTCATTTTCAAAAAAGGCAGAATAATATGCATAAGGGTTCATTCATGTCCCAAAGAAAAATCAATACAGTTTTCAAGTTCAAGTTTATAATTTTAGCCTCAAAATGAAATGTATTTGAGACTTCCCTCTCCATATTGATTACTTACACCCCACGGCCCTTTAATTCTCTAACACATAAAACACTCTCAGGACCTTTTCTTACTCACATTGTTAATTCCTATTTCATTTTTTATCTAGGCTTCCGTATGTTGTTTTAGTATCTTTCTGTTTTTCAGTGTCCATTTCAGCAGCCTGTGAACCCTCTAGACAACATGATCATGTCCCTTTAACTTGTATATTTACCAAATGTTGAGCCATATGCACACTGTACTGCATAAAAGGCTTTTAATGACAAATTAGATTTTTATTTAGGTTCATTACGCCTGGGTTTTCAGGCCATGTTCTGAATTTCATGGTTTTGTTTGTAATGAGTCATGGCCCCCTTGACAGACAAGGGAGTAATTAAACTAGCTAGGTTTTCAATAGAAACTTGTGATGGATCTCCTGTTGCATATGTTATTTCATCTTCAATAATAGTTGGATATCATAAAAGATTATGGCCTCATAGTGTGACAGAGAGAGAAATACATGAAAGTCTGTGAGAACAGAGTGAAAATACAATCTTACCTATATTTCTTACAAGCAAAACAGTGTCATAATAATTGACATAAGGGGTTGTTATTTATAGATATCTTTTGTATTGTTATTGCCTTATAAGGGGGGATGTGCATCTTTACATAACAAAGTTAAAA
Organism: Bubalus kerabau; assembly: GCF_029407905.1. Taxonomy (NCBI): domain Eukaryota; kingdom Metazoa; phylum Chordata; class Mammalia; order Artiodactyla; family Bovidae; genus Bubalus; species Bubalus kerabau. The sequence continues at coordinate 74,042,361 of NC_073629.1, forward strand.
CTTATTAAATGGTTCTTCATGTTGAATTAGAGAATATGTATGTGTTTGTATTTGTGTATATATAAATGTGCTTATGTATATTCTTTCATTTTCTTATTCAAACTTCTCAAAATTATTTTTGCCAAGTTATCCGCAAAACATTTATAAAAGTATTTCTTTGCAAATATCTTTCTAATTGAGCCTACTATTAAAAATAAAAATACCACAGAGAAATAGAGGTGCTAGAAATTCAAAGTAAAGTATCACCCTTAACAGAAAATGATTAATCTGCTCAGGTATTTTCAAAAGGAAAGGCAATGTTCTGTTGGAAGAGTGTGTATGGTTTTTATATTCACTACATATTGAAAAATCATTAAACTCTGTACCTTTTTATTGCTTTCTAAAGAAACTTAAAATATATCCAAGGTGCACACTTAGTCAAGTCTTTTGTCTGAATGAATTAGTATTTGCATATTCCAGGTTCCTGTTATACTGAACTCTTTTTCATAGTGCTATTGAAATATGTACTATGCTAAATGTAGACTGGTAAAAAAGAAAATATTTATGGAAAAATAGAAGCATACAACACTGGAAAAATAAAATAGGAAAAATCTAGATGACTTTGCAATTGGTGATGACTTTTTAGATACCAAAGGCATAATTCATGGAAAAAAAAATAGTTGATAAATTGATTAGAATTTTTGGCTCTGTGAATCACACTATCAAGATAATGCAAAGACAATCCACAGACTGAGAAAAATATTTGCAAAAGATGCATCTGACAGGAGACTGTTATCCACAATATATAAAGAATACTTAAAACTCAATAAAAATAGTATAAACAATTCAATTTAAAAATGGACCAAAGAAGATATATAGATGACAAATAAGCACATAAAAAGACAATTCACATCATGTCATTCAGTTCAGTTCAGTTCAGTTCAGTCACTCAGTCGTGTCCGACTCTGCGACCCCATGAATCACAGCACACCAGGCCTCCCTGTCCATCACCAACTCCCAGAGTTCACTCAGACTCATGTCCATTGAGTCAGTGATGCCATCCAGCCATCTCATCCTCTGTCATCCCCTTCTCCTCCTGCCCCCAATCCCTCCCAGCATCAGAGTCTTTTCCAATGAGTCGACTCTTCACATGAGATGGCCAAAGTACTGGAGTTTCAGCTTTAGCATCATTCCTTCCAAAGAAATCCCAGGGCTGATCTCCTTCAGAATGGACTGGTTGGATCTCCTTGCAGTCCAAGGGACTCGCAAGAGTGTTCTCCAATACCACAGTTCAAAAGCATCAATTCTTCAGCACTCAGCTTTCTTCACAGCCCAGCTCTCACATCCATACATGACCACTGGAAAAACCATAGCCTTGACTAGACAGACCTTTGTTGGCAAAGTAATATCTCTGCTTTTCAATATGCTGTCTAAGTTGGTCATAACTTTCCTTCCAAGGAGTAAGTCATTAGTGAAATGCAAATTAAAATAGCGATACCACTACAAACCTATTAGAATGAACAAAATCTGAAACACTAACTCCAAATGCTGATGAGAACATGGAACAACAGGAATTCTCATACATAGTTGGTAGCTATGCAAACTTTGGAAGGCAGTTTGTAAGTTTCTTACAAAACTAAACATATTCTTATCCTATAATCTAGCAATTGTACTTCTTGGTATTTACCCAAAAAAGTCAAAAATTTACATTCACGCAGAAAAATGGATTTTTATAATGGCTTTCCATGTGATTGCCAATGCTTAAAAGCAACCAAGAAATTCTTTAGCAGGTGGATGGATAAATAAACTGTGGTACATACAGACAGTGAAATAGTATTCAGTGCTAAAATGAAAAGACATGAAGAAAACTTAAATACTTAAATAAAGCATATTACTAAGTGAAAGAAGCCAATATCAAGCCAATATGAAACATATGAAACATGTTATATGACCCCAACTACATAACATTCTGGAAAAGGCAAAACTATTAATAAAATTAAAAAATCAGTGATTTCCAGTAGAGGGGGAGTAAAAATGAGTAAGCAGATTTAGGAGGATTTAAAAATAGGAGAATTTTAAAGGCAGTGAAAATATTTTAAATAAAATGGCTTATACGTACAACTCCTAAACTCATCTACTTAACTGTTGAACCCATCTCAGTCAATGGGTATTTCTAACCTTCTGCTGCTGCTGCTGCTAAGTTACTTCAGCCGTGTCTGACTCCGTGCGACCCCACAGACGGCAGCCCACCAGGCTCCCCTGTCTCTGGGATTCTCCAGGCAAGAACACTGGAGTGGGTTGCCATTTTCTTCTCCAATGCATGAAAGTGAAAAGTGAAAGTGAAGTTGCTCAGTCATGTCCAACTCTAAGCCAAATAAAATCACCCTCAATTTTTTTTTTTTTTTTTACATCTGTCAAAAAATCCTGTTGGCTCCAACTTCACAACGTACCTCAAAGCCAGTAACTTTCCACTACCTCAGGTGCTACCACCATAATCTGAGCTGCCCACATCACTTGCCTTCCTTACTGTAGCAGCTTTCATCCTGGCCTCATGATAATCTTTTCTCAACACAGCAGCCTATGATGTGATACTTTTAAAACAAAAGCCAGATTATGCCCCCCCCTGTAGTGGTTCACCATCTCATTCAGAGTAGAAACCAAGTCCTTAAAATTGCCCTCAAGGTTCCATCTAATTTTCCATCCTCTGGCTCCATATATTATTCAGGGTTCTCACAGAAAAATAAAACCAATATATATGTGTGTATCTACATATACATACAAACACACAAACATATATGCTGCTGTTAAGTCACTTCATTTGTGTCTGACTCTGTGTGACCCCAGAGATGGCAGCCCACCAGGTTCCTCTGTCCCTGGGATTCTCCAGGCAAGAAAACTGGAGTGGGTTGCCTTTTCCTTCTCCAGCAAATCCCTCAGTCATGTCTGTCTCTTTGTGACCCCATGGACTGTAAGCCTGCCAGTCTCCTCTGTCCATGAATTCTTCAGGCAAGAATACTGGAGTGAGTAGCCATTCCCTTCTCCTATGATACAATGAATATTTTTAAGCATCATTTTGTGCCAGGCACTGTGCTTTGACCTCTGAATAAGCAGAGATAAATCAGATATTTATCCTGCCTTTAGGCAGCTGACAAGGAAGCCTGGTGTATCCATCATTGCGAGACACAAAGTGTATGTTATGAGAGATTTAAAGAAACTATTCTGAAAAAAGGAGAGCTATTTCCTGCCAGAGCAAGGAAGAGTAAGGAGATGGTGACCCCAAAATTTGGGCCTTGAATCTGTGGAAATGGGAAAGGATAGTATTCCAGGTAGAAGGAAACACATTTTAAAAAATCACTAACATGATAGGGAATAAGGAAAAACACAGAATAGGAAGAGTTCAGACTTTGAGTCAACATGCCTGACATGAAATCCAAACTCTGCAGCTAAGCAGCTGTGTGACCTCAGACAAATTATTTAACCTCTCTGAGTTTCAGTTCTCACATTTGTAAAATTGGGATAATACCATCTAGCTTAGAGCATTACTGTGAGGAAATCATGAACATAAAGCACGGAGCCACCATGACTGGCTCCCAGCCGTCACTCAGTGAATGAGAGCTATTATTGAAGTGTAGTTTGACTGGAGTACAGATGAAGTGTTCCCCTCAACAATGCCATTTTTCCAATAGGAAGCAAGGCCAAAATGTATTGCATTTACTCTGCACTCCCTAGGAACATTTGTCTATTGTCCAACTTGAAAAATGAAGCTGAAAATGACTGGTCTCATATGAGAAGCATAAAACACTGAAAATGTGATGCATTGGTCTATCAGGCCTAAGATTGCTTTGAATATAGAAGGAATAAAAATATGTGTGCTATATTTCTGTTGAAGATTATTTTAACTAACCCACCCGTTTCTTTCTTTCTTTGTTTCTTTTTCAGTTGCTCCTACAATTCAGGAAATTAAATCTGGCACCGTGGCCCCTGGACGCAGTGGATTGATAAGATGCGAAGGTGCAGGTGTGCCGCCTCCGGCCTTTGAATGGTACAAAGGGGAGAAGAAGTAAGGACTTTGTGATTATTACTCTGTTTCAAGCACTTTGAGCTAATGTGTTTGTGTTTCAGATATTTACTTTAAGCAGTTTCTTTAACTGGCTTGAATGATTCTTAGCAGCCTTCTCTGGGGCATGAAGAGGCCCACGTGGGAGGGATGAGTAGCTAATAGCATCCAGAAGAAATGTCCACTTTGGTTTATATGATCTCAGAAATGCCAGCAAATCCCCCATCACTGATGCCTTTCATTTCTACCCCTCCCTTCGGAGCCAGCACACCATTGCTCTTTCTGGAAACCATGTTTACTTGGGAAATAAACCAGCTCTTAAAGGACTTGGACCCAGCTTCCATGAGAGCACTCCAAAAGCAATCAGAGCTGCTGACTCTGCCTGGCTTCCTTGATCAGCCTAACCCTTTTACCTGCCTCTCTCTCCCTCAAGACATTTTAACATTTTGTTTTTATAGAATATGGCATTTCAGGTATTCTATCACTAAAGGGACTGTAGAGGGATAAACTGCATGGTTGAAAGACTAACGAAGGGGATTTTAGGGCTATTCTAACACCAGCTCTACATGATTGTCCCCTTAAGGCGCTTCTGAAAGTCTTAGCAAGAGCTGTTGAACAAGAGAAGACAAGACTTAAGGACTTTCTCTTTACTTTCAACCAGTGGGTTCATTCAGACCTCTTCACCTGTTCTTATCAAGCCAACAAAGAAGAATGGGACCCCTGTGGATTAAATGGAAGATATAATACAGAGGAGAGGATATCATCTAAATGGCTTCAAAATTAAGGAGGGAATGTATTCTAGAAAATGTTAGTTTGGACCATATGAAATTTAATTTTTTTTTCAGTCAAAAAGGCTAAATATTGGCAATGCCATACTGTTCAACATAAACATATGAGGTTTATTAAGTGTCATGTCTCATAACTAATTACAGCTAAGTGTCTGAACAGAAAACAGGTGAAATCACATAAGAACTTAGATGTTGCCACAATGGATGAAAATGGATGTGACATGAGTAGGTACTTTGTTTCTTAAACTGTAATCAAAAGAGGATTTATGGAAAATATTCTCCTTTAACATCAGCCTTAACAATAAAACAATAAAAGATATCCCCATAACTATCTTATTTGTTTTGGATAACTGATAGTGGATTCACCTAAAATTTTTTTGCAGTTATTTTATATGTAACCTCTTCTACAATTTGGGCTACTTAATTTCTAATTCCTTTAGCTAATTAATTATTGCTTTTATTAATTTGAAATCTTGGTGGCTTTTGGAAGCTCCCCTATATTTTTATAAACCTAAAATTAGATAAACTCATCTGTGGTCACCCTCATCCCAACCCTACAAGATTATATATCTGGCAATATAACCTTCCTCAGATTCTGATAATCCAGGTTAAGAAGTTTTCAGTTTGTGATGATGAATAGAGGTAAACATCTAGAAGCATGCTTCTCAATCCTTTGAAAATTATGAAACCCTTTGTTCAAATATAATCCTATTCGAAGACCCACTAAGTAATATCTGTGAAAGTAGGGGTAAATGGAGTCTCAGTTCTATCTACTCAGAGCCCCCCTTCCATTAGGATGTCCTTGTAACTCCTTCCCCCATCCCTGGTTCTCCACAAAGCATACTTTTTAAAAAGTGGTTTAAATTATTTTACATATCTTTCAAATTCACTTTTGAAACTGTGTCATGACTTTCTGAAAGGTTAACGAGCAGGATTATTCTTAGTAGCACAAGTGAGAACTCCTTTGTTAAAGTCCATTTTATTTCTACTTTTTTTTTTTTTTTTAGCTATATCTCTCTCTTCCACTTTCCTAAATTCAGTGACCATTGTCAAAAAGATTACAACAATCCTCACCCCACTTGCTTGGCCTATACCAAAGACAGAAAAGAGCCAAGTGGTGTCTGCAGTTGTAGCTTCATTTTTTTTTTTTTCCCCCAAGTGGGGAGATGGACTATAACTTTTCAGAGGAGTTTAGAACTGCTACAAAAATAGGTTGATGAATTCTCCCCAATCAGAGCCCTTCCCTAATACACTCATTCACAGAAAAAAATCTAGCAGCTGTGAAAATCAAATGCACTTTCAAAGGCAAATATATATTTTATTTAAGAATGAAGCATACATTTATCATTTGTTAGAGTTGTATTTGAAGAGATAGCCAAATTCTCAAATACCACTAGAATATATAAATCTATCTTCTCAAAATTACAAAAAAAAAAAACAAATTTGAATATGTGTAGGGAGTAAGAGAAAGAAAACTTCTGCTTGTCAAATGATTGTTGTTACACTCACTAAGTGCATCTACCATGCTACCTTCAGGGCCCAGGACATTTAAAAGATTTATTTTATCAAAATGAAAAGCTATCTATGTGATAAGCACTTCCTATTTAACATTAACCCATTTTATTTTCACAACAAATGTATAGAAAGATAATATTTTTATCCTTACCTCTTGCTGAAGAGAAATCTAGCACAGTGTATTTACAATAAGTACTTTGCACAAGTCTATAGTTAATGACAGAGCTGGAATTTGAACCCAAGAAGTCTTGCAAATATTCAGATGGAGTTCATGGGTTTAACGTCTATACTGTGACACCTAGTATGGTCATGGGACCTCGGGATCTATCAAAAATAATTTGAAATGTCAATGTTAAATGCCAGGATAAAGGCATTTCAGGTAACTTATCAGTTAGCAAAATAAGACTGAACATAGAAACACTTGCTTATACTTTCTCAGTTGGTTTAGTCAAAGACACAGAAATAATGGAGTCAAGTTAACTAGACAGAAAATAAACAGATACAGCATGTTTTTGGGTTGTTTTCTTGACCTCCAGGTTGTTAACAGAAGCATGAGGCTGTCAGAGACTCTCTTGGAACAGAGCAGAGTTTTTACAAGATCTGGAGAAGTTTTATTTTCTTAGTTTTATTTCCTTTTATACTTGAGGCTTGAAAAATATTCAGAAATAACTTACTCTTCATATACTTTTGTGCATACATGCTCAGTTGTGCCCAACTCTCTGCTACCCCATAGCCCACCAGGCTCCTCTGTCCATGGAATTTTCCAGGCAAGAATACTAGAGTGGGTTGCATTTCCTACTCTAGGGATTCTTCCTGACCCAGGAATCAAACTCGTGTCTCTGGCAGCTCCTGCATAGGCAGGTGGATTCTTTACCCCTGGCACCACCTGGGAAGCCCATGTACTTTAAGAGATGTTTATAAAAATTCATCTTGCTTAAGTCAAGATTTTCAAAGCCAGATTTTCATTCAGATAAATATAAGCAAATAAACACAAACAAATAGGAGGAAATACCTGATCGTCTCTAATCTTATCTTTGCCTATAGTTGTACCATATCCTGTAAAATCCTCTTCTGTGCACTGAGAATAATCTGCTTGAAAACTTAAAAAAAAAAAAAAGATCCTGCAAAATTAAGCACAGTTTAAAAACAAGGAAGAAACATTACCAGGGATAAATTACTTCCCAGGACCTTTACATTCTGTCTCATTTATTCTTCAGACCTCTCTGAGGTATGATTTGTTATCTTCAATTTACTGATGACAAAACTAAAACATAAGAAACTTAACTTGTCTAAGAGCACTCACATAAAAGATGCTATCAGGACACATTTTACCTTTGTCAGCCTCTCAACCTATGTTCTGTCCTTCGTGTACATTGCCATTATTAGTTTTCTGTTGCTAAGTAACAACCCCAAATTTAGCAACGTCAAACAGTAAGCTTTTGTTATCTCAGTATGTCTGGGTCAGGAATCCAGGAGCATTCCTGGTGGAATTCCTAGTGGGGTATGGCTCAGGGTCTCCCACCTGGTTCCCATCAAATGTCACCTGTTGCTGATCCTCTGAAGGCTTGACTAGGACTGGAGGATCAGCTGCTAAGACGGCTCAGTCCCATGCCCCACAAACTGGTGCCTGTTACTGACAGGTTGTTGTTTAGTCATTGTCTTGTCCAACTCTCTAGTGACCCCATGGACTGCGGCCCACCACATTCCTCTGTTCATGGGATTTCCCAAGCAAGAATACTGGAATAGGTTGTCATTTCCTTCTCCAAGGAATCTTCCCAACCCAGGGATCAAACCCAAGTCTCCTGCCTTGGCAAGTGAATTATTTACCACTGAGCCACCAGGGAAGCAACCGTTACTGACAGAAGGTGTCTGTTAATCACTATATAGATCTCTAAATAGGGCTGCTTGACATCTTTATAACAAGACAGTTGACTCTCCCCAGAGCTAGTGATTCAAGAGAACACCATAGAAGCTGTTCATGAGCTAGTCTGAGAAATCTCTGTCATTTCTGCAATATATTATTGGTTATAAAAGGTGACCCTATTCAAAGAGGGAGAGATTACAGGGGAACATAAACATTAAGAGTTGAGAACCATCGGATGCCATCTTCAAAGATGTCTGTCACACAGTCTCCCTTATGAATGATATAATTGTTTATACATTAGAAATATTAGCCATTTGACCTTTAGTTTATTGTACTGTTTGGGTAAGCATCATAGCAATGACCAAAGTTATATATTAGTTATGAAGATATGATTTCTTTGTATAAGATAGTCCGGGCTTCCCAAGTGGTGCTAGTGGTAAAAAACCTACCTGCTAATGCAGAAGAAATAAAAGATGTGGATTTGATCCCTGAGTTGCTAAGATCCACTGGAGGAGGGCCCAGCAACTCACTCCAGTATTCTTGCCTAGAGAATCCCATGGACAGAAGAGCCTGGAAGCTTATAGTGCATGGGGTCACAAAGAGTTGGACACGACTGAAGTGACTTAGCACACATAAAATGGTCATTTTTTTTTTTAACACTATAGTGACTTTCAACATACCTGGCAGGGACAATTCTAGTATGCTAAATTTTACTCTATGTATAAATACAGTAAGTGTTGGGAGAACTAGAGTTCAGACTTTGATTATACAAAAAACTAAAAATTTTAACTTTTTTGTCTTTTTTAAAAAATTTTTATAATTGGATGCTAATTACTTTGCAATATTGTGGTGGTTTTTGCAAAGAAGACTGATAAGAAGAAATACACTCCTTATATGTCGTGAAAGGACACTTTAAGTAAATAATGTTTTGATAACATGAAATTAAGTTGATATATGACTTGAGAATAGTACATTCACTTAGGATTAAGACTAAAAACATAAAGTAAATTTTAATAGACTAAAATTTAAATAAGTATTACTAAAACAGATTTTATATCACTTTATGGAGATGATAATACCGTCTTGACTTAAATAAGAATTTTGTTATTTGTCTACTTATTTGGATTACCTCCTATTGATTTTTAGCTGTCCTCAAATCCAGGCCCGCAATTTAGGAAGACTTGCCTTCTTATTTTGTATGATGAGTTTAACTGCTCCAGTGTTTTAGAATGATGCATGCTTTATTCACTGCCTATTTTAAGCAAATGTTCCATTGTGGCTATGCTTTTTAGAATTCTTTATTATCAACAAGGCTTTTTCCGTAATAATTTATCATAATTTAAGATAAGGATACAAAAGTTACAAATAAGGTAAATAAAAATTACATCCATGAATGGAAAACAAATATGTAGTAAAAAATTAAAATTATCAATATATCTGTTAATAGCAAATGTATAACTACAATTGAATATATTTGATGATGAGAACTTATAATATTTTGACTTTTTAAGCAATGGATATCAAATTTAGTCTATGAATTTTTGCCATTCTTTACTACAAATATCCATGTCATCATACCTCTCACTTCAGAATCCTGTAATTTGTTCAGCTTAAACCACTGCTTCAAAGGGAATATGATGAGCAGTACCTTATTGCCTGTTTTAAAGGATTTATTATCTATGTGCATAAAACATGCATACACATGTTACACAATATATTCAGTTATCACTTAATGGATAGCGAAATGCCTAAAATCAGCCAGGTGGAGAATGCCAGGTTCACATTACACAGAAGTATGATGACCTTTTTCAATCAGGTTAGGTTTTCACTTTAGGGAATGATGATTTTTTTTACTGTTAGCTTTACAGAGGTGAGGTAAACTTGGAAAATCATAATGAAGTGGAGTGACCTTTCCTTTCCATTTTCCTATTCTAGATTATTTACTACTGGATCGTCTAGACAGGCCATAAATTTTATCTGAGTTATTCATTTTGATGAAGGAATATAAGAGGGAGGGTCTTCTTCCTTTCTTTTATTTTCAAGGGAACCAGAAAAATGTGTTAGAATATTTCTCTGTGTCTTCATTGATCCCTCTTTCTCTGCTGTTTTTCATGTAATTTGTGTGTGTTAAAGTTATGAATACATACATCACATTTGTATAACTATGATTTTCAAAGCATTTTTATATATGGTAATTTAGCAAAAGAAGGACATTTTTGCATTTCACTTATGATAGAATCAACTCTTTAAGCTTTGGGTGCTGCTTGAGAGAGGCAGAAAAAGTAAAAGAAAGAGATAAATATAAATAGCAACAATTTAAATGGCATGAACTTGCTACTCCACTCAATATATGTTTCAGAAAGACATGCAGTGGGAGACATATTCCTGCTACTCCTTCGATCAGTCTTCATTCCTATTTTTTCTGATAGTGTGAGTATATCTCCATTCTCAGTGAGATTTTCAGGTGGAAAATGTGTGTCTAATATAACATGGTTCTAAAACAAAAATCAACTATTTCATCCAGTGCTCAACCATGGAGAATTGATGTAAAACAGTATTTCTATTTCACAACTATTTTAGAATACATATCCCTATGAGTGAAATTTAAACCTTAGCAAACTACCAAAATATGCATACTTATTTGTAAATTATGTACATGCATTTCTGAATTAGTATATTGCATGCATTAAATAAGCTAAAACAGATAAAATTTAGGAGATGAGATATAAATGAAACTTAAATGGACATTTTATTATCTTTTTCTTATACTCTAACAGATCATTTCACTGTACTCACCCTGAAGGGCTTGCCTTCCATTTTGGAGACTTTTGTGAAGTGTGTTAGTTTAAAGTAAGGAAGTCTAGGGAATTGTCAATGGCAACCCATTCTTGCCTTAGAATTCCATAGACAGAGGAACTTGGAGGACTACAGTCCACGGGGTCACAAAGAGTTGGACATAGCTGAGCCACTGAACACACACACAAGGGCAGTTTTAATGGCTTGTGACTTTTATCCTATATGCTGACTTTGAAGTCTTACATCACATATTATATAATCACTGCATATTATCTTATTCATTCCTTGCATAATTCTAACTAGATTATGCCTAAGAAAAATACAATCTCATAAAGGTAAAATGACTTGCTGAAGGGAATTAAAGAACGGGCAGTAAAAATCTAATTTCAAGGAAAACTTGGGAGGTTGATGAATATGTTTATGGCCTTTATATTGATGGTTTCACTTTCTATTGAGGTTATCCAAACTCATTGAGTAGCATATATAAAATACATAGAATTTTATATACATTGATTATACCTCAGTAAAGTGACCTTAAAATCAAAACAACCACTCCCCTAATTTCCTGACTCTCATGTCAAGATATCCCTCTTCTAGATTTTATACCACAGTTTGATTATTCAGAGGGTCTAGAATTATAATTCTACACACACATACACACACATACACACACACACACACACCCTGCCCATCACCCCTCTTGTCCTCTCATGTGCAAGGCTGTTACTATGAGTAAGTCATTACATATTTTGATTTATAAGGGTACTGGATCATCTAGACAGGCCATAAATTTCATTACCACCCCACATTAAAAATGATCTTCTCTGCTGACCTGAGATTTTCTTTCTTTGCATCAGGCACTTATCTGTGAGGCAATTTGTGAAATTTGAAGAAGAAATAAGTTCCCGCATTGAAAGAACTTGAATTTCTAATATTATCTCATTATTATGTATTTGCTTATTTTTATTAGTATATAAATTTCATTCTGATGATACTTCATGCCTTTTTACAACCAAAGTCTTATCAATATAACTTCATCACCCCTGTAATGATTTAGTCATTCAAGGCCAAGTTGATAAAGGGTAAATATCTGAAACAAATATTGGGATCTGGAGAGCACATGTCCGAGTAAGACATGCTGCTACTGCTACTGCTGCTAAGTCGCTTCAGTCGTGTCCGACTCTGTGCGACCCTGTAGACGGCAGCCCACCAGGCTCCCCGTCCCTGGGATTCTCCAGGCAAGAACACTGGAGTGGGTTGCCATTTCCTTCTCCAATGCATGAAAGTGAAAAGTGAAAGTAAAGTCGCTCAGTCGTGTCTGACTCTTAGCAACCCCATGGACTGCAGCCCACCAGGCTCCTCCATCCATGGGATTTTCCAGGTAAGACATAAGGACATATTATTTTATTGTAAACTTTGGGCCAGTCAAGCAAGGTTGAAAGTGGACTAACTCTAGTTTGCATCTCCTGACTTACAATTTGTGACCTGTCATAAAAATCACCAAAATGAAGTAAGTACCAAGAAAATCCGAAGAGAATCCTAAGTCAGTTCCTTAAAAGTGCACAGCAACAGTCAGTTCAACTCCAATCAGAGCATTAACAAATGCTTCCAGAAGGTGGGGAAGGTAGTTTTTGTGCTGGAAAACAAAGAATGAATAGAATTTCCAAATATTGCAAGGAGTTGAAAATAATCATAAGCAAGGAAAGAACACAGTCAGTTCATATAAGCATTGTGTGGAGTTTGTTATGTTTCAGGATAACAGGACATGAAATCTGGTGTGTGTAATAGGAGGTAGGTTTAGAAAGGACCCTTAGGGCAAGACTTGAGGGATCTTAAATATCATAAGACATTTGGGCTTGATTCCATAGGCCCTAGGAAGCCATTTGGGGCCTTTTCAAGAGTAGTAAAATGGCCTACTTCTCATCTTCACAAAACATTTCTGGAAGCATTTGGGAAGAATGGATGGGAAAGATATAAAATATGGTTTAAACTGGGGTATTGGTTGTTCAGTTTAAAAGCAAGACAGAAAATGTATTATTTGTATATTTCAGTGTCTGATTAGATACAAGGAAAGGACAATTTGAAGGTAATTCCAAGTTTTCTGTCTCAATAACAAGGTTGAATGGTGAAGTTATTAGCTGAGATTAGGAACACAGGAAAAGAGATTTGGAAGAATTCTGAGTGCCGAGTTTGCTTGGGAAGCATAGTGAAATCAGGTGTTGATACTGGATACACAGTCCACGAGCAAGCAGGGTTTTGGTTGTGTTCTTAAAATGCATAGTGATATTTCCAAAGTAAATACTTGGCCTTATCACTTTGTCCTGGAATCCTTCAGTGATTCCTGACTACCCCTAGAATAAAGTCCTAACAGTACAGCATGCATGGGAGACCTTCATGTTCTAGCCCCTGTTGACCTCTCTGGCTATAAATCTTGCCATTCTGCTGTCTCAAAATAGGGGGTTTATCCATCCTGAAATATTCAGCTACCAAACTGTGATATGATCTCTGTCTGTCAAGCCTCTTCATATGTTGGCTGTTTTGCTCATAAGCCTGTTACACACACACACACACACCCTGGCTATCTTTGACAGGTACCTCTGCCTTCCACTAGTCCTTTTGTCTCAATTCAGATGTCACCTCTCAGAAAACTACCCTGAGACTTTCATGCTAAAAGAGGAAGCTCTCCAGATGTACTCCCATTTGCTCACCTCTATCTAAGTACTTTTACAAAACTCTTACAGAATTCATTATTTATTCATTTATTTATTTTTGGCTGTTCTGTGTCTTTTTTGTTGCCTGGGCTTTCTCTAGTTGAGGTGAGTCAGGACTGCTCTGTAGTTGTGATGCACAGGTTTCTCATTGCAATGGCTTATTTTGTTGCAGAACACGGGCTTTAGGATGTGCAGGCTTCAGTACTTGCAGCATGTGGGCTCAGTAATTGCAGTTCTGGGCTCTAGAACACAGGCTCAAGAGTCATGGTACACAGACTTTGTTGCTCTGTGGCATGCGGGATCCTCCTGGATCAGAGTTTGAACCTGTGTCTCCTGCACTGGAAGGTGGATTCTTTACCAGTGAGTCACCCAGGAAGCCTCCTTGAATACTCTTTTAAACCATACTCAACTTTTTTACTTGCCCATCTCTCCTCCTAATATAATCTACCAGGGAGTAAGAGTTCTGCCGTGTTAACCATCATGTTTTCAACATCTAACATGGTGTTTGGAACAAACACTGTTGTGAGAATGAATTGTGTCTTTTTCATAATGATAAAGTAGAGTCATTCTAGTTTTGATATATCTTCAAATTGATAAGAGACTATTTATAGAAATGTATCATCACCTTAGATTGTGGAACACTGTAAACCCAATGTGTGATTACAGAAAGGAAGCTAGTTTCTGTTGCTCAACTCTGATTTCCCAGAATTTCTTCTTGTCAACTCGGTCTGTGCAAAGTGGTTGTGTTGGTACATTGTAGGATAAAATTTGACATTAAAATCATAAGCACATTGATATTAGAAAAGCAGTTGAAGCAGAGAAGAGAAATCTAGACACAGGCCAGGCTGTCAGGGATACAAGACTCACTGCAGTCAGGGAAATATTGACATCTGCACTGTAGCCTTTGTTTATTTGATATAGGGTTAAAAGGCAATATCATTCCTGTGCAAATCAAACTGTCACAAGTAAGGCAGCCCAAAGGTCTCCGATCTAAAATTATTAATTTCATTAAAATTGATGAAATAAACAAAACACACATTTTAAATAGCCTAATAAAGTCTAAAATCATTAAAATGTCCTAATATATTATAATAATATTAATTTATTCAAATATGCAACTAAAGATAGATACCCCTTGGGGCTAAGACAGTGATGCATGATATCCTCCAGTCTGTTCCTGGGAATAAATGATACATTGTTTTGGGGCCTTGAGTGCCAAGCAATACAGTAAACCAATAGGTTGCTATAGTAGCATGTTCACATAAATTTTCATGTCTCTCTGGTTTCTGGCAGTTCCTCTCCTCCCTCTTTTTACTTTTTTTTAAATCTACCCTGCACATCTGTGAAAAGCCTAGATGAGGTTGTTAATGTGCATGTAATTGATACTGAGTTTGGTATATCATGAAATCATGATGCCATGATCCTTTCACTCTCCTAGATCTTTTCTTTGAAAATAATTTCCTGTATGCTCAATATTTAATATTTTTTTGCCATCTGAGAGGAAATGTATCTGCTCTAAGAAACAGACTCTATCACTGAACAATAATGACACCTATCATATATCCAGTGCTTACTGTGTTTGATATATATGTGTATATATGCGTATAATATTACATTTTATATGTTTAAAAAATATTCTATTAACACTTTGAAATTGGCTTAATTTTTCCCATTTTATAGATGAAACCTAAGCATTAAAAAATGTAAAAACATAATTCACTCAGTCAAGCACACACTTACTGTATAATTATTAAATGCCCAGCACTCTGTTACATACTTAGAATATGATGAATAACAAAACCAGCCAGGATCCTTGCCTGAATGTAATTACACTCTAATGGGGAATGTGGAACACAATCAAAAGCCACACAAATATATGAGAACTTACAAAGAGATGTATTTGATGTTATGATGATGATTTGACCAAGTCAGAGAGAACACAGTAACTTCAGAGCATCACTAAAATTCAGACTTTAAAAACTGTGCTGCAATGAACATTGGGGTACATGTGTCTCTTTCAATTCTGGTTTCCTCAGTGTGTATGCCCAGCAGTGGGATTGCTGGATCATAAGGCAGTTCTATTTCCAGTTTTTTAAGGCATCTCCACACTGTTCTCCATAGTGGCTGTACTAGTTTGCATTCCCACCAACAGTGTAAGAGGGTTCCCTTTTCTCTACACCCTCTCCAGCATTTATTGCTTGTAGACTTTTGGAGGGATGGTATTAGGAGGGAGGAGGGAGGAGGGTTCAGGATGGGGAACACATGTATACCTATGGCAGATTCATTTTTATATATGGCAAAACCAATACAATATTGTAAAGTTAAATAAAATAAAATTTAAAAAAATGAAAAAAAAGAAGTTAAAAAAATAAAATTCAGACTTTAGAGACAATTCTGGGCTTAAATATATTGCTTTCTTGTTAATCTTCTAGGTTCTATTTTTTTTTTTTTCCTGTCCATCTTGGTACAGCATGCATGTACACTATGGGGAGAGATTTACTACCACCCAAATATTTAGTGAAGCTGAGGGAAAAAAATAAGCAATAATTGATACTGAAGAGGTATGTGTGTGTGAAGGAAGGTGACCTGAGGAGGGAGGTGAAAGCCGATTTCATGCTTCTCATCTTGGGACCTTGAGTAGCCTGAAAGGCTAACTCCACTGGAGGCTAAGGACACCTGATGTAAGGGGTGGCATTGCTGTGCATAATTAAGCCCATAATAGATAGTTAGGAGGCCTCTAGCTTATCTTAACTGCCAGAGAAATCACCAGGCAGCTATCTGAACCAAACCCTGCATTTTTGTTTGAGTATCTACCCCACTAGTTTCACCTCATGAATTGAACCTGGCTTTCTTGGCATGAATGCCACATGAAAACTTGGTTATTTAGCACCATTTGTTTTATGCCTTGATTTAACTTGATTTCCTTTAACGACCCATGATTTCTGACTTGTCTCTCCAAATTCAAATGCAATATCCTGGTTTCTCTTGGTGGTTTCAAAATATCAGTTGCTACTTTTGGAGGATACCAATATTCAGAAGACCCGGATTTTAATTTTGGTTCTACAACTTATCAAATGGGCTTCCCTGATAGCTCAGTTGGTAAAGAATCTGCCTGCAATGCAGGAGACCCAGGTTCAATTCCTGGGTCAGGAAGATCTACTGGAGAAGAGATAGGCTACCCACTCCAGTATTCTTGGGTTTCCTTTATGGCTCAGCTGGTAAAGAATCTGCCTGCAATTAGATAGACCTGGGTTCGATCCCTTGGTTGGGAAGATCCCCTGGAGAAGGGAAAGGCTACCCACTCCAGGATTCTAGCTTAGAGAATTCCATGGGCTGTATAGTCCATGGGGTCACAAAGAGTCAGACATGACTGAGCAACTTTCACTTTCACTTATCAAACAGTGGAAAATAAAAATATTTATTTTTTTCTAAATTGTTCTTTTTTCTCATCTGCAAAATAGGACCAATAATGCTTACCTCATAGGATGGCTATGATATTAGTTGATCATACCTTTGAAAATGCCTAAATGTCAGTTTTCCACACTCTTAACACTAAAAGTTTCTGTATAATGTTGAAATTTCTTAGATTAACTTCTGTCATAAAGGTGTTGAGAGCAGCTAGTATTTTCCACATTCATAAACCATTCCTGCTCACACTGAAAAGACAGAAATAGTCATGAATTCAGAGCCAGATATATGTATTTAAGCTGAAACTTTAACATTGAAAGAGCCATTAAAAGATGTGTTGTACAAGGACCTATATGCCATCTCAGTGTCATTTTCAGATTTTCAGATGTAGCTAAAACCCTTTAGATACTAATAGTGTTCTATTTGTCTATTTCTCTTTGGTTCCTAAATCAGTGCCTCAAGTATAGGAGATATTTAATAATCATTTGATGACAAAATTAATCTTTATTTCCATTAATACCATATCAGAGTGTTTACCATCACCCGTGAATTTCTCTAAAGCTCTTTTTTTGAATTGTATCTGTAGTTCATACATGACTTGGAACTCCACAAGCCTGAAATCAATTTCTGGAAGTAATGTTCCTTTTCTTTGTAAATATAACTCGTATGATTCCAGAGCTGCTTATTTTCCCCTACCACCTTCCATATTTCCTATGCTACCACCCAAATATCAGTTAGTAAGCCTATATTCATCTTATCCAGTTATATAACATGATATATTATTATCAGGTGTTGTGTGTGTGTGTGTGTGTATAGTCACTCAGTCGTATCTAACTCTTTGTGACCCCATGGACTATAGCAAGCCAGGCTCCTATGTCCATGGAATTCTCCAGGCAAGAATACTGGAGGGGGTATCCATGCCCTTCTCCAAGGGATCTTCCCAACCCAGGGATCGAACCCAGGTCCCCCACATTGCAGGAAGATTCTTTACCATCTGAGCCACCAAGGAAGCCCATATTATTATCATATTCTTTTGTAATTCTAGTCTGATAAAAAATCTATTACCATTTAAGAACACCTCTCCCATTCCTGTTGAAAGTTGTTTTTTAATTTATTTTTTGCAAGTTATTTTAATAATTTAATTGTTGTTATCTGACACACTCATATATGGTTCCTATACTAGCAATGGAGTTTTCCTGTGACTATTTGCACCTGAAAGCTTCAGTTCAGTTCAGTTCAGTCGCTCAGTCATGTCCAACTCTTCACAACCCCATGGACTGCAGCATACCAGGTCTCCCTGTCCATCACCAACTTCCGGAGTTTACTCAAACTCATGTCCATTGAGTCAGTGATGCCATCCAACCATCTCATCCTCTGTCATCCCCTTCTCCTCCTGCCTTAAATCTTTCCCAACAAATGCTTGCTTCTCTAGAAATAGCTATTGTTACTCCTGACCTGAAAAGGCAAATAAAAATTATAGTCCCAAAATTTGTACTGAGGCTGGATTTATATTTTTAAATGAATGAGGTCACGTTTAGTTGTCCCATTTATTTTTGCACCTTTGACAATCAGTGCTAATGGCTAAATGGCCAGTTTTGCTATTGTGATGTTGCTCTGGGTTTTTCTGGCTATCCTAGATAGATACTGTTTAAGAGAGGTTATTACTGTAAAGTTTGTTAACATTTCATGTACCAGAAAAAGAAGTACCATAGCTATTAATATACTTTCCATGTGCTGCTTCTGACACTGAAAATATGAAGAACTGTTCTAGTTCAGAACTAGTTATTTGGTCAGGCTGTGTCAGTTATGAGTTGGCAGAAGTGAAGTGAAGTGAAATGAAAGTTGCTCAGTTGTGTCTGAACCCATGGACTATACAGTCCATGACATTCTCCAGGCTAGCATGCTGGAGTGGGTAGCCTTTCCCTTCTCCAGGGGATCTTCCCAACCCAGGAATCGAACTGGAGTCTCCTGAATTACAAGCTGCTGCTGCTGCTAAGTTGCTTCAGTCGTGTCCAACTCTTAGTGACCCCATGGACTGCAGCCTACCAGGCTCCACAGACTCTTTACTAACTGAGCTCTAAGGGAAGCCCAGAATCTGCTGGCAAAGCAAATAGACTTCAGTTCACAGATATATGAGATATTAACAAAAGACAGAAGAAAGAAGAAGGAGGGCAGTGGTCCTCACTATGTGCCTTAGTCCATTTGAGCTGCTACAACAAAATACCACAGACTGGGTAGCTTATAAACCAAAGAAGTTTATCTCACAGTGCTGGAGGCTGAGAGTCCAAGATCAAGGTGCCAGCATGATTGGGTGAGGATACCCTACTGGGTGTCAGACTTCTCATTGCATCTTCACATGGCAGAAACAGGTAGGGATATCTCTGAGGTCTCTTTTATGAAGTACTGATCTCAACCATGAAGATTTTACCTTCATCACTTTTAAGTTCCTCCCAAAGACCCACCTACTAATACCATTGTCTCTGAGACTTAGGATTTCAATATATGAATTTGGCGGTGGGGATGATGCAGATCATAGTGATTTGGAACAAACTCCTAGAGGTAATAGAGGCTAGAGGACCTCAGAGCCCACAGTAGTAGAAGAATCTTATATCCACGGGGTCCAGTGAATAGTAAAAATGCAAAAAAAAAAAAAAAAAGTGACCAGGCATTTCTAAGCAGGCACCACATGCTAAGGCATATCATATTTAATTCCTAACATAATAGAGTTTGTTTTTTTTTTCTTTTTGAGTGGAAGGATTATAATAAAACATCTTTCATTCTATAAGCTAAGTACAAGAACCATTCTCTTAGAACTTGAAAGGGTTAAGTGTCTAGGAAAAGAGAATGAACTCCTGAAAAGGCAATATTCCAATTTTTTTTGTTCTCCAGTTTCACTACAAGTTGTGTTATGAACTATTTCTTGAGTTGCCACTTTCAGATTTCATATCACTGATGCAAATAAAGAAGTCTGGATTCAAACAAATCTAGAATAAATGTGAAAAATCCAGTTGGTCCAGGATCATCCCGTGAATAGGCTCATGGCACATGCTTGAAGCCTACTAAGGATTTTCTTTAACACAGAACAGCAATTCAATTTGTCAAGTGTATGTTTGATATAAAAAGAATGACTCTCTTTCTAGAAAATATAATTATATTTAAACATATTAGAAGAAGCCTGCTTCATTAAAAAACTCATCATAAAGATCTCTTTCCTTATTTATTTTCAGTGAAGCAGTGAAATTACATTAGGGTCACTTGTGATGGGATTTCTAGGCATAGTTCATTTTTTTATCTATTAATAATAAGTATTAATAATAATAACTAAGATGTATTCATATATATATATATGAATATATATGATTCTTCTTGAAAAAGCTTCAGTAATAATGTGTTGTTCAGCTTAGCCCCTAATCACCCAGCATAGAACTCATTTGTATAGTAATTTTTAGAATTGATTTAAATAGCTGAGAAAACTTTCACTAACACTATCTCCAGATAACTGTAGGAAAATCTTAGAAATATACCCTCCAGGGATATATCCCATCTCAGAAGTCACTCTCCTTCCAGGTCAGCTTTGGAAAGAGTTCCCCAGTCATCTACCAGGCAAAGACAGGTTCTTCAATGATGCGTGAGCAGTCAGTACTTCTAAAACTCCCCAGGATAGAAGAAAGTAAGCTTTGGACTTTTCCAGTTATCTCAGAGATAGCTTCCTCTAGGGGAAGAAAATCCCCCCAGGGAAGATGCTTTTCTCTTTTATTGGCCATAATCACCTGCCAGGCTGATCAGAGCAGAAGGAGCTGCTACTGCTAAAGTGCCACTAATGTGCCACTCTGGTAAGAATGCACATAACACTGATGGTTAGGGGCCAAAAATGGGCCTGCACATACAGAGTGTGGATTCACTGCATGGTTTAGCAACATCTGGGGCTTTGCCTTCAGATACATTAAAGGGCAGAGAGTTGGAACCCAGCTCAGAAGAACAGCCATAAGGAACATAAGCAAACAGTGCCATGAAGTAACAGAGTATACTCCCTTGGGATTTTCTCTCCAGAGTCCAGCCAAATGAAGACTCTAACAAATCTCTCCTCAATTCTTTGGTAGAAAAATGAGTCTTGGTTTTGGTAGATGGGACACAAAAGGGAGTTAGTAGTCTAAGGAGTTGCTGAGTCCTCTGGAAGATACAGCCTTAGCATTTTGTTATTGTTTAGTCTCTAAGTCATGTCCGACTCTTTTGTGACCCCAAGGACTATAGCCTTCCAGGCTCTTCTGTCCATGGGATTTCTCAGGCAAGAATACTGGAGTAGGTTGCCATTTCTTCCAGGGGATCTTCCTTGGTCCAGGGATCAAACCTGTATCTCCTGCATTGACAGGCAGATTCTTTATTGCTGAGCCACCAGGAAAACTATCAGACATGGGCTTCCCTAATCTTGGGTGGTTCAGTTGTGAAAGAATCCACTTGCCAGTGCAGGAGATATGGGAAAGGTGGGTTCAGTCACGAAGATCCCCTTGAGGAGGAAATGGCAACCCACTCCAGTATTCTTGCCTGGTGAATCCTATAGACAGAGGAGCCTGGTAGGCTACAGTTCATAGGGTTGCAAATTGTTGAACATGACTGAGCATGCACACACAATTTGATTTAAGCCATCATACTAAAGCTTGAAATCTGCTATAATGAAGGACAATGAAACTGGATTTTTATTCATACCATATACTATTGTTTAAAAGTAAATTTACTGATGTGATACAGAAAAATATGTAAGAATCACTGTGGGATTTTAGCATAAATATTGATAGATTTGCAATATGATACTATATTGAGAAGTATCAGTCTCAGTAAAGTTGCTCAGTTGTGTCCAACTCTTTGTGACCCCATGTACTATACAAACCATGGAATTCTCCAGCCAGAATACTTGAGTGGGTAGCCTTTCCCTTCTCCAGGGGATCTTCCCAACCCAGGGATTGAACCCAAGTCTCCCACATTGCAGGCAGATTCTTTACCAGCTGAGCTACCAGGGAAGCCCAAGAATACTGGAGTGGGTAGCCTATCCCTTCTCCAGCGGATCTTCACAACCCAGAAATTGAACTGGGGTCACCTGCATTGCAGGTGGATTCTTTACCAACTGAGCTACTAGGGAAGCCCCATGATACAGATGTTTAAAATTTCCATGTCCTAGATATTTTATGCCATATTTTCTTGTGTCAGAATTGGAGGTCATTAGGTTTATAGGTCAAGTGAAATTTTTTCAATACTTATTAAACTAAAAATTTTATTTATCTGATTAAAATTTGAGTTTTGGATAAGCCAAATTTAGCTCTGACATGAAATATAAGTAATTCCCAGAGTAATCAAGCATGGTTGCTTATTTTAATCTGCATTTAACTCCAGTATATTTTACCTAAATTCAGATGCAAGTCACATAACATAATGCAAAGGAGTTCAACCTAAACTCGCAGGGGAATGTCAATTATTAGCATCTTTGTGATTAAAGAAATGCTTAATACTAAGACTTGAACACATTAAAGAAGAAAAATTAACAAGCCGTTTGAGCTAAGAGCTTCTGTAGCCCATATTATGATTAGCACATTCTTTCACAATAAATTTTGGGGTTTGTAAGGGAGAAGTTATTATTTGGTTGGCTTATCATTATAGCAGATTTCATATTTAGAAAGAAACATTCTTAAAGGGGCCACTGAAGAGGACTTAGTGATCCCAGTGTTGTGGGGATGTCATTCAAACTTCATTGACATACATGAGAGTGTTAGTCACTCAGTCATGTCCAACTCTTTGCAACCCCAAGGTCTAATATAGCCCACCAGGCTCCTCTGTCCGTGGAGTTCTCCTGGCAAGAATACTGGAGTGGTTTGCCATTCCCTTCTCCAAGATATCTTACCAACCCAGGGATCAAACCCAGGTCTCCTGCATTGCAGGCAGATGCTTTACCATCTTAACCACCAGGGAAGCCCTATTGACTTATGAAATATATATTATTCACCTAAGATACCACTATTACATGCTATGTAGAATTCAAATATAAAGTATGTCCGTAAGGCCTTGCCTTTTGAGAAATTTAAAGCAATTCAGTTTATTTGGGTAGACTTGTATGTATAGAAACTGCTAGAGAGAACAATGCAATATTGTGGTTTTGATTTTATAAATTCTACAACAATTTTGAGAGTGATATGCAGAATAAGAGAAAGAGACACAGAGAGAGGAAAGTCATTTAGGGAGCAGCAGAGTAGGAGAGACCGGAGAAGGCAATGGCAACCCACTCCAGTACTCTTGCCTGGAAAATCCCATGGGTGGAGGAGCCTGGTAGGCTGCAGTCCATGGGATTGCTACGAGTTGGACATGACTGAGCAACTTCACTTTCACTTTTCACTTTCAGACACTGGAGAAGGAAATGGCAACCCACTCCAGTGTTCTTGCCTGGAGAATCCTAGGGACGGGGGAGCCTGGTGGGCTGCCGTCTATGGGGTCGCACAGAGTCGGACACGACTGAAGCGACTTAGCAGCAGCAGTAGCAGCAGCAGAGTAGGAGACATAGGACATAGATCAGACTTACATGAGGATGAAAAGGTCTGGCTGTCAGAGATAAAAAGGGATGGTGACCATTGGGGTAAGATTCAGGAAAAGAGTGAAGCAGAAGCAATCATGTGAAGCATTGAAAGTGGGAGAACTATGTCAGCCTATCTGAGAGTTAGGGCCTCTACTGGTAAGTGTGGAGAAGGAAAGTTGAGTATTCAGGATGGAATCAGGTAAAATTGAATCCTATATTGAGTCTAGAAAGGTTAAAGGACTTTATTAGGCACATTACTAAAATGTGGCACAGATAGGCTGCTGCTGCTGCTGCTGCCTAGTCACGAAGTCATGCCCGACTCTGTGCAACCCCATGGACTGTAGCCCGCCAGGCTCCTTTGTCCACAGGATTGCCTAGGCAAGAATACTGGAGTAGGTTGTTATTTCCTTCTCCAGGGGATCTTCCTGACCCGGGGTTTGAACCAGCCTCTTCTGCTTGGAAAGCAGATTCTTTACCACTGAGCCTCCTGGGAAACCAACCGAAGATAGGACTCAACTTAAATACTACCCTCAATATTATATTTAACTTTTTTTTTTCTTTTTGTAGATTTAACAAGTCATCTATTTGGGTTGTACCTACAATAAAGTAGCAGTAAAGTGTTGAGTCTGGACTCAGCACCATCCTACCACAGCTATAGGATTACCTTTCATGATGAAAATTATCTAAAACTATCCTTTGAAATAGCCCAGGCCTCACCAGGTGGCGCTAGTGTTAAAGAACCCGCCCCTGCCGATGCAGGAAACATGAGAGACTTGGGTTCGATTCTTCAGTCAGGAAGATTCCCTGGCAGAGGGCATGGCAATCCACTCCAGTATTCTTGTCTGGAGAATCCTATGGACAGAGGAGCTTGGTGGGCTACAGTCCATAGGATGGCAAAGAGTCAGACACAACTAAAGCAACTTAGTACACAGACATATTCTGGTCAACTTTTTAGAAATCAGGAGTTTGTGTTTTTAATGGAATCATTATATTTAATCCCTTTTACTTTTCCTTGGCTTTAACAGTTGAGATGCCATTGCTGTAATGTGTTTAATTTTCTAAAATACAAATCAATGTATGGACAGGACATGTGGTTATCTAAGTCTGGTTTGTTATATAGCACAGATAATCCCATAGGAACAGTCTGCCACTGTCATACAGTTTCCCTACCCCGGTATCTACTACTGTAAGGAAAATATAATTACACTGTTATCATGTTATATGCTGACAACAGCATGGTCAAAACTGTCTATGGGTTGCCATGACAACCCCATCTAGATAAAAGTGAAAATGGTATTCACAATACATATTTACCTAGAGTTTATTTTGTCTTTTAGGCTCTTCAATGGCCAACAAGGAATTATCATTCAAAATTTTAGCACAAGATCCATTCTCACTGTTACCAATGTGACACAGGAGCACTTCGGCAACTATACTTGTGTGGCTGTCAACAAGCTAGGCACAACCAACGCGAGCCTGCCTCTCAGCCGTAAGTAACACAGAATTACCAAAATGCTCCCAGGGCCTTTTGGTTCCTGTCTATGAGCTCAGCCTGATGTGTCATGTTCCTTCCACAGAGGAAATTTGGCCCCAAAATAATCTGGATGTTGGGGAATTTGATAATCCCTATAGAATTACATATGTGCTTAGATAAATATTTTAGATCTGAGAGAAGGAGAATGTTACATAAATAATAGGATCCACTAAAGATGTCTTCTGACTGATGATGGCTGGTTGGTAGAATTTAGTTTTGTTTTGTTTTCAAAAATTCATTATATTTAAGCATAAATTAATCTGGATTGAATTTACTCTTGGTTGACTTTCTCTAGATATTTTGAAATAGTGAGAAGTTCACCATGACCAAGGTATAATAGTGAGTAAATGATGATGGACAAAATATTTTATCCATATAGGTAATTTTTTACTCAAAACTGTATTTTGAAAAAGAACATAAGGTTTTACTTAAATAGGTACTTTAGTTCTAATGTATCTTAGTTCCTAAGGACCAGAAATGAAAAAAAAAAGAAGACCAAACACAAGGATTAGGGGAAAGGAGATAATTATATTTTAACGTTTTCAATTAGTTTTAGTACTTTTTAGAAGCTGTTGTTCAAGAGTTGTTATAACCATAAAATATTCCTGATTTTGAAGTGGAATGTTACTCAAAATGTTCAAAGAAGACTCCAGAGAATATGCTGTCTTTTTAGTTGTACAGTTATCTAAACCATTCTTATCTTTGATAGTTTATGTTTTTATGGTAACCTGACATATGTATATTTATTCTGTCATCCTTTGATAGTAAGCACTCTCTGTAAAAGGCAAATATTATGAGTTCATCACAGACATGATTGTTTCTATTTTGCAGAAATGAGGGACGGGATATATAATACTCCTACTACTTAAAAATATTAAATAAGTTTCATGATTTATGAACTCTGAATTACCAAGATTTAAGAATCTCTGTTGTTAAATAAAATATATCAGTTGGTTGTTAATAGAAAATAATAATTTAAGATGATTTGTCCTATATACACTTTTAAAAAATCACATCATGTATTATTTCAGTTCAATATTATAAAGTATTTCTTAGTACCCCCTACTCTGAAAGAAACGCATTGCTTGCCACAAAATAGTCAAAGTATAATATACTTGCTTAAGTTTCTTCCATGAAGATTATTTACTTAGTGTAATTATGAATAATAACATTGCAAATATTATAGAGCAGTGTGAATTCCAAGTTAATGTAAATATTGATACTTCTTTTGTAATGTTATTAATATTTTAAATTGTTTAAATATTCAAGAACCTGAAAGAGTAAATGAATTAAACCGAGTAAAGAAAAATTTAAGGCTTAATAACACATTAATTTTTGCTACTTTAATTTCTAAACCACACTCTGATTTTCAAAACTGAAGCATTAATGAATGTAACAAATTAGAAACAAATGTCATTTATTTGTTTTACTCTGGCAACCTTAGCACAGTCATCTGGATATAATGCACTGCTGAAAAGGCTTCTAAACATGGTATCTTCAGAATGGACTCTGATGATCTTCCTTTGTCTCTGACTTTCTGTGTATAGAAGTGCTAAGGATAACTAGAACAATTTGATTGAAATTCATTAAGAAAGACATAATATGCAAATTTTGTCTATAATTTTGAACTTAACCCTGGAAGTTTGAAGAAATGTCTGTATATTCAAAACTCTTGTGTGACCTCATCTGAAACTCTTATTGCACTGAGTTTCTATTTTTTACAATAATTATTTTTGCATAGTTTGTATCTCTCTACCAGATTATGTTTGTTGAGAAGACAGAATCAATGTATGATTAATTCTCCCATATCACTAAGCACGGTGTCTAATATTTCATAGACTATTAAACTATGTCTGATATTCACATAGACAACTTATTTAGTGAATAAGTGAATTAAACAGTGTTTGAATAGACAATTAATAAATGAATGAATAGACTGAGATTTAGCTGTGCAAAGTATATTTTAATCTCCAGCTGTATAAAGGAATATTACAGTGATGGTAATACTTATTTGTGAACTTACTGTAAACCAGATAATATCTTTAAATGAATCTGTTCCAATATCTTTGTATGAATTTGTTATTTTAATTCTCACACTACCAAAAAAGGTAAATTCTAAAATTCTCTTCTTACAGATGAGGAAACTAAAATGAAGGGAAATTAAAAGCTTGGTCAAAGTCAAATGGCTAATAAGTGACAAAGCAGAAACCTGATCAACAGTCTAGTTTCAGAGTCCCAGGTTTTAACTTCTATGTTTCACTGTTTCTCACTGTGATAAACATAAAACCAGTATGGAGATAAATTGTATCATTTGCAACATATTATTGAAAGATAAACCTCTACCTGTAACATGTTTGCCTTTCTTAGCTTTTTTTTTAATATAAATTTTAGTAATTTAGGGTGCTATTGTTGAATGTATAAAAACTATTTTTAATAAATGGTTAGAAATGGGCAACATACACCAGATATAAAATTTTAAGTTTATGAAAGATGAATGAAGTTAATGTTTGGCTAAAATATTTTAAAAAGTGAGACTCAGAGACATTCGAACACATATTTTTACGGGATTTTAAAACTCTTTGGAATGGTACCATTCTCCAACACAGGCACTATGAATCTTCAAACTATGTAGAGAAAGACAGCTTTTTTAAAGTTCATGTGAAGCTGGTTTCCCCTTGATAAGAATTCCTTTCATATCTTCACAAGGTCTGTAGATGGGAGAGCCTTCAGCCTCTAAACTGATCCAAAATAAGTGGTTGGTCCTAAGCTGATCTAATGTTGGCCCATGACCTGCTATTTTTTTTTTAATCTGTTATTGAATATCAGCCCTTCTTATAGTCAAGGGAGTGTATAAAACCAAAGTGCTCATCTTCCAATCCAGGAGAAAGGAATTAGACTTCAAAGAGTCTGCTATTTGTGTAAATAATGATATATGAAACAAGCCATGAACAGAGAAATTCATATTATTATGATTTGTATCCATGCATATTAATATGCTCAGAGAGTTAATCAAAAATGTGAGTTTCCCTTCATAGTGCTTATGCATAGCAAACACTACATTGAGTTTCAGTCACTGAGAATCAGGTCCCTATCCAAAACTATTTAGAATAAATCCCGATTCTATTAAAATCTACTTCTTATGTGTAATAACCTACATTTTCCAGATCATCAAGAAGGAAAAAGTCAAGAAGTTGTAGTTTAGAGTCTTGCCATAACTGAGACCACCAAAAAGGAATGTAGCACTTTTTTATGTATAAATGTTTGTGTGTCTATGTTTCACATATAATGGGAGTCAAGCAGGTCATAATTTGAACCACAGTTTCATCACATATAGTTATATGATCTTGAGTACATGCCAAAGCTTCAGTTAATTCATTTGTAAAGTAAGGGCAATAATAGCTCCCACTTCATTGTTGTTGTTCAGTCACCGTCATGTCCACTCTTTATGACTCCATGGACTGCAGCATGCCAGGCCCCTCTGTTCCTCACCATCTCCCAGAGTTGGCCCAAGTTCATGTCCATTGAATCAGTGATGCCATCCAATCATCTCATCCTCTGTTTCCCTCTTCTCCTTCTGCCTTCAGTCTTTCCCAGCATCAGGGTCTTTTCCAATGAGTCAGCTCTTTGCATCAGGTGGCCAAAGTACTGGAACTTCAGCTTCAGCATCAGTCCTTCCAATGAGTATTCAGGGTTGATTTCCTTTAGGATTGACTGGTTTGATTTCCTTGTTGTCCAAGGACTCTCAAGAATCTTCTCCAGCACCACAGTTCAAAAGCATCAATTCTTTGGCACTCAGCCTTCTTTATGGTCCAACTCTCACATCCATACATGACTCCTGGATAGCTCCCCCTTCAGGATAAAAATTAAGTGGGATGATGCATGTAATATATGTTACCCATTGTTATTATGTGACAGCCCCCAAGAACACTCAGTTTAATTGCTTTCAAAAACTATCTATATAGATGGCTAAGCTTATTTGATGACTGATTGACCAGTACTTTACTGAGGGGTTAGGTAGTAAGTTGTCATTGGCAATCAAGGGAGAAGGCATGTAAATTTGATATAATGTCTCAACTCTGGCTATAACTTAACTTCATCCCTTGCTCTGTATATGAACCATACTTTGTAGGACTAATTCCAGATTAAATATGATGTTTGCAGCATAGAAGTTCAGACATCTAGATTTAAAGCATAAAGACAGAAGTAAAGCAGTTGTTCTATTATGAGGCTCCAACATTTTATCGGTAGCAATAGTTATCCATCAAATATATAGACTGCCCACAATATATGAAGCACTGAGCTAGATGTTGGAAAGAAAAGTATTCATAGAATGGGAACTTCATCCTCAAAGAGTCCTCAGGTGAATAAGAGGAGAGGTACAGAAGCAGATAACTCTAGTACAGTACAGTCAACAGTAGAGTACAAGGGCAGAGAAGAGGCTCTTAATCTATTTTGAGGACCATGAAAGGACTGTCATCTAAAGTAGGTAATATTGCTGTATGAATTATAACTAAGTTACAACTTCAAAATATTATTTTATTCACCGTTGTCATATTTTCAGAGGCAGAACTTTGTAGAGTTCATTCAACAATAATCATGAGCACAATGTACAGTGTCACAAATGAAAGAATGAGACACTCAGTCTTAATGATTCAGGGCAATTTATAGAGAAAACCCTTGAGACAAGGATGTGATTGGGTTGAGCCTGGGTGTGGGAATGGGAAGGAGAAAAATACTCCTGTATGGAACAGCTCATGTAGAGGCATAGCAGAATGAAACAATCTGATACATTTGAAGACCTCATAGTAGTTTAATATGGTTAGAGAAAAAGGAAGAAGAGAGTGTTGAGAGATGAGGCTGGACAAGGTGGTAGACTTAGGACAGAAAGGGCCTGAAGGTGAGTTTGAACTTTATCCTTCTAGTTTTGGAGAGCCATTGAATCCTTGTAATAAAGGATGGATATAAACAGATTTAATTTCTGAAATACTTTCTTAGGCAATGTGGAGGGCTTAACCCAAGTATTAGACTTACAAGAAGATAATTGCACAAAAAGAGTTATAGGGATGACAGAGATAATTAGGACAGAGGAGCTAATGACCAAATCTGAAGGCAATAGGAATGGAATTGTGAAAATCTAGATAACTACTTAAGTTTACTTTGGATATCATTAACCAGGCTAGAATGTAAGAAAAGGATTAACCCTTTTTTACTGGGGGAGAAGGTGAATATTGAAAGAGAGAAATGTGTTTAATTTTAGACATAGTCAGTTGGAGGCAATGTCCAGTGGGTAGCTGTACTTAAGTCCAGAATGGAGATATGATTCGGAAGTACCAGCATGGATGTGGTAGTTTCCAGTATGAGAGTAAATAAAATTTCACATAAAGGCCATGTAGAGTGAAAAGATGAGCAAAAACATGTGCAATAAACTACTCTTTCTATAGGCTAGGCTCTGAAAGGAAGAACACAGATTTTCAGATATTCTCTGCCTAGTGTAGCTGATGATCCCTCTGCCTTGATGCCTCAGCAGCTGGCCTGTTGTGAGCTTCTTTTCTGATCAATAGGCCCAGCAGTCTGGTGTATATCAACAACTCCCCAACACACAAAGATGCAGCACCCCAGTCTTTGGTGAATGATACTCAACAGGCTTCTTGCTCTTTTTCAAGCTTCCCTCATTCTAGTTTCTTGGCCTCTTTTCTCACATCTTTCTTTGGTCCCCAAGAAGCAATAAACAGCTTTGATTTAATATGAAGTCAATTTAAATTCTTTAGCTTACCATGGCCTATAGGCTTTAGACTGTAATTGTAAGAGAAGTGGTAATTTTAAGCTGAGATTTTAGTAATTTCATCAATAGAATTACTTCAGGTAGAGAGTAAATACTTCCTCAAGTAAGAGGAAAGTAAAATTTATAGTGAAAAAACTATAGGAGAGCTAGTATACAATGAATCCCTCATTCTCTAGATTACCTGTCCAGATATTTCTGAAATGTGTCTGCATTCTAAAAAGTCTTTGTGAGAGAGGTAGAGAAAAAGACAGAAAGAGTGTGAGAGCAAAAAAGAATATTCTGCAGATCACTGTAGATCAGCCTCAGGGAACAGTGCTTTAACAAACTTAATGATGGATGACAGCATGTCAACTATTCATAGCAAAATTCCTTATTAAGTAAAAACTTGGGGATTCAGAATTATGGAGAGTTTATTATTATTTTTAACTGTGTGTGTGTGTGTTTTGCTCCCTGAACATGAGCAACTAAAGGAGATGATTCCTCTAGGTCTGCTCCTTAAAGAATATGAACAAGATGGTCCCATCCTGCCATCTATGGGTCTAATTTATCAAATGTACATCATCATTGGATTAGTAATCTCATAACCAATAAAAGTCATTTTCATAAGTAGAACACATATATACTTTGTTTCCTGCTTTGATTATAGAACATGTATTAAGAGACTTACAATCTAAAGGGAAATAAGGAAAGATAGTAAGAAGGAAGAAATCTATATAAACAATGTGCTTAATATTTACATCAGTTGAAGTAACTCAGTTGTGTCTGACTCTTTGCGACCCCATGAACCACAGCACGCCAGGCCTCTCTATTCATCACCAACTCCCAGAGTCCACCCAAACCCATGTCCATTGAGTCGGCGATGCCATCCAACTATCTCATCCTCTGTCATCCCCTTCTCCTCCTGCCCTCAATCTTTGCCAGCATCAGGGTCTTTTCCAATGAGTCAACTCTTCGCATCAGGTGGCCAAAGTATTGGAGTTTCAGCTTCAGCATCAGTCCTTCAAGTGAATATTCAGGATTGATTTCCTTTAGGATGGACTTGTTGGATCTCCTTGCAGTCCAAGGGACTCTCAAGAGTCTTCTTCAATACCACAGTTCAAAAGCATCAATTCTTTGGTGCTCAGCTTTCTTTATAGTCCAACATTTACATAGCTTTGGTTTAATAATCTTCACATGAGACCTAATATGTGAAAATGTTTGGAACAACTCAAGCTTTAATATTAACAAAATCTTCTCTTACAGTCTCAGATAACAATATATTTTGTATCAACATATAACTGCCAAATCACTTTTTACTATGTTTCTTAAAGTGTGGTATCAAATATTTTGCTAGAATATAGGTCCTAATGATGCTGTAGGGACCTCTCTCCTTCCTTTCTTGTATGTGTGTGCTGGGGGGCGGGGTGCAGGTGCACACATATACATGGACATGCATTTATTCAGCTAACAAAGTTATTGCCTCTGAAATATTACACATAAGATATTCAAAGGACTCACCAAAACTGTCTTTCCCTCTCTTAGCAACACTGGAGACAATAACAAAGTCCAATTTTAAATGCTTTTATAATCAAGTGCTATTTAACTTTCTGAAAAATATCTCATTTTAGAGACTATTTCTTCCAAGTCTGTTTAATTTGATGATACCTCCTCTTTGAAATTATAAAAAAAGAAAAGTCAGTAACTGTTATCCAAAGGGAAAATGGGAAAGACTATTGGAGAAAGTAAGAATGTGTGTACATAAAAGTTTTTCCCTGTTTAGATCTGACTGATGCAGGCAAACTTTATTTTTTGACTGATTTGTTGAATATGGAACCAGCTGTGCCCTTGTAAGTAATATTTAAGCTCTCTGCTTGCTTCAAATGTCCCTACATGCCACTAAGCAACTGTATGAGCTGTTACTTTTGCCTGTTATAATGAACCTTGGTTCCATGTGAAAGGTAAAACCACAAATCTGAATGATTCATATTTTATATTGAAATTGATCTCCCCTCCTGCAACTTAAAAGAAATAGGGTTTTCATTTTGGTTGAAAGAGGCAGTAATAAATTTAGACTTGGTGGTTATTAAAGATAGCATGCTATGTGAGTCAACTTGCTTTATCCTCACAGCTTTATGATGTTAATGGAAACCCTTTCCTGAATGCTCTAGTAATAAGTATTTGACAAAAATTAGGCTTGAGGATATAGGTAGATTTTGATATAGCTAAATTGGCCTGTTAGATGACACTCAACCAAAGTGAAATATACATGCACAGTCATAATCATCATACAAGTAATGGATATATACAAATCCAACTAAACAGTATGAGTGAAGTCAGAGGAATTTATGCTCCCTGACCTTATACCTTTCATTTCAATTCAGTCACTCAGTTGTGTCTGATTCTTTGCGAACCCATGGACTGCAGCACGCCAGGCTTCCCTGCCCATCACCAACTCCCAGAGCTTACTCAAATGTATGTCCATCGAGTTGGTGATGCCATTCAACCATCTCATCCTCCGTCATCCCCTTCTCCTCCCGCCTTCAAACTTTCCCAGCATTACGGTCTTTTGAAATGAGTCAGTTCTATGCATCAGGTGGCCAAAGTATTGGAATTTCACCTTTAGCATCAGTCCTTCCAAAATATATTCAGGACTGATTTCCTTTAGGATTGACATATTGGATCTCCTTGCAGTCCAAGGGACTCTCAAGATTTTTCTCCAACACCACAGTTCAAAAGCATCAATCTTCAGCACTCAGCGTTCTTTATAGTCCAACTCTCACATCCATACACGACTACTGGAAAAACCATAGCTTTGACTAGATGGACCTTTGTTGGCAAAGTAATATCTCTGCTTTTTAATATGCTGTCTAGGTTGGTCATAGCTTTTTCCAAGGAGCAAGCATCTTTTAATTTCATGGCTGCAGTCACCATCTGCACTGATTTTGGAGCCCCCAAAAAATAAAGTCTGACACTGTTTCCACTGTTTCCCCATCTCTTTGCCATGAAGTGATGGGACCGGATGCCATGATCTTCGTATTCTGAATGTTGAGTTTTAAGCCAACTTTTTCACTCTCCTCTTTCATCAAGAGGCTCTTTAGTTCTTTTTCACTTTATGCCATAAGGGTGGTGTCATCTGCATATCTGAGGTTATTGATATTTCTCCCAGCAGTCTTGATTCCAGCTTGTACTTCATCCAGCCTGGCATTTCACATGATGTACCCTGCATATAAGTTAAATAAGCAGCGTGACAATATACAGCCTTGATGTACACCTTTCCCAATTTGGAACCAGTCTGTTGTTCCATGTCCAGTTCTAACTCTTGCTTCTTGACCTGCATACAGATTTCTCAGTAGTCAGGTCAGGTGGTCTGGTTATTCCCAACTCTTTCAGAATTTTCCAGTTTGTTGTGATCCATACAGTCAAAGGCTTTGGCATAGTCAATAAAGCAGACATAGAGGTTTTTCTGGAACTCTTTTTCTTTTTTGATGGTCCAACAGACATTGGCAATTTGATCTCTGGTTCTTCTGCCTTTTCTAAAACCAGCTTGAACATCTGGAAGTTCCTGGTTCACATAGTGCTGAAGCCTGGTTTGGAGAATTTTGAGCATTACTTTGCTAGCATGTGAGATGAGTGCGATTATGCGGTAGTTTGAGCATTATTTGGCATTGCTTTTCTCTGGGATTAGAATGAAAACTAACCTTTTCCAATTTTGTGGCCACTGGTGAATTTTCCAAATTTGCTGGCATATTGAATTCACCACTTTCACAGTATCATCTTTTAGGATTTGAAATAGCTCAACTGGAATTCCATCACCTCCACTAGCTTTGTTCATAGTGATGTTTCATGAGGCCCACTTGACATCACATTCCAGGATGTCTGACTCTAGATGAGTGATCACACCATCGTGACTTTCTGGGTTGTGAAGATCTTTTTGCATAGTTCTTCTGTGTATCCTTGCCACCTCTTCTTAATGTCTTCTGCTTCTGATAGGTCCATACCATTTCTGTTTTTTATTGTGCCTATCTTTGAATGATATGTACCCTTGGTATCTCTCATTTTCTTGAAGAGATCTCTAGCCTTTCCCATTCTATTGTCTTCCTCTCATTTCTTTGCACTGATCACTGAGGAAGGCTTTCTTAACTTATACGTGTATCCTGTTTTTATTCTCAAGAAGCTTA
The DNA here is from genome assembly GCF_029407905.1 of Bubalus kerabau. Lineage (NCBI taxonomy): Eukaryota > Metazoa > Chordata > Mammalia > Artiodactyla > Bovidae > Bubalus > Bubalus kerabau. The sequence goes on from NC_073629.1 coordinate 74,077,508, forward strand.
CACACAAAATGGACACCATACTTGCATGATGATATCCAACACTGTGAAGGCTTATAGGCCATTTGATTCTGTACAGAACATCCACAAAACCGTTGATCCACAGTAAAATTTCCTTGACATTTGGCCCTGTTCAAAATATCCTTGAGCATATTTGAGAATGCCAAATGATTTTGGAGAGGACTAAATATCAAAGACCTTTGGGCATGCATCAGTGTATTATGGATAGTTTGGGCAAAGTCAAATGTATATTAACTAGCTGAAGTAGAACAACCATTGAAAACTGTGGCGATCCAGTTCATCAAATTGCTTGTGCTGTGCCGTGCTTAGTCACTCAGTCATGTCTAACTCTTTTTGACCCCATAGACTGTAGCCTGCCAGGCTCCTCTGTCCATGGGGATTCTCCAGGTAAGAATATTGGAGTGGGCTGCCATGCCCTTCTCCAGGGGATCTTCGCTACCCAGGGATCGAACCCTGCTGGGGTCCAGCCCCTGTTGGATCCAGGGATTCCCTCAGGAGGACAGCGTTGGCGAAAAGGATATCACAGCAGAGAGATCAGAGGCTTGACCTGACTGGTTTACATGGGAAACTAATAAAGTTCGTGACACCGAACTTGCTCTGACCACGGAGACCGCAGGCGCTCTCTCGAATCGCCGAAGGTGCCCCACCCTGGGCACCTTCTCTAGTGGGTCTTAGAAGCCCAGGCAAGTAAGTGGTCTCAGAGAGCCCCCACGCTCCAATCATTCATCCTAAAGGAAGAACAGAGAAGAAAAGGAGAGAAAAGGAAGCAAGAACGACATGGGGAGACCAAGCCTGATGAGCATGGCCCACAACTTTATTTTCTAAAGTAGCTTTTATACCTTAAGTTGTGCATAGAGGATAATAGGGGGTGTAGAGTCATGCAAGGTCAGCAGTCTTTGACTCTATACCGAAGCCAGGCTTTCTTTCTGCAAACTTATCATAAGCAAAGGCTTTAGGTGATTTACATCATCTTCTGGCCAGGAGGCCTGTTAACATTTTATGACCCTTTCTTCTGAATAATAATTAGTCAATCAGAAAACTTATTTTCTCTAAAGGTGATTATTCTAAAGTCAGGTGGCACCCTCTGAAAGCATTAGATAAAGTTGCATTCCTATAGGGCAAAAGTGTGGAGGTTATAACAAGAAAAGAATTAACTCAAGGGTCCAAGGTTACAAACATTAAAGCTACTACTTACATTTCTATATACTAACTATATTAATCAATACAGTCCCAGGGACACAGTAGGTACGGGATATGGAAACTTGGCAGCATGCATTAACTCAACAAAGAAATCCTCTACTAGTTCTATTCTAACAATTTTAACTCTCTGAGAAGCTCTGCATTGTTAGAATATCTTAAGCTTCCCATGCCTCTCGTGCCTCTTGTGGTTGGGAGGCTGTGAACAATCACATGCGTAGCTGCAGGAGTCCGAACAAACCTGTCAGGCAAGCTAGAAAGTCATTAGAGGGGTTTGAATTGAAGCACTCCTATTATGCCCAGGAGACTTATTAACTAGAGCTCTAAGTTGATTTTCTTCAGAGAAAGGTGGTCGGGGATAGCCCCCCATTAATGTCAGAAGAGTTGGTGAAAGTCGTAAAATAATAAAATCGACAGATTTTGGTTTGGGGGTAGATGCTCGGGCAGGTCCAGGGGGCCTCTCAAGTTCTGATTCACCTTTGCATGTCAGATCCTCTCCTCATGACCTTTGTCATGGGTGGGAACTCCCGTGCTGGCTCCCTGCAGACCCCAGGTCTCCCACTTGCAGGCAGATGCTTTACAATTTGAGCCACGAGGGAAGCCTAAGAATACTGGAGTAGGTAGCCTATCCCTTCTCCAGGGGATCTTCCAAACACAGGAATCAAACCAGGGTCTCCTGCATTACAGACGGATTCTTTACCAGCTGAGCTACCAGGGAAACCCCAAACTGCTGCTGCTGCTGCTAAGTCACTTCAGCCATGTCCAACTCTGTGCAACCCCACAGACAGCAGCCCACCAGGCTCCCCGGTCCCTGGGATTCTCCAGGCAAGAATACTGGAGTGGGTTGCCATTTCCTTCTCCAATGCATGAAAGTAAAAAGTCAAAGTGAAGTCGCTCAGTCATGTCCAACTCTTAGCTACCTCATGGACTGCAGCCTACCAGGCTCCTCTGTCCATGGGATTTTCCAGACAAGAGTACTGGAGTGGGGCAAACTGCTGCTAATGAGAACCAAATACAGATGCTAACAGAGCTGAGGTTATTAGCTAGTCAACTTTTTCAAACTTTTTAAAGCAATGGATTCTTTCCTTTCCCAAACTAAAACCTTATGCAAATGATTAATATATGTGTGTGCTTAATTGCTCAGTCATGTTTGACTCTTTGTGACCCCTTCAACTGCAGCCTGCCAGGCTCCTCTGTCCATGGGGATTCTTCAGGCAAGAATGCTGGAGTGTAGTATATAACAAAGACAAAATTGGAATTCATTTAGTTGATTTGGAGATAAATCTGAAAAATTTTTCCAAAATCTTATTTTTTTCTTTCATATCACACTGCACAGTGACCCAGAGGCCTGTCAAAAAGGTATAGAATTTAAGAAAATTAGGTTTGAAAACTTTCAGTCTACTTAGTCCTTTTACTTTGTATGTGAGTGGACTGGGTCCCAAAGAAGGTGACTGAGAACCCAAAATTGTATGTTGTCACAGGAGATCTAGAACTTACTTTTTTCTACTCTTGTGCCCATGTTCTTTCCAATCTCTAGGCCATCCACCAAAAACTTTGGAATCAAACAGATATGAGTTGAAACCAGAATCCTCCATGCAGGATGCTGGACAGTTCTCTCAAACTCAGTCTTTAAACCTCAGTTGTCTCACCTATAAAATAGGGAAAATGACTCATTCTTATAGGGTTGTTGGGATGATTTATTGAGATAAGATATGTAAAATGGTGCATACAGCACCTAATCCAGAGCCAGTGGTCATTAAATGCTAATTTGCTTTTCTTTCCTCTCGGTTATATATAATCCAAACATTGAAAAGTAAACCTATAGAAGTTTGGATCTATATAACCTCAATAATTCTGTAGCTTGATCTCACTGGATATCCAAGAACTTCACTAGTTTTTTAGATTAATTTATTAATGTGCTTATGTATATTGCTATGATATCATCTTTTTATTAGAATTATTAATTAAATCAGCCATGCATATAAGTGTTCACTTGTAATGATATATAAAAAAAAAATGATCAGGTTTATAGAGAGGGTTGTACAAAATTAATTACTCTACTGATATGTTCCTCTCAAGTTAAGAGGCAGTTTGACAGCTGCCTCCTCAAGCTACTGAAACAGCATATACTTCCTATAGCTGGCAAAGGGTCAGTAAACACCAAAGTGAAAAGGGAGCTTTGGTGTTTGCTGTTGTCGGTGATCAGCCTTGAAATGTAGCAGGCTTGTGGAAATTAGATACTGAAAATATCAAAAAGTGTTTCAATTAAACCACAAATTTTTATTAGGAGCTCTAGCCTAAGAGGCAGAGAATTTAGGGTCTGGCCCTTACTTGGACGGGTTCTTAGGCAAAACACTTAATACTCTGGCCTCAGCTTCATTATTTAAAGATGGGGAAATAGAATATCTAATCTCTAAATTCTCTTTCATCTGTAATGCTTTAAGATTCTAAGAAATCTATATGTTTTTAAAAAGAAGTATTTATGGATTGTTGTTAAAAACAGTTGTGCTTACTTCTTGAAGTAGAAATACAATATTTTCCCCTTCTCTACAATTTTTTGTCATTGAATTTGAAATTATTTTTTATTGACAGAAAAAAATTGTACTTTAATGTGTTTTTCTCTTTGGTGAGTTTCCATAAAGTTTAGCTAATGGCACTGCTGGTCTAATTATTTTGTCATCTGTACAAAGAATTTCACTCTCCAGGGAAATTTCCTTTATGTTCCCAGTTTCAATTCTGTTGGCCAATAACCTGTGAAAAAGCATGAGACTAGACCTCCTTGCTTGCTATTTTATTTCACAAAGCTCTAACCCTATAACAACTTAGGTCAAAATGTGACCCTCTGTATATACGGGAGTTGTCGCTATTAAGACTTTGTAAAAATGAGAACACGCCAATATTTCCAGCCTAAAGAAAATATATTAGCAGCCCCACCTTCAGTAAAGCCTTTGCTAGTCTTTTCTCTGACAGAGGTCTTGTGAGAGATTTCCCCTCCTATTATTTCTAAGAAGTGTTTTAGAGAATATTTTCCCAGCATGCCTTGTTTTCCCTGAAGCTGTGACTAGATTTGAAGGCTGATCTAATGGTTTGAGCACATGAGGTGGTACCTGTCTGAGCTGCTCTCCCACCTCCACTTCTGCCCTGTGATTTCTCTATCTGAAAAATGTAAATGGGGCCCCAAATATAAGATCCAGGGATAGGTGTGAAGAAAATGGTAATTATGAGGTGCCTAGTGCTATTAGTATTAAATTTACCATTTCTCCTCAGGCAATGTGAAGCATAATTAATAGAGTCACCAAAAAGAAAAGGAAAGTGAAATTAGCTTTTTTTTTTTTTTTTCTGTTTTTGATGCTCCAGATAAAGGAAAGAAGAGAAAGAATTAATTGTGCAAGCAATGATATTTCAATGGGCCACCCTTTCTCTAAAGAACTGTAAATTCTGTTTTAGTAGCCATAAAACTGCTAAAGAAGGGACTGGAAATCACATGTCCTCATTGAATGTGTCTATTCAGCATAGGCTAGATTTCCTTCCTTATAAATATTATTCAGTTGGGATTTCTCTCCCAAGACACAAATTAGGTATCTGCCCAGTATATATTTAAGTAAGATTTGAATAAATCAAGCAAGACTGCCTGGTATGCAAATGTTATTTCATCTCTGGCATGGCCGGATATTTTCAATAGGTATAATTTTTTTAAAAAAATCAATCCAGTTAGTGCATATATGGAACAGCATAATTAGTGAGGCAGATCATAATTCTTGTAAAAGAACCATTAGAATCACCACTCAGTCTACTTAGGAGAAATTACAAGTTTTCTAAAATACTTCATAAAACAAGATGTAGCAACATATTTTCCTAAAACTGGCAGGATAATAGCCTATGTTTTAAGAGTGAGTGGCCATTCCTGTGGGGAAATTTATATTTTCTAAAAAAAAAGAAATCATAACTTCTTGGAGCACTATAGTTTATGGTCTAATAGCATGCTTACCCAAATGTTGATAAGATCTATAATCAAACTATTTAATTGAGTAAACATGTTTTTAGGAAGAGTTGCATAAGCTATGGTTGCACAACAACTCTGCAGCGTGACTCTGCTGGAAAATGATAAATTGAAAGGGTTCGTGTCTCTCAAGCTAGCACATTGACTGTTGGAGTCCATATTTGACATTCTTTCTTACACCCATTTAGCTACATACTTCAAACCATCTGTATTTTCCCAACATCCCTCCTGCCAGCAGCACCTGAAACAAAAAGTCTCATAAGGCAAAATATTCTTAGACTGTCACGTATCATTATCATAATAATCTTCCATATATAATTTTTTTCCTGTTAGCCAGCTCCCTGAGTCTTTCTCCCTCTTAGTCTTATATAAATTTTTAAACAAATAAAATAAACCACTACTGATTCATATATTGTTAGAGATAGGCTTTCATATACTGTTTTTGGTTTGTCTCTGAATCATTCCCTCTTTTTTTCCTCTTTTTCTCTCATTGTTTCTCAATTTTGGAACTTAATCATCTCCAGAGCAGATAGATAGATAGATGCTTCTCTAATCAGAAATATAGGTTCAACATAGAACCAAACAGCCTCTGAATAGGCAAGCTCAAAATTGCTTTTGAAAGCTTCATCACTGAAAATGTAATCAAACTTAGCTTACCCCAAATTGATTTAAGTTGCAGCCTAAGGGCCAACCTTTGACCAGGCCAGCATTCACACTCGCATCGATTCTGCCTGCAATCGAATTACTCAGGCAATTCTGTACACTTTCAGCTCTAGCCCTGGAGTGCAAATGGCCAATTTGGGAAGCAACTTGGTTGTGCTTGAAATTTACAGGAAGATTTTCTCATACATTCCTGGGAAAAGACAGGCATACTTTTAAAGATATTCTTAGTCACAAAATGAACTACCAAAAAGATATTTTATTTGTTTTTATCTTTGTTTTGATTTGGAGAAACTTTGCTTTTCCCAAGGAATTTCTACTGACTTTGAAAAGATGACATTTTGTACTAAACTCACCAGTATGTGTGCTAAAATTTAGAGGAAGTAAAAATTAATGAAAAAATAAGGCGATACAATAATCTGCTATTGGAGAAAGGGAAATATTACATTGCATTTTATAATTCTAGGGGCAGAAATTTAAAAACAAACTTGTTTACTGTGGTGGTAGCAAAGGAACCTTCTTTATAATACTGTATTCTGTGACATCACCTCCTACCTTTCCTTTCTAAAGTATTTCATGTTTGGTATTAAGAAACATTACAGATATTCTTCTAGGGAATAACAGACTTTTGTTATGTATTTCTGTTTCTCATATTTACCTCCTTGTACTGTTTACAAGTTGTATATGATCTCCCCTACTCACAAAACTCCTTTTAGTTCCACATAAACCTTCCTGTCTTTATGTATTTATTTTACATACTTATACAATAGATTCCATTTGTTACCTTGCAAAAACTTCCCCATGTTTCTATTCAGGCTTGTTACATAATACTTTTGTGGCTTCACTATTTATATATTTGGTGCTATGTTGGTAGCTGAAATGAATTTTTATCACAAAATTTACAAATAGTAATAAATTATAGAATGCATTTTATTGTAAACTCCATATAATCAATTTCTTCTCATAGAATGCTTTCAGTTTTTTTGCCAAAGTCTCGTATATGTAGCCAGCCTATGGCTGCAATTCAATCATGATTTAACAAATGGAGCTGTATTATTATAATATTCTAAGTATTATTCTGACATAAAAATGGGTTGGTATTTTTATTTATTATAATACAGTAAAAGTAACTCTTTTGTTGAAATAGGTAATAATTTTGGAATCCTGAAAGAAAATTCTGTTAACTTTTTGGGCACTATTTACAATTTAATGGCTACAGACATGACATATATTTTATTTTTTAATTTTTTTAATATAAATTTTAATGTTTAATATCCTTTACCATTTATCCATCATTTTTCTTAAGTCTAGATAATCAACAACAACAAAAAAATAGCTCAACCCCTAATTTGGATCACTTGACGAATCTCATTGTGTCATTGGTGTCATGGTGTCATTGGTCTCATTATGGCAGATGTTAAGGTACCAAGGGATGTTACTGAATACAGGGTTGGAAAAATATCTACAGAATGACACCATGATGTAATATTTTTATAATAGAGACATAATGTAAAAACCTTAAAATCATAGCTAATAGTAAAACTGTAGTAAAATACTTTTGAAATTATCTTTTCAGTAGTTATTACATCTGTTTTTGATATAATAACAATGTCTATGTTTAGCAAACTGCTGGCAAAAGTCTTTCAAAAATAACAGTTGACTCTCATGACCTGGTAGAAGGCAGTTTCAGTGTGCTACTATCTACCTCAGTGGACATAAAGGAAAACTTGGCTTCTCCACGTGCAAATAGTGTAATTCTAGGCAAATTATATAAGCTCTCCGATCTTCAGTTTAGCTCTGTAAAATGAAGTTAGTTATACCTTGCTTAGACTACCCTGGTGGCTCAGATGGTAAAGCGTCTGTCTACAATGTGGGAGACCTGGATTCGATCCCTGGGTTGGGAAGATTCCCTGGAGAAGGAAATGGCAACCCACTCCAGTACTCTTGCCTAGAAAATCCCATGGACAGGGGAGCTTGGTGCAGGCTACTGTCCATGGGGTTGCAAAGAGTCGGGCACGACTGAGCGACTTCACTTCACTATACCTTGCTTATATGGAGGAGGAAGTACTATCATCCATCCATATCTATCGGCTTTATATCCATGGATTCAACCAACTATGAATTGAAAATTTGTGTTTTTTTTTTAAATTCCAGAAAGAGCAAAACTTGAATTTGTCATGCTACCGGCATCTACATAATATTTACATTGTGTTAAGCATTGCAAGTAATTCAGAGATGATTTAAAGTATGCAGGAAGTTGTATGTAGATTATATCCAAGTACTTATTTAGTTGTTAAGTCATGTCCGACTCTTTGTCACCCCATGGACTGTAGCCCGCCAGGCTCCTCTATCCATGGGATTTCCCAGGCAAGAATACTGGAGTGGGTTGCCATTTCTTTCTCCAGGTGATCTTCCCGACCCAAGGATCAAACAGGCATATTCTTTACCACTGAGCTACCAGGGAAACCCCATATACAAGTACTATAGTATTTTTTATAAGGGACTTGAGCATCTGTGGCTTTTGGTATCTGTGGGGAGTCCTGGAACCAATAGTCAACAGATATCGATAAGATATATGTAAAGCACTTGGTCCATGGTAGGGATTCTTACATTAATTGCCCTCCTTTTCCTCCTATATTACTTCAGTCCCCCTCATTGTATCTATAACTTCCTTAACTTTACTGTGAAGCAGCAATTATTTGATTCAGAGTCTCCAAATCCATAAAGTGACCCTGATACAATGGGATTCTGTCTATGACAAGTTCATCCATGTATGTCGATATCCACACATGCAGCATTTCTTGTTTACATTTGCCACAATGTAGTAATGCATTTCCTCTTAAAATGGACTGTCACTATGCATTTTCTTATCCCACACTAGTATTTAAGCAATGTTTTAATCCAAAGTTGTGAGTCCTCAGGAAGTGCTTTAACTTATAATGTTTTAATCCTGTGAAGCCAGAGAGAAAAAAATATATTACCCTGTCATAAAAAGTTTCAGTGTCTTGTGTTAACATCACAATAGGTTGCAGATCCAATGTTACCTCTCCTCCAATCTGGCCAGAGTCAGGGGAGGAGGAGTACATATTTTAAGTTGCTTTGAAGTAGGTGGAATCAATTCCCTTCCATATCAGCACTCCTACTAAAAAAAAAAAGAAAAAAATCTTAATTTCTTTTGTTTGTTTCCTCATTGATACCTATTTAAATCAAGATCCTTGGTATGGGAAGATCCCCTGGAGAAGGAAATGGCAACCCACTCCAGTATTCTTGTCTGGAAAATCCCATGGATGGACGAATCTGGAGGGCTACAGTCCATAGTGTCGCCAAGAGTCAGACATGACCGAGCCACTAATACATACACACACACACTATAGTTTGTAAGCTGCATACTTTGGGAGAAGATTAACCAGTAATGCCATAATTTTAAAACTTGAGTGTTTATTCATTTATTAATCTATTGACCTGCTAAATGCCAAATCTTCCTGTGCTGGTTGGAAATACAAAGGTGAGCTAACAAGACTCCTAATGATTCTTAACCTTTTGAAAGCTGCTCTTTTTGAAGGGAAGTTAGGGACACAAGCAATTACCACACAGTATGGTCAATTTCTAGAGTTAAGAGAGAGAATTATGAATATGAATGAATAAAAGAAATCCCATATGACTGAAGCACAGAGGACAATTAGAGGTAAAGTACACAGACATGAGGATAGAAAGACAGATGGATGCAAACTTGTGAATGGCCTTGTAAGCAAAAGCTACCTGCTTTGCTAGTCTCTCATAAAAGTGTCACCATCCAAAAATATTTTTTTCATATTCTTCTGATAGCTTTTAAAATGTGAGTAATATAAACACTAAATAATAATAATAATATAAATACTAAATAATATTTATTTATTGTTTATTTTATTTATAATAAAATTTAATTTTTATTTATAATAATTTATTTATTTAAATTATTTAATATTTATTAACTGGAATATAGTGATACTTTGGTTCTTAAGAAATCTCATGATGCCTGTGAAACCACCTCAGTTGCTAGGATAAAGACAATGTTTGGTATGACTATTAATCCCTCTGCCACTTTTGACATTCCTCAGACACGTATGCTACTCATTTATCACTTCCTCATATGTTTCTAGAAAATCATGATATAAAATGTGCCAATTTTATTTAAAGGAAGAGCAGTTACTTCACTCCGTTGATCTATTATGCTGATCAAATAGTAAAATAGTTAGTACTGAACCATTTAATGAGATGTTTAACCTTTTTCTAATATATACTTCTCTAACTTTTCTTTTTTTCTAGTACACTCTTAATCTATTCAATAATGCATACTATAATTGTTTGGTCTAATCTCTTTTTCATTCCAATTATACAGGATGTTGCAAAAAAAACTCTCCAAAATATGTTGGTGCAAAATCTTTGTCAGTGAATGCTGTGATAACTTTAAATATTCTCGCCCCTGAAGCAACCAATAGAGAACTTTCCTATATATTATAACACCTTGTTTTCTGAGTACAGAATCACTTGACTAGTAATGTCATGGTAACAGCTAACAGCTAAACACTAAAAATATTTCCAAGTCCTGAAAAACAGGGCATATAGATAGTTTTATGAATTTAGTGATAGTCTGTTCTATCCAGTGAAATATTTTGCATAGTTTGTACTTTCTCCAATCCCACACAAAAGAAGAGTTAAGCCCTCTGGGATAACTTGCATGTGTTTTTCCTTACATCCTTAGTTTTGTTTTGCTTTAGTTTTTAATATCCTATATCTCTAGTCCCAGTCTACCATCTTGTACTTTGTTAGGGTAGGAATCTGGTGTAGTTCAGCACAAATCCAGCCCCACTATTAATCAGCAAGTAAATATAAATGCCTGTGTATACCACACTCTGCTAATAGCTAGAGGGTAAAGGTATGGAGAAACGCTGGACTGGAAGAAGCACAAGCTGGAATCAAGATTGCCAAGAGAAATATCAATAACCTCAGATATGCAGATGATACCACCCTTATGGCAGAAAGTGAAGAGGAACTCAAAAGCCTCTTGATGAAAGTTAAAGTGGAGAGTGAAAAAGTTGGCTTAAAGCTCAACATTCAGAAAACGAAGATCATGGCATCCAGTCCCATCACTTCATGGGAAATAGATGAGAAAACAGTGGAAACAGTGTTAGACTTTATGTTTTTGGGCTCCAAAATCACTGCAGATGGTGACTGCAGCCATAAAATTAAAAGATGCTTTCTTCTTGGAAGGAAAGTTATGACCAACCTAGATAGCATATTCAAAAGCAGAGACATTACTTTACCAACAAAGATCCATCTAGTCAATGCTATGGTTTTTCCTGTGGTCATGTATGGATGTGAGAGTTGGACTGTGAAGAAGGCTGAGTGCCGAAGAATTGATATTTTTGAACTGTGGTGTTGGAGAAGACTCTTGAGAGTCCCTTGGACTGCAAGGAGATCCAACCAGTCCATTCTGAAGGAGATCAGCCCTGGGATTTCTTTGGAAGGAATGATGCTAAAGCTGAAACTCCGGTACTTTGGCCACCTCATGCGAAGAGTTGACTCATTGGAAAAGACTCTGATGCTGGGAGGGATTGGGGGCAGGAGGAGAAGGGGATGACAGAGGATGAGATGGCTGGATGGCATCACTGACTCGATGGACGTGAGTCTCAATGAACTCCGGGAGTTGGTGATGGACAGGGAGGCCTGGTGTGCTGAAATTCATGGGGTCGCAAAGAATCGGACATGACTGAGCGACTGAACTGAACTGAACTGAAAGGTATGGAGAAAGAAGCATGTTAGGACAGAGTATAGCATCTTCTGTTCAGTATGGCTGGTATGAGATCAGATTTAGTATCTAGGCTCAATTAGAGAATGAGGAAAGGCAAAAAGTAATGCAGAGCTATGTCTAGATAAGATAATCATGGCTTTTAGAGAGTGATATCAAGCCACTGGAAAAAGTAAAATAGCTTCAAGCATATATTCTGCTGATGGTGACTCAGAATCATTATCTTCAAATACAAAGGTCAACTTTACTATCTTTCATGATTTACAGTATTTGAATTTAGTGTGAGATGCTGCTGCTGCTGCTAAGTTGCTTCAGTCGTGTCCGACCCTGTGCGACCCCATAGACGGCAGCCTACCAGGCTCCCCCATCCCTGGGATTCTCCAGGCAAGAACACTGGAGTGGGTTGCCATTTCCTTCTCCAATGCATGAAAGTAAAAAGTGAAAGTGAAGTCGCTCAGTCGTGTCCAACTCTTAGTGATCCCATGGACTGCAGCCTACCAAGCTCCTCTGTCCATGGGATTTTCTAGGCAAGAGTACTGGAGTGGGTTGCCATTGCTTTCTCTGCAATGTGAGATGAGTCTAACTTTTAACAGTTTTAAAACACGCTGCATTTTATTTTTTTTGTTACTGCTGCCCTTGATAGAGGAAAGTACAGGAAAGTGACAACTTTAGATGGAGAATACTTTCAGGCTGGAAACTGGGCTAGTTACCACCTCGATGAAAAACAAACCAAAAATTGGAACCTATTATAATGTATGAAAATAACTCTTATAGCAATACATGTGTGTTTGTATGTATGTATAATAGAGCTAGACTAAAAATCACCTATGGAGGAGGCGATGGCATCCCACTCCAGTACTCTTGCTTGGAAAAATCCCATGGACCGGGGAGCCTGATAGGCTGCAGTCCATGGGTTCGCTAAGAGTCAGACACGATTGAGCGACTTCCCTTTCACTTTTTACTTTCATGCATTGGAGAAGGAAATGGCAACCCATTCCAGTGTTCTTGCCTGGAGAATCCCAGGGACAGCGGAGCCTGATGGGCTGCCGTCTATGGGGTCACACAGAGTCGGACACGACTGAAGCGACTTAGCAACAGTGACAGCAAAAATCACCTAATATTGATTTCTTTATGACCATCATTGTGTGTATTGCTTATAACTTACCCATTCTAAAAGACTATCATACAGACAGTCAGTTTTGTCTTGTTTATGTTTGTTACTTCAAAGGAGCTCAGTTGTTTCTCCAGCATTGTTGATAGCATGTTGATGGCTGGAGCCATGCCATAGGCTGCACAGCCATGCCAAAAGTCACAGGTGATCATTTACAGCAGTAAAATCCTGACACTTGTTATTTCAAATGACCTTTGAAAATGAAATGCCTAAAACAAAGGTCTAGAAATAAAAGCAAATTGTTTTATCTACCCTATACTTCACCCTAAAATTATGTTGAAACCTTCCATCAGAAGGGCAATATTCTAAAATCTAACATCATTTTTGGTCTGTTAGTGTTAAAATCCTATGAAACTTGTAAAGAACTAACACAAAATTTTTAAATCTGTAAATAACTTGCTAGATAATTTTTCTAAAGCATCTGTGCTGGTTAGAATTAGAAATAGTTGTGAGTGACAAAACCTAAAATAATGACTTAAAATACTATTTTATTTCTCTCTCACATGGAAGCCTGCAATAGACAGTCCAGGACTAGAATAGCATCATAATATCCAGGACATAGACTCCTTGCTTGTTCTGTTTCATAGCATCCATTCCCAAGTTACTTGGTGGTGTGAGGTATCCCCTCCAATTCACAGCATCACATTGGTACTTCAGGGTGTAGGAAGAATAGAGGAAAGGAAAAGAACTCCCTCTTTTCATTTATAAATACTTACCCAAGTCTGTGCACATGCTTACATGTTTTTGGATGTAAAAGTGGTGGGGTTTTTTTTTACATTTTTAATAAAAAATATAAGATATATAAAATGATGATTTATATATATAGTGAAATGATTACTACAATCTAAATTATTAGATCTTTATCTCACATAGTGTCCATTTTTTGTTTGCGTGAGGAGAGAATCTGAAATCTACTCTCATAGCAAGTTTCCAGTGTTTGACACAGGATTATTAACCACAGTCATCATGCTGTGCAGTAGATCTCTAGACATTCACCTTACATAACTATGACTTTGTACCCTTTGGCCAGCATCTTCCTATATCCCCCGCCTCCATGCCCTCAGTAACCACCATTCTACTCTCTGCTTCTGTTTTTGGTTTTTTTCAATCCCACATATACGTAGGATTATATCATTTTTTGTTTGTTTGTTTGTTTCTGTCTGGCTTATTTCATTTAGTATAGTATTCCTTGTTAGTAACAACTGAATGTTCTGCCCCCTCCCCCCCCCAAAAAATGTTTTTCTTTTCTTATAGGAAAAGGATACAATGGATAATGAAGGACAACTAGCAGTTTTTACCAGCATCAATCTCTTTGTGACCCAAATATCCAATCATGCCCTTCTTCCTACAATTACTAATATCAAAGGTAGAAGAACAGTCTTCCATCGTATGCTGACTCCAGCTGAGGTCTAGGGTCTCTGAATGATACCTGGTCCCCTCTGTCAGCCTGAATGTGACATGACATGACAACCTTGAGATTAAAACAAATGTTTTCTGACACACACAAGTCCTGTATGGCATGTAAACTAGCACACTGTAGTAATACTCTTTCTGAGAAGAGGATGAAGGGAAAGCCACAGTAGCCACTTATCTGCAGCAATGATCTGATACTGCTAGTTAGAAGAAACCAGACTCCCTTTTCTGGCGATATTGTGTGTTCCTCAGATAGATCACTGGGCAACTATTATTTCTTGTTCTAGGAAGAACTCCCTTGTTCTCCATGGCCCTTGTCTTTTTCCTCTTGGAAATTATTTCTCAGACAGTAGGCTCCATGACTACACCGGAAGGAAGCATATCACAGGCTGACTAGCTGATGCAGATTGAGGATAGAGAACTCACTTTAAGAGTTAAAAACTATAGTAGTAGACCAGGTTTGTGGCTTCTTTGGCAAAACAATTAGCTCAAAAATTTAGTAGGCTTCCGGCCTAGTGAATTTTGTTAGCTACCTTAAAAAATTGTTTTTGGTAAAAAGAGTTTTGAATACTGATGGCATCAATCTTTTATTTACTATCATCTTTGTTCTCTCTGTCAAACAGCACTTACATCAAGGAGATCTGAAATGGTGGGTTTAGTTGGAAAGACAATACCATTGTGGGGTTATCTGTTCCGTCAGAGTTCACAGATTTCCCATGATAGAGCACTGTCGTCTTTCCTGTTGAGGCTGATGCCTTGCAACTCCTTATTTACAGTTTTAATTGGAGACAGAAGTGATTGGCTTTTCAATGTTGGAGGATATGTTACCAGCCTCTCCATCAGTTTAAATTGTAGGATACAACCAGCTCCTCCCTTAGCATAAAGGTATCTCCTCCATCTTTGTAGACCAATTAGCACTATGCTGAGTACAGGTCTCTGAAGTTAGGGGTAGTGCAGACAATATATGTTAGCTTTCTAAATTCTCCTATTGTTGTCTATTCCTTGGAGATCACCATAGTTATGGGTTTAGACTCAGAAGGATTTCATATTATATGTTGAACAAATGGTTGTTCTCCAAAAGAGGTCATCATTTCAAAAGAAGTCATCAACCCAAATGAATAGGGACCTGAAAATCATCAACATTAAGCTGAACCAGATATCATCTAAACAATTCATGTATTTTCAGTCCAGTAAAAAATCAATTATCTTTGCCAAGTTAGGCACCATGTGTGCACAGAACATGGACACAACCCTTAATGTAGAATTAGAGTGGGTAAGGAAAATACACTGAACTTACAATGAATACACTGAAAATACAATGAAGTAAACTTAGTGAAGTTAAGAGAGAAAACCGTTTCTCAAGTCCTTGTGGCCAAAATAGAGCATATATTTATCAATATCATCAACAATCAAAAATGTGCTTGGGGCTGGTGCACTGGGATGACCCAGAGGGATGGTAAGCGGAGGGAGGTGGGAGCGGGGTTCAGGATTGGGAACACGTGTACACTCATGGCGGATGCATGTTGATGTATGGCAAAACCAATACAATATTGTAAAGTAATTAGCCTCCAACTAAAAAAACAAAGTTAGCTTAAAGCTCAACATTCAGAAAACGAAAAAAAAAAATGTGCTGATTCTTACTGCGGATATTGATAACAAAAAGATTATGATATGGACCCTGTCCCAAGGAACTAATGATCTACAAACTATCATCAACTACTTTATCTGCCCCCCCCTTTATTTTATTCATGAAGAAATCATTCTAGAGAGGAGAGGTAATAACTATTCTTTGGCATAACTAGTAACCATACCTAGTTAATAGTAGAACTTGGATAAGAATTCAGTTCTCTTAGCATTTCACTTTTTTGCAACAATGCTAAAAAAATGGCGGGGGGGAGGGTGGTCAGAGAAATCTGTGTCATCAACTATGAAGTGTCTGCAGTTTTATTCTACTTATAAGCTAATGTTAACTTGCCACAGTATCATGGACCCTGGCAGAAGACACAAGACTCCTGGGTCAGAGATATAAGACTTTATTCCTTGCAGCAGAAACAGTAGCCAGAGAGGCAGCATGTTTGCATTCATTCTCTGAGCCACAAATTCCCAGAGGAGCAACATGATGACCTACATGGATGCTAGTACATGCTGTGGCCTCTGTTTAAAGACAAGAACACTGAGTTTCAGGAACTGAGTGTTTTATAGTTGCTAGTAAACAAGCCTGCTCAGAATGAGACATTACCTCATCCTACAAGAAGTGGCCTGAGTAAAGAGTGTTTACTCTTCATTCTTTACTATGGCCTTATATCCTTGCCATTCTCAAAAAAATCATGTGGTAATGGGAAATACCCCTGAAGGAATGTCTCCCAGTAACCTCTAGAAATAGATAAAAATGGTGGATATATCCTTGAAAGTAGCACTTGTTAAATTGTATTGTGCACACAGATATACTGACAACTTTGGTAAAATGCAGACTGATTCAGTGATTCTAGAGAAGAGGCTGAGGTTCTGAATTTCTTCAAGTTTCCAGAGATGTTAATGCTACTAGTCCATGGACCACATATCATTAAGTCACAAGCTCCAGAGGATGTCTGGTTAGATCTGAGAATGGCTTATTTAGTTCACTGTAATCTAAATCCTGCACTTCTATTTGGAAGGTGTCGAGAGTCTTTCTAGTTCACTGCCTAGGATTTAGTAGACTGTGAAGGACTCACTAAAAATGTATAGAAGACCACAATACATATTCTGAGTAGACCCCTGAACACTGGTTCATAAATTTACAAAAGAGATAGACTGGGATTGCAATGTTCATATCAGCATGATCAACTCACTCTGCTCCTAAAATGAAGCTACATTAGAAGTCATATCATGTCCATCAGCAGATGAATGGATAAAGAAGATATGACAAGTATATACATTGGAATATTACTCAGCCATAGAAAAGAATGAATTTGAGTCAGTTGTAATGAGGTAGATGACACTCAGACCTATTTTACGCAGAGTGAAGTCAGAAATAGAAAAACAAATATCATATGTTAACGCATATATATGGAATCCAGAAAAATAGTACCAATGAACCTATTTTCAGGGAAGGAAAGGAAATGCAGATGTAGAAAACAGACTTGTGGGCACAGTGGAGGAAGGAGAGGATAGGATGAACTGAGAAAGTAGCTTTGACATATATACATTATCAATGTGTAAAATAGATAACTAGTGGGAAGCTGCTATATAACACAGGTAGCCCAACCTGGTGCTCTGTTGCCCTAGAGGGGTGGGATGGGAAGGGGGAGGGAGGGAGGCTCAGGATGGAGGAGATTAGGGCTGATTCACTTTGTTGTATGCAGAAACCAACACAACATTGTAAAGCAATTACCCTCCATTTAAAAAAATTAAAAATCACATCATAATCAGAAGTTCTTCTATTAATTCTTCATGAGGAATCACTGTCTGAGAACACAAGATACTTAAAGTCTGTAATATCAACCATTCTCTCTCTGTAGCCAGACTACACAGGACAGTAAATCACCATCAGTAGGTTGTTTGCTGAGCATAGAATCAGAACAAGGGGAGATAAATAAATCAAACAGTAAATGGCATTAGTCTAAAATCAACATTGCTTCCTTCATCTCACAAAAAATTGCAATTTTACCAATGGGAGAAAATATGCATGAATTTCAACAATTCTGCTCCCTTTTCTCTGAGCAGTATAGACATCCCATCCATCTCCAAACCCTTCCCCTAACCCCCAATCTCAGTTGACCTCTGTGACTTTCCTTTGTGTAGGCAGGCAACTGAACAAATGCTAGATCTCTACTTCCTTCCCTTTAGAGTAATACATTTTTTGTTTAGATGTGTTAATATATTCAATCAGGTTTTTGTCAAGTTCTATTTACTGCATAATCTTTTTGTCTTAAAAAGGTAATTTTGCATATACCTGTTCTAATCTGTTCCTTTCATAATTTAACTCTCAGAGGGCAACCTGATTTCCCTTATTTTCAGTTCTGCACGTGAGATGGAGGCATAGCCCAGGCAATTCAGTCCAAGTCCAGACAATTATCTTATTGCTTATTTCTGCATCAGATTATTTAGGGACCCTATAAGAATAAACAAATACTCTCAAATAAAACAAAATTTAAATGAGCTTTTCCTACTCATTTTCTTTTAGGAAAGTTGCCATTGTTTTGCTTGTGTGACTGAAAGTCTAGAGTTAAGTAAACTAGCCCATGATGTGGGCACTACGGTGTAAACAGGGACCAAACTATCATCCTTCTACCTCTCCCTGGTATATTCTTGTTATCTCATTTGCACAGGAAGGCAGATGTCACTCCAGCAGCACAACTATGTTTCAAATAAGAAGGAAAGGGAATAGGATGGCTGAATCTGCTATCTTTTGAGGAACTTTTCCGGAAGTTCTACATGTGCGTCTTTGCATAACCACACTACTTGTAAGGAAACCTGGAAAATACAGTTTGTTTTTTAGTTCAACCCATTGCCGCCCCAACAGAATCAGATCTTAAAGTCTAAATCAGAAACCCAGCCTGGGATTTAGAAGAGGTTGCTTCTTTTCCTGGGTTAGCTACTTCCTTGATTTGTGACTTTGAGCAAGTTACCCCATGTCTGTGAAATTCATTCTCCTTGTTCATGAAATGGAGTGGAATTAAATGAATATATTTAGTTTTGAAAGTTTCAATAAACTAAGTAGTTTCCTCTGATTCTTGTAGCTGACCTTTTTACCCAGAAGTCCATCACGAAGAAACCTAAAGTAAAAGTAGGCTCAGGCCCGTGTGTGGAGATTTTGCTCTCTGCTGTAACTCTTACACCTTTACCCAGGACAGACAGTGAGGCATAGGGCAGATACAAACAAGGCAGATAAAAACAGATTGGGCTGGCAAGTTTTCTGATTTAACAGTGCATCTCACACCTCTGGATATATTTGACTGGTGGAGATAGCTGCAGAAGCCTCGACTAAATCTTTTAACATTGCAGATTGCCCTCAGGAGATGTGGAGCATGCGTACCCAGATGTCTGAGCTCTGTCCAGTCATGTAATCACAATCTACTTGGGTCTCACTTTCATAGAGATAGTTGTTTATTTCTAGATAGCACTCTCTTTATTGCCCTCTGAGGTGACATACAAAGATAAACTCATATTTTATTCCTTATACATCTTTTTGCTAGTTCAGCAGACTTCCTAATTTCAACCTCATACTACTTCTATTCTTAACACACAATACCCTATACCCATTTAAGCAAACCCACAAATTTCCTAGACAAGAGGCAGAGCCACTATGTGACTTTCTATGTGGGAAAGAGATGCTTCCAGCAAATGAGGATTTTCTATAAGACTCTTTTCTGCTATGAGAACTTAGTCTCTGGAAGTTTCCTTTAGTTCTAGTTTCCTCCAGGGCCACTTTCTTTGCTAGTCATCCAGGAACTAAAAATTGCTTTTAAGGTAATCTTATCAAACCAATCTAAATGGTCATCCTTTTTCAAGTTTTCATTGATTACCTTTCTAGGGGTCCCTTTGAAGATATAACAAACCAAAAGCAAGGTGCCATATCTATTCACGTATTCGGATCTAGCACAATGAGAGGTGCAGTCAGGCATTTATTCACTGGTGCCGTTTCCATAGCAATGGTTCCCAGTAGGTTAATAATATACTTATACATTTGTGAAACAAACTTGAACACATAGATGTATTTAAATGAACATGTATGTCTGCTATAGAGAGCCTCTGGACCTCAAGTGTACATGTCTGGCACCTATGCTGGAAATCAATGCTTAAGCAAGAGTTTGCAGTGGTATAAAATGCCCAGCAATTAGCAGCACCAGATGCTTTGCTTTTCTTGATAGTGAGAAAGGAATTCATGTGCAGGGTACTGGTATTTAGCATATTATCTCCTGTTCAGAATCCTGAAGATAATTGTGTGTTGTGAGCTTGTGCTTTCCTCAGACAAAGAAGCCCTTTGAAATACCAATGATGGTGAAGTGGTCTTGGTCTGAACAGAGCCTTGTATTACTGTTGTGTACTTATTCTCTTCCCTAGGAGCAATTAAAATTTCCCAGAACCTCAGCAGCCTGCTTTCTGCCTTTGTTTAGACTTGCTGTAAGTCACAAGCCTAACGGGCACTTTTAGTAGTTGTGATTAAGAATAAGGAATGAGATCAGAGAGGTCGCAAATGCTTAGATAGCTTGTTAGAGTTGTAAATTCTAAAGAACAAATCTCAACAGCTAAATAACGCCTATATGAACCTGGAAATCATCAGTGTTCTAATATAGGGACAAAAGCTGATGCCCAGCATTAATTTGAAAAATTAAAAAGCTCCAAAATGTGGACTCAATATGATACTAATTTGCATTACAAACGTTGTCTCTCACCCCTGCCCCACTCCAGGTTTGTACTGGAGATCGAATGAGAATTAGCTATGATGTAGGCAAGGCATGGGCTTCGAAGGTGGCTCAGTGGTAAAGAATCTGCCTGCCAAGCAGAAGACTTGGGTTCGATCCTGGGTCTCAAAGATCCCGTGGAGAAGGAAATGGCAACCCATCCCAGTATTCCCTATTAGGAAATCCTGGGAAATCCCATGGACAGAGGAGCCTGGTGGGCTATGATAAATGACACGCCATGCTCAGTCACTCTGTCCATGGGGTCACAAAGGAGTCAGACACGACTTAGTGACTAAACAGCAATAAGAGGCAAGGCATATTAGTTTGTAGCAGTTTCTTACCCTTGACTTTTGAAATATGAATTTTCTAAGAAGTGTACTTTGAAAGTATCAGCTTTGTGTATCATCTCAAATTTCAGATTTTGAAATATTTTTATTGTTTTGTTGCTATTAATCTTGCATGTTTTGGTCAATTATTGTGTTTGACCTAAATCATAACAAAATCAATTTGGTCAATCATACAGAAAACAACTATTTTTTTTTTAAATGGTACATTCAGGATGCTGACTCAGACTCTGATTAACAGTAGATGTATTTGTGCTCCAGGGAATTATGAGAATAGTCATATTGATTAAATAATCTGATGGCATCTTTCCTAAATATGCTTTGTGAAGTAACTAAACACATGGCAGTTCATCCATCTTGACTTTCAGAAAACTCTAGATAAGTCTGTCCCAAAATATATTCATGACTAAAAAGGAACTAATAGTAAAATGCTATTTTAGGCTAAAACATATCCCACTTCTAATAGGGATTTTCACATGGTATATGAACTCATCAGCCATTAATAGTTTGTTTAATTCAAGGTTCAAAATGAAAACTTCTTTTATTTCTTGACACATCATCAGTTTAATCTGGCAATTAGCTAACATACTAAGAATCAAATAGACATCAGGAAACTGTCTTTTTCTGTGAATCTGAAACAGTAAACAAAAACCACACAAGCACAACAACTATTACAACAATTACAAAAACTCTGGACTAAGCCATTAGCTATAAAGGAAATGCTTTATTAACTCTAGTCTTTCAATTTGTTAAATCTTATGAACAGGTTAGCTAGTTTTCCCTTGGGGCCACAATGATTTGTTCTATAAAATTTAATCATTATGCCTTTATGCATTAAAAAGAAAGAGATATATGAAATACAGTCATATTCAGAACTTTTTTAAAGTAGTAATAATAAGTATCCAGCATAAACAAAGTTTATATGTCCTATTAAAGAAAAATTTTACTGTGCAGCATAAAATAATTTGACAACTGAGCATATGCATTTACAAGTAAGAAACGTATTTACAATACAAAGATTTCATACGGTATCTGTTACCTGAAAGATAACTACTGAGTAGTAGTTACATGTCACTTTCCAATTTGTCAATGTAGGTAATTTTATTACTTGTAAAACCATACCGACCCATACATTACTCAGGTTAATGTATAAGAGCTAGTAGGAAAAAAAGGTATATTGAAACCCCCAATGAGTTATGCATAGTCTTAGGCAGGGAGGATAAATATCAAGTTCTGTGAGAGTATCAGTAGCATTGAGATACAAATGTACCACTTGTCAAAGAAAAGATCTTGCATAAAAAATCCAACCCAAAAGATTTCCCGGACAGACAAGTGATTAAGACTCTGCACTTCTCACTGCAGGAGGCACAGGTTCCATCCCTTGTCAGGGAAGCACATCCTGTATGCCACACAGCACAGCCAAAAAAAAAAAAAAACTGTTTAATCTAAAACTATAATAATAACAAATTAGAAGCAGCTTCTTGTTTTAAAAGACAGAAAAACTACTAAACTGTTCTCTTCCAGAATCTCTGTAAAACATGTCTGCCCTTAGAAAGCTCCTATGTGTGACAAAAGATTAATGAAAACAACAGAACATAGCATTGTCCAAATGATAGTAAATGCTTAAAAACACTTTATCTGATCCTTAAAACTTTCTTGCACAGGAACTTTTTCTTTCCCAGTTTTTCAGAAAACTAAGGCATGAAGAGATTAAGTAAATAGTCCAGAGTCACAGAAATAATTAGTGGCAGTTATGAAGCTGGAACCTTGGCTTGTAAAAATTAGTACTTGCTACACTATAACCACCACCACTGGAGAAGAAACAGCCTGTGCTTAAGCAAGAACAGGGAGGATGGAATGGCCACATTGGTGAGAAACACGTGTTTCTGAACTGTTTGAGGGTCACATGAAACAGGTTCAAGTCACCAGTTTATAGGTCATCTGGGAAGAAAATTCCTCAATGGCTTCACATGGAATGATGCTTTCTGTCTACTTTGGCCAAGGTTCTCTCTCACAAGGTTCACTGCAGTTCTCTCTCAAAGCAACCCAAATAAAATCTGAACACCAGATATTTGTTATCGCCACTCTACACTCAGGGAGGGCGAGAACCATGTGTATCCTCAGTAAAACTGGGTTATCTTGTTTTGAATTTAAATAGATAAAAAAGTGAGACTTTAAAAACCTTGAAATGATCATCTAGATCATTGTTGAAAATTGTCTTAAGAATGTGAGAAAGTTATCAAATTATTTATTCCAACTAAAACAATAATAAATCTCTTTATTTCTCTCTGAAATGCACTAAACCACATGCTAATGGCTCAAATATATATTTTTTCCTTCCTTCTTCCAAGCTGTACTGGCTCACATTCTCTCTTCCTCCTTTCCTTTTTTTCTTTCAGCCTCTCCTTTCACCATCAGACAATTAATTTTTCTTTCTTAGTTCCCTTCTTCTGTTAAGTGATTTAGTTATTTATCTAAAATCCTAAAATGTACACAATATCGTTGACAAGAGATAACAAACTCCTCTTGCCTCTAAGAAACATTATGTGTGTGCATTTATATAAAATGTACATGCTGCTGCTGCTAAGTCACTTCAGTCGTGTCTGACTCTGTGCAACCCCATAGACAGCAGCCCACCAGGCTCCCCTGTCCCTGGGATTCTCCAGGCAAGAACACTGGAGTGGGTTGCCATTTCCTTCTCCAATGCATGAAAGTGAAAAGTGAAAGTGAAGTTGCTCAAAATGTACATATATCTGCACAAACACATACATATACACATATGAATTATATATAATTCTAAAATATAGTGCATGTACACATATATCAGATCAGATCAGATCAGTTGCTCAGTCGTGTCCAACTCTTTGCGGCCCCATGAATCGCAGCACGCCAGGCCTCCCTGTCCATGTGCATATATATAGATATGTAATGCATGCAATATATATATATATATCTAACATACTATGTATATGTGTATACACACACATATATAAAAACACATTTTTATGCTTTTATTTTGGGGTGTTCATTCACATTCCTACTTATATGTTTTTAATTTACCATTGGAAAGCTTATTTCCAGCACTGGATTCATCACTCAGCAACCTCAATAAGTATTTGACTAACAATTAACAAATTACTTATTTTCTGTATTTGCTCATCTGGAATATGTGAATGACTCTAAGCTCCTCAGGAACTCCTGAAAGCCTAGCCTTGTTCCTGCTCTCCCAGATTTTCTCCTTGGGATTCTAGACAATCATTTATGGGTAAAAGAATAGAATCAGTGGTATAAAGGCTAAACATTTAGCAGAAATGATTCTCTAGTAGAGCTCAGCATACTGAGGGGTTTGGAGTCTCAGCTGTAGAATGCATATTCCCTGTCAAGGAAGCTTGAAGAGGCTTCTAATCTGCTCATTTCATAAACAGGTTAATAAGATGATTTCTCTAAAGCAATCAAAGAAATCAGTAATCTAACTGACAATAAACAAAAACGCCTGGTCGATTCATGTTGATGTATGGCAGAAGCCATCACAATATTGTAAAGTAATTATCTTCTAATTAAAAATAATTTTTTAAAGCGCCTTTTCATTTAATACACAGTGTGGTTGAATGGGTGGGATGGAAATGTTATCATTTGATGAATCTTTGAGTTAATATACTCTGCATATGCTGATATACTTTATTGTCAGTGAACAGTGACAGATATCAATTATAATATGAAATCTAGAATTAATAGCACAGAAAACTGTGAATTCCTATATCTCTCCATTATGTGAAAATCAAATGGTGATGGAGCAGTTGCAGTTCACCTGAATTATATTCTGAGCATCAAGAAAGCAGAAAAGCAGCTACATATAAATAATCACTACTGGAAAATATAAGTGACTATTAAAAAAAATCACAGATGATTGGGTTAAAGTATAGGTAATAGCAAATGCTTATCAATTCCTGTATCATTTCTGTCTTTTCTGGGAAATATATTTTTAGAACAATCTTACCTCCAGTCATTTCTCTAATACTTAGCTACTACATTCATAGCAGAATCTAAATAAGAAATACATTTTGAAATTGCACAGAACTCTGCAATACCTGATAAATTTTATCTCAAGTTGTTAGTTTGGGAATATAACAGAAGTAGAGACAAAAGGGTGAAGAAAACACAACAAAAAGCAAAGAAAATAATGTTGATTGGTTGGCACTTCTCTAAACAAAAACGAGACATTTTCCTTTCTTTAGTTTAGTCTCATATTGTCCGCAAGGAATCAGAAAGCTTTTTCTAGACCCCTAATGCTCAATCCTTTGTGTACTTTACTGTATCTACTTCTGTGTCAGTATCAGTTAAAAAGGTTTTATGTAATAGTAGATTGATTATTTTACATTTATAGTTGCAAATCTTATTTAAAAGAGAAAGTTGTGGGCTAAATCACAGTTTTAGGATATTAACAACAAGGCAGCACTAAACATTTCCTTATCCCAGGGAGATCATGACTGTGCATTCCACCTCCCATAACATCAAATATAGGAGGTCGAGTCCATGGTACTATGATCTTTCCAGATGCCCTGCAATATGGTGATGTGGTACCTACATGGGATAAAAAGAGTCAAGAAGGGATATAGACATCTCTTGCTCCATCTGGGATCAGTCTTGTTGTGCGGTAGACTGATGAGTCTTAGGAAAGACAAAGTGGGGTTCCCTTCTGCAGGCAGGACTGGAGATTACCTGGCTTCTGACTAGGTTGCAGGTATTTTAAAGGCAGGGCTCTCCACCGGCAAGAAGGCAGGTGCAGGTGTTTTCCTGGTCTCTCTAAACTTGCCCTTTATTTTTTTTATATAAATTTATTTATTTTAATTGGAGGTTAATTACTTTACAATATTGTATTGGTTTTGCCATACATCAACATGAATCCGCCACGGTATACACGTGTTCCCCATCCTGAACCCCGCTCCCTCCCCGTACCATCCCTCTGGGTGGTCTCAGTGCACTTTACTGCTGTCTCCAGAGTCCACTCTCCTGACATTTCCTAAACCACTTTCTATCCATCCCCCATAACCATTCTTTGACAACACCCAAAGTGTTGCGAAGAACCCCTCTTCTCCAGCTAATCTGCCCCCTCATGGCCCCTAGTAGTATTCTGTCCTTTTCAGTAACTTCAACTTCTACTTCATCCATCATATTCATTTTCCATCATAAGCTTCCCTCAAGCTTATGTGCTGTTTCTTTTTTCTGTCTCTCTGTGTACCTGGTGATGAAACTGAATAGTCAGCTGGCACTCTCGGCATGTTCCTTGTCTAAATGCCAAAACTTGTTGCTCTGTCCTATTTAGAGGACCTGAGTTCTTCATGAGGAAATATTCTCTGCACAGAGACCAATAGCGTGTCAGCAATCATAGGGAGAAATACTTACTTTCCTTGCTAAGCAAATAGCTTATTACTGAAAACCACTAAGAGCTGAGAGAAGTCTGTATATAAGAAATAGCTTGAATCATAAAAGTCTTAGTTAGGCTTAACCTATAATATGCATACATAAAGCATGCACAAGCACACAAACTCCAGCTGTTTATTTTTTATTTTTTTCCTTTTCTTTTGAACATGCCTTTTCTGGCAACCCCAAGCCAAGGATTAAATCAAATAGTATCTCAGTGGGAATCTGATCCAGCCCTGTTTTCGGCTGGAATTCACACAAAGGATCAAAGCAGTGGGAGCATGGCTTCCTTCCAGGAATCATCAGGGACTGTTTTCTTTACTAGTATTTTATTCTACCTGGTTCATTCATTTCATTTCATTTCAGTAGCTCAGTCATGTCCGACTCTTTGCGACCCATGAATCGCAGCACGCCAGGCCTCCCTGTCCATCACCAACTCCCGGAGTTCACTCAAACTCATGTCCATCGAGTCAGTGATGCCATCCAGCCATCTCATCCTCTGTCGTCCCCTTCTCCTCCTGCCCCCAATCCCTCCCAGCATCAGAGTTTTTTCCAATGCATCAACTCTTTGCATGAGGTGGCCAAAGTACTGGAGTTTCAGCTTTAGCATCATTCCTTCTCAATAAATGGACTATTGACTGGTACAAGGAGAGAATCTCAGTATTGGTTCTTCACCTGAAAATACTATGCAAGATTTATTTGATTCTCTAATGATTTCTAATTGACAGGTACTCTTAGCATATCCTTAGAGGTAATGTGATATGTAGTAGAAATGGATGAACCCCACAGTGAGAATCAAAAGACCTAGATTTTAACCAGAACCCTGCAGTAGGAGAGCTTGGAAAGTCACCTTAAGGTTTCAGGTTGTGGGATAAGATTATCTCTAAATCCCTTTCTAGCTATCAGTCAATGATTATATGATCTGCGAGTTCCAGTTTTATCCTTGTGGGACATAGTTATAAATAGCCTAACATATAGACACATTATTTGTTGCCTTGGCAGTTTTATGAAAATTATTGGTTCCAGAATAAAAAAAAAAAAACATAGTTATTCATAAAATTTTACTGCAAAAGAGACATTTGATTAAATTTTTCAGGTTTTTTTTTTTTTCCAGTGTCTAGAGTACATCTTTTTACTTGTGAGCACTAAGGGAGGAGAGGAAAATAGATAGAGGGGGGCACTGGGTTTTGAATTGAGAAAACTGAAGTGTTAAAGAAACAAAACTTTTCTTTTTTCTGTTTTCAGAGGGAAAAAATGAAAGCAAATGAAGATGACGGAGGGAGAAATAAAAACTGGGGGATTCATTAGTTATTGTGTATATGGCTTTGTTATTGTTATTGTTTAGTCACTAAGTCCTGTCCAGCTTTTCTGCATCCCCATGAACTGTAGCCCACCAGGGTTCTCAGTCCAACAAAATTCCCAGTCAAGAATACTGGAGTGGGTTGCCATTTCCTTCTCCAAGTGATCTTCCCCATCCAGGGATCAAACCTGCATCTCCTGCATTGGCAGGTGGATTCTTTGCCACTGAGCCACCTGGGAAGCCCCAGGAGATGCACAAGATGCAGGTTCAATCCTTGGGTTTGGAAGATCACCTGGAGAAGGAAATGGCAACCCACTCCAGTATTCTTGACTGGAGAATTCCATGGACAGAGGAGCCTGGTGGGTTAGTCTATGGGGTCAAAAAGTGTCAGATACAACTGAGCTACTGAGTATACACATATGATTTTGTAGAATTTATGAGGCCTGGTACCAAGTTCACGAATTCTTAGATTTTGGAAACAAAAGTTATGGCTGTTTGATGATTGTGTTGGATGATGTACATACAGGCCCTAGCAAGGAGCCAGTCATCCTAGAGCAGTTCTTCTTGAACTTTCAAGTTCATGCAGATCACCTGGGAATCTTGGTAAAATGTAGATTCTAACTCAGTGGGTCTAACTTTAAGCTGGGGCCTAAAACTCTACATTTCTAAAAGCTCCCAGATAATACCAAAACTTTGAGTAACAAGGGTACAGATTTTTAATAACTACAGAGTGCCTTTGCCCTTCATCTTTCCCCTGCAAGAATAAGTACTTATTTACTTTGAAATGATAGATTGGAAGGTTGGTTTTGGTTGTTTTGAGTTTTGTTTTTTTCTGATCAGTATGCCTGTTTTGTATCAAAGTCATCTGTCACCTATAGTCAGGACAAAGGACACCAGCAGTGTATCATTTTCAAGTCATCTCATGTCAACCTGCTGGGACAAGTTCCCCAAACTTTCACTCAGCTCTGTGATTCTTTCCATCTTTCAGCCACTGCTGCCAGCTCTCAAATGCTAAAAATTATTGATTAAAGTCGTCTCTTTCCTTTACACTAGAAAGACAAGTGTTCTCAGTAAAATTCTTTGCCTCTGCTTGTTTCAAACTTCCCCCTGTTAAGAAAATGTAACAACAACAAAAAACTCTCATGCTCTTCCAGACTTGTGGTTTTACATTTTTTTTTTTCTGTTTCTCTAAGTGATAGCAAAAGGCCTAGCAACCATTTACTTGACTTTCTAGCTCTTTCAGTAAATAATAGAAGATAATTTACTCTCCTTCTGTGTGATTGGAGCATATTTTAAATTATCCATTTAAGCTGGGTCTGTAATTAAAATTACGTGGGCATTTAGGACATTATTCTGCAAAAAATGCTCTGTGGGCTTTCTTTGATCTAGCTCATAGAGTCCAGATGCAAAGCAGCATAAAAACATTGAGGGAAAAATCAACCATATCTTGGGTTCATATACTGATCAAGTTATTTGCCAGCTCTTAGGCAAACGCCATAGATATGTCTTTCCAGGAGATTAAGTTTCTCCCAGAGTCAGCAAGAAACTTGGAATCTTCTCTTACTGCACTTAAATTGAAGGCAGTCCTATTTATTCCTGTCCTAGTATGTTGAAGAGACATAGCTCTTTAAAAATAAACAGCAAACAAAGAAATATATTCCTGTGAGAGATTCTATGATTTTTTTTTTTACAAATATTCTCCTCCTACCTGACAATAGGATTACACATCTCTACCATTTCTAAATGATGCGCAAGTTTCCCTCACATTGGTATCAAGTGGTTATGTGACTTGCTTTGGCCAATGAAATAGCAGAATTTGTGTACCCCCTATATGCACAGAAGCCCCAAGTACTATTAATAGTTCTGTCTCAGGCCCCCTGCCATGAGAAGGTCATGAGTCAAGTGAGAGCTATTCCTTGAAGCTGGCCCTAAAATGAAGAAGACACATGGAGAAGGATTAGAGTTGCCATTGACTTACAGTCAACAAATCACAGGGGGGAAGAAATAAATCTTCTTGTCAGAGTCACTGAGATTTTAAGATTGTTAGCACAGCATAAGATGAAAAAGAAAAGGATGACCAGATCAGTGCCATGAAATCTATACAAGTAATTTAAAGGGAAGAAGAATGAAACCCCTCAACTACAGAACAAAAAGTGAACAAAATAATCATATTAATTGTCTACAGAAATTTTCAAAGGTAAGAACTTGAAGGTCACATTCTGCCTTGTGCCTCAGGAAATCTATACTAGGAAAGATTTCCCTAGTATATATACTAGGGAAGGTGTTTGTATTTCACATGGATTCTTTTGCTGCTTATTTAGGAGTGCCTGTCTTGAACACTTGAGAGGAACATGACTGTGAGGTGTGTTTCGGAAAATAAAAAAGAGACTATTACTATTCTCATGTATGTAATGGGTATAATTGTAATTGCTGTAATATATTTACTATCCTTTATCTAGAACCAAGAAAAATAAGGTAAACCTGAAGATTTATATGCAATATTTTAAAAGAAGGAAATAAGATTTCTCTGTATTCTAGGGAAAATTCATTCTTTCTAATGGATGTCAACATAACAACAGAAAAGAAAACAAAGCAGACTAAGATCTATGAGAAAGTTTGTTATGATGATTACTTATAATTATTGAAAAATTATTATATTTTATTAATATTATTTTGCCAGATAATCTATGTGATTTAATCATGATAATCTGAATCAAACCTTTGGCACCTACATTGTAACTAGAAAGCTTTTTAGTCACAAGGGAATAAAAAGAGCTTTAATAATTCATCATTAATGTATCTTTATGCCTTCATTTCACTTCAGCCCACAAGCCAGTAGTGGAACAGATTCAAAAAAATGACCTCTAAATAAGGAAGTGTAATTACTCAGAGTCAAAAGTATGGTTAATCATATGTTTTTTTAAACTCTAGCAAAAATGCAATTTAACAGTCTCCTACGTCTCAGTGAATCATGAATGCTATATTTATGCATATTCATGAAAGAAAGACATAAAAAGAATACTTTGTCACTTTTTCCCCTCATTTTGATGTAGGCAGAACAGATACTAAAATGACACCTAAGCCATCTGTTCATCTGAAAACTCTAGAACTCCACGTGATTGGCCACACAGTACCCTGATGATCTGGGCTTTCAGGATTCATGGTTGCCTTTAGCTATTTGGACACAAAAGTTGGAGAAAAAAAAATATCAAAATTTGGGACCCTAAACATTTTATCAAATGACTGTTTATTTTTAATAGCTATTTTCATTACACTAAATGTTTACAGTAATCACTCGAATTTGACTTAAGGTTGGTATTTTATAAATTCAATTGAGCACATAATTTTATCCAGAAAGACTTTTATTAAGAAAGGCTTTTCTGTTTATCCCCAGAGAGTAAAAGACATTTGAACTAGTGAGTATAGAATTAAAAAAGAAAAAAAAAAAAGACAAGACAAAACAAAAAAGCCCTTTTAAGTAATGTGACCATATGGTTTATCATCTAATTTGAAAAACTTTTTAGAGTAAAAATGTTCCTACTAAACATTGTCTAAGGATTGTCCCAGGCAAACCAGGATGTATAGTCATACTGGCTGTAGGAAGAACTGGAATATAAATGCTGAATCAAAATTAATACAACCATTGACCTGTGTCAGAAGTTTGTTTTAATTGGGTTCATGG
The DNA here is from genome assembly GCF_029407905.1 of Bubalus kerabau. Classification (NCBI taxonomy): domain Eukaryota; kingdom Metazoa; phylum Chordata; class Mammalia; order Artiodactyla; family Bovidae; genus Bubalus; species Bubalus kerabau. Next base: position 74,108,885 of record NC_073629.1, read on the forward strand.
GAAACTTCTTACATTCGTTCAACCACTTTACTGACTACGAAGAAAAGGGGGGATGTCAAGAAAGGGCTTAGTGCAATTGACTTGCCTGCTGTAACAGCTGACGGCTTTGGTGGTGGACAGAATGTGTTAAGGACTTTAAGGATGGTGTGTTATTTATTCCTTACTACAGCATAATGATATAGTTTCTCTATTTTACAAACCATAAAATTGAGTTTTAGAGATATTCAATAACTTGTCCAACTCCATTCATATAGTGTAAAGTGGAGCCTGACTCAAACTCAGTTCTATCCGGTTAGCAAAAACTGCACTCTTTTTTAAAGCTACTGAGAATTTTCCCCTTATGTCCAGGCTTTATCAGACTAGAAGGCAAAAGTCAGGAGAATCTTTCCTACTTCAGAGAAGAAAATGAATATAGAGGGTTCAGGATGGGGAACACATGTATACCTGTGGCGGATTCATTTTGATATTTGGCAAAACTAATACAGTTATAAGCTCACTCTTTTATATAGCATCAAATAATCCTCAGATTAACAGCTATTAGAGCCTTGGCTTGTCCTATGTGAGACACAAAATGTTGGGTCTGAGAGCTAAAGATAATTCTAATCACCTCAACAGAAATCCAATGTAGTCTAGAGGACAAAAGGTGGAATTTGTGCTCAAACAACTTGGGATTGATAACTGTTGGGTGACTTTGGGAAAACTGTTCTGCCTCTCAAAGTTCTAGTGTTCCCATCTGGTAGTATTTACCTTACAGAATTGAAAGAACCACAGTAAATTAGATTAGCTCTATGGTGGGAAACTATACAATGCCTGGAACATATTAAAATCATGTATACGGAATGTTAATTTTATTACTTCTCCTTACTGATAGTAGTGAAGGGCTTCAACATAGATAATGGGAAGGGAAAGAAATTTGAAAAAGATGATCTGGGTTTAAGTCCTAGTTCTGCTGTTTGTCAGCTATTTAACCTGGAGATAGGGCTTCCCTGGTGGATCAGAAGGTAAAGCATCTGCCCACAATGCGGGAGACCTGAGTTCGATTCCTGGGTTGGGAAGATCCCTTGGAGAAGGAAATGGCAGTCCACTCCAGCACTCTTGCCTGGAAAATCCCATGGACGGAAGAACCTGATAGGCCACAATCCAGGGGGTCGCAAAGAGTCGGACACGACCAAGTGACTTCACTTCACTTCAACCTGGAGATAATCTCTGAGACTCAATTGCCTCACCTTTAAGTGAATATTATAATAATAGGTTCCTTTAATATCTCTCAGGATCACTGTAAATTACATATGAAAGGTCTTTATAAAAGATGTAAAAGTTCTTTTGCAAATATGCACACAAAAGTTCTTTATAAATAATGATTCCAAATATAGTTATTATCACTGTCCTCTTCATCATCACCGCATCTTTGTGACTAGGACAATAGCTTTCTAAAATAACTGTAGTTGTTAACTGTGAATGCTGGACTTCAAGTGAAAGCGATACATTGGTCTTCAGAAAACACTTTGAGAACCACTTAGTAGAATACCACTGAGTGGCAACCCACTCCAGTATTCTTGTCTGGTTAATCCCATGGACAGAAGAGTCTGGAAGGCTACAGTCCATGAGGTTGCAAAGAGTTGGCAAAGAGGGAGTGGTAGAATCTAAGGTTCAAAATGCAGGTTTAAACAGAATTTGGGAGTCTTTAAAGACCTGAAAGACATTTGGAATCCCTGAAGTATTTTTGCCAGAGTGGTGACATGTACTGTGTTGGGATAGGAAATAGTAGCATGAAAATGTGTACACATTTGGTGTTGTTTCCTGAGTAATAAATCCACCGCCAACAGTGGGGTCATCCAGAGCCAATAACAGTTCAACCTGGTAAAAACTTCAAATACATATCCTAGGAATTTGATAAAAAACTTGGTGTATTATTTTGTTGGGTTTCAGAATACTTCTCTGGGAGCTTTTGTGATGATGGAACTATTCTGCATGGTATTGGGATAGTGGACATATGACTATGTTTTTGTCAAAGCCCATAAAAGTATATACCATAAAAAATGAACTTATTGCATGCAAATTTAGAAAATCAAACAGGATGTTGAGAAAACCCAAGATAGAACACAGACTATGACAAATGAATCTAACTGTGTAACAAATGAATCATATAACCACACTGAAACACGTGAGGAGGAAAGGAGCTGATCTGAGGAACTTCATAAAATTATCTTTTGATTTGATACTGTCAGGCTAAAGATAAAAATGAACTGTACTCAAGCTGGTAAATTTATTTCTCATGAGATTATGGTTAGCAATTCTAAAACTAATATTACATATATACTAGGGTTGAACAAGTAAGTAAATATATTAGACTAGAGTCAGCTTTTACATTATTTAGGAAAGGAATTACAAATAAGCAAAAACAAAATGCTAGAATTAACTATGTGGTAGTTATACGGAAAAGGCAATGGCACCCCACTCCAGTACTCTTGCCTGGAAAATCCCATGGATGGATGAGCCTGGTAGGCTGCAGTCCATGGGGTGGCTAAGAGTCGGACACAACTGAGCGACTTCACTTTCACTTTTCACTTTCATGCATTGGAGAAGGAAATGGCAACCCACTCCAGTGCTCTTGCCTGGAGAATCCCAGGGATGGGGGAGCCTGGTGGGGTGCTGTCTATGGGGTGGCATAGAGCCGAACACGATTAAGCAACTTAGCAGCAGCAGTTTATTGGAGTTGGAGATACCACTATGAACTTATTTTGATTTTAATATACAGAAATAGATACAGAAAGAAATATAGATATATATTCCCTACTACTGCCTTCTGAGATGCCAAGAGAGTGATACCACATTAGTGGCAAGCACATGTATTGATAGCACCCAGATCTAGGTTCCTAATACCATTCTCCAGTAAAAGAGAGCAGGCATCCTTGGATAAATGGCTGATTCTAGGACTGGGCAGGTAAAATGCAAGGTGAGCCTGGAACATTTTGTGACACCAAGATATAAGGAACTGAATTAAAAAAAAGGATAAGTGATGCTGAAAAACATGACAAAAACTGGGACAATTTTGAGCTACAAAATAAATGTTGATAGTACTGAGCTATAACTGAGTTCGGTGATGGACAGGGAGGCCTGGCGTGCTGCGATTCATGGGGTCGCAAAGAGTCAGACACGACTGAGCGACTGAACTAACTAACTAACTAATTCATACTGATAAAATAAATGATTTAATACATAAATGAAGGGGAAGGAGTAATCATCCCTTACAGAAGAATTCCAATTAATGAATTTAAGAATGAGAGAATCACAAAACCACTGTCAGAGCAGCATAGTAGTAACTGTTGCAGGTATGGTCTATGGACGTTAAAATAAGGGGAAATTTTAAAAAAGAAAGAAGATATCTGCATATCCTCAAAATATTTCCCACCAATTACTGTGGTGATTTTAACATATGTCCACAAATTATTTGATACTCCCCCCTCTAGAAGTGGAGCTTAATTCTTCTCCCCTTTGGTACAGGGAATCCCTGGTAACTCAGATGGAAAAGAATCTGCCTATTATGAGGAAGACCTGGGTTCCATCCTTGGAGTGACCTACAGCAAAAGAATGGAGTATAAAAAGGAAAAATAGTAACTTTACATTGGAGAAACATCATAGAAACTGTCATATCAAACAACTATAGTTAACAAGTAAGAAGATATATTGATAAAATACTCCCCCAATATGATAGGAAAATAAGGGCATATCAGCTCTGTGGGTTTCTTCCCCCAAATATAGAAATCTAAATTGATTAGCATTCTGCAAAACATATCAATCAGTAAGTCTGAGTGTAAAGATTAAAAAAAAAAAAAAAAGAACCAAATGCATATCGAAGACTGGAGGAGGCTAAAGAGACAAGAGAAGAAAATGCAATAGGGTACCCTGTATTGGATCTTGTAATACAAAAGGATATTAGTGGAAAAACTGGGAAAATCTGAATACAATCTATAGTTTACTTAATGATATTATACCACTGTTAATATCCAAGTATTGATAATTTTGTTCATAGCATCACCATGTACAAAGCTAGTGCAGGTGATGGAATTCCAGTTTAGCTATTTCAAATCTTAAAAGATGATGTTGCCAAAATGCTGCACTCAACATGCCAGCTAATTTGGAAAACTCAGCAATGGCCACAGGACTGGAAAAGGTCAGATTTTATTCCAATCCCAAAGAAAGGCAATGCCAAAGAATGTTCAAATACCATACAGTTGCACTCATCTCACACTCTAGCAACTTCAGTTCAGTTCAGTTGCTCAGTCAAATCTGACTAATAGCGACCCCACAGACTGCAGCATGCCAGGCTACCCTGTAAATCACAAACTGGAGCTTACTCAAACTCATATCCATTATGTTGGTGATGCCATCCAACCATCTAATCCTCTGTCATCACCTTATCCTCTCACCTTCAATCTTGCCCAGCATCAGTGTCTGCAAATGAGTCAGTTCTTCGCATCAGGTGGCCAAAGTATTGGAGTTTCACCTTTAGCAGCGTTCCTTCCAAAGAATATTCAGGACTGATTTCCTTTAGGATGGACTAGTTGGATCTCCTTGCTGTCCAAGGGACTGTTAAGAGTCTTCTCCCAACACCACGGTTCAAAAGCATCAATTCTTTGGCTCTCAGCTTTCTTTATATTCCAACTCTCACATCCATACATGACTACTGGAAAAACCATAGCTTTGACTATACAGACTGTTGTTGGCAAATTAATGTCCCTGCTTTCTAATATGCTGTCTAGGTCAATCATAACTTTTCTTCCAAGGAGCAAGTGTCTTAATTTCATGGCTGCAGTCACCATCTGCAGTGATTTTGGAGCCCAGGAAAATAATGTCTCTCACTGTTTCCATTGTTTCCCCACCTATTTGCTATGAAGTGATGGGACCAGATGCCATGATCTTTGTTTTCTGAATGTTGAGTTTTAAGCCAACTTTTGCATTTTCCTCTTTCATTTTCATCAAGAGGCTTTTTAGTTCTTCTTTGCTTTCTGCCATAAGTTAAATAAGCAGGGTGACAAAATACAGCATTGACATACTCCTTTCCCAATTTGGAACCAGTCCGTTGCTTCATGTGCAGTTCTAACTGCTGCTTCTTGACCTGCATACAGACTCTCAGGAGGCAGATCAGCTGATCTGGTATTCCCATCTCTTTAAGAAGTTTCCACAGTTTGTTGTGATCCACACAGTCAAAGGCTTTGTGTAGGCAATAAAGCAGAAGTAGATGTTTTTCTGGAACTCTCTCAATTTTTGATGATCGAGCAGATGTTGGCAATTGGATCTCTGGTTCCTCTGCCCTTTCTAAAACCAGCTTAAACATCTGGAAGTGCATGGTTCATGTACTGTTGAAGCATGGCTTAGAGAATTTTGAACATTACTTTGCTAGCATGTGCTGCTGCTGCTGCTAAGTCACTTCAGTCATGTCGGACTCTGTGCGACCCCATAGATGGCAGCCCATCAGGCTCCCCTGTCCCTGGGATTCTCCAGGCAAGAACACTGGAGTGGGTTGCCATTTCGTGAGATGAGCGCAACTGTGCAGTAGTTTGAGCATTCTGTGGCATTCCTTTTCTTTGGGATTGAAATGAAAACTGACCTTTTCCAGTCCTGTGGCCACTACTGAGCTTTCCAAATTTGTTGGCATACTGAATACAGCACTTTCACAGCATCATCCTTTAGGATTTGAAATAACTCAACTGGAATTCATCTCCTCCACTAGCTTTGTTTGAAGTGATGCTTCCTAAGGCCCAATTGACTATACATTCCAGAATGTCTCTCTCTAGGTGAGTGATCACACCATTGTGGTTATCTGGGTCATGAAGTCTTTTTTGTATAGTTCTGAGTATTCTTGACATCACTTAATACTTTCAGCTTGTGTTGAATCGCTACCATTTAAGTCCTATATTGAGCCCAACTTTGCATGAAATGTTCCCTTGGTATCTCTAATTTCTTGAAGAGATTTCTAGTCTTTCCCATTCTATTGTTTTCCTCTATTTCTTTGCATTGATCACTGAGGAAGGCTTTCTTATCTCTCCTTGCTATTCTTTGGAACTCTCCATTCAAATGGGTATATCTTTCCTTTTCTCCTTTGTGTTTTGCTTCTCTTCTTTTCACAGCTATTTGTAAGGCCTCCTCAGACAACCATTTTGCCTTTTTGCATTTCTTTTTCTTGGGGATGGTCTTGATCACTGCCTCCTGTGCATTGTCACAAACCTCCATCCATAGTTCTTCAGGCACTCTATCAGATCTAATCCCTTAAATCTGATTGTCACTTCCACTCTATAATTGTAAGAGATTTGATTTAGGTCATACCTTTTATTTTGGGGGGCTCTAAAGTCACTGCAGATGGTGATTGCAGCCATGAAATTAAAAGACGCTTACTCCTTGGAAGGGACCAACCTAGATAGCATATTGAAAAACAGTGACATTACTTTGCCAACAAAGGTCCGTCTAGTCAAGGCTATGGTTTTTCCAGTGGTCATGTATGGATGTGAGAGTTGGACTGTGAAGAAAGCTGAGTGCCGAAGAATTGATGCTTTTGAACTGTGGTGTTGGAGAAGACTCTTGAGAGTCCCTTGGACTGCAGAGAGATCCAACCAGTCCATTCTGAAGGAGATGAGCCCTGGGTGTCCTTTGGAAGGAATGATGCTAAAGCTGAAACTCCAGTACTTTGGCCACCTCATGCGAAGAGTTGACTCATTGGAAAAGACTGATGCTGGGAGGAATTGGGGGCAGGAGGAAAAGGGGATGACAGAGGACGAGATGGCTGGATGGCATCACCGACTCAATGGATGTGAATTTGAGTGAACTCTGGGAGTTGGTGATGGACAGGGAGGCCTGGCGTGCTGCGATTCATGGGGTCGCAAAGAGTCAGACACGACTGAGCAACTGAACTGAACTGAACTGAATGGTCTAGTGATTTTCCCTACTTTCTGCAATTTAAATCTGAATTTGGCAATAAGGAGTTCATGATATGAGCCACAGTCAGCACCCAGTCTTTTTTTTTTTTTTTTTGCTGATTATATAGAGCTTCTCCATCTTTGGCTGCAAAGAATATAATCAGTCTGATTTTGGTGTTGACCGTCTGGTGATGTCCACGTGTAGAGTCTTCCCTTGTGTTGTTGGAAGAGTGTGTTTGCTATGATCAGTGCATTCTCTTGGCAAAACTCTATTAGCCTTGTGCAGCATGCATGCTGCACAAGGACATTCTGTACTCCAAGGCTAAATTTGCCTCTTACTCCAGGTATTTCTTGACTTCCTACTTCCTACAAAATTTCCAAGTCAGGCTTCAACAGTACATGAACCATGAACTTCAAATGTTTAAGCTGGATTTAGAAAAGGCAGAGGAACCAGAGAACAAATTGCCAACATCCATTGGATCATTGAAAAAGCAAGGGAGTTCCAGAACATCTACTTTTGCTTTATTGACTATGCCAAAGCCTTTGACTATGTGGATCACAAAAACCTGTGGAAACTTCTTAAAGAGATGGGAATACCAGACCACCTGACATGCCTCCTGAGAAATCTATATGCAGGTCAGGAAGAAACAGTTAGAACTGGACATGGAACAACAGACTGGTTCCAAATCTGGAAAGGTGTACATCAAGGCTGTATATTGTCACCCTGCTTATTTAACTTATATACAGAGTACAACAGTTTCAGTGCTGGGCTGGATGAAGCCCAAGCTGGAATCAAGATTTCTGGGAGAAATATCAATAACCTCAGATATGCAGATGACACCACCCTTATGGCAGAAAGAGAAGAAGACCTAAGGAGTCTCTTGATGAAAGTGAAAGTGGAGAGTGAAAATGTTGGCTTAAAGCTCAACATTCAGAAAACGAAGATCATGGCATCCAGTCCCATCACTTCATGGCAAATAGTTGGGGAAACAATGGAAACAGTGAGAGACTTAATTTTCCTGGGTTCCAAAATCACTGTAGATGGTGACTGCAGCCATGAAATTAAAAGACGCTTGCTCCTTGGAAGAAAAGTTATGATCAACCTAAACAGCATATTAGAAAGCAGGGACATTACTTTGCCGGCAAAGGTCCATCTAGTCAAAGCTATGGTTTTTCCAGTGGTCATGTATAGATGTGAGTGTTGGACTATAAAGAAAGCTGAGCACTGAAGAATTGATGCTTTTGAACTGTGGTGTCAGAGAAGACTCTCAAGAATCTCTTGGACTTCAAGGAGATCAAACCAGGCAATCCTAAAGGAAATCAGTCCTGAATATTCATTGGAGGGACTGATGCTGAAGCTGAAACTGCAGTTCCTTGAACACCTGATGCAAAGAACTGACTCATTTGAAAAGACCCTGATGCTGGGAAAGATTGAAGGTGGGAGGAGAAGGGGATGACAGAGGATTAGATGGTTGGATGGCATTCCCAACTCAGTGGACATAATTTTGAGCAGGCTCCCAGAGTTGGTGATGGACAGGGAAGCCTGGCATGCTGCAGTCCATTAGGTCGCAGAGAGTCAGACATGACTGAGAAACTGAACTGAACTGATTGATAATTTTATTATTTATAATTGATATTTAATAAATGATAATTGCATAAGATTTTCATTTTAGAGGAAGATAGGTGAAAAGTATATGGGGACTCTGTTCTATGATCCCTCTATACATCTAAAATTAAAAGTTAAAAAATTATGTCAAAATAAAGACTTTGCTTTATTAAAAATGATGAACAAATTAATTTATCCAATGGAATTAAGCAATTGGAAACACTAGAAATATTTTTTTAATACTTGCTTTCTTCCTCACATTGATTTATTTTCTCCAAGTGTCTGATGTAATTTTCAGAGCATTTTGAAACTGCCATTCCCTCTCTCCCATACCACCTCCAGCAGCGTTTATCTGGAATAGAATCAACTTTCCCAAGCTTTACCATACTAAAAAATCAGCAATTTCAAGCTCTCACCAATACCAACTCAGGATTTACTCTCCTGCTTTCATATCTCACCCAGTTATTTTGTGCAATTCTCTAGGTGGTTGTTTCTCAGATAAGCCTTCCCAAAGGCATTTGCATTTTCCATAAAGATATGTGAAAGATTAACTATACCTTCCTTAAGGGACTAATTTTTTAACTGCAAGCTATTAGGCTTTACAGTATGTGGATGCCTGTAGTGGAGGAAAGTCTGAATTCTTCAAATCAAACTATAGAATATTTCTAAAGCCATTCCAACTCACAGCCTTCCTAATTTAAGGGTTTCTCATCCTTTGCCAGAGAAGGCAATGGCACCCCACTCCAGTACTCTTGCCTGGAAAATCCCATGAACGGAGGAGCCTGGTAGGCTGCAGTCCATGGGGTCTCTAAGAGTCAGACACAACTAAGTGACCTCACTTTCACTTTTCATTTTCATGGATTGGAGAAGGAAATGGCAACCCTCTCCAGTGTTCTTGCCTGGAGAATCCCAGGGACGGGGGAGCCTGGTGGACTGCCATCTATGGGGTCGCACAGAGTCAGACACGACTGAAGCAACTTAGCAGCAGCAGCAGCAGCAGCATCCTTTGCCAAATGTGCTTTCCACATTCCTAATCATTTCATGCAAAATAAAAATTAGACATCTGTTGAGATATCTTCAGTCCTCTATTTTACACATCTGTTGTTCTGTGACCCTTCTTATTAGGAAGATTTATCACCATATGTAGTCATAAAAAAGACAGGAGAAATAGGTTAATTGAATATTTATGTGTAACTTCAAAACAGAATATATACTCCTCCCCTCCATGGTTTGCACTTTGGGAATATAATTTTCCCTCTCTTTTCCTTTGGGTTTCATCTTCCCTGAATGGAGTTGTGTGAGTATGTGTTTATTAACTTGTGTGTGTAAATAGAAAATATATAAAATTCATATCAAAACATTGTCACCGAGAGGATAGAATAGTAACTTGTTGTACATAGATTCTTTTTCTTAGAATTGTATATATATCCAAGACAATATGTGCAATGGGATTCATACATTATCATGATAAATGCTTCTGAAATTGCAGAGTAAGCCAGGAAATTTGATTTGACATAATGGTCATATTGTTTCAATTTTTCAAATAGTAAAGACATTTGTTTCCATTCACTGATAGAGCTATGTGCGCCTCTCTCTTCAGCACATGCTTCCCATTTTCTGTCTAGCCAATCTTTTGACTAGGTAATAAGTAACATTGTCTCAGACATATAAGAATTTCAGGCATATTACATGGAAATATGAGTTCTATGCTTCAAATGCTAAAATCTATCAGGGAAACCCCTGTTTCAGTGCCATGTAGAGACTGCTATTATGCATTAAGTTTTGATGAATCTGGCTCTCAGAATTCATCTAGAAACTATTTTATTTTTATTTAAAGAGAAGAGGTTTAGCAACTGATATCTTATAGTACATTAAATAATATTCTCTAGAGAACAAACGTATAGACACCAAGAGGGGAGGAGGGGGTGAGGTGAAATGGGATTGACAAATATATATACTACTATGTATAAAATGGATAACTAATGAGAACTTACTGTATAACACAGGGAACTCTATTCAATGTTCTGTGGTAACTTAAATGAGAAGGAAATCCAAAACATAGGGGAAATATATATATATATATATATATATATATATATATATATATATATATAGCTTATTTGCTTTGTTTTTCTGTTTTCGGCAGAAAATAACATAACATTGTAAGGCAACTATACTCCAATAATTTTTTTAAAATATTATCTAAATAGGTATGTCAAGTTCAGGACTTTGTACCATCTTTTATAATCTAGTTATATCAAATATAAGATGATCTATATTCATTATATAACACTGTAGAAAAAACCGTTTACTGAATATGCAGGCTAATATTTAAGAACATTATCAGATAGAAACCTAAACAGAAACTTGGAAGAATTTCTCAAGGATCTTTTCCTCAAACCTATGTATTATTAATACCCCATTGAAGGTGAAGGACACTTGAAGATATTTCCAATCCATAGGGTTACAAAGAGCAACAAAGGAACACTAGAAGAGATTTTTATCTGTTCAAAGATAGAGTGCAGTCTTACCAAAGAATATTTATCTTCTTTCAATGAATCTTTGCTAACTTATTTCTTAAATAACCTATGAAAGGAATAGAATTTGACAAAATATTAAACTTTGAACATTAACTGGCTGTTTCTATGTTCTGTGTATACTTAGCTGGAGTCATCAAATTTTCACTCTTGGTCACTATTTAGAGTAGCACGTTAATTCTCTCTTCCTTTAGGCAGTGAACATATATATGGTACCTTTATCTATATATCTTTTGCAAATAATAAACTTTCTAAAGGGCTTCCCAGGTGGGTCAGTGGTGAAGAATCTGCCTGCCAATGCAGAGGTCGCAGGAGACATGGGTTGGAAAGATCGCCTGGAGAAGGAAATGGCAACTCACTCCAGGATTCTTGTCTGTATAATCCTATGGACAGGAGCCTGAGGGCTATAATCCAGGGGGTCGCAAAGGGTGCGGAATGACTACACATACACACAGACATTCTAAAAATACTATGCTTATGTTTCAGATAACATTATGAACCAAGACTCAGAAAGAAAATTCTCTTTCTCTGTCTAAGGCAGGGAGGGTGACTTGACACACAGACTTATTTCCTCTTCTCTCCCCTGGCAGACACTGCTAATCAGCCTTGATCTTTTTTGCTACTTAGCTAATTACAGCCTCCAAATACCCACTACCAATCAGTTATGATTGACATGTAAGAAGTACCTATTTTCTTAGAGACATCTGAGAATGACTAGCTATTTAAACTGGGATATGATGTAAAATATATGTGATCTGTAATTTGGGACTATGCAGAGATCAGAGCAGCCATAACAACAGCTTCTCAATTCATTACTTCCAAGGTTAGTAATGCTTTCTCAAATTTAGTTCCAAGTGGCTGCTTCCCATCTATCAGAGGAAAAGGAATCCTTTGAAAGAGTTGCCCTTACAGGAGGGATGGAGAAAATCAAAACTGTTGAGTACTTTGGGGTACTTGTTTTTCTCTGGCGATACTGAAAAGATCTTGAGCTTAGAGATCTTGATTTCTTGGATTTGTTGCACTGAAGTTTCCTCTGTAAATATCCGAACTGCTCTCATTTCAGCCTTCTAGTGGGCTCTACATGCAGGGCATCTTTGGTTCTGTAACCTGGCAAATGAAATCCAGAGGAGAAAAAATTCAGGAGCTTGATGCTCAAAGTGATTCTCTAATCAAGAGAATTAAGAAATTCAGCCTCAAGGTTTTCTTGTAGGTTGTCTAAATCTTTTTACCAGGAAAAAGAAGAGAGTAGGGCTCTGTAAAAAAGTACTGTCCCAGAATAGAGATTTAATACCCTATGCTGAATTTCTTGGAACTTGGGGGCAATAATAGGATGCAGAGAGTGAAAACCCCAATATAATAGATGATTTTCTGGCTGCAAACTCTTCACCTTTTGAACAATTAAGTGACTCATTCTTCCTTAAAACAGAAACTCTCTGTCTTGGAAGCTGAAGAACACCCCCTGATAATTAAATGGCCTCTGCTAGCTGACATATACTGAGAGAATAATAAGGTTGTTTGATTTTTATATTAGTATTTCATTTTTTTAAATATTGTCTCTAATTAGCAGCTTAATATTGTCTAATTAGCAAAATAATATGACCCACAAGTAGCTCTTGATTGATGTCTGTCTCATTTATACTTCATTAAGGCCCAGTTTTTCAGTAATAGAAAAACCAACATTAAAAAAAAATATTTTTAGGGTTAAAAAGTTATTTAAACCATTTTATTTGCCTACTCTAGCATCTAATATGTCTGAAAAGCTTAAAGATGAAAGTCAAACAGCAAAATTATTTTTATTCACAAAAGTATTCATTAAAGCAATGAATCTTCATTTAGGATGCTTATTTGATTGTTGCAATGTAAGTTCTTTTCTGCAAGCCAAATTTACATTAAATATTACTTTTAAATCTTTTAAATGTTCTATGATGAAGATATTTGATACTAACCAAAGGAAATATAATATAAAGGATAGGAATTCTGTACCTAATTAAATGTAAATATTAGAAATATGTTAATAATATATCTACACACTCAATTTTGGTTTTAATAATATAACAACATAAGTTATTTTGAAAGCCATCAGCTATTAACTTTTTTTTTTTGCATGTTGGCTTTGTGTACAACCACAGTCTCAGGTAAAATTTTCAAAAACTATGCACAAACAGATGTGAATCCTTATCTGTATTCCTAGAAAAGGATTGAAACTGTTATAGCAATATATTTCAGATGACTTATGTCTCAGCTATGACTTAAAAATATCTCCATTGTACCATTCCTTTTAAACCTTTTCATCTGAAAGGCTTATCTATGAGTCAGATTTCTGCTCTTATGACACATTCTGATAGTGTCTGGCCTACTTCTATGGCTTAAAGTGGGTTCATTAAAATGAAGTGCATTAACATATAAGCCACAGACTGAAGATGAAATTGCCTTAAATAACTACCAAGGAAGTAGGTGTAAATGAAAACAGTTATAAGTTGAAAATTAATTCAGGCATTAATACTTTGATATCAGATGGATTCCAGGCTAGGCAATTAATTACTCATTCTGAAATGCTGGAAATAGCCTCATTATTTAAGGACATAGGAAAATGTACAGATGAGACTGGTCACTTAAAAAGAGGATAAGTATAAAATATAAGATGCAATGATATACATTGTTAGGAAAGGTGTTCTATGGGAGGAATGTAGTTCAAAATGTAATATTTCTGGATGGTGCATACTCAGTGAAAATTTAATAATATGGAAAAAAGAAAAAAGTAGGAAATTGCATAAGTATATGTATATTTCACAAGCTAACTTTATTCTTTTGTGGAAAATACAGAATGTAAATAAATGAAATCTGTGATATAAAATGTTAAGAATAGAAATATAGTGTATGTCTCTCTATTTAGGTCAAGTACAAAGAAACATCTTTTCCTGACAGTGCCAATTTTCTATGTTGTAAAGGAATTGGAAAGTTTCAGTTGTGAAATTTTCTGGAGAATATAAATAAAATCTATTTTTGCCTATTTATAATCAATGTAATTTAAGAAGGAGGAGGAGGAACGGGGAGGAGGAGGAAGGGAGAGGAGAAGAAGGAAGTGAATGGAGAAAAAGAAGAAAGGATAAAAAGGAGAAGAGGAAGAGGAAAAGAATGTATATATATCTGTGATTAAAGGTACAGAAGTTTTCATACTTTTTGCACTTATTTTGCTAGTATACACGTGAATGTAAATGAGTTCTTTTCAGGCTGCAAATCCTTTTGGAATGAAAGAAAATTTACTTTTAAAAATTAGCTACAAAAGGAAGCTTTAAGGTCATTTGACCAGATGACCAATGAACTTTGTATTTGGTGTAAATTCAAGTCAGTTGGAGGAACTGCCTTGAGCCTAGTACAAAAAAGGATTTTGAGACTACCATTCTGGCCAGCAGAAATGAATGCCCTGATCGCTAAGTGGTGACTAGCATGTGTGGGAGCACAGAAATTCACATACTTGTTCTTTGCCCTGATTTAAATTTTTCATTCTATAGTCCATTAAAAAATGGATTTGTCTAGAATTTTAAACATGAGTAAGTACAGGAAAGGATAAGACATCAGATTTCTTGATTTCTAGTCCTTTTTTCTTATATTACACAATAATATATCTGAATATTCTTTGTGTACATATTTATATACTGTGAACTTCTGTTTGTGTTTATATGTGTACAGCAGTCTGAATATGCCTTTGAAATACTCAACTATACAATTAGTCTCTCATGCAATGTATAAGTTCTTGTTCTCATTTATTTGGAAATATAGCAGACGATTAAAATTCCCTCAAAGAAATAAAATTACAACTGATTTTTCCTTCATTATTGTCTGTAATGAAATTTGGTTTATTTTCAGAAATTTCAATGTTTACATTTTTTGAAGAAAATCACTGTGAAAGAATGCATGCTAAATCGTGTCCAACTCTTTGAGACCCTATGCCCATTGCCTGCCAGGCTCCTCTGTCCGTAGGATTCTCCAGGCAAGAATATTGGAGTGGGTTACCATGATCTTCTCTAGGGGATCTTCTCGACTATGAAAGAATAAAGCTTGCATATTATAAAAGAGTAATGCTTACAAGTTTGTTTTAAGGTAGGAGAAATTCCATTGGCAATCCATATGGAGTTTGCAATGTTATTTCATTAAGCACTTATAAATAATATCTATAAAAATTCTCCTTCAGGATGTAAAATGTAGAGCCCCATGCTATAGTATAGTAAATTTCTTTTATAATGCTGGTGTCTGCAACAGCATAATGTCCATGATGTAGGTGTTCTAAGTTACATTCAGAGAGATGTATTATACACTTAAAATAGTGATTATGTAGGTAGGGCTGACTTCATAGCTTGCCCAGGTGTTATATTTCAAGATGCTAGAAAGGGAACAATTTCCCTAAATCCTTGCCCACAAGCTAATTGTTACTCTCAATACTACAAGTAGCTTTTCTAAACCATGGAAAAGTATGGTCCAGTCTCTCCTACTAAGTGATTTGGATAAGGAACTGAAAGTGGATGTCAGGAGATATTCTGTGAACACTAGTCTAGGCTGTATTCTCAGGAGCTAGAGGAGTAGTTGACCATGAATATGCAATGTTTTGCAAAGGAAGTAAGAATTTGGGAGCCATATATCTCCCATGAGAATTTGGGATACATCTCATGTGGATGTTTTATACCTGTGGTCACAGTGTTTCTGCAGGAAGGGCTGGATTCAAGAAAAGTCAAGTTCACAACAGTAGACAGAGAAAAACTGGGTTAGAGGCAAAAATAAGTGTCACCTTCAGGATCCTGTGGAGCAGGTGTGAGTTAGAAACTGGAGAGGTCTCTTGAGGTAATGGTGTTTCTAGGAAATGGAAACTCCAGGACCCAGGAGAGGAAGAAAGTCTTAAGGACGTAACACAACAAGAGCCAGAGGGTTTCAACTTTAAAATGTTATGCCATTTATAGAGTAGCATGAGTGATGAAAAAAAAATATCTGTGAAAGACTCAAAAGGTAATATGGCAATGAAGAGAATGAAAATGATCATAAATGGAGAAGTGAATATATGCTAAACTTGAGAGCTCTGGATAACACATGGTGGGTAATGAAAGATGGAGAAGACCAAAAAAAAAAAAAAACAAAACCTCAAAGACTAACTGACCACTCTACCATTTGGCCTTTGACAGTAGAAGTGATTATCCTACAATGCTGCTAAATTATGGAGTGGGCAAATTATAATATACTTTAAGCTTCAGTTCAGTTCAGTCACTCAGTCATGTCCAACTCTTTGCAACCCCATGAATTGCAGCACGCCAGGCCTCCCTGTCCATCACCAACTCCCGGAGTTCACCCAGACTCATGTCCATCGAGTCAGTGATGTCATCCAGCCATCTCATCCTCTGTTGTCCCCTTCTCCTCCTGCCCCCATTCCCTCCCAGCACCAGAGTCTTTTCCAATGAGTCAACTCTTCGCATGAGGTGGCCAAATTACTGGAGTTTCAGCTTCAGCATCATTCCATCCAAAGAAATCCCAGGGCTGATCTCTATGTTACTATATAAATAAGGAAGGAAATGTAGATCATTAGAAACTTCCTTATCATTCCTAAAGCATAATGAAGTGTCCTTTCTGGATTCTGGTTTATATGGTACTATGTAATTCATGTCACAAATAAGGCATCTGTTTGATAGATTTCAACCAAAATTTACTGAACACTTGCTATGTGCCTGGCGCTACACTAGGAACTTGAGCTTTCAGTGGTGGTCAAATGCTGAGATGGTCCCTGTTGTCATTCACTTAGGGGATGCAGAATAAATATCTGAAAGAATCCATGAAAGAATATTATGCAGACAGAATAGATACATTATGACCATCCACCTCCCTTTAATTAGTGTTGTTGTAAGTCAGGAATTCTCTCCTCCATATATAGCACTCAAGAGCATGAAACTTTTAGTTTTAATAGGCCCAAACCACTTGTTAGGTAAATGGCCATGAAATATCACTTTACCTCTGTGTCCTGGTTTCTGCACATATGCAATGTCTGTTAAAAGAAATATTTTAGCAGGAATATCCTAGCAGAAGAACCTAGATCTGATTCTGTTCTACTTCCAGGCATAGGGAATATTTAGGCCAGGTTATGTGATTTGTTTCAACCAATGAGATTTTGAGCAGCCATATGTGGGGCTTATATATCAAAACATAGAAGAACCAAAACTATGTTCTCTTTCCCTCTCAAGCTGACCAAGGAGAACATTTGTTCTTTCCAAGCTGTAAAATAACATGACAGTTATCCTGATCTCTGAGGGAAATATAGATATGCATGTAGCAAGGCAATAAATATTATTCTAATTCCTTGAGATTTTAAAATTACTTATTACTGCAGCACTGCCTAATTTATTCTAGATTTGATGAAGCATTTGTTGTGTTTAGCACAATGTCTCAGATACAGCAAACACTCAGTAAATGCTAGCCTTCACTCATGACATAGACGGTTTATCTGAAAATGCTTAGTTTATTTTCCTGCTGTTTAGGAGGCTGATGTTCTAGACATTTGTCTTGTATAAAAACTCTCTTATTCTTTGTATGGGGAAGCTATCAACTTCTCTCCACACAGACTCATGTGAAATGACTAACTCCTTCTTTTATTTAAATCACTGTACATTGACAATATTTGCTCTACCAAAGGGGCTCATGTTATTCAGCTCCACAAAGTCGCAAATAATATATATTTGAAAACAAGTGGTAGCTGATGTAAGCACCAGATGGCTCAAACATAAAATCAAAGGAGCTGCTTTTAGCTCTACCCCTGGGCTCTTAAAGCCGCCTTCTCAGTCCTCCTTTATATGTTGTAGTTTATTTCTGAAGTGACAATAAAATTGGGAGCAGCAGAATGGAAAGGAGCACCACAGCCTCGGCATGTTTTAACAATCTGCTATGCATATGAGATGAAACTTTGCCATCACCAGAATCAACAACATCTTGACACATGATTCAAACGTCAAGAATATCCAAGAATGTAAGATGTCTTTGAAACAGTGACAAGAAGCTGAAGTCAAATCCAGATTGGAGTCCAATGCATGACAGAATTTTGTCTTCTCTTTTCTGAAAGCTGATAAATACAGAGGGCACAGTTTTGACCTTGGGGGCTGGACCCCTAGGAAATCCATTTTTACAAACCCTTGCATTGGATGGCTGCATAGAGTGAATTTAGTGTGAAAGTGTCTCAGAAAAGTGTTATGCCCTGAGAAGCAGGAATGTGCCTACTCAGATATGCACCAGCTATGGAAAGGCTCATGAGGCAGCAGAACAGGCCCCATGTCAAGAGGAGAGCTGGTGGAACTGTTCTAGTGCTGTTTTGCTACATGATAAATTATCTCTAATTTATTGGCTTAAAACAACAAACTTTTGTTATCTCAGTGTCTGTGGATCAGAATCCCAGAAGTGGTTTAGCTAGGTGATTCTAGCTTAGGTCTCTCATGAGGGAGCAGTCCAGGTGATAACTGAGGCTGTAGTCATGTGAGGTTTGATGAGTCTAGAGGATTTTTTTTCAAGAGCATTCAGAGTATTGTTGGTAGGATATCTCAGTCACTTCCACATGGCCTTTTTTAGCTGCTTGTAGCAGTCCTTTTCCCAAGCTATTAATTAAGGTCGGCAGTGGGTGAAGCACTCAAGACAGAAGTTGTGTTGGCTTTTTTAATCTAGAGCAAAGTGACATACTATCACTTCTGCCTCAGGCTATTGGTCAAACACACCAGCTCTGGTACAGATATGTGAGTATCAAGGTCAGGGTCATTGGAAGTCATCTTGAAGGTTGGCCATCACAGGTGCCATGGCTGTAGCAGGAGTAGCAAAGCAGTTCTCTTCATCGCTCTCCTTTCTTCTGCTGGACTAGCAGGCTAAGATGTGCATGCAGTCCATGCTTCTGTTTGGATCACACTGATGCAGAAGAATATCCTATTCATTAATCTTTTGTGTTTACTTAAAAATTTTTTGTATATCTCTAAATATCTTTCACTTTATCTTCTCTTTCTGTGGTAGACCATTCTTGCTTTGATTCTTCTGCAGGAGATATTAAAGCTGCAGAGCTAATAATCCAGTTTTGGGAATGCCTTTTCCCAAATAGGAAAGACACAAGAATAGACTGTGAGTGGCAGAAACAGTCCATCCTCTTTGCACTCCAGTGATTTTGCTAAATTGCAAAATATTGTGCTCTCATTTCCAATTAATTATCCACAAACAAATACTTTCCGATCTATTGTCTCTGTCTCTTGACAAATGAATAAATTAGACGGACAGTATCAGACAAGGAAAAGGACTGTTGCATTGAATTGGCAGTAAGAGAACAATTCAAACAAAGAAACTTAAATTAGAAGAATAGGAGTTATTCATAAAGGATTTTCCACCTCTTACTTTAGCTGTATAAAAATATCCAAAATATAAAAATATTCCAGAAGAAAAGGAAGCCGTAGACACATTTATTGGCCAAAATAGAAATTAAAAAAAAATAAAACACAATTTTAACAGTGATTGTGTGTCAAACCAATTTGCCAAATTCCCTCTAGTTTTTCACTTCATTCTGATCCATCTAAATTTGTAGTCCTATTAGCCCTTAGCTTGAAATGATTTACAGAGGCACCAAAAAATAGGGCATTTCTTTATATAGAAAACTGATAGTTGGTGATGTAGATCTTAACTCATATTACACATGTTCCTTAAGTCGGGAGAGCTACGCTTTAACCAACAGCATCTGTGAACTGTAATATCTTGTGAGGCTTAACTGCTAAGTGCACAGGCTCTAGTGAGTCCAGACACTCTGGTTTTTAATTCTGGCCAGGCCACTTACTTTCTGTGTCCCCTTAGACAGGTGACTCAATTTATCTAGGCATAATTTCCTTCTTTTTAGTAATGGGGATTATAATGGTATCCACTTGTCTGGATTATTGGGATGAATAAAAGGATTTACATGTTTAAAGCATTTAGAATATTGCCTGGCATGTAATCAATACATGTATGCTTCTAAAATCACAACCTTTGAAAACACATTTGACCTCTTTATTTGGTGACAATTTATATTTTATGCTTATGTTATATCAATTTTAATTATTTTGCCCCAATTGAAAGTGTGTGCTGTCTTAAATACCTTTGTATCCTCAATGTATAATATAATATATCACACATAGTAGGTACTTAGCTTTTGAATAAATAGATGAATTAATTAACAAATATATCAAGTGATTTGATTCTTCATGGTCAAAATTTTATTTTATCTTCTATTTAATGAATGAGAATTGTTCATCATTATACCATTGACAACTAAACCAGGTTAAATAATTTGGCAGGGACTCGTAACTTAGAGCTGTGTGTTAAAAATTTTGAAATCGTAAATAAAAGATTACATTTCCTTTTGGTAGTGTACCTCTTATATGCTTATATGCTTATCAGACCAGATTCCTCTTCACAGATATAGCCATTTAATCCTTAAAATCATAATATCATTGAGTTGTATTCTATCATGGATACAGTATACAATAAGTTCCCTACATATGAACCTTCAAGTTGCAAACTCTCAAAGATGCAAACATGCCTTCCATCTACATCAAATGTGAGTGAAACTGCAGCTTTAACCTCCATCTCCTATTACTGATGATGCTTCATCTCTACCATCTCCCACCTCCTCTCCGTCCTCCAGTCAGTAACTCTTCTTGCCTCTTCAATCGATGCCAGCTTCTCAATGCCAGCTATTGTACTATACTACTGTACTTTTCAAGGTATTATACTATAAGATTTAAAGTGTTTATATTTTGTGTTTGTTTTTGTGTATTGTTTTTGTGAAAAGTATTATAAACCTATTACAGGAAAGAACTACATAGCCATTTGTGTTAGTTGGGTACATAGGCTAACTTTGTTGGATTTAGGAACAAATTGTACTTATGAACATGCTCTCAGAACAGAACTCATTCTTATGTAAGGACTTATTGTAGTCAGATTGCTAATTTAGGGAAGAATGAAGCAAGTGATGCCAAAATCACATAGTTAATTAGGATCCAAAATGCAGAAGTATATACAAGGGAGGAGTTGTAGACAGAAAGTCCATCCTTGTCAACTGTCAAATTATGCTTCACTTCTTTATAAGTGTTCTGAGTTTCTCGCAACAAGGTTGATTCTTCCTATAAAGGCAGCTGTCAGGGCTTCCTGCTTCATGTAGCTCATCAAATCTATAGGAAATGGAAATTTGGGGAGATTTATCACAAGATGAATCATTTCTACAAAAGTGTCACAGCCCACACACAGTTAAAAGACAAAAGCAAAAAAGTTAAGGCAAGAATATGGTGAGAGAGGGATTTCCAGTGGTTAAGACTCCAAGCTCAGAATGCAATGGGTACAGGTTCAATCTCTGGCCAGAGATCCCACATGCCACACAGTAAGGTTAAAAAAAATTTTTTTTAATTAAAAAAAAATATGGTGAGATATATAGCAACAGAGAGAAAGAGATACAGAAGACAGTGGACTATCCAAAAAAAATGAGATTTAAAGGGATATGAAACCTTGAAATCAGCAAAAGGCATTGACTTTCAAAGCTGTCTAATCACTTCTAACCTGGGACAGTTCAGGAGAGATTATTTTCCCACAAAATCTTTTCGGCATTTTTCAAGGAAGCCAGCAAAACTCAAAGTGAAATTCCTATTAATAAAAAATAGAGGGATATATGTTGTATGCCTCTTCCTGATAAGAACAAAATATCCCTTGTTCCTTCTATGGACTGGTCAGAGGCAGACAAATAGATCCTGATCTGTGGTTTTATGCTCAGCCCAGGTTCTGTAAATTCAGCATGAGACACCCACTCCACAAACTATTCCTCCCTCTTATAATAGACTAGGCTTTGTCAAGGCAGAGATACTGTCTCTCTCTGCACACTGTTGTGTCTCTGACATCTAGCATAGCATTTGGCTATGCTGTGTTACAGAGAAGGCAATGGCAACCCACTCCAGTACTCTTGCCTGGAAAATCCCATGGACGGAGGGGCCTGGTGGGCTGCAGTCCATGGGGTTGCTAGGAGTCGGACACTACTGAGCGACTTCACTTTCACTTTTCACTTTCATGCATTGGAAAAGGAAATGGCAACCCACTCCAGTGTTCTTGCCTGGAGAATCCCAGGGACAGGGGAGCCTGGTGGGCTGCCGTCTATGGGGTTGCACAGAGTCAGACATGACTGAAGTGACATAGCAGCAGCAGCAGCAGCAGCAGCATGCTCTGTTAATAATTAATAATCTTTGATCATGAACCAGTGAGTGAAATGCTTCAGATAGAGTCAGCAGCCAATCACTTGGTAAAGCAGGAGAGCTTACCCGGCAGTCAGGAACCCTGAATTTTCATCTTGGTTCTGATCCCAGCTAGCATTGTGGTAACTGACATGTTCTCTCTCTCTCTCTCTCTCTCTTTCTTGGCTCTATGCTAAACATTGTGATTAAGGAAATAGTCCAACAGAGGTTAAATAAGTTGCCCAGGGCTTCAGAGTTCATCACAGAGCCAGGACAGATTCCCAACTCTACCTTCTTTTCACTGTACTTTGCTGTATTCCTATAAAGTAAATTGAATCTCAACAGAATTATAAACTACTTGCTACTACCAAGCAAAGCTACTCAGACTGCTTCCTACCCACCTCTCCAACAATCTTCTATTCTGGTCTGTCATTAAATAGACAAGAATAATAATTATAATACATAAAAAGAATGTGAATGTAGCCTATTTACATTATGTTAATAATAATAACTAGCTTTTTTATGTCTATTACATACCAGGCATTATGGTAAAATCCTTACAGAAACTGCTTAATTTTCACTATAGTCTTGTAAGGCAAGTGTTGTTTTTCCCCATTCTACAGGTGGATAGTTCAGTTCAGTCACTGAGTCGTGTCCAACTCTTTGTGACCCCATGGACTGTAGCACGCCATGCCCCACTCCATCACCAACTCCCTGAGTTTACTCAAACTCATGTCCATTGAGTCGGTGATGCCATCCAACCATCTCATTCTCTGTCGTCCCCCTCTCCTCCCACCTTCAATCTTTCCCAGCATCAGGGTCTTTTCAAATGAGTCAGCTCTTCGCATCAGGTGGCCAAAGTACTGGAGTTTCAGCTTCAACATCAGTCCTTCCAATGAATATTCAAGACTGATTTCCTTTAGGATGGACTGGTTCCATCTTCTTGCAGTCCAAGGGACTCTCAAGAGTCTTCTCCAACACCACAGTTCAAAAGGATCAATTCTTTGGTGCTCAGCTTTCTTTACAGTCCAACTCTTACATCCAGACATTACTACTGGAAAAACCATTGCTTTGACTAGATGGGCCTTTGTTGACAAAGTAATGTCTCTGCTTTTTAATATGCTGTCTAGATTGGTCATAACTTTTCTTCCAAGGAGCAAGTGTCTTTTAATTTCACGGCTGGTAAACTGAAGCCTAAAAAAGGTAATTTACTCAATGTTACCACTATGAGATACTTTCCTCATTTTTCTAAGTGATGAAGTGAAACTCAAAGATTATGACTTTTCCAAAATTACCGCACTAGGAAATGACACTACCTGAACTCAGGTTTCCCAACTTCCAGAACAGATTTTCTTTTTTTCTTATTGATTGCCTGTAGGCACTTTTGATGCAAAGGTATGTTAATTTGGCAAAAATACACTATTCAAATAATTTATACAAATGAACATGAAATAGCCACTTAAAACATATACTATTTCAGCAAGTGGTAGGAACATTTAGTGAACAGAAAAGGAAAGGAGAGCCTACAAGTTTGAGGAAAGATGAGAGGTTATTTAATTTGACCAGGCAACATATAGAAAATGTTGTTTTCTGACAATTCCCTTTATAACTCTCTTTCTCACATACAGCTATGGTGAGCAAAAATAATGCTGAAACAACTGCTTTGACTCCATATAAGGCCGAAAGCCTAATAAAATTTTAATAGCTAAACATTCTGTCCAACTTAACTTGTGTGTGCATACATATATATGTACTTTATATGTGTGTGTGTGTGTATATATATATATACACACATGTATATACTCAGCATATACTCTATTATATATACACATACAGACAGTCCCAAACTTCTAATGATTTGTCCTAATTTTTTGACTTTACAAAGGTGCAAAAGTAAAACATGTTCAGTAGAAACTGTGCCGCTGCTGCTAAGTCGCTTCAGTGGTGTCCGACTCTGTGTGACCCGATAGACGGCAGCCCACCAGGCTCCCCCATCCCTGGGATTCTCCAGGCGAGAACACTGGAGTGGGCTGCCATTTCCTTCTCCAATGCATGAAAGTGAAAAGTGAAAGTGAAGTCGCTCAGTCGTGTCCGACTCCTAGCGACCCCATGGACTGTAGCCCACCAGGCCCCTCCGTCCATGGGATTTTCCAGGCAAGAGTACTGGAGGGGGTTGCCATTGCCTTCTCCGAGTAGAAACTGTACTTTAAATTTTAAATTTTGATCTTTTCCAGGACTAGCAATTTGTGGTATATAATGTAGTATAACGTTGGGCACTGACAACCAATCAAAGCTCCCGGTAAGTGCAACAGTCACATGGGTAAACAACTGTGACCCTTACGCGAATCCCATGCTCAGATGACCATTCTGCTTTTCACTTTCAGTACAGTATTTAATAAATTACATAAGATGTTCAACACTTTATTATAAAATATGCCCTGTGTTATATGACTTTGCTCAACTGTAAGCTAGTTTAAGTGTTCTGAGTGTATTTAAGGTAGGCAATGCTAAGCTTTGATGTTTTCAATAGATGAAGTGTAATTAAAAATGTGTTGTTTTATTTATGATATTTTTCATCATTTTATTTATGATGGTTTATTGAGACAAACCTCATTGTGAATCAGAGGAAATCTGCTGTATGCATTTGCACTTTTTCAAGTCAATTTAAGACAGAAAGGAAAATTTTTCCGAAATTCAATGTGCTCCAGAATTTGTTGGGTCAGACTTTAACACAAAGTAAAATTGTTATGGGGTCCTTGATCTTCAGTTGCTCGTTCTCCTTGCCACATGGAATGATCAGGACCAAATTTTAATGACAGAAGTGAAATTATGATACCACCTACCCTGGCACATTACTAAAGAGACTTGACTCCTTTTGATTTTTCATTTTTAGACTAATGTTGCTGAGTAGAGCCCTGTGAAGGTTTCTGTGTTCCTCATTATCACTGGATTGGGAATAAAGGACTGAGCCTCTAATTCCATCGCTGTTATGTACTTGCTGTTTCTGTCTTGGCCTTGTTTTCCCCCTCTGTTAGATGAACAGGAGGGATCAGAACAGCCTCTAAGGTGTCTTCAGCCTGTAACGTCCTTTGCTTCTAAGTGGGATCATTTACTTGGTACCTTGCTACTCAAAGACACAGCATGTCATGTCCTCTCAGCATCGCAAATTCTCAAGAGCACTGCCCAACGCAGACTGTGCTGTAGCTAAAATTGATGGTAGCAGACTCACACCAGCAATGAACCCATGTGACATCTCCTTCTGTTGTCTGTCACCCACCTGAACAAGTACATCATTCAAATACGGACAGTAAAGTTTAGTGTATCGGACCTCAGGGAGGTTTTCCCTAAGCGGATATCATAGTTACAAGAGAGAGTCCCCTATTACATGTTCCTGAAGCACCCTGTATTTATTTTCCAGGGTGGTTAGCACACTGTAAATTATGTAATTATTTTATTGTTTTTATTTATTGCCAGTCTTGCTTGCAATATAGTTTCCAGAAAAGGGACTTTGTCTTATTCACCACTGTATCAACACACATAGCATAGTGTCTAGAAAATAGAATATGCTCAAAATTTGTGTTGAAAAGATATGAATAACTTCATAATAACCTGATTTGTCAGTGTAGCAATATCAGGCAGCTCTCCTCTAAAAAGCCTCTGTAGTCACCTCTTGAAGCTCTACTCTTGGTCTTTTGTATTTTTCTGAAGCTAAGCCAATAGCATAGCTGTTCCTTGGCAGGCCTGGCTTTCTGCTAGCATTGGTATCCCAAAAAGCTGTATTGTTGCCACATGGATTCAAACAGAGTGTTGGGAGGGCCATAGTAACTTACATTCCTCCAGCCTATTCTGTTCCTCCTGTTTCATGTTGAACCTGTCCTTCAACTCACCTGGCTCAGAGAAGCTGGATGCAAGTGTAACTCACTTTACTGCCTGTGAGAGATATCCCATCACATCCTTCTTTGTCAAGGAGTTTGCAATTGTAGGCCATTTCACACTGGCCAACAGGTGGACTCATTTAACATGTCTTCAGTGGATCCAACACTTGAAGGACATTTACCAGCATCCTCAAGCTGCCTTTTAATTACTACTTTTCAATTTTTCTTTATGACTTGGTTGTTCATCAGTATATTGTTTAAATAGAGTCTAAGAATAACTAGAGATTAAGATCTTATTTCTATGATATCAGAAATCTTTGCCCTCAATCAGAAAGGAAGGATACAAAGCTCAGTATTGCCATGAAATTAAAAGATGCTTACTCCTTGGAAGGAAAGTTATGACCAACCTAGATAGCATATTCAAAAGCAGAGACATTACTTTACCAACAAAGGTCCAACTAGTCAAGACTATCGTTTTTCCAATGGTCACGTATGGATGTGAGAGTTGGACTGTGAAGAAAGCTGAGCGCTGAAGAATTGATGCTTTTGAACTGTGGTGTTGGAGAAGACTCTTGAGAGTCCCTTGAACTTCAAGGAGATACAACCAGTCCATTCTAAAGGAGATTAGTCCTGGGTGTTCTTTGGAAGGAATGATGCTAAAGCTGAAACTCCAGTACTTGGGCCACCTCATGCGAAGAGTTGACTCATTGGAAAAGACTCTGATGCTGGGAGGAATTGGGGGCAGGAAGAAAAGGGGACGACAAAGGATGAGATGGCTGGATGGTATCACCGACTCGATGGAGTGAGTTTGAGTGAACTCCGGGAGTTGGTGATGGACAGGGAGGCCTGGCGTGCTGCAATTCATGGGGTCGCAAAGAGTCGGACATGACTGAGTGACTGAACTGAATTGAACTGAATTGCCCTACTATACTTTAAGTGTCTTATCTTAGTTATTCAACATGAAAAACCCATCTTACCTATGATCGTTAACTTGTGAAAGATCTTGTAGCTAGTATGCAGCAGAGATTTGAGTTCATTTCTCTATGACTCCAATCATATGAAAGGCATGCTTTACATGGCTGTTTTAGCAATAGTGCTGATTTCAATTCATCAAGCTACCATTTAGATACAATGTGTCACATTGGTGAGTGATGTGCTAATGCAATGAGATGGGTATGACAAAGCATATGGGAATTCGCCAACTCCTTGTGAAGCCCTGTGCCAACAAAAATCTAAAGGCAGTCACTAAAAGCCATTCCTCTGCCTAGTCATATATGGGGGACAATAGGGAAAGCACACAGGTTGCAATTCAGTTCTTGAAAGTAATTAGGATTTTGTAGGACAGAGGAGCCTGGTAGGCTGCAGTCCATGGGGTCGCTAAGAGTCGGATATGACTGAGCAACTTCACTTTCACTTTTCACTTTCATGCATTGGAGAAGGAAATGGCAACCCACTCTAGTGTTCTTGCCTGGAGAATCCCAGGGACAGGGGAGCCTGGTGGGCTGCCATCTATGGGGTTGAACAGAGTCGGACACGACTGAAGTGACTTAGCAGCAGCATCAGGTTTAAGACAATGAATAGTCTAAGTATTAATTACCAGGTGTCTAAGCCCTGCTTTTCCTTGTGTGATATCAATATAGTGGATTTTTATAAATATATCAGTGGTTAATACTCCTCTTTTGGATCCTTGTATCCTTCACTATATTTCCTTTTCATTCTGATTTTTATTCTGATTTGAATGAGAGAGAAAACCAAGTGTGTTTGCTGAAAGCTGAGACATTTATTCTTCTGTGATATTGAGAGGTATGCTTCAGGAATAACACCACACTCTCATCAGATTCTTTGTAAAGATTATCTACATAATGATGAAAATTACACAGTCTTCAGTATCTGAGTACCATATGAAATATTCACTAATACTCAGTTTTTCAATGGCCTTTGGAGTCAACGTTACAATTACTAAAATCTGGTGGTTTATTAGAAGAATTCTGGAACAACCATGTCGATCCATAGTAATCCAAAACTTGGGCCAAAATTTTTCCAAAATTCTCCTCTCAAAACCTCATCCACTAGAGAAATATGTTGGAGCAACTGTATTTCTAGAAAGTTATTGTATTAATATTTTTAAGCACGGGAACGCACCATTTGTTGTTAATGCCCCTTTGTTACTACAGAAAATATTTTCCTCACTCATATCATAACTGGCTTTAGGTCGACTGAGAGGATACGTTTATATTCAAAGAGGTAGTTTTAACCAAAGTTAAGTATAGCAACATTTCTACTGCCTCAGGACATTTGCCAGAATGATTAACAGACATGGGTTTGTTTTTGTTTGTTTGTTTTCATTTTGAACATAGGACTTTGTTTTCAAATGGATCCCGGAGGTATACACACATGCAGAGATACTTAATGCAACCCTCTAATTTTTACACCTCTGTAAATTCCTTTACTTCACCACACACACATACACACTCAAATGTCTGCAAACAATAGCTGCATGTAGCAAATTCCTTCCACTAGGCACAAGCTTCCTCTCAGAAAAAAAGAAAAAAAAAATGCTGAATAATCTTGTGCCTTTGTAAAGTTACAAAGAATTCTTGGTAGTTGAGTGCAGCTAGTGTTAACAATGTAGGCTTTCCCATGTAAGCATTTGAAAAAACTTTAATTTTTTTTTAATTAAAAGATGTGATTTTCTTGAGGGAAAAATATTTGCTTTTAAGGTTAAATTATATGATAGTCACTTATAATAATATGAAGTGTTGATAGTGCACTAATGGTTTTAAAGGTCGTTTACCATAGTTTCATTTTAAAAGTAGATTAACAGAGATCCACAATTACTTGTTTTCCCAGCAGTCACTATGTTAAGTGATTTGTATGCATTATCTCTAAAATTTACCCTCACTACAGTATTAAATGGTAGACACAATGGCACCCCACTCCAGTACTCTTGCCTGGAAAATCCCATAGACGGAGGGGCCTGGTAGGCTGCAGTCCATGGGGTCGCTAAGAGTCGGACATGACTGAGCAACTTCACTTTCACTTTTCACTTTTCACTTTCATGCATTGGAGAAGGAAATGGCAACCCACTCCAGTGTTCTTGCCTGGAGAATCCCAGGGACGGGGGAGACTGGTGGGCTGCTGTCTATGGGGTCGCACAGAGTCAGACATGACTGAAGCGACTTAGCAGCAGCAGCATTGTTATCTCCATTTTATTAAATGTGCAAACGTACTGAGGGGGAGTAACATTTTAAGTATTGGATTCAAGATTTGGTCCTAGGTAGTGACTTAGCAGCAGCAGCAGCAGGCTTCCTCCAGAATCTCTGTTATCAGCCACTGTCCTTTTAAACAACCACCATATAATGGGAACCAAAATAACTCAGGGAGGTATATGAACCAACATTATAACTTCTTAATTATATATCAAAAAAGTAAAAAGCCAGAGCTTGGATTAGAATCACACACTGAAGGTTGGCAGAAGGGATGGAACCTAAGTCTTCAGACAACCAGAACGGTTGTTGTCCTTCTTTCCCAGAGGCATAAGTGTAATATCTAAATTGACCTCTTTGCACAGTGTCTGGTATTCCAGTGCTTACGAGGCCTGACATACTCTTTATGGGCCTTTCCATAAAGGTAAAAGAGAAGGGTTGCCTTTCCTGTCTTCAATGTCCAACTAGCTCACAGTCTGTTTTCTGTGGCTCCCATCAGCATTAACTCTGGTTCAGGGCAACATCTTCTTCATTTCTACTGTGGAAATGACATTACTTCCACTCCACAATGATTGGGAGTCAGAGCTTTCAAATGAAACCATGACAACCAAAAGGATTAATTTCTGCCTTGTCTCAACACACAAGCATGTTATCACTCAACAGTCTGAAACATAACTCACACACATCAGGGCTGTATAATAACAAAAAGATAAAATAACAACCCAAAAACCAAATATGACCTTCCAAAATACATATGAATGAAGGGGTTTGATATTGGATAATTCTATTATATTGTGCATGCAGAGTTGTAAAACAGTAATTAATGGGGTCTGTAGAAAGGGTCATTACAAATGGCCCCTTCTTATAACACTACTCTATGTCCTCAGTACCTTGTTTTAATATAACAGCATTTTCTCCTGTCATGGCCAAAATCACATTTACTAATGAAGTAAAATCTTGTTTTACATGACACCTCATTTTTCCACATAACTGTTGAAAATGTCTGTCTTGTGAACTTCTCTTCACCTCTGTTTTATGTACAATTAAAATCATCTCTTTGCTGAGACCATTCCCTACAGGAAATGCAATTGCCCAGGATGATATATTCTGTCATTAACCCTGGAGCGCTCACTCTGATTCTCCACATAATGAGACACATAAGAAAGTCGCACTGAAAACCTTACTGTTGTTCATCAGGAGAGCCCACTCGGCACCTCCTGAAGAATATTTCATGGCTTACAAGTTGATTACTAAGACGACAGAACAGCAGCTCAAATTTGATCCTTATAAAAATAACCAAAGTTCTTGAAAGCTAAGCAGTCTCTGGTCAAACTACTATGCTGGCAGAGTGGGAGTTTACAAGTTCAAGATTCTTATTTGATTGTGTAATCTAGTTATGATAACCTCCTCTAAGCTATTTGGAGAATTGTCCTTCTATGGCATCAAGGTTTATATAGAAGCAAACAACTATATTTGGTGTGGGCTTGGAATATGAGAACAAGATTGGAAAATCATGTGTTATAAACCCTTTTCTCTATGCAAAGTCCTCTATTATAGAAGCCTCCAGAAATTAACATTAAATTTGTCTGTCTTTCATTTTTGATTGCAGAAGTCACTCATTTATTGGGTATCTAAAATAGAAAGACTATATTGTTGGAAAGCTAATATTAGTGAAGAGTTGTAAGATTATCCAGTTGCACAGAATATTCCATTTATGTAATTATAGATATAATAAAACTGAGAAGTTTATTTATTCTGGAAGGTAAGAAATGCTAAGATATTTTAGCATTGCATCTCTCCCATCACTACTTCTTATTGGCTGTGACTACCAGCAAGATAGTTAACTTCTCTGTGCTCTGTTATCTTATTTACAGAAAGGGAATTAATAATAGTATGTAACTCACAGCATTGTTACGAGAAGGAAATGAGTTCATATAGGTGACTCATATGTCATCAAGTGTAACCAATATAATAATTTTTGTTGTTGCTCAGTCACTAAGTTATGTCTGACTCTTTGTGACCCCATGGACTGCAGCACACCAGACTCCTCTGTCCTCCACTATCTCCTTCAGTTAGCTCAAATTCACATCCATTGAGACAGTGATGCTATCTAATCATCTCATCATCTAGCACCCTCTTCTCCTTTTGCCTCAATCTTTCCCAGCACCAGGGTCTTTTCTAATGAGTCAGCTCTTCATATCAGGTAGCCAAAGTATTGCCTTAATGTTAATAATATAACTATTCTTATATAATAATTATTAATAATAATTACATTGTTATAAGAGCTGTTAAAAAAGTAGGCTATAAAAAATTGAATTGATATTTAATGGCTGATTCATGTGAATGTATGGCAAAACTCACAATATTGTAATTAGCCTCCAATTAAAATAAATAATTTTAAAAATAAATTGAATTGATATTTAAAGAATATAAGAAAATTTATAGCAGATTTGGATCTAGTCAGCTTCAACTATTACCCAGACTATATTTTCTAAGAGAACTTCCTTGCTGGCTCAGATGGTCAAGAACTGGCCTGCAACATAGGAGACTCAGGTTCAATCCGTGGGTCTGGTAATAAAATATTATGATTCTAATTTGTTTGGAGTTTTAAGGGGGGAATTTTAAATTTTTTGTTAATAATATATGCCTACAATTTGGGACAAAAGTCCCATTTAAAAATTAAAGTGCATTTTCACAAAAATTATAAGATCTTGATCTGTAAATTTCTATTCTTACCTAAGTGAGAACTGTTAAAAATGCTTTATATTCTGTAATTATGTTCCAGAAGTGAGTGTGACTCCTAAATAATTACCCTGCAGCATAGTATATTAACCTTTAAATTGGAAAAAATTTATGCCCATGTTCTGGTGGAATTTTGTTATCTACATAGTTTCAGTTATTCATGATGTTCTGCCATCTTTGCTTCTACTTGGTAAAGTTAAATTCTCCCCAAATCCCAACACTCTTTAATTTTTTCTTCATTGATTTAAATACTAATTTTTCCTTTCACTTCTATAATTAATAGCAAAACCTACTGCTGCTATTCACTCTCACTTGGTTGTTTGTATAAAATATCTTTAATCCTACCAGTATACCTACAAAGTAGGAGCTATTATATAAATTCAATAAATGAGTACACTGGGGGATTGGAGAGGCTCATTAACTTGCTCACCATCACACAGCTGAATAATAACAGGTTTGAGATCCGATCCCAGTTTTACCTGATCCTTTTAACTCACCCAACTGTATCAAGGTCAAGGATTCTAGCTGAGATTCATTCATTGCCCACAACCCTCAGCAACAGCTTTTCCCTGTCTGGGTGATTTGACTTTACTCACCATGGTTTCTCCCTTCATGCCCTTGTGTGACCTTTGGTTTTTAAAATCTGAATCTCCAACTAACCAACTCCTCTAGTCCCAATTCTTGTTTTACATAAAATTACCTCAGGAGGAATTCTACTATATCCTTTCTTATGTGGGAAAAAAAATAGCTTATTTTGACTATGAAACTAAAATTACGAAGTGGACCCTGTGTGCAACATAATTTTTCATGCGCTAAATTCCTGTATTCTTTTAAAAGCCCTTTCTATGAGACAATGTGGCTTTACATAAGCAATTTTGCTTTACATAAGCGAGCACAATGAAGAGCTTGGTTCAATGGGGTAGCTATTTGTTTCTACCATTCTTTCACTGAGATGAAGTTGTAGTTGCATGCCACGCCATCTTTTTCAATGAACTCTCAAATCAGCATTAGAAATTCAAAACAATGGAAGCCAAACAGTTGAAGAAATTGAAGTTCAAATGTCCAAATTACTGAATGTAGAAAATTCTGTTCACTGTCCTACTGCATTTAGTTTTCCCATGAATAAATATTCCGATTAAGCTTTTACCTTTCAAGTCATTTTTTGCTTTCATTTCTTTTGATTATAAAATCCTTTTATTTTCATACATGGTCCTAGCATATATTAATGAGATTTAATATATAGCATTAAACTAAGTTTAACATAAGTTTTCATTACTTTTGAAAGAACTTTTTTTTTCATATTTAAAAGTAAAAGGGCATAAAAATATTTGAGGGTTTATGCCAGCCTAACAAAAGAATACTTTCTAAAAGACAGCAGTATTTCTCTATGATTTTGTATTTCAAATTTTAATTTTCTATAATTAATTGAATTTTGACATAAGAATTGAATACTTTAATATTTCAAAGCCCTACATTATACAACCCATAGGCTCTATGAGACCAGGCACTTTTAACTGTTTAATTAGCCACTGTAATCCCAGCTCCTAGAATATTGCTTAACACATGGAAAGAATTGAAATATTAATTGCTGTCCTTGAAAAAGGAAAATAGAAAAACTTCTACATTTTTAAGTACGGTTATGCAGAGCTACCTTACTGTTTCCACTTCCCAGCAATACCAAATCACATGGCCAGATGGATGGCTAGACTATTGAATTTTTAATTGTAACTTGTTATCTGGCTAATTATGGCACTGGAGAAGACTCGAGAGTGCCTTGGATAGCAAGGTGATCAACCCAGTCAATCCTAACAGAAATCAACTCTGAATACTCATTGGAAGGACTGATGCTGAAGCTGAAGCTCCAATACTTTGGCCACCTGATGTGAACCAAAGAGCCAACTTATTGGAAAAGACCCTGATGCTGACAAAGATTGAAGGCAAAAAGAGAAAAGGGTATCAGAGGATGAGATGGTTGGGTAGCATCACTGACTCAACAGACATGAACTTGGGCAAACTCTGAGAGATAGTGTGGGACAGGGTGGCCTGGAGTACTGCCATCCATGGGGCTGCAAAGAGTAGGATGTAACTTAGGCACGTAACAATAACAACAACATCTGGCTAATTATTTGGCTGCTTGAGAATGTCTCTTTTCAGAGAATCAACTTTGTAAACTAGGACACAGACTTTGCCTCCCAAATAATTGACACTCAGAAATGTTTTTTAGAAGCTTCATTTCATAATGCTTGCTAAACTGAAGTTTTACTACTCAAACCAGTAGCTGAACTATACTAACAGATAAGAGTGTGAGTTCACAACTTAATGAAATTTGTTGTTGCCATAGAATTATCAGTAGAAGAATCAGTGAAAGACAGCAAAGAGCCCCAAAGAGGTTGACAAAAAAAAGATTTTTTTTTCTTTTACTCCACAGCATTTCCTATACTCAGAGACAAGGTTTTGCACTGCCTGCCTTTAAGGTGTCTGCCTGTATCTCTTATAGTCATACTATATTTGTTTCTAAGACTCCAGGTTAGTTTTTCCCTATCATAGGGCTTGCCAATTAACTAGGTTAAAGAGGAATAGATTACTTAAGTGAAATTAATACTGAAATAGTTCTCTCAGGATGTTGCATTATTAGAGTTCCTCAAAAATGTTTTCCTAATATTTTCATTTTCTCTCATGAAAAATTGTTCATATTCTTT
Source organism: Bubalus kerabau (assembly GCF_029407905.1). Taxonomy (NCBI): domain Eukaryota; kingdom Metazoa; phylum Chordata; class Mammalia; order Artiodactyla; family Bovidae; genus Bubalus; species Bubalus kerabau. The sequence goes on from NC_073629.1 coordinate 74,143,704, forward strand.
AGGATGGTCAGTGATGCTATTTGAATGACTACTGTTATTTTTATATAGGCTCAGTCACTCAGTCGTGTATGAATCTTTTCAACTCTATGGACTGTAGCCCACCAGGTTCCTCTGTCCATGGAATTTTTCAGGGACTTTCATTTAACACTTGAAAAATAAGCAATCCTATTAAAAGATAAGTTAAAATGTGAATCTTAAATAAAATTACATACCTGATTTAGGAAATTCCCTAGATGTCCAGTGGTTAGGACTCTGCATTCTCACTGCCAAGGGGCTGGATTCAATCCCTAGTTAGGGAACTAAGACCCTACTAGCAGCATGGAATAGCCAAAAAAAAAAAAAAACCATGATTTAAATATATGCCATAAATATATATGACATGGTGCTTATTATTTGTTAGATAGTTACTGGAAAATTATATTTATACACAAAGACAAAGTTGCTCTTTAATTATGCATAAACTACAGCCAGCAATGTCTTTTAGACATGAGAATATATTTTAGGTCATTCAAAACATGTACATGTTTGTGTATATGTATGTGGTATGTGTGTATGTGTTTGTTTTTTTTTTGCACGGACAGACATAGCAAGTTCTCCAAGTAGCCAAATTCTATAGATATGCTTGTAAAATATGAGCTTTACTTCAAAAAGGCATTTTGAGAATATCTGAGATTTACCTATGATTTAATTTTAGTACATATTAAGAAGAAACACATGATTGAATGATTATAGGAGCTGGCATCAGCTCTCTCCGAAGAAGGCATTCTCCATGTAAGTTTTGCTATTTTACCAGAAGGAAGCCTTGAAAACTGTTGCTTGAGAACTCTGAGCACAGGCTCTTAACCTTATAACAGTAAAACTAGATGCTATAGAGTAGAATGTGAAAATGACTCCTAAATGTTGGCTCAGAATGAAAGATCAAAGACAGTGATGAGGTGCTGTGTATCCCTCAGAGACTGGATTTTGTTTAATGGTTTCCATGGTCAGGGAAGTCTTCAAATAAAAGACCACCTGTGTATATGTTGCATGACTGTTGATTGTCTCATGAGTGTTTGTCTTCTTTGTAAATAACACACAAAATGTTTTTCTTTTCTTTCCTTTTCCCTTTTTGTAGAAATTATTGAGCCTACTACCTCTAGTCCTGTCACAAGTCCAGGTCAGTATCCACATACATTCACAAAGTATGTCTGGGTACTTTCTCCATTAAACAAGACCTCTGCATTGTCATAGAAATAAACTGAGTTGAATATGGGCCGCATGCTTGCGGCACTGCTCTAATGTCTGTTACTTGTCCTCGTCTATATGTGGTTTGTCCTCCCTTTGGATTTGTGATCTGACCCTGATTTGAGGCTAACATCTTTTACTTTATTCTTTAGGGCTTGTGCAGTAAATCTGTCACATTGTGGAATAGTTACAAGGTCATTAGCTTCTGTGATATCTTTGCAAGCAAAGCTGTAGAGAGCTTACAAGGCTTTCCAAGTAAGAAATAGCTATTAAAAAACTATTTACTTTGGTCTGGTATTTCATTATTATAAAATCATTATTAAACAGAACAATGTTTAGTGCCTCTGAAGGAAACAATAGCTGGGGAAAAGTTATACTTTCACTCTTGGAAGATTTGGTCTCTTGAAACTGTCAAGTCCAAGGACTTATTTCAGTTGTTGTCTCTAATTTTCAGATGGTTCCCAATTCAACCACAAATACTCAGTCTGAAAAGATAGACCATTGTTATAAATGTGTTTTTAAGCATTGTTTTCGGCTGAGAACATTTCTGGGTGACATGAAATCAAGATAAAAGCTATTGATATCAGAAACAAACTTTGTCTTGTTATATAGGAATTTAGCAGTTCATTTTGAATGTTGGCTGCTGGCTATTTAAAGAAAAAAGTGGAGTTGCTAAAGTTATTTAACTTTGAAAAGTTCATAGGGATTTCTTGTAACTGCTGAGTTAAAGGATTTGTTGATGCTGCTGATCCATAAAGAGGTATAAGTTGGTTAAATAGTTGTTTCTCCTCTCATTCCAGAAATGGCTCTAAATTTTAGTCTAAAACAGGATTTGCTGATCTGAGAAACTGAGTGTTTTAGAAATTTAAAAAAAAAAATTCTTTCTCAAATTGTAATCAATCAAAAAATGCTTAAAATTACTTTAGATGATTATGAATTACCCCCAACCCCCAAATGAAACAATTTCGAGCAAGTCTATGATTATGTATTTAAAGAATCTCATAATATAACACTTTCTGGTCAAATTATAAAATAGATTTTTAATACCTCTCAAACTGAACCTTATTTGAGTAGTCTGCTTTAAATTATTTTATAGTTGATCCATACAAGGTTTAAATTATATGATTGATAACATTTTTTCATTTTACAGATAGAGTTAATAGCCTCCTAAGTTTGAGGGTCATGATAATATAATTAGAACTCTCAAGTCATTTGAATATGATTTTTCTCTTAACATAAAAAACTCACTAAGTCTGATTGCTATCAATACTTATGGCCTTCACAGAGTTACCTAATCTCAGGTTCATATGAGAACTTAGAGTTATTAATCTTGTTAGTAAACTTTTGATCTCTTTTTCTCAATAAGTTTTAAAGAGGATATTAAATTATTTCTGTATTGCTGTATCACCTAGATGACTGAAGTGGAGATTAGATAAGTACTTATTTTCCTTCCTAGGCATTTCCTGAATTATTGAATAAAGTCTTCATACATTAAAAGGATATATTACCTTTCTTATCTATTCAAATAAAAAAAAGTAGAATGCAAAGTAGTTTAAGAAGTGGTATCTAGTGGCATTCATTTCATAGTATTCATTAACTTTGTGGTTTTAGAGAAAGTTTTATTGAAGATAAGTATAAAAATACTCTTTTTCAGTGGGCCATCTGTATCAAGAAATCATTGAAAGAAAGTACCTTTACATAGTAGGAAACCTTACAAAAACTTCACATCATAAAGCAAACAAAAAAATTACTCTTACCTCTACAAAGATTCATATTTCCTCAAACAATGAGTAGCATAACAGTTAAGAACAAGACTTTGGAACCAACTGCCTAGGTTTGAATCCTAGCTCTGCTACCTTTTAGCTATATAAATGTAATCAGGTTACTTAACCTCCCTCTGCCTCAGATTTTTCATTTGTAAATGGATGGGTTAGGATAATAACATCACCCACTGCATACAGCTATTATGAAAATTGAGTACATTTTGAGGAAAAATGTTTATATATATATATATAGCATATATGTGTATAAAATATACATATTATAACATAAATACACATTGATAGATTGTATAGTCTCAAATACTCTGAGACCTTATAGTTATTTCCACTGCTTAAAGAATGCCTGAGGCAACAGTTAAATGGTTAAATGGCCATTGACCCCAAATTGGTCTATTCATTGCTAGGATTCAATGTTCCAAAATCTTTAAAACATGAAAAATAGTTTAAAATTGAATTCCTTAGCACTGCAACCTTTGAAGAAGATAACATAAGCTTTTTAAAAGAATATTATGAATATTATTGTAGTAAGAATATTAAATACACATTGAATTGAATTGAAGGATAGAAAAGTAAGCACAACTTTCAAAGAAACTCATCCTTCATTAATTGTGAATTTGTTAAAGGCCTCCAGAGAATAGTTTAATTAGTCAGGGATTTGAACATGTGGTTATAGCAAGATTTAAAGAGTGGTATACATGATAAACAAAACCTTTTAAAAGTATGTGCAGTCTGTTCTGAAAGATACAAAAAAAAAAAAGAAGAAGAATTTGACAATATATAACTGTAAGCAAAATATCATTAAATGTAGATGGGAAAATAATTTACCCTGTGAATATCACCAAACTGTTAAAAGTCCCAGTCATTTAAAACAAAGCTTTAAAAACACATTATCCAAATAAAAATAGTAAGTGAAATCTCACAAAATTATTCCAGGGATAAGAAATAGTAGATTTTTTTCAAACTAGTCCATTTATTGCTTCTACGTAAATGGAAAAAGAGAATGTTAAATAAGCCCAGACAAATTTCATATTTTGTAATATTACTGACAGAGTTAAAGGAAAGATAAAGTAGATATAGTTATGAAAATACTAGACACATTGAAAATTATTGGAGAAAGTGGATTTATATCATTTATACCCATAAGTTCTAAAGAAATGAAGGTCTTGAAGTCATAATTTATATTTTTATATATTCTTGACAAGTCAGAATCTGTTTCAATTGAAAGGAATGAAAATTGAATTATTAACATCATTATTCAAGAAAAGGCCATGAAATATAGTAAGTAATAAGAACAAAAGAAAACTCTTCTTTGATCACTCTCAGGGTCTCTAAGTTTGAAAGGTAAGGGACATTTTGTGATGAATGAAATAAGCAGTGAATTTGAAAACTTATACTATTTTTATTGAAATTGTGCTGGATCCTATATTATTCTAAGTAATGTCTGTCAAGTTTAAAAATGCCTACTTTTGGGCAAACTCTAAGAGATAGTGAGGGACAGGGAGGTCTGATGTGCTGCAGTCCATGGGTTTGCAAAGAGTCAGACACAACTTAGCAACTGAACAACAAGCATTAGGCCAATAACTACTGTGCCCTATCAAAGCAATTTAACCATTTCTAGGCAGTTTTTTTTTTTTAAATTACATTTTGTGATCACTTTTAAAGTGTATTTTAATATTGCTATTTGACTTTTTTTTTCTTAAAGGATGGAAATGGGATTAAGGCTGAAGTCTGTCTACCTTGAATAAGACAAATAATATACTTTAAATTTTCTATTTGTTTGCTAGTTAAGTCTGTCTGAGAACATTACACAAGTGAGCTCTATTGTAACCTTGAGCCCAACAAATCAAGGCTGACATTCCTTTCCTAGAATCAAATTCACATAATCTAGGTTTTAAACTCCTAGGTTTTAACTGCCTATATAACATAGGGAAGATCCCGGAGGACAGCATGGCAACCACTCCAGTAATCTTGCTTGCAGAATCCCATGGACAGGGGAGCCTGGTGGGCTGTAGTCCACAGGGTCATAGAGATGTGGACATGACTGAAGCGACTTAGTACACAAGCACATAACATCAAAGTGATTATACCAAAGTGAAAAGTCCAACAAAAACCAACATTTAGTTGGCTTCACTTAGACACACACACACACACAAAGTTAATTCTGCCAACATTTTTTAGTCTATAGACAGAATTTGAGGTTTGTTAATGCACAAGATGTCCCAACTAACATTTATCCTTTGTCCCTAGAAATACTCTTTGTTGCTGCTGCTGCTGCTACATCGCTTTAGTCCTGTCCGACTCTGTGCGATCCCATAGACAGCAGCCCACCAGGCTTCCCATCCCTGGGATTCTCCAGGCAAGAACACTGGAGTGGGTTGCCATTTCCTTCTCCAATGCATGAAAGGGAAAAGTGAAAGTGAAGTCGCTCAGTCGTGTCCAACTCTAGCGACCCCATGGACTGCAGCCTACCAGGCTCCTCCGTCCATGGGATTTTCTAGGCAAATACTCTTTAGAAGTCATCAATTAAAATTGTTTCGTAGATTAATTTTAAGTCCATGCCATTGTTATTCATAGTAAATGGCTTTATTTGTAAATCTTTAGACAAATGAAAGTGTCTTTTAAAAATATGATTTTTCCATATCTAGAAACCAGAAAAGAGTCAATTCTGACCCCTCAGTTGCACTTGATTAAAACTTCACTGTTTAAAATTGGCTATTGTATTTGTCAGCATTTTAAGATCACTTTTAAGTCCATGCAAGTGTAGTTCCATTTCTGAAACAAGATGATTGTTTTACTCAAGATCACTCAGCAAGTACATGACAAAACGAAAATTAAAATACTGAATATTTGATGATCAACTGTGTGTGTCTCACTTTAAACAACAGAATTTTTTTTGAAAAACAGAACGTAGACTTTGTAAGTAGAATCAATTAAATTCACCAGAAGATACTGCATTATCTAAAGAAATTCTACTTTAAATTGAATAATTCCTAATTCATCTACTTTGCAAATAATTTTTCACTTTGTTGCCATCCTGGGTGTTATAAAATAAAAATGCTTTTTATTCAGTTTATTCCAGGAAGCCTATTTCCTGTCTTCCTCCAAAGGAAATTATTGATCATTGAACAAATATTTGTTGAGAAACAACTGTATCATACACTGAGTGCTGGGAGCATAAGATTATTCTCTTAAAGGGGCTTGTAAACTTCTATTTCTGCTTTGTTGACTATGCCAAAGCCTTTGACTGTGTGGATCACAATAAGCTGTTGAAAATTCTGAAAGACATGGGAGTGCCAGAGCACCTGACCTGCCTCTTGAGAAACCTATATGCAGGTCAGGAAGCAAGAGTTAGAACTGGACATGGAACAACAGACTGGTTCCAATAGGAAAAGGAGTTCGTCAAGGCTGTATATTGTCACCCTGTTTATTTAACTTATATGCAGAGTACATCATGAGAAATGCTGGGCTGGATGAAGCACAAGCTGGAATCAAGATTGCCGGGAGAAATATCAATAACCTTAGATATGCAGATGACACCACCCTTATGGCAGAAAGTGAAGAGGAACTAAAGAGCCTGTTGATGAAAGTGAAAGAGGAGAGTGAAACAGTTGGCTTAAAGCTCAACATTCAGAAAACGAAGATCATGGCATCTGGTCCCATCACTTCATGAGAAATAGATGGGGAAACAGTGGAAACAGTGTCAGACTTTATTTCTGTGGGCTCCAAAATCACTCCAGATGGTGATTGTAGCCATGAAATTAAAAGACGCTTCCTCCTTGGAAGGAAAGTTATGACCAACCTAGATAGCATATTGAAAAGCAGAGACATTACTTTGTCAACAAAGGTCTGTCTAGTCAAGGCTATGGTTTTTCCAGTGGTCATGTATGGATGTGAGAGTTGGACTGTGAAGAAAGCTGAGCGCCGAAGAATTGATGCTTTTGAACTGTGGTGTTGGAGAAGACTCTTGCGAGTCCCTTGGACTGCAAGGAGTTCCAACCAGTCCATTCTAAAGGAGATCAGTCCTGGGTGTTCATTGGAAGGACTGATGCTAAAGCTGAAACTCCAGATGCTAAAGCTGAAACTCCAATACTTTGGCCACCTCATGTGAAGAGTTGACTCATTGGAAAAGACTCTGAAGCTGGAAGGAATTGGAGGCAGGAGGAGAAGGGGACGACAGAGGATGAAATGGCTGGATGGCATCACCGACTCTATGGACATGAGTTTGAGTAAACTGGGAGTTGGTGATGGATAGGGAGGCCTGGTGTGCTGCGATTCATGGGGTCTCAAAGAGTCGGACATGACTGAGCAACTGAACTGAATCTATTAAGGAGACAGGCACATGTGTAACTAATCATTATCTAAGATAATATATTCCATAATCTCTGTCTATAAAAGCAAGCAGACAATTTTACCTGGAGGAAATCATTATATATATGAACAGGATCTTCATAGATTAGGCATGGCTGGTAAAGAATGGGGGTAGAAAAGTGTAGGAAAGAAAATGTAGAATAGTGAGGGTAAAATCTCATTTGATTTCTATATCTTTATAATCTACTACTGTGCCTGGTACTTAGCAGGTTTTCATGTATGCCAAATTGTTTCAATGAAAACATTGAACCAAAACACTCAACAAAACATTTGAACCAAAAATTACATACAAAAGTTAGGAGATTTTTTTTCATCGCTAATTTCATAACACCTTTTCGTTTACATTAGGTCATAAGTAACTTGTACATTTTTTAACTTATCTAAAGAGTAGATAGTAAAATTAAAACTAAAATTTTAATGTCATCTGTAATTTACTACCCCAATTCACTCTCTTGTATCAGTCTACAGATATTAAAGGTTCCTAAAAAATACTTTTTATGGTGGTGCTTCCTATGATAATTGAGAAATGATATTAAACCAGTTTTAAACTGCATCATCCAGTTATATGATAGAAAATAAAAATGTCCACCTTTCTGGGCTTATCTTCCCTCATGAAATGGATGAAAGAGTGAATGTTTAGAAATCTATATGTATCCCAACTAGTTATAGAGTATCATAAGTATAATAGTAGTAATGTGTTTCAGTAAAATACATTCAGGAATAGAGACGGGTGAAAATACTCAAAAATCAAGTAATTATGTGATAGAAAAGGGTGGGTAATTTATCCATTTATTTACTAAGTATAAAACTTTAAAAATCTCAATGCCTAAAAAATAGCATATATCTGACTACCCATGCATGGATGGATGGATAACAAAATTACACGTGATCCATAGGGCTAAGATAAGAGAGGATACTGGCAGAAATTGGAAAAGTAAACCAGCTTGTGAAGTTTCTGCCAATTCCCCAAAACAACAAAATGTTTATAGAGCACCTTAATGTGTCAGATACCTTACTATGTATTAGAGATGCAAAATGGATGGTCCCACTGCTTGTCTGTCAAGAATTTCACATTCAAAATAATGAGAAAGACATGGAAGAAGAAGAAATTAACATTACAGTATGTACTGTAACAGATATATGTGCAAAGGACTATAGAAACTCTGCTCCCGCCTGAGGAAGAAAAGGCTTTTTGGTAGTTTCAACATAGAGGTAAAGTTGAAAGCCATTCTAGACAGAGAGCTCAGCTTGGGCAAAGAAACAGAGGCATGCATAAAATAGCACAGTGTCATCGAGAGAGATTCCTGGTAATTTCTAGTGTGCAAATTGAGCAGCAGAGAGTATAATGGGGCTTGGGATGTAGACAGGAAGTATGGTCTATTTGAACTAAGACGTGGGGCAGTTTGCTAGACATCCTAGTAACTCCGAGGGGTAGGGGGAAGGATGAATTGATATGAGCAAAACTAGCATCAGGAAATGTTATTGTATAGCATCAGGGGAGAGATGATGAGAGCCTGGTAGAGGACAACTGTGATAACAAGGAAAGAATGCAATCTAGTCAAAAGTTGCTTAGAAGGAAAATTTATCAAGGTTTGGTTACTGCTTAGACTTGGAGGGCAAGGAGATGGTCAAGCAAAGATATACCGATGTCTTATACAGATGGTGGGGACACCAGCCAAGATAGTGAAAATAACCCAAATATCATACCGAATGGTTTGGACTCTATCTTGTCTACGAAAGGATTCAGTGTTTTAAGTGGGAATGATGTCACTGGGTATTTTGCAAATATAAATCTGTGAAAGTAGGAAAGTAAGAATGGAGATGTGGACGCATCAAGCAAAGTGCGTGAAAGCATAGTCCCCAGTTACAAATTTGGTGCCATCTCTTAGGAAAATGGCTGGGCACAAACACCACTCTATAAGCAGAGGATGAGTTCCTGCAAGATAACTCTCAAACTTGTGCTATTATTGGAAAATTTATTTTATGGTTTATGAGTTTTTTTTCCTAATTTGAAACAGTCAAGCTTTCATTATTCTCTGATTGTTAGTGTGTAAGGAATTTAAGATAGCTCAGAATAAATTTCAAATTCTAATTAATATGCCTGAATGTAATGAATTCAGATATTAATTATAATTATACATAATTAGTTGATTAATTTCCAGATAAAGCTATAGCAGAAAATCTATGATGCAATTTAGAATATGATGCTCTTCTTTTTAAAGATGAAGAGCCTAGGGTGTTCTCTACTCTCTGCTCTATTTATTCAACCTTTTCTTCCTTGATATATATTTAGTTCTGTCTCAAAATGTCATTTTAGGTTATTGGTCCTTTGACTTACTCTGGGTTCAAATTAAAGCACCGCTAAGCATACAAATCAATACCACAAAGTCAAACACCTCATGTACTAATAACAAGTCTTTAAATCAAATAATGGATACATAGCCAAAGTATTAAGATTACTGATAATAACCACTTCTACTTTATATACATAAAAGAATGTAGACTTATGAATATGAGTTCCTGTTTAGTATTTACAAAGTACGTATTAGTACTTATAAAAACTTATGGGGTTTTATCATAATCATAAAAGCACTTAATGCTATGCATTATATTTGGAGATACATGTCTCTCGTACTTATGGGTCATAAGAACCTTTACAGAAGGAGACCAGCTTTTGTTTGTTTGTTTAATCTTTTTATCTACAGTATCTGAGTAACTGCAGCAGTAAAATTTATTGCATGAATGTGTACATGAATCGGTGAGTTTATGCAAGAAAGATTATAGCAAGATGGATGCTTAGAAGAATTGAAAGTCATATTTATATTTTAAATCTCAGAAGGAATAAGCATGAATTATTCCCAGTCTAGTGTAGAGCCCAGATTTATATTAGGAGAGAGTTCCCATAATATATACTTAAAAATGGAGAAAACCAAACACTGGTGGAAAGTAGAATTTCCTCACAATATTCCTGTAAGAAAGGGAAAAATCTATTCTCCATTTAGTCCTTCCTGTTTACCAGTGGAAAGAAAGAAAACAGAAGCCCGCAAAGGCAACACTACTGGCCAAACCCTGGTTACATGACTATGGCAGTGTCTTACAATTAGGAGCTTTGTGATTGCTGGATGAAAAAATGAATAATTTCCAAAGCGTAATAGTTTCCTGCTGGTGCTTTAACAAAGAATCACAAACATAAAAGCTTAAAACAACACAAATATATTATAGTTCTGGAGGTCAGAACTTTGAAATGAAGCTTCCCAGGTGGCAAGGTGGTAAATAACCCGTTTGTCAATGCAGGAGACACAGGAGACTCGAGATGAAGGTTCGATCCCTGGGTTGGGAAGATCTCCTGGAGAAGGAAATGAAAACCCACTCCAGTATTCTTGCCTGGAGAATACCATGGACAGAGGAGCACGGAGGGATACAGTCCATGGAGTTGCAAAGAATCGGACGTGACTGAGCAGACACACAGCTAAAATCAAAATATCAGCAGGACTGTAGTCTGGACACTTTATGGGAGAATTGTTTTCTTGCCTTTTCCAGCTTCTGAAGACCATGTACCATTACTTATGTTCCTCTTCCATCTTCAAAGACAGCAATGGCCATTCAAGTTTCTCATATTACATCACTGTAACATTTACTCTTCTGCCTCACTATTTCACATATAAGACCTCCTGCAATTACATTGAACCTGCTCAGAAAATCCAGAATAATCTCCCTATTTTAAAGTCAGTTGATTAGCATCCATAATCCCATCTGCCATCTTAATTCTCCTTTTCCATGTAATGTAATAACTTAATAGGTTCTAGAAATTAGAATGTAGTCATCATTGTTGCTGTTGTTGTTTAGTCCCTAAATTGTGTCCAACTCTTTGTGACCTCATGGACTATAACCTGGCCAGGCTCCTCTGTCCATGGGATTTCCCAGACAAGAATACTGGAGCAGGTTGCCATTTCCTTCTCCAGGGGATGTTCCTGACCCAAGGGATCAAACTCATGTCTCCTGCATTGGCAGATGGATTCTTTACCATTCTTTACTGCTGAGCCACTAGAGAAGTCCATAGTCATCAGTGGGAGGTCATTATTCTACCTACCACATCAGGTGATCAAATAACTCCTTTTTTCTGCATGTAATATTTTTCCTCTGAAACTGCCAACCTCCTTGGATTTTTCCAATATTCAGGTAATGAGTTTTTGAAATTTTTTTGAATATTGAATTTTTGAAAATTATTTAAACATTGATTTTTATATTAAAAGTTTATAATAAACTATTTCTTCATAGAAGAGATAAAAGTATCTATTAAGATTATGTTTGTCAGACCACATTGTTGTCAGCATCATTGCAATTATTTTATAAAACTAATGAACTGATATTGTACATATACATACACACTCATAAAAAGAAGACTAAAGGATTTTAACATCAGAGATAAATCCCAACTGACTCTCAGGTCAATTAGAGAAAGAATCTATACAGGAAAGAATCAAAAATACTAGTAAATCTTGCAACAATTGGACTTAATGACTTTTGGTGCAATAAGTGATTAGTCTCTCAATAATACATGTAGGAAACAATTCCTTTGTTCTTGGACGCAAAATTCTATAAACGCCAACAAACAAATGTGTGTCTGTAGGTCTTCCAAAGTATGAATGCATGTATTTTAAGATGACTTTAATTCTGAAATACTAAAAGGAAACTGAAAAGGAAAAGAAAAAAACTGTTTTAATGGAGATTTTGCATTTAGCAGAATAGGGTAAAATTGTTTGGAAGGTAAACTCTCTAATTTCTGATTTTCTCTATCACCTTTGGAGAAACAACACTTACTTTACTGCCTGTTTGACTCCTGTTGTTGTTTGTCACTAAATTGTGCCCAACTCATTTGTGACCCCATGGACTGTAGCCTACCAGGCTCCTCTGACCATGGGATTCTCCAAGGCAAGAACATTGGAGTGGGTAGCGATTCCCTTCTCCAGGGGATCTTCATGACCCAGGGTTTAAACCCACATCCCCTGCATTGACAGGCGGGTTCTTTACTACTGAGCCACCAGGGAAGCCCTTAGCTCCTGTAGAACACCTGTATCCTCAATCGGGCCTCCTACCCCAGAGCATCTCACTCTAAGAATCCAGGACAATGCCTGTGGCCTGAAATGAACAAATTTAGTATGTCTGTTAAACCAGTGCATGCTGGTGTGACAGTCTTAATGACAATCTTAATATGCACCTTCCTATTTGTGTTTTAAAAGGAGCTGCCTATTTAATCCTAAATAATTTATGTCTAGTGGTGCAAATTTCAAAATTAGCTATGCACATTGAACGAATATGATTAGGCAAAAGAGTGTTTCTATTGGCACATAAGTCAGTAATCTAGGGATCCAGATGCCAGGCCTCTGCCTAATCACCAAATCAGCTATAGTATTTGATTTTGGATCTTTTCTCCATTATTTACCTTAATTAACCTAAAAAAAGACTTTGCAAATAGACAACACTGTCTTGTGCTTGTTTGAAGATGGTGATAAATATAACTCATATTTCAAAGTTAATTACAACTTTAAAATGTATTTTCAACAAGCATCTACTTCTCAGAATAATCTTGTGATATAGGAATTGTTTGTATTAACATTTTACAGGTAAGGAGTTTAAAATTTAGGGAAGTTAAATAATTTATCTAAAGACACAAAAATTCAGTAAATATTCTTGTAAGGCATTTTCCTACATAATGTTCAGATTTTTACTTATATCCCCATCCCATTGTCACAACCATCTAACAACTCTGATTATCTGCTGATTGGCTCCTTGATAACGATCACAAATCTGAGCCATTATAGATTGTGAAGCCCCTGTTTGGGCCTTTTTTTTAAAGTAATACATCAATTAGTTTTCTTCATGAAATATTCCAGCTGTCTTTTGCTCATCTAAACAAACAGACAAACAAAATAAATGCCATTCTTTAATATTACGTCTTATGTCTTACAGATTTGGAAGAGAGATAATGTTAGTGTTTTTCAAAATACTATTAATTGGTTCATGGATGTAATAGGACTCTCTACCTCTGATCATGTAATCAGGCAATCAAAATCTTTCCAATTCTGAAATTTCATTGCATTTACCTATTGCTTTTAATTTTATCAGAGTGTTGTTGTTGTATTGTTCAGTTGCCCAGTCGTGTCTGACTTTTTGCAACCCCATGGACTGAAGCATGCCAGGCCTCTTTGTCCTTCCCATCTCCCGAAGTTTGCCCAAGTTCATGTTCATTGCATCAGTGATGCCATCCATCCATCTCATCCTCTGATGCCCTCTTCTCCTTCTTCCCTCAATCTTTCCCAGAATCAGGAACTTTTCCAATGAGTCAGCTGTTCTCATCAGATGACCAAAATACAAGAGTTTCAGCTTCAGCATCAGTCCTTCCAACAAGTATTCAGGGTTGATTTCCCTTAAGATTGACTGGTTTGATCTCTTTCCTGTGCGAGGGACTCTCAGGAGCCTTCTCCAGCTCCACAGTTCAAAGGCATCAATTCTTCAGCACTCTGCCTTCTTTATGGTCCAGCTCTCAGAGTTTTACCAGAGTAGCACCAATCAGTTCAGCAGGACATTACAATTGTTAGGCAACCATACATGTGAACATAAGAGCCTGTGCTTTTACTAATGGCATGACTTTAAAAAAGCATTGTGTGTGTGTGTGTGTGTGTGTGTGTGTGTGTGTGTGTGTGAAAGAGAGGGAGAGAGAAGAGGTGGAAAGAGAAAGGGAGACAGGAGCAACTTACATAGCCACTTTATAATCCATAACAGTTTCGACTAATTCTAATTCAACTAGATCCAAATCTTGAATAAGAATGTTTTATTAGAAATTATTTCCACTGCCAAGTAGAAAGAAATCAGGGTACATCTTAGCCATCCTCATATTTCATTTATTGCCCTTTTTATGTCCTGTTTCTGGTTTTACTTCTTCTGCCACTCTCCTCAACTTGAATCACCAGAGATCTTTGGTTTGCAGATTTCTCTCATATTTCAAAATGAGGCTATACCCTATCCAGATAGGTATATGTCTTACTCCTGGTTATCTAGATAGGATAATCTTTCCTGGACAATTTTCCAAGGTAATGTCTCTCTTGAAATTCCTTATTTAAGACTCATATAGTTATCCATTCATTAATTCATTCACTCATTCAGAGCCTTTTATCAAGTATCTGTCATGAGCTACACAGTATGATGGGTTTCCCTTGTGGCTCAGCTGGTAAAGAATCTTCCTGCAATGTGGGAGACTTGGGTTTGATCCCTGGGTTGGGAAGATCTCCTGGAGAAGGGAAATGCCATCCACTCCAGTATTCTGGCCTAGAGAATTCCATGGACTACAGTTCATGGAGTCACAAAGAGTTGGACACAACTGAGCAACTTTCACACAGTGTGATAAATTAAAAACAATAATAATCTTAGGCGATAATACTAAAATATAATAGTGAAGACAGGAATGTCTACTATCCTTTTCATCATGTTATGTGTTAATAATTCTGTGTATGGGGTTTATTTATTTATGAGGATATATGTGTGCATGAGGAGGAGAAAACTTGTATAAACTTACACATTTTTTTTTTTTTTGGTTTTGTGGCTTTTAAAGGCTTGAAGAGCATTATTCTATTTATCTTCTGCATTTGACAGAGCAGAGATAATTATGAATAGGTATTTTGTACTATAATGTATTTAAAGGTGACCTGAAATATACACAAATCTCATTCTTCATGCTAACGAATGTGTGTTTTTTAGATCCAGAAGAATGCAGTCACTAGGTGGCATCTCTGTCCTATAGTCGCTACTGAAGACTCACAGGTGTCCTTTCCATGTACTACTGATTTTCGTTGACATTTTTATCATCTTCTTGCCTCCTACAGTAATATTTACCAGAATGTGATTTGTGCTAACCCCTTGAACAAAGGTCGCTTCTATAGACTTAATAGCAACATACAAAATTGTTGCCCATACCCACTGCCAATTGAAAAATGAAAAATATAGCTTGATTACTGAAGCACACTATATCACACTAGCTATTTGCATTTAATATTGCATTTGTTTGAGACTAAGAAATAGGCAAAATGATACAGTGATTAGGACATTGTTAGTTATCAAAAAAAAAAAAAAACAAAAAACACCTGAAATCAAGTTCTTTGCTAGTTTAGGATTTTAAGTGTATCTCAACTCATTCAGGAAAAGGCAATGGCAACCCACTCCAGTACTCTTACCTGGAAAATCCCATGGACAGAGGAGCCTGGTAGACTACAGTCCATGGGGTCTCGAAGAGTCGGACACGACTGAGCGACTTCACTTTCACTTTTCACTTTCATGCATTGGAGAAGGAAATGGCAATCCACTCCAGTGTTCTTGCCTGGAGAATCCCAGGGACGGGGGAGCCTGGTGGGCTGCCATCTACGGGGTCGCACAGAGTCGGACACGACTAAAGTGACTTAGCAGCAGCAGCAACTCATTCAAAATATTGATTAATAAGTTGTGGCTCTTGTCCTCAAGGAACTTCCATTCTCCTGGGAATATAGACTGTAAAATGGAGTGACTGGCCAGATGATTTTAAAGTTTGCTACCAACTCCTAAATTCCATGACTTTCCTGTAAAAAGTGTATAAAAGGTTTATAGATCTAAATCAGCTGTGAAATTGCCTTAGTGTTCTTTATGAGCTTAGTTAAATTGACTATTTCCCAGTCATGTGCATGCATAGCACTTTTGTGAATATAGTTTATTCTGAAATATCTGCACTGAATCCAGGAATTTAGAATGAGGAATATTCAGCTCAGACCTAAGTCTTGGCCCAGGTCAGAAGCCCTGAAACTAAGCTCAAGTGAAAGAAAGCAGTTCTACAAATTCCCATACGATCAGGCTACTAATTAAAATTCCCAAGACTGGCAAGTCCATCTAACTTGTCCGTCACTCTCGCGAATTGCATAAACCATGGGTCTTGTGCATGCAAATGGAAAAATTTCCACTGGGCTCATTTAACCAGAGAGAAATAACCCTTTCAAAGCCTGCTAGATTGGGATGGAGTGACAGAAAGCTCCTTGGAGTAGATAAAAGTAGGATACCTTTTACCTTCTTAAGGTAGATTTCACATCACTTTCCCATTTTCTCCCTTTGCATTTTCCTGTTGCCTTTCCCTGTCTCAGCCATACCTGTAACACCAGATAGGAGCTGTGGATTAGTGAACTTTACATATTTTTCGTCCAGATATTTTTCATAGTAAATAGTAAACATAAACCAAAATTAAGTGCTACTTCAAGAATTTAGAAATATGTCTGCCTTCCAAGAGTAAAGAGCAAAGGCTTAAACATTACATACAACAAAGAAGGGCTATAGGCCTTTGACTGTCTTATAAACAATCTGTAGATCCTAACCTGTCTAATTAAAGAATGTAGGGTGGGGATTAGTAGGCTGCCAAGGGAATCATTGAAACAAAACCATTTATTGTCCATTTAAGTCCTATACAGGAGAGTTCGTTGTTGTTTTTGGCAGACAAATGCACCTGGCTTTACCTCATAGAGAACAATGTACTCCTGGGGCTGAATCTGATTCTAGGCTTGATGAGGAACATTATGATAACCAGGAAGAAGGTTAGCATGACTTAGTGGGGAAAGCAGCTAGGTAAAAATCCAAACCACAGTCATTATCATTTATTAAGCATTTACACTGTGGTGGACACTGTATTAAATAATTTTAAATATATTATCTCAGATAACCTTCATGACAACCCTAAGAGTGTATATCTTCATCCCAAGTTACAGAAGAAACTGAAGTTGGAAGAGTTAATAAGTGAGCAAGCCATTTGTTGTCAGGCTTTATCTGACTCAAAATCCTGTGATCTTAAAAATACACCAGTTTCTCAGCTGAGATTCTCACCCATGCTGTTGCTGATGCTGCTGCTAAGTCGCTTCAGTCGTGTCCGACTCTGTGTGACCCCATAGATGGCAGCCCACCAGGCTCCCCCGCCCCTGGGATTCTCCAGGCAAGAACACTGGAGTGGGTTGCCATTTCCTTCTCCAATGCATGAAAGTGAAAAGTGAAAGTGAAGTCACTCAATCGTGTCCAACTCTTAGTGACCCCATGGACTGCAGCCCACCAGGCTCCTCTGTCCATGGGATTTTCTAGGCAAGAGTACTGGAGTGGGTTGCCATTGCCTTCTCCCACCCATGCTGTTAAGGGCTCACAAATTCTATGAGAATTCTGAAATTTTATCTTTTTTTTTTTTTAATGATTATCCTTTCCTTTTCCTAATGATAATCATCAAAAAAAAAATACATTCTGTTTACAGTGAATAATGAACAAGCTTTAAGAATTCCAGATGTATGCACATAGTCTCATGTCCACAAGATCATATTACTGCTTTACAAGGAATTCATACATATCTCAGGAAACACTGTATCAAAATAAGCTAAGACCTCAGTTTGAATTTGACTTTGTGATTTACTACCTGTGTGATCATACTTCTCTGAGCCTCAGTTTCTTCTATAAAATTAAGGTTAAAATATATCCCTATTAGGGCTTTGAGGTATTTTTATAAAAAATATATAAACTCTAATATTCTTAATAAAAGTAAATATCAGTGGTAATGTTGGTTTGCTTTCAGGAGAAAGATCTGATCAAACATAGTTTTTAATATACATTTAGATGGCATATATTCTTCAGCTTCTTCTAAATTTATGCAGCAAGCTTCCTTCACCAAATTCTAACAGTTAGAGAACATAGAAAAAATAGGTCTCTGGTCTTAAAAAACTAAGAACCAGACTCTAAGTAATGGCTGATTTGCCAAAATAAAAAGCACTCTGGGTACTTCTCCTTATAAGCTCACTTTTTGAGAGGTAGAGATGGGAACAGATTTCTGCATCAGTCAGACAGAAAATAGGTATGAAAATATAGTTAACAAACTAGTGAACTAAACATGCTCAGTTTACACACACACACACACACACACACACACCCCCAAAAATCCCAGACTTTAATATTTTAAGTTATTATATGAACTCTACTTATAAGATAATACAACTAATAAATATTACATTAATTTTTCCTGACAGAAAATTAATGCCATATTTATTAGTTTGCTATGTATTTGTGATATTTCTTATCCATGTTATATATACAACAAAACTGTCAGTTTTTTTATAACCATAGTTCCTTTTGTGTTTTATCCCTGTAACATATTTTATGTACACAATTTTAACATTTCTATTAGTATTTGTTTCTAAGTATTACTTGGCTTAATACTTAATAGTTTTTCTCTGAGCAAACAAAATACAAATTCCGTGTCACTGATGTTCAGTCCTTGTATATACTGCATTCAGCTGAATACCATTCAAAACAATGCAAAAATAGACACTAAAAAGTAGAGATTATTTTTCCTTATATACAGTCCAGTTATTACAAATAATACATTTTTATTTTTACTTTTTTAATAAAAGAAAGAAAATGAATGAAAGTCACACCATTGTATCCAACTCCTTGGAACCTCATGGACTAAACAGTTCATGTAATTCTCCAGGCCAGAATACTGGAGTGGATAGCCTTTCCCTTCTCCAGGGCATCTTTTCAACCCAGGGATCGAACCCAGGTCTCCCACATTGTGGGTGGATTCTTTACCAGTTGAGCCACAAGAGAAGCTGCCATGGTCCAGCCTCAGCAGGATCCAGGGATACCCTCAGGATGAACGGCATCGGCGAGAGAGATGACACAGGGAGACCAAGCTTAGGTGAAGCAGGGTCTGTAGCTTTATTCTCAAAAGGAGCTTTTATACCCTGATTTACACATTTCCAGAAGTGAAAGATGCAGAGTCATGCAGAGTCAGCTCAACGTTACATCAGCTTAAACCTTTATCGAAACCAGGATGTTTTCTGCATATCTTTCCATTTACAAGGGTCTTGTGTTATGCACATTATTTTCTGGCCCAGAGGCCTGTTGACATTTTATGACCCTTTTCTGATAAAGGCTGGTCAACCAGAAAACTTGTTTTTCCCTTAAGCTGTGTTTTATTTTTCCAATCTGTGTCACCCTCAGAAAGTACTAAATAAAGTTACATTCTTATGGAGCAAAGGAGTAGTGGGTTACAACAAGGAAATAACTTATTGACTCAGAGGTCTTATGTTGCTAATGCCAAGGCTATTACTTGTTTTTCCTACATTCCAACTCTATTAACTAATGCACTCCCAGGCACACAATGGGTAAGGGATATAGAGACTTGGCAGCAAGCATTGGCTCAACAACGAAACTCTTCACCAGTACTATCTAATAATTTTTCACCCCTCAAAGGGCTCTGTGCCCATTAGGACTTTTAAAATGCTTAGGCTTCCCATGCCTTTCATGGTTGGGAAGTTGTGAACAATCATGTGTGTTAGTTGCAAGAGTATGGATAAACCTGCCAAGCAAGCTAGAATTCCAAGAGAAGTTTGAATTGAAATACTCCTTTCATGCCCAGGAGACTTATTAACTAGAGCCCTAAGTTGATCTTCTTCAGAGAAAGGTGGTTGGGGATAGCCCCCTGTTAATGTCAGAAGAGTTGGTGAAAAGCATAATATATTAAACAGTAGACAGACAGATTTTGGTTTCGGGGTAGATGCTTGAGCAGGTCCAGGGAGTCCCTCGAGTCCTGATCTGCCTTGCTGTCAGGTCTCTTCCGCATGACCTTGTCATGGGTGGAATCTCCCGTGCTGGCTCCTGGCAGGAAGCCCAAGAATACTAGAGTGGGTAGCCTATGCCTTCTCCAGCAGATCTTCCTGACCCAGGAATCAAACCAGGTCTCCTGCATTTCAGGAGGATTTTTTAGTAACGCATCATGTTAAATACTTTTATATTGCTTTACTTAAAAAATATAAGGGGGGCAGTAAGAACTATTTTTACATTTAATATTCTTAACAGAATACATTTCATATCAGAAAATATTTATTTTCATATAATTGACAGTTATTTTTAAGATGTAATATTTGATTCTACAAAATGGAAGAACTATTTCTATTTTGAGAGAAAATCTGGTTTTAGTTTGAGAATAAACAACAATAATGGTACTTCAGTTAAGAAAACTATCATGTCTACAGCATGTAATTATACTATGTATACTAAAATATGAAACTCTAAAATAGATGTATTCTTTGAGGTTTCTTTTTTCTAATGTGCTCATATAGAACTTGTTCAACTTAAGTTTGCATTGAAAAAGAACAAAGATATGCCTTATTATGTGTTTATTTGCACTACAAGTCTATTCATATCAGTTATATTTAATATTGGCTCTGTGTGTTTTTCACTAATCATCTTGGTGAAAACACGTGTGCTGATATTTTGTGACCATGAAAACACTAGCGAAAGGATATCTCTCTCTTTGATTCAGCTTATCTCAACACAACCAGAGAAGCATTCCCTATCAGATGATTTATTTTACAACATCCTGACAGGGATCTACATAGAATCAGTAAGTAAAAATAATGCTTCAACTCTGTGGAACTTCTGTGGAAATCTCAGGGCTCTTGAAAACTAAATTCTTTCCTCTTTGTTTAGTTGAGCCTCTGATAAACAATTAAATGCAATGCATGTGGTGTGTAACAGTGAAACAAAGGCTTTTGAAGATAGAGGGGAATATATGTACTTGGACACAAACACTAGTCTTCCAGCATATTTTGAGACAAAATGTTTCTATTGGCCAAATAGATTTGGAGACTCTTGAGTACTACTAGGTCATTGTTTTGAAGATTTGGGTTATACATTAGATACACTAGAGATGCTGGGGGCAGGGGGGGGATAACCTTCAATAAACAAACCTGATAAATTGTTTAATTCAGGATTTCCTAACCTCACTTAAGCATAGAATGTTACTCTTCCTTTTGTATTAACCAATCACCTAGCTTTGCATAGTTTATTAGGCTGAATGTGCTTCGGATTTCAGTTAAGGTGTCTGAAAAGCAATCAAAATGCCTTGTCTTCATTTTACTGCCTCTTCCCAAGTCACACTCCAAAAGTTCTTTGTAGCATGGATAGGCAAAGTCATCAAGCTAATCCCAGAAGTCAGCCCTAGATTTGGAGAGCATTGTAACATTGTTTCAGGCCAAGAGAGTTTTACTGACTAAAACTGTGCCTAAGGAGACAAGTCAAGACTTGAGAGAATTATGTGTACACGCAACGTTACAACCTTCAGGTCCAAGTATATCTTTCTTTTCCAAAAGATTTGGCTTCTGACTGAATAACCATAGGTCATATCTAATTATATTTTCAAATTTACAAACAAAAAAACCCTGAAGTTTAAATAGAATCACTTTTATTTTTTGTTGATTATTTCAGTGTATTTTGCCCTCTGAAAGTGGGAAAAACAAGTTGATAGAACTTAGTACATGTGGCAAGATGCTGATTTATATTTAACTTTAACATATAAATAAGTAATTAATGTGTTTTATTCTAACAAAGGGTTTTGTGTGATTTACAATAACTGTTATTAAATCTATAGAGGGCAGATATGTAAATGGTCCCTATATATTTTTTCCTCCTTCTCTTCTCTACTTATGTTTCATGATGTTTTTTACTATTTATAATTTTGTGAATGTTGTCTTTTCAAGCTCATATTGTATAGTCTGGCATTCTTTGACATATTACCGAGAAGTAGACATATTAACACAGAAGCATTGTTTTTTCAGTTAAGGGCCCATAGAGATCACCTAGTTTTCATTTTATAGATAGAAAAGGTAAGATTTCTCAAGACTGAATGACTTGTCTGGTGTCATGCAGATATTAGAAACAGAGTTGAGTGATAAAACCTAGGTTTAATATTTCTCATTTCAGGGCAAATCTATTTGACAACCCCGAAAACTGGCAGTTGAGATCTGCAGCAATATTCCAGACAGTGGTATCATTTAGACCTCAAAGTACACTATCTTGTTGAAAATATTTACTTCATCATAAGGTTAAAGTTTATTTTATTCACTGAATTATCAGGGATAAATTAGGAATTTGAGATTAACATACATGGAAGGGGGACCTGGCAGGCTACAGTCTATGGGGTCACAAAGAGTCAGACAAGACTTAGTGACTATCACTTTCACTTTCACTCCTATATATAAATATATGAAATAGATAATCAACAAGGACCTCTTGTATAGCACAGGGAACTCTACTCAATATTTTGTAATAACTATTATGGGAAAAGAATCTTAAAAAGAATGAATATATGTATATGTATAACTGAACCACTTTGCTGTATACCTGAAACTAACACAACATTATAAACCAACTATACTTGAATAATAAGTAAAAAAAAACACTAATATGTCATTGACAATAATATATATAATACAGCTGTAGCCATATTAATCTATGATATGGTGAGTTAAAAGTTAATCACAGATCATTTTTCTGAAATATATTTATATGTACAGAAGAAATTGTGCAATTTCTTTTTTGTACAATTTGTACACATTTCTTTTTGTACAATTGTCTGTTTTGGCAGTATATTTGATTTTTTTGGTTCATGAACATTTCTCTGTTATTTGTTACAATCTGTTAACAAATAAGCACTTTATATTTGTAAAATTGAAGTTTAAGTCAATAAACAGAATCACATTATTTGGCAGTTGAGTAAAATTTAGTGTTGAGAAGAAGTTTTGGTTAAATAATCAGTGGCCCATATGTTGATCTAGCATTCATTATGGCTTAAATATTTTGGTTCAGGTGTTTCAGTGTAAAGAAGTGTAAACTTTGTTTTGTGGTTGAGCTTTTTCTCTATCACTACACTAGATAGAGATGACTACTAGGTCTCTTTCTGCCTGGATATTCTCACTGATTGGTAGTAACTATCTGGAGCAAATGTTGGGAAGGATGCCATGGTTCTGTCAGGCTCAAGAAGAAATAATGCTGGATAAGGGAAACAATGTTTCTGTCCCCACTAGAATATAAGCATGCATCATGAAGGCAGGAACATTGTTTGTTTTCTCTTGCATTCTGAGTGCCTATGATAGTGCCATATGTGTGTGTGAATATATACATTATATTACATTATATACACATTATATTACACGTATATAATAATGTGTGAAGTGAGAAAGGAGAATAGCAACACGCATGATAAGTCTTTGCCTTCTCTGTACTAAGTGATTATATACTTGCAAGGTCTATAAGTCAGAACCCCTGTGTATGTGTTGAAATCTGATGATCCAGTTTACTTTTTAAAAATAATTTTATGAGTACAAAAAAACAAGCCAAACCGATTTAAACATATGGAAAGGTATCACAAACCCAATAAATTCCAACAAAAGCCTTGATTTTTAGAAGACTATTCTGTTAAGGAAAGTTTATTTTGCTACATAGAATAAACTCTTGCTGAAAACTAACATTAATTTTAAAAAAGAGAAAGAGAGAGAGAGAAAACAAAAAAGCCTAAATCATGAAGTGTCTTCAAATCCTCCTGCCTCAGAAGTCAGTAGTCTGGAGGGTTTCTCCCTGATAGCGAATGGATTTGAAGTGACTTTGGCTAGAACTGGCTGCATCCAAAATTTTAAAATAATGGAAGTCAAGAGACCTGGCAGGCAGCTGGATAGCGGGCATCCCCCATGACTATCTCCACTGAATATACTCCCTATGGTGGAGTAATCACCTCGAGGTCTCCCATGATTAAGGCAAATAATCTTATGAGTGGTCATGAGTATGCACATTGATTGGGTTTGGCAGATTGCATAATTGACTGAAAATTACCTTTTAGAAATGACTGGCTATACCCAGTGGGCAGAAGAAATGGAAGCAAGGGGATCTGGCAGACAGCAGGTACCCATAGCAGCTGTATGAGTTACATTCCCATAATATACTGATGAAGAGAGCCAAGCCTAAACCTTTCATAGCTGTGCTTTTCATTTTTGATATTTGGAGGGACTGCAGGAGGCTGCTGCACACTCGAGCAGTTTACCTTCAGGATAGCAGCACAGCAGAGTGTCAATATCCTACTTATATTGGTACACCTCTTGAAGCGTGATGTATGCATCCCTTTTCTTTATACCCAGCAGAAAAGCACAACACCTGCTCCACTGATAATTGGATACCAGCCTTGTCTGATGAAAGGATATTAATTTTCACTTCATAGATTAAAAGACCTTGGGAAGTCAACTAGTCCATCACGGTATCTTACTACAGGATACTTCCTAACCCGAAAGGAAGTGTTTGAGAGAGACAAAGCCATGTTTTACATTGTTGTGATTTTGAGTGCAATGAACT
The DNA here is from genome assembly GCF_029407905.1 of Bubalus kerabau. Classification (NCBI taxonomy): domain Eukaryota; kingdom Metazoa; phylum Chordata; class Mammalia; order Artiodactyla; family Bovidae; genus Bubalus; species Bubalus kerabau. The sequence goes on from NC_073629.1 coordinate 74,168,297, forward strand.
TCATCATGACACATGCAAAGAACTGCTAAACCATTCCCAGGAAACGGTGCCTGGGTCCAGCCCCGGCTGATCCAGGGTATTCGAAGCGGGGACAGCGTCCGCGAGGATCAGGATACAATAGCTTCAATTAGATATTAATTAGAGATGTAAAGAGTAATAGAATGAGGATAGCTCAGTAGGAAAATTCAGTGGAGAAAAGAGGCTGAGTAGCTTGGTTTATGCGGGAGACCAATAAAACTTCAAGACAAGAAGTTTGCACCACTTACGTAGGCCGCAGGCGTCCTTCCGTTCTCCCGAAGGAGAGGAGACACTGAGGCCTCCCCGGTCAGATCTTAGAAGCCCAGGCATAATTAGCGAGCATGGCGGGTTCCGCGCTCCAGATGGAGACTCAGCCAGAATTTGAGAGACAGAGCGACATGGGGAGACCAAGTTTCGGTGAACAAGGCCCGCACTTTATTTTCCAAAGTAGTTTTTATACCTTAAGTTGTGCATAGAGGATAATGGGGGAAGGGGTGGAGTCATGCAAGGACAGCAGTTCCTGGTTCTAATCGAAGCCAGGCTTTCAAACTTATCATATGCAAAAGTTCAGGTGATTTACATCATCTTCTGGCCAGGAGGCCTGTTAACATTTTAAGAAACTTATTTTTCTCTAAAGGTGATTATTCCAAAGTCAGGCACCAGCCTCCAAAAAAGCATTGAATAAAGCTGCATTCCTATAGGGCAAAGGTGAGGTGGGCTCAATCAAGAAAAGAATTAACTCAAGGGTCCAAGGTTACAAACACTGAGGCTACTACTTACATTTCTATACACCCATTATATCAATCAATACACTGCCAAGGACACAGTAGGTAAGGAGTATGGAGACTTAGCAGCAAACATTGGCCCAATAAGTGAAAAACCCTTCACCAATACAATTTCTAATTAATCTTTTAACTACTCAAAGGAATCTGTGTTTAGACAGTTTATAACATCTCCTGCCTCTCACAGTTGGGAGGCTCTGAACAATCACATGTGGCCGGAAAAACCTATTCAGGCAGGCTAGAGGATTTCCAAAGGAGTTTGTAGGTTGAAACACTGTCACACCCAGGAATTATTAACTGGGGCTGTAAGCTAACTCTTTTTAGAGAGAGGTAGTGGGGGACAGCCCCCATAAAGTCAGAGGTGTAGGTGAGAGCACAAAGCAGAAAGTAGGCAGACTCTGGTTTGGGGGTAGATGCTCGAGAATTTCCAGGGGGACTCCTGAGGCTCGATCCCGCCTTTGCGGGTGCTGAGCCTCCTTCCTCATGACCTTTGCCATGGGCGGAGCTCCTGCTACCGGCAGTGATAGAATTCCAGTTGAGCTATTCCAGATCCTGAAAGATGATGCTGTGGAAAGTGCTGCACTCAATATGCAATGTGCACTCAATATGCAATATGCCGGCTCCCGGCAAAACGGGATACTAGATGACCATTACCTCTCAGCTGTGAGACAGTCCCTGTTGTTCTGTTTGTACATTTTATTAGACAGGCCCAAGGTCAGACTTATAGAAACAATATTCAATTCAATAATTATTAATAAACTCATCTGAGTTTTTAATACTGTGTTAGGGGCCATGGAGGCTATTAGCTCATAAGTTTTAATGCAGCATACATTTGTTTCTGTAATATAAAAAGATATGAGATGAATTCTATCTCATTTAGCTCCTATTCTGAATGAAACATAGAAATTATACAATTTAACATTCTATTCTGAAAGAAACAGATATTAATAAATGGAAAAGATATTATATTCATAGAAAACTGTTTTATTTTACCTGAGATATTTTGTTTGATCTATGGTCATCTTTCTGTAAGAGGAATGTATTTACATATGTATATTTTACAATTATATATTTGTCTTCATCTTTTCTATCTAGCTTCTTAAAACAGTGGAGATTATATATTTAAAACAAAACAAAATATAAGTTCTTAAACCACCAAAATTTAGAGAAACAACAAACTAGCTCTAGTCTGGAGAATCATTTACCTTGATTATGTGAAAGTAATTTATTCATCTGATCTCAATAAAGCAATTAGCCCTCAGTTTCAAAAAGGTTCTTAAATTGTCTTAAGCATATTTGGAAAAAAATTTAAACTATGAAATAAGCATAAATTTTTCTTCTGAAAGGAGAAATATATATTTCAAACAGTCTGCAGGGTAAGCCCTTATATTCCCATATTTATTTATGATAGCATATGGTATTATTTCAGAAAACTATATGAATAAAGAATATTATAAAGATATATGTTGTTTGCTGAATAAATGCATCTCTTTCATCCAGAAAGAATGGTTTCTCTTTACCCAAGAATAGCACCATCTGCCAATTGATTAATATTTACCAGCCCAGTATGTAAAGTATTAGCTAACATCACTTCAACTAAATATGCATTTCTTATTGGAAATGTCAACATTAACAAGCTTTTCCCCAAATTCTTTCTAGTATTTGGAGTTAGATAGTATTCTGAAACTGGACACACTGTGCTCTGCTTATCTAATTCATAAAAGCTAATGCTTCAAATAGAAACCAAATTAAGCAATCGAAATTGAATGCGTTGTTTTGATTGATCAATTTTCCAGTATAGAGGGTGGATGTTAGCAAAGTTGCAGGTGGCTTAACTATCTAGGAAGGGGTCTAGTGGAATGTAATGACTGCTTATAAAGTAGGGATTTACACATTTATTCTGTTGGTAGGTTATCATCGGACTCTAGCAAGTAAATAATGAATTCTTGCCTTGTTACTTATCTATTGCATATCTCCCTAGCTCAGCCAGGACCTGTAGTGTTATTTGAACAGAACAAGCAGATAATCAAACATTCTGTTTTTACAGAATTGTCCCAATTTAGGGTCCTTCAGGACCCTCTAGGATGCCTATTTGAGATGTTTTTCTTTCCTAAAGGCATTATATTGGGATAAAAATAAAAGAATACAGTCTGTCATCATCCTAGCCCAAGGAAATGTGAATTCTGTCCCCATTACAGTTCTCAAAGAAGAAAAAGTAAAACCAGGAAAGGAAGATGTGTTATACAAAGAAAGGATATCACACTTCTAGGCAATAAGTATCTTCACTCTTTCTATCCCCTCTTTCACTACCTGCTGTTGTACTCAAACCAAGAAGCAATTCATCATTTCTAATTTCAGGACTTTTCTAAGTTTCCATGACTACCTTTCCCAAACTAATCGCAGATGCCAATGGAGCCCATTTCTGGCCCTTTAACTCCACTATTCCTTCTGGTTTCTGATGCCCTATTTCCATATTGCTTTACTTATATGTTGTTCTTGTTCTTCATCACTACTCTTTCTATCTTGGAATATAATACATTACTTAGATTTGTCCCTTTCTGTTAAACTGGGCAGGAACCCCTCATTGACCATTGGCATCTTACATAGGAAAAGGAAATAAGAAAAATTATAATAAAGGAGTAAACTACCAGCCAGAGGAAGCATCTAGAATAATTTTCTATCAAAAAACAAAATGTTGGAATAATTATCAGTTACTTTCAGGTTATCAGTTATTTTTACCAGGTATTCGTTATTGGAGAGTTGGTGGCACATTTTCAGTGTCTACTGTGTGCTCATTAAATGTTGATAGAACCGTTGAACTGTTTCTTTATTGAGTTGTTCCTTAGGAAAATGCTAATATCATCTTGTCAGCATCACTACCGTCTTATTTTTCTTTCACCTTTACATAGCATTATATAGGTAGTTTTTTCTTCCCTTCTTGTACTTCCCCCTTATTTTTGAAGTTACTAGATTACTAAATTTTCTTGGTTCCCCAAATCCAAACCTTTGTTTATCATATCTGCTTATTACCTAACTGCAGTGATACTCAGTATATACTACTGTAGATAATTAGAAGAATAGGGTATCAGTGAGGGAGCCTGGACTTAGAGGATGCTTCAAGAAAGAAGTGGATCTGTGCAATGAGTTTAACCAGCTGTATAGTTCGAGGAAATAGTCGCTGCAAGACTGCCCTCACTTCAGACATAAGCCATAAGTTTGTGGATCCCCAGGACCACCTTCACTTCTCATTGAAAGCTATTATGCTTATGGTTAATACAGAGACAGTATACAGAAAATCAGCCAAAAGAAGAAATACATAGGGTAGAATCTAGGAGGGATCCAAATACACAGTTTCTGGACATCTTCTCATTGCGGAGTCACAGATGGTTTTTATGACTTAACTACATCCTGCCCACATTGACTAACTTTTGGTCTCCAGCCCTTCACAAAGGTCAAGCCACCTTTAGTCATTAGTTTTTTCAGAGGTCAGAACTGAAAAAATGTGGCCTCAAAGCCCAGGTCATACATCATGTTTCTAGATTATCTGGTGGTAGCCAAAGCCCCCAGGCAAACAAAGATACTTCTATCAGGCAGGGCATTCCAGAGGCTTAGAGATCTCCTCCCAGGACCCAAAGGCAGAGTTCAAACTTCTCTTTGTGTGATTCCAGATTTCACACTACAGAGCTGGAACTGAGTTTTAAAGGAAAGAGATAATTAAGATGAGTAGAGAGGAGAAAAGTCATTTCAGGCAAAAAGATAACAATCAGGAGTGGTTTGGAAGTAGAAGTAAGTGAATGAAAGGGAATGCTAACGTGAGCATCCCAGTTTAGCTAAAGCAGGAGATGTTTTGTAGAAAAATGAAGATGAATTTGTTGGACTAGAAAGAGGACACAGATTCTGAATGGCCTCAGAAGTTAAGGAGATCCAAGTAGTTGTGCTTTGAAGAAATAAGAACTTGAGATCTTTAAATTTCTTGAATTGGTGAGATAAGTAGAATGACTAAAACTCTATATAAAGAAATTCCAAAGCAGTCTCTTTATTTCTGGATGCCTCTGCCATTTTAAATAATGCTGACAATTATAAAGTACAAACAAGAGAATAATCAAAATGGTGAGGCCTAAAATTTATATCAAGCCCAATTCTGGAAACACTGTGTATCTGTAGATTTTCCAAAAATAAGATGTAAAGAGACAAAGCAGCTTTCTTCAACAGCCGATAAAGTTTTATATTACAAGTATGCCTTCACTTCATGGCAAATAGATGAGGAAACAGTGGAAACAATGGCTAACTTTATTTTTCTGGGCTCCAAAATCACTGCAGATGGTGACTGCAGCCATGAAATTAAAAGACGCTTGCTCCTTGGAAGGAAAGTTATGACCAACCTAGACAGCATAGTGAACCGTGAACTTCCTGACGTTCAAGCTGGTTTTAGAAAAGGCAGAGGAACCAGAGATCAAATTGCCAACATCAGCTGGATCATAGAAAAAACAAGAGAATTCCAGAAAAACATCTATTTCTGCTTTATTGACTATGCCAAAGCCTTTGACTGTGTGGATCACAATAAACTGTGGAAAACTCTGAAAGAGATGGGAATACCAGACCACCTGACCTGCCTCTTGAGAAATCTGTATGCAGGTCAGGAAGCAACAGTTAGAAGTAGACATGGAACAACAGACTGGTTCCAAATAGGAAAAGAAGTTCGTCAAGGCTGTATATTGTTACCCTGTTTATTTAACTTATATGCAGAGTACATCATGAGAAACGCTGGACTGGAAGAAACACAAGCTGGAATCAAGATTGCTGGGAGAAATATCAATCACCTCAGATATGCAGATGACACCACCCTTATGGCAGAAAGTGAAGAGGAACTAAAAAGCCTCTTGATGAAAGTGAAAGTGGAGAGTGAAAAAGTTGGCTTAAAGCTCAACATTCAGAAAACAAAGATCATGGCATCCGGTCCCACCACTTCAAGGGAAATAGATGGGGAAACAGTGGAAACAGTGGCAGACTTTATTTTTCTGGACTCCAAAATCACTACAGATGGTGACTGCAGCCATGAAATTAAAAGACGCTTCCTCCTTGGAAGGAAAGTTATGACCAACCTAGATAGCATATTCAAAAGCAGAGACATTACTTTGCCAACAAAGGTCCGTCTAGTCAAGGCTATGGTTTTTCCTGTGGTCATGTATGGATGTGAGAGTTGGACTGTGAAGAAGGCTGAGCGCTGAAGAATTGATGCTTTTGAACTGTGGTGTTGAAGAAGACTCTTGAGAGTCCCTTGGACTGCAAGGAGACACAACCAGTCCATTCTGAAGGAAATCAGCCCTGGGATTTCTTTGGAAGGAATGATGCTAAAGCTGAAACTCCAGTACTTTGGCCACCTCATGCAAAGAGTTGACTTATTGGAAAAGACTCTGATGCTGGGAGGAATTGGGGGCAGAAAGAGAAGGGGACAACAGAGGATGAGATGGTTGGATGGCATCACCAACACAACGGACATGGGTTTGGGTGGACTCCAGGAGTTGGTGATGAACAGGGAGTCCTGGTGTACTGGGGTTCACAGGGTTGCAAAGATTCGAACACAACTGAGTGACTGAACTGAAATGAACTGAACTAAACTGAAGCAAAACTAGGATAGAAGGGAGAAAAATAAAGCAAAGATGGTATAGACCTAGCAATATAATTAACATTTATTTGTCAATTAAAATAATATATAAATTAAATGATAAATATTTTCAGGAATTATGTTTGCATCAGTAAATATTCAGGAAGTGGATGGCTTTTCATCTATATTTTTAAATTAATTTGTAGAGGTTTTTGCATTGGATGGTAGTGTGTCTTTCTAATTTTGAATTCTGTCATTCTTTGAAATACACAGAATAATTTAGAAGAGGGAAGGCCTGGGGCTGGTCCATAGACATCTGCTAGGAAATTTCACGAATATGGGTATGAAGTGATCCAATTTTGGACTAGGGAGGCAGTAATGACCATAGGACAGAAGGATAAAAGATACATTTCAAAAGAGAAATGAACAGAATGTGGTGAATGGCTAGATGGTGAGCATGAGTGAGAAAAATGCAAAGAATATCCATCTTTCAAGCATGAGTGATAAGCGTAACTGTGAAACTGCCAGTAGAAACAGTCATCACAATGGAGAACAATTTTTATAAGAAAGATGGTGAATTCTTTCTTAAACATAGTGAGACACTTTACATTTAGACTACAGTGGGAGGCCAGTGACTTCTATTTTTGTTGCTTTAAGATTTTTGTTATGGCATTTATCACAGTATGTTTGATATTAGAACTACTTAAGTATCTGTGTCCTAAACTTGATTCTGAGATTTTCGAAAGTGGGGTCAAAGCTTCATATATTCTCTTATTTTACAAAATCAGTTTTGTGTCTTGCTCATTTCCAGTAAATATTTTGGTTTTAAATTAAGTATATAAACTGTAAGTGCATATGGGGGAAACTGGAAAAAGAATACTGACTGTTTAGAGAAAAGAAGGGAAAATTGCTGAATTAGGAGTCAAGGAGTTGGAGAAACAGAAGAAAGATCAGGGCCCTGCATTTTATGGATACCTGAAACTTTAAGGCTTGGCTGATTATGAGGTCTTAATAATGAGGATGGAGAAAAGACTTTTGTGTTTTTTCAATAAAGGTTTAATTGATCATTTTCCAGAGGTACTGACACTATTGTAAATGGTTTAGAACATTCCATTAGAAGGAAAATGCCTTTTAGTTTATATTTTCTCTAAATACAAACTAAACAAATCTTCAAGAGACAAGTTCTTTCTCCTAGAATGCTAATAGAAGGAAAAACCAATAAGTACATTCTTCTGTTTTGTTTTATATTTTATACATTTGGTGGCTGGTTTTTTTTTTTTTTCCCCATTCTGAAACTATAGCCATTTGGGAATGAAAATTCGCTAGTATGGTGCCTATAGGCTAGAAACGTGGAGGGCTGGTCTTTGCCATGATTGTATTGAATGACATCCACACTAGGACAGAGGGTGAGAAAAAAAACACTCCTCTGTGAGTTCATGTTTTCACTTTAAGAGAAAAGGGTCAAGTCCTGAGGTGGTCGCTAGAGGTTCTAAAATATGCCTTTTCTTATCTTCTTCCCCATCATACTACTTACTTTATATCCATCATTTCCATGTAGTCACTATTATTATCTGTAACCTAGAAAATATATGGTTTTATTAAAGTTTCCTCATGTCTTTAAGTACTAGATAACATTAACCTCCTTGTATTCATTTTTTATTTAATGAATAATAGTTGAACACTTGCTGTGAGCCAGTCAGTATGCTGAGATCTTCCATGAAATACTTGCTATACATTTGGTTAAGATTCTTTGGGCTGCATGTAAAAGAAAATGCCAAGTTAAAGTTCCTTAAACAATGAGGAAATATTATTTCATATAATAAAAAAGCAACTCTAGAGTTAAAGTTAGTTCAGTGACTCAAAGAGTCTGCTCTTGCCATTAATTCTGTTCTGTGTTGGGATTAATGGCCCTTATCATCACAAGCTGATGGCTGCAATTACAAACTTTCCATGCAAACATATCCATGTCCAAAGGAAGAAAAGGAACCATTGCTTCTTGTGCGTTTCCTTTCATCAGTGGGGAGATAGTCCTCCAAAGCCCGTGACTGTCTTCCCTTCACATGTCATTGCTAAGTGCTGATTCGGTCATCGTCAGAGCTGTCACAAGTCCCTTCCTAAACCAGCCACACACAAGGGGAATTACAAATTACGTTACCTAGACTGGTTGAGGCTAATGGGGAGCTACATGACATATCTATAAATGCTGTTTTATAGATCAATGAAAAGTTGGGGAAACAATGTTCATCTAGGTCACACTATGCATCTCATTGTTTTTGTTTTGTTTTTTTGAAGAATGTCATTGGGCATGCTCCTTATATCCTACTGTCATGAACACTGTTTTAATAAGAATAATGAAATTTCAGTTTCAGTTAAGTTGGTAGCAAATGTTCTAAATTTGTACTTTAAAATTGAAACATGTATAATAGCTATTGTCGCCTTTGGCTGGATATCATACAATTTTGGTATAAACAAAACACAAGTTCTACAAAAGAATCATTTAGAAAATAATATATCATTATTTAAGAACAAGAAATTTATCAGTATCTGTAATAGATATCACACTGACATTTCTTAAGATTACTTTATAATATAAAGAACAATGCATAGCAGGTGTCATACATTTTAAGTGGGTTATATAGATTAGTACCTAAAGTGATAATGTGATTCAGTTTAAATCGTGGATTAACATAAGGTTATTGCTTTATTTGAAGGTGAAGAGCTGTTTTGTTTTGTTTTTTTTCCCTCTCCAGCAAGTGCAATCATTTCAGCTTTATCACATTTTGGTGCCAATATATGATGAATTGAAAGCAATATAGGAAATCTTCCTCCTTTACAACTTTATGGGCTTTTGTTTTCTGCTTTCCTATTTTAAAGTAACTCAAATTGGCTTTAATGAGAGTGTCCTGGGTATACTCCAAGGAAATAAAACCAGTTAGACAAATTCAGATTTAGTAAGACAGCTCTGTTGAAGCAGAAAAACAGCTTTTACTAGAGTTTTGCATTCTGAAAGACTCGTTTTTAATTATAACTTTACTACTGATTAGCTTTGTGACCTTGGATTAGTAACACAATCATTCTGTGACTTAGTTTCATCTTTTATGGAATAGAAAAATTAATGCTCTCTCAATCAGTATTCTTTATCGGAGAAGGCAATGGCACCCTACTCCAGTACTCTTGCCTGGAAAATCCCATGGATGGAGGAGCCTGGAAGGCTGCAGTCCATGAGGTAGCTGAGGGTCGGACACGACTGAGCGACTTCACTTTCACTTTTCACTTTCATGCACTGGAGAAGGAAATGGCAACCCACTCCAGTGTTCTTGCTTGGAGAATCCCAGGGATGGCGGGGCCTGGTGGGCTGCCATCTATGGGGTCGCACAGAGTCGGACATGACTGAAGCGACTTAGCAGCAATCAGTATTCTCTATAAGAAACAACAGAAACGAACTATGACAAACTTAAATAAGAGGTAATTTACTGAACAGATATTTTACAAGCTAACAGCATCAACAAGAGACTGGGCAACCAGGCCTGAGAATAGACCAGAAGCGTGAAATGCTTAAAAGCCAAGAATTAGGAAATTAGAAACTCAGCATGAAACTGTCTGGGCAGGGCTGCACTGCTGCTACCTTGATCTTTTTAATAATCTTCAGTCTCCCTGGGGGATTTAAAATCTCAGAAGGAGCTCCTGATTCACTGAACTTAGGTCACTGGACCCATTCCTTATGTAGCCTGAGACAGACAAAGGAAATACCTCCTTTGGCTTATATTGTAGAACCTAGTTATCTTTAATACTTCTATAAACAAAGCTACATACAATGGAGAAGTAGTAATTCTTCAATAGGAAAAACATATGCTATGTTCATGTGCATATGTTTCTCATTTAATCTTTGTAAGGACTCTATGAAACATTTTAATCTCAGGAAACAAACTCAAAAAAGTTGAATAATTATTCTCAAGCCTCACTAATAGTAAGTAAAATGGTGGAGCCAGTTTTCACATCTAGATCTGTTTGTCTACAAATTTTACAACCTATCTTTTTTGTAATTATTATTATACAGTATGATCTTTGTGGGGCTTCCTGGTGGCTCAGTGATAAAGAACCCACCTACAATGCAGAAGATGCAGTAGACTAAATTCAATGCCTGGGTTGGCAAGATCCCCTGGAGGAGGGCATGGCAACCCACTCCAGTATTCTAGCCTGGAGAATCCCATGGACAAAGGAGCTTAACAGGCTACAGTCCGTAGGGTCACAAAGAGTCGGACATGACTGAGCAACTGAACATGGAAGCATTCATGACTTTTGTGGTTGAAAACACTTTGTAATTTTAAAAATTGTTTATTAATATAATCTTTCTGGTTGCAAGAAACACTCAAAGATACGAATGTAGAATGGATTATCTGAATGGTTTTTGTTTAAATTCAGGGGAAATCCATTCATAATAGAAGAAGGGATTGAAATAGCCATGATACATAGTGGCCAAAAAAATAAAAATATTGGGTTAATTCAGCCAATAATTCATAAAGAATCTGTTTCTGTGAGTTACTGAAGGACAGTGTAGGTAGAAAGTTATGTCAGTGTTAGGAAACACAAGTGGACTCTTGAGGAATGAAATGGTAACTTTGGAGAAAATTCAAGAACATCCAATATTTCAAATCCTAATTTCAAGAACTCAGATTTGAATAACTGAGAGTTCTGTTGTAAAAATCACTCTAGACTCATCAGCTGAAAGGGACTTTTACAGGGAATTAGGTTGACAAGATTGAGAGGGCTGCAGTAATAGGCTCTAGGCTGGCCTCCAGGATTGGCTGCCAGAACATTGTATACCTTTCCACCAAGGAAACTACTACACTAGCAAAGGTCAGGAAGCTGGAGAATTCAGCAAGTCCATCACAAAACTATCGCCTCTGGAAAAAATCCTGCCTTAATTAGAATCTTGAGGTCAGCTGGGAGTAGCTAGCACTGTGAATTCTGGAACCACATCATTCCTACTGAGTTTCTCAGGAGCAAAAGGGACTCACATCCTGCTTCCTCCCCATCTGTTAAATTAGTTCTGAATTTAAATCTTGAACATATACATTTGATTATTGGAATATAAATTATGTCTTAAAACCTAATTTCAACAGAGTCAGAGAATGTCATTTTTAGCTTTCCAGCTTCTGCAGTACAAGAAAACACATCAGAGGTTGTTGGGAAAAAATGCCAAGTAAGCTAATCTGTTCTATTTACCATATTATTAGTATGTTTTTAGAAAATGTGCATTTCAAATAGAATTTGATTGCTGCAAATTTATTACACTGTAAAGAAAATGAATAAGGAAATATAAACCCTTAAATTTCAAGGAAAAATTCATTTGCTTACAAAAGGAAACTTTTGATCATTTTTACCAAAATATTATATTTGTATTTATTTGTTTGCTGGATGCTAGGATATCAACAAACTACTTACAGCAACAACAAAGTTTTTGAGCAAAACTTTGTCATTTGTATTATTTACTTCTCAGCTAGCTCATTATTTTCATTTTGAATCATCTGGGCAGCTTTTATATGAGTCAGTTTGGCTAATGTTACAAAAATAAGGGCAAATACTATGGAACAGAGTGTGCAAACTCAAAACGATTTGAAAGACCTGGATTACAAGCAAGTAAGTGACTTGTGGAATTTAAAATAACAATGTGCAAAAGGCATGAAACTCTGGGAATAACATAGTCAGAAAGGCTACAACCTAAAAGGGTTCAGAGAAGAAAATAAACATCAGGAGAGAGCTTTTGAGCAGCTACGGAAATTATACTAAAACCATCAGCCTGGGAGACAGCAGTGAGGATAAGAGGAAAGAAAGTAGTCCCTTAGTAAGTGAAAAGTGAAAGTGAAAGCGGCTCAGTAGTGTCCAACTCTTTGTGCATAGTCCGTGGAATTGAAGTGGGTAGCCTTTCCCTTCTCCAGGGAATCTTATACTGAACCCAGGTCACCAGCATTGCAGATGGTTTCTTTACCTGCTGAGCCACCAAGGAATCCCAAGAATACTGGAGTGGGTAACCTATCCCTTCTCCAGTAGATCTCCCCAACCCAGGAATCAGAACCCGGGTCTCCCGCTTTGCAGGCGGATTCTTTACCAACTAAGCTCTCAGGGAAGCCCTTAGTAAGTAAAAAGTGAAAGTGAAAGTGAAGTTGCTCAGTAGACTCCTTGCGACCCAATGGACTAGCCTACAGGCTTCTCCATCTGTGGGATTTTCCAGGCAAGAGTACTGGAGTGGGTTGCCATTTCCTTCTCAAGAAGGGAATCTTCAGAAGCTATTGTGGCATTAGACAAAGCATTACAAAGTAGGACTATATCCTCAAGAACATTCCAGATTCTGCTCTGCTGGGCTCTCACAAAGATTTCTGGCAATTAATTCCTGAAAATGTGATGTGGTCTTATAAAAGAAGGACTGGATGTTTTTAATAGATCTTTCATTTTTCAACCATATGCTGCTGCTGCTGCTGCAAAGTCGCTTCAGTCGTGTCCGAATCTGTGCGACCCCGTAGACGGCAGCCCACCAGGCTCCCCCATCCCTGGGATTCCCCAGGCAAGAACACTGGAGTGGGTTGCCATTTCCTTCTCCAATGCATGAAAGTGAAAAGTGAAATTGAAGTCTCTCAGTCAAGTCCAGCTCTAAGCGACCCCATGGACTGCAGCTTACAAGGCTCCTCCATCCATGGGATTTTCCAGGAAAGAGTACTGGAGTGGGTCGTCATTGCCTTCTCCATAAGAGACTATACGATTACGTAATAAAAAGAAAGAATAGCATTGTTAATTACAATTTAAAGTGAAAGTTGCTCAGTCGTGTCCGACTCTTTGTGAGCCCATGGACTATGCAGTCCATGGAATTCTCCAGGCCAGAATACTGGAATCATTAGCCTGTCCCTTCTCCAGGGGATCTTCCCAACCCAGGAATCGAACTGGGGTCTCCTGCATTACAGGTGTATTCTTTACCAACTGAACTGTGAAGGAAAGCCAAGAATTGTTAATATTATTAATGGCATTTATTGACTTGATAGCGTTGCCAGGAACTGTGCTAAATACCCTACATAAATTAGCATACATGTTTTTTATCTCCAACTCTTACTTGGTTTGATTCAGGAAAAAAAAAAGACCCTGAGCTCTGAAATGTCTATGTGGGACTCACATAAGGTAAGAAAGAGATTCCATTAAAAATCAACTTTCTAAAGTAGAAGCTGATTAGCAATAGAAGGATTCCAGAGACTAACAGGGCAAAACTTGCTTTGTGCCTAGGTAGGCTATCTATGTTTGTGGAGAAGGAAATGGCAACCCACTCCAGTATTCTTGCCTGGAGAATCCCAGGGATGGAGGAGCCTGGTGGGCTGCCATCTATGGGGTCTCACAGAGTCAGACACGACTGAAGTGATTTAGCAGCAGCTTCAGCAGCATCTCACAGGAATAACCTCAATCTTGGGCAGTTATGGGCAGTTATTTAATTAGTAAGTTTTATATCTGCTGTTAGAAAACATTCTGTACAATCTTTACACTGGTTAAAAAAAAAAAAAGTCCAGTTATCACCTCCAAATATTAAAAGTTTATTGTATTTTGTTTGATTTCTCATGAAAGTTGGAGAGAGTTTCATGTAAGAAAAATTTGGATCAGTTCAGTGTACTATCATGAAAAGAGTTCTTAGATGTATTCTTTTGTCTTTGCTGTTCATTGTGTCATTGGGGTATCAGTCATCTTCTCTAGGCCTCAGTTTCTCCTTCCTTGTAAAGAGGATAGAGATTTCAATTTGTACAATGCTGTGCTGATTTGCCTGTCTATGAAAAGATGAGAGATTATTCGTTCTATTGGATAGAACCTGATAATATATATTTTTAAAGAAAAACCTACATTGAGAATTCAGCAATAAATTGTTGTCTTAGAACATTTGAGTTGCATACACTTTCTGGTAATATCCAATATATTAAAGGCCATTTGTAAGGTTTCCATATCTTGATTTATTTTAGCCTGGGATTGCTTTCTGAAAGGATAATCTCATTTATGATATTGCCTTTTTAAGATGTAGCAGAATTATACAGAAAGATAAATTTGCACTGCCTGCTAAATGCAAATGATCTCTATTTTGAAGAAATAATTTCAAAGCTTTATTTTATACAGATGCTTATGGAGATTTTTATATATTTAATGGTTACAGGGAGTAGCAATAAATAAAGTTAGTTGACCCTGAGGATGAAAAATATAACATTATGTGAAGGGGAAAAGTATCCCTGTAATATTAGAAGATAGCATCTAGCTGGTATTTTATCCATGTGCCCAAATGGAGTACTTTAAGATTGCTCAAAATGACTCTCTGACATACATCACAGCAGGATCCTCTATGACCCACCTCCCAGAATATTGGAAATAAAAGCAAAAATAAACAAATGGGACCTAATTAACCTTAAAAGCTTCTGCACATCAAAGGAAACTATTAGCAAGGTGAAAAGACAGCCTTCAGAATGGGAGAAGACAATAGCAAATGAAGCAACTGACAAACAACTAATCTCGAGAATATACAAGCAACTCCTACAGCTCAACTCCAGAAAAATAAATGACCCAATCAAAAAATGGGCCAAAGAACTAAATAGACATTTCTCCAAAGAAGACATAAAGATGGCTAACAAACACATGAAAAGATGCTCAACATCACTCATTATCAGAGAAATGCAAATCAAAACCACTATGAGGTACCATTTCACGCCAGTCAGAATGGCTGCAATCCAAAAGTCTACAAGTAATAAATGCTGGAGAGGGTGTGGAGAAAAGGGAACCCTCTTACACTGTTGGTGGGAATGCAAACTAGTGCAGCCACTATGGAGAACAGTGTGGAGATTCCTTAAAAAACTGGAAATAGACATGCCTTATGATCCAGCAATCCCACTGCTGGGCATACACACTGAGAAAACCAGAAGGGAAAGAGACACGAGTACCCCAATGTTCATCGCAGCACTGTTTATAATAGCCAGGACATGGAAGCAACCTAGATGTCCATCAGCAGATGAATGGATAAGAAAGCTGTGGTACATATACACAATGGAGTATTATTCAGCCATTAAAAAGAATACATTTGAATCAGTTCTAATGAGGTGGATGAAACTGGAGCCTATTATACAGAGTGAAGTAAGCCAGAAAGAAAAACACCAATACAGTATACTAACGCATATATATGGAATTTAGAAAGATGGTAACAATAACCCTGTGTACAAGACAGCAAAAGAGACAGTGATGTATAGAACAGTCTTATGGACTCTGTGGGAGAGGGAGAGGGTGGGAAGATTTGGGAGAATGGCATTGAAACATGTAAATATCATGTATGAAATGAGTTGCCAGTCCAGGTTCGATGCACGATACTGGATGCTTGGGGCTGGTGCACTGGGACAACCCAGAGGGATGGAATGGGGAGGGAGGAGGGAGGAGGGTTCAGGATGGGGAACACATGTATACCTGTGGCGGATTCATTTTGATATTTGGCAAATCTAATACAGTTATGTAAAGTTTAAAAATAAAATAAAATTAAAAAAAAAAAAAAAAAGAAAAGAAGATTGCTCAAAATGCCATGAAAATTGGTGTACATAAAGCCTAGTTGAAAAGCTGAAACAGAATGGAGGGTTGATGTCAGCAAAGCTAGTTCTCAGTCAAGGCAGAAAATTCAAGTCCTACTAAGAAGAATATGAAAATAGTTGATCAATTTATCTAAAAATCCCATATGGTTTTCAAGTTTATACTGCCCAAGAGCATACCAGTTATTTATCAGAGCATAGAGAATGACCTATATATTTTTGCTCTTTAGTTCTAAGGAATAGAAATCTAGGTGAAGGAAATTCTTAGTTGAAAGTGCCATTTAAAGACCTTTGTAGATACTGCTATTGTGGAAATTACTATTAAAATGCTGAGTACTTTCACTTATTTTATGTGTTTTAAACCAAAAGACCAAAAGAAAGAGTGTTAGCTATTTAAAATCCACTAATGACAATTGCCTTTGAACAGAGATGGAACATACCATACATCAAACTCCCCTGACTCCTCTCACAATCAAGGGACTCCTTCCTTCTGAGCATGAACATGGTCTTAGACTCTCTCTTATCATAGCACACCTGGCAGCCATTGCCAGTAGATGAGATTTGGCACTGAAGATAAAGCCTATGAACCATGCCTGCCTTAAAGGTTTGATACATTCATATACATAGATCTACATATATGTATATACAAACAAATGCCTCATTGGAGTCCAGTCATCTCTAGAGAGTAAGATTTAATGCCAACATTTAAAACATAAATCATGTCATCTCATTTTTTTTTTTTTCTCAAAATTCTCCATAGGTATCTCTTGCACTTGGAATAAAAGCTCAAAACCTATAACATAACCCTACATGATTTGACACTCTGCCATTACTCTGACTTCACTTCCTAATTCTTCCTCCTTTGGTCAATGTTTTTCAGCCAGACTGGCCTCTGTCTGATGGCCCTGGCTAGACCATCCATGCCACACAGACTCTATCTCACGGGCTTTATGCTGGTTATTCCTTACCTAGAATGCATTTCTTCCAGACATCCACATGACCTCTCACTGGCTTGAAGTTTTTGCTTACCCACTTGGTGTGCCCTGCCCTGAAAAGTTAATGTTGAAAGTCAAAGTGTTAGTCACTCAGTCCTCTCTAACTCACTGCGACCCTGTGGACTGTAGCCACAGTCCACAGAGGTCCAGGCTCCTCTGTCCATGGAATTCTCCAGGCAAGAATACTGGAGTGGGTAGCCATTCCATTTTCCAGGGGATCATGGAAACCAGAGATCGAACCTGGTCTCATGCATTGCATGCAGATTCCTTACCATCTGAACCATCAGGTGCCCTACCCTGAAAAGTTACCCTGACCACCCTCTTTCTAATTGCGTCCCACCCTACCACTCTCAGTTTCCCTTCCCTGATTAATTTATTTCTTTACTCACTTATATTAAATAATTTTTGCATTCTTTAATTGCCTTTTCCCTCCTCAACTAGAATGTAAATTTCATCACAGCAGTGCTTTTTCACCTACAACTTTATACTCAGTATCTAGGGCAGATGGCATATAGTCAATTATTAGCTGACAATTACTTGTTGAATTAATGCCTACATGAATCAATGAATTAATAACAGTCATGCCCAGAAGGACTCAAGGAAGCACAGATGTGGTATAAGTAGTGAGAAAATCTTCATAAACACAGCTTCTACTTATTGTGTCCAGTTTAGAGGCTTGCAATTTGTGGCTTGAAAACGATAGAGATGAAAACATTTTTATCTCAGAATACATAATCTCAAAAACCTCTACTGTTATCAATTCCAATGAAAATTAAAGAAATGAAAATGTTAAATAAAAAGACAGAACATAAAAATTTCTCAGTCACAACATTTGATAGTGGAGTTTGTTTAAAATAGTGGTTACTTTTTTGACAAGTATAAAGATTTTTTTAATCATAAGAGACTTTATGAATTAAATAAATATATTTCTTCACTATTTCCCACCACCTAAGGTTTGTGTTTTTGTTTTTTTTGTTTTTCATTTTGTTTAAAAAAAAAAAAAATGAGCTGTGGCAGGTGATTTTTTTTCCTCTCATGTTAAAAAAAAATTCTGTATTTGCAAGATGTTTCTCAGTGACTCAGCCCAAAATACCTTCTTTCTACTGTTTCCTAAACTAGTTGTTTAATATTAATGTGTTTCCACTTTGGCAACAATGAAGATAAACAGCTATTTGTGGTGTGGGTTTTGTTTCTGTCTTTTGGCTATTTAGTGTATAGCAGTATCAGTATGAAGAGCTAATGGCGCTTTAGAAAATAAGCAGGGGTTTAATCTTCATTGCTGTTGATCCAATGTTTCATCAGTATCAAAAGACCTAGTGCTGGAAATGAGATGGTACATTAGTTCCGATGCTCAGTGGTTTATAATTTGCTACAGAAATTAGGCTTCTGGTCTTTACAATTAGGCAAGTATCCAGAAAATAAAGGTACAGGGAGAGTGAGACAAATAAAGTTCAGAAAATTAAGGAGAGGAACAAAAGGCAAATTAATAAATTTTTAACCAAAGGCATGAATATAACTTTACCTACAAGATGACTAAAGACCATACCTCACCTGACAAGCAAATGAAATAAAAGAGGCAAACAGTTTAAATACAATTTTATATTTATAGAAGCAGTACCTCAAATAAATACTTATAAGGAAAAAAATGGGGAAAGGAGGATCAAGCAAATCAGTACCTAAGATTCTATATCGTCTCTTACCAATAAAGTTTTCAAAGAAGATTTATTTAAAAAGAACATACAATGAATGTGTCCATTTCCTTAAGTTTTTTAGATTCCACATATAAGTGATATCATATGATGTCTTTCTCTGACATACTTCACATTGTCCAATCTATAAATCCATGCATGTTATTGCAAATTACATTATTTCATTCTTTTTATGGCTGAGTAATAATTCCATTGTATATATTTACCACATCTTTTTTATCCATTCATCTGTGGATGGACATTTAGACTGCTTCCATATATTTATTGTAAATACTGCTGTTATGAATATTGGGATGCATTTATCTTTCAGAATTATGTTTTTCTCCAGATATATGTCCAGAAGCAAGATCGCAGTATCATATGGTAGCTCTATTTTTAGTTTTTTAAGGAAACTCCATACTGTTCTCCATTGAGGATGTACCAATCTACATTCCCATCAACAGTGTAGGAGGGTTCCCTTTTCTTCACACCCTCTCCAACATTTATTATTTGTAGACTTTTTGATGATGGTAATTCTGACTGGTGTGAGGTGATACTTCACTGTGGTTTTTATTTTCATTTCTCTAACAATTAGCAATGTTGAATATCTTTTTATGGGCCTTTTGGCCATCTGTATGTTTTCTTTGGAGAAATGTTTATTTAGATCTTCTGCCCATTTTTAGTTAGGTTGTTTGTTTTTGATATTGAGTTATTTATGTATTTTGGAGATTAACCCATTGTCGGTTTCATTATTTCCAGATATTTTCTCCCATTCTGTAGGTTGTCTTTTTGTTTTATGGTTTCTTTTGTTGTGCAAAAGCTTTTAAGTTTAGTTAGGTCCCATTTGTTTATTTTTCCTTTAATTTCCATTACTCCAGGAGACAGATCCAAAAAGAACTTGCTGTGATACATGTCAAAGAGTGTCCTGCCTATATTTTCCTCTTAGACTTTTATAATATACAGTCTTACATTTAGGCCTTTAATCTATTTTTGTGTATGGTATTAGAGAATGTCCTAATTTAGCTGTCCTTTTTTATCCACACTATTTGTTAAAGAGACCATCTTTCCACCATTGCATAGTCTTGCCTCCTTTGTCATAGATTAATTGGCCATGGGGCATAAGTTTATTTCTGGGTTTTATATCTGATTCCATTGGTCTGTATTTCCATTTTCCCCCCCAGTATGACACTGTTTTGATCACTCTAGCTTTGTAGTACAGTCTGAAGTCAGAAGCAGACTCACAGACATAGAAAGTAAACTTACAGCCACTGAAGCGGAAGCATAGTTGTTACTAAAATGTTCACTGGTAGAAACATCTAAATATCTGCAGACTATTCATATAAGACCATGTTCCAAGGAACACCAGTCAACTCAAAAGGTTTATTTTATTTTGATACTTGGTAGATACAATTCATTTTTAATTTTTTGCCATTTGGAAAGGCAAAAGCAAAGTGACATCTACATGTACTGGATAGTGAGTGAAAAAAGTGAAGTCGCTCAGTCGTGTCCACTCTTTGTGACCCCATGGACTGTAGCCTATCAGGCTCCTCCGTCCATGCGATTTTCCAGGCAAGAGTGCTGGAGTGGATTGCCATTTCCTTCTCCAGGGGATCTTCCCGACCCAGGAATTGAACCCGGGTCTCCTGCATTGCAGGCAGACGCTTTACCATCTGAGCTGAATATATGTGGACAAAAACAATAAAGAGTTACAATTATCCAAACGATTTAGTTCCAAAAATATCATTGCATGGAGCATGATTATAGTAAAGAGAAAGGATTACAGTTCGCAAAAGTATTTGTCTATAGATGCTAAACTCATCACATATTTTATCTCATTTTTTTCAAGTGACTGAGCGCTAACTGGGCACCCACTGCACCAGTTTCTGGGGGTAACTTCTATTGGAATAATATGGTGGCCTGGTTTGGGACTTTCTGAAATGCTTTCCTCATTCACCAGTTTGTGACCTCACACAAATGCTACATCCATTTCCTTACTTGGTGAAGGTTTAATAATAAAGTCTACCTCATGGAGTTATGAAATGACATTTATTACATGAAATAAGCATGCAAAATAGTTGTAATAATGCTTATCTCATAATAAGCATTAGTTACTGTTATATAAAATAAAGGAATTAGAGTTTAACAGAAGAAGTCTAAAAGAAGTTAAAAAAAAAAAAGCAAACCAGACTTAAGCTCCAGTCTTTATTAGTCATAGGACTTTTAGGTCAGTTATTTAACTCTCTGAGATTTTGTTTCATTAATTCTAAACTAAGTATTCTTACTTTTCAGTGTTCTTTGAGAGAATTAGAAATTAGAGATATAATATGCTAAACACAGTTCCTGATGTAGCCAGGATTCATATGTTACTATTTTATCTTCTGAGGCAGCATAATGTTGTGGATAAAGACAAGTACTCTGATGTGTACAGCCTGTATTTTAATGCTGGTGCTAAAGCTTCATTCATTCAAAAAATATGCATTGCTCATCTGCTGTGTGCCTTCACTGTTCCAAGTCTGGGGTATAGCAGTAAAGAAACAGATTCTATGGCCTCATGGAGCTCCCCTTCTAGCAAAGGTAGACAAAAAATATATAAGTAAATTTTATAGTTTATTAAAAGGTAATAAATGCTATTTAAGAAAGAGAGAAGGAAAAAGGGAAAAGGAAAAAAGAGAGGAAGGGGAGAACAGCATAAAGTAAAAGAGATGAGGATTTGCAGTTTTAATACTTATTATCTTAAAGCCTTATACAAGTTACTTAACTTCTGTGGCCTCAGTTTTTTCATCTGTAAAATGGGTACTATTTCCATTTGTAATATTGCCAAATATTGTGAATAATAGAATTGCTTTGGTGTTTAAGAGAATTATTCCTTTTGTAGAACTCAGAACAATGCCTGACATAGTAAACCCAGTGTGCACGTTTGCCCAGTCGCTCAGCTGTGTCTGACTCTCTATGACCCCATGTACAGTAGCCTGCCTGGCTCCTCTGTCCATGGGATTTCCCAGGCAAGAATACTGGTGTGGGTTGCCATTTCCTACTTCAGGGGACCTTGCTGACCCAGGGATAAAACTCATGTCTCCTGATTTGGCAGCCAGATTCTTTACCACTGAGCCACCTGGGAAATCCTAGTTAACACTCAGTAGGTATTAGTTATTAATATTAATACTATTATTATTAAATGGAGCAGGAAATGGCAACCCATCCAGTATTCTTGTCTGGGAAAACCCATGGAAAGAGGAGCCTGGTGGGCTACAGTCCATGAGGTTGCAAAGAGTCGGACACAACTGAGCAACTAACACACACACACACAAACACTCAGTTCAGTTCAGTTCAGTCACTCAGTCATGTCTGACTCTTTGTGACCCCATGAATCACAGCACACTAGGCCTCCCTGTCCATCACCAACTCCCGGAGTTCACTCAGACTCACGTCCATCAAGTCAGTGATGCCATCCAGCCATCTCATCCTCTGTCGTCCCCTTCTCCTCCTGCCCCCAATCCCTCCCAGCATCAGAGTCTTTTCCAATGAGTCAACTCTTTGCATGAGGTGGCCAAAGTACTGGAGTTTCAGCTTTAGCATCATTCCTTCCAAAGAAATCCCAGGGCTGATGTCCTTCAGAATGGACTGGTTGGATCTCCTTGCAGTCCAAGGGACTCTCAAGAGTCTTCTTCAACACCACAGTTCAAAAGCATCAATTCTTCGGCCCTCAGCCTTCTTCACAGTCCAACTCTCACATCCATACGTGACCACAGGAAAAAGCATAGCCTTGACTAGACGGACCTCTGTTGGCAAAGTAATGTCTCTGCTTTTGAATATGCTGTCTAGGTTGGTTATAACTTTCCTTCCAAGGAGTAAGTGTCTTTTAATTTCATGGCTGCAGTCACCATCTGCAGTGATTTTGGAGCCCAAAAAAATAAAGTCTGCCACTGTTTCCACTGTTTCCCCATCTATTTCCCAAGAAGTGATGGGACCGGATGCCATGATCTTCGTTCTCTGAATGTTGAGCTCTACGCCAATTTTTTCACTCTCCACTTTCACTTTCATCAAGAGGCTTTTTAGTTCCTCTTCACTTTCTTCCATAAGGGTGGTGTCATCTGCATATCTGAGGTGATTGATATTTCTCCCGGCAATCTTGATTCCAGCTTGTGTTCCTCCAGCCCAGCATTTCTCATAATGTACTCTGCATATAAGTTAAATAAGCAGGGTGACAATATAAAGCCTTGACATACTCCTTTTCCTATTTGTTGTTCTATGTCCAGTTCTAACTGTTGCTTCCTGACCTGCATACAGATTTCTCAAGAGGCAGGTCAGGTGGTCTGGTATTCCCATCTCTTTCAGAATTTTCCACAGTTTATTGTGATCCACACAGTCAAAGGCTTTGGCATAGTCAATAAAGCAGAAATAGATGTTTTTCTGGAACTCTCTTGCTTTTTCCATGATCCAGCGGATGTTGGCAATTTGATCTCTGGTTCCTCTGCCTTTTCTAAAACCAGCTTGAACATCAGGAAGTTCACGGTTCATGAATTGCTGAAGCCTGGCTTGGAGAATTTTGAGCATTACTTTACTAGCGTGTGAGATGAGTGCAATTGTGAGGTAGTTTGAGCATTCTTTGGCTTTGCCTTTCTTTGGGATTGGAATGAAAACTGACCTTTTCCAGTCCTGTGGCCACTGCTGATTTTTCCAAATTTGCTGGCATATTGAGTGCAGCACTTTCACAGCATCAAACACCATTATTATTAATAGGAGTTAGGGATACATGCCCACTGTAATTATATGCATTGACTAAGCTGTAGTCTATTAACTTCACTGTTTTCAGCCATTCTAATTATCTAATTTTCATTGTTTAAAAATCATGAAAATGTTATGTGAGCTGTCCTTGAAAATTTCATAGCCAAGTATAATTTTTTAAATAAACCATGTAAAGGAAGTGCAGATATTCAAAGCATGCTAAACAACTGTGTATTGTAGTTTATTTGTGTGTTAGTCTCTCAGTCGTGTCCGACTCTTTGTGATGCCAAGGACTGTAGCCTGCCAGGCTCCTTCCTCTGTCCATGGAATTATCCAGGCCAAGAATACTGGAATAAATTGCCATTTCTTTCTCCAGGGATCTTCCCAACAGAGGGATTGAACCCAGGTCTCCTGCATTGCAAGTAGACTCTTTACCATCTGAGCCTTCAGGGAAGCCCGTAGTTTATTTGCATGCAAGCAATCACAGAGATATTAGGATACTTTAAGCAGCAACACCACTGTAGACAACACCACCAATGACAATATTGATTGTATACTGGCAGGGAAAAAGATCCCTTACCAGTCAGAGTTTCTGATTCTTTCAGAGAATTCAAATAGTTTAAAATATATCTACTACTTATAACTAAAGATTTTTAAGTCATAACTCAATTGGACTGGGATTGGTGTGAAAATAGTTTCCCAGAAGCAAAGTTTTCTTCTATAGCATATATTTACCTTAATTGCCCATCACAAGGTAGGATTGGGTGTCAAAAGGAGGTAATACCAGTGAATAAATAACACCTGGATTTCTATTAAATATTTAGCTTGTCTGGAAAAGAAAACAAGCAAGTGAGACATACTTTTACAACAAATTTTATTTTACTGATTAATTCTACTGGATAGTGAGTTTATCTGGATTACATCCAACCAGCTAAAACAGGATACTGTTTTTTTGGTTGGTTTTTCCATCCCATGCCAGAGTATTGCTGTAGTGCATGAGTGAGTAAGAGAGATGCAGCAGGTGAAAAGAGCAGGCAAGAAAAAGACAATAAGAAGCTAATCCAGGACCACTGACAAAGCATAATGAAAGTCATTAGAGCAGATTCAACCACCGGCACAGCTAATCAGCCCGTAGGATAAGTAGAGTTAAGATTTGGAAACTCAAAAAGCCCAGTCAGTTTCCTTGATCTAGATTATTTTTATAATAGTAAGTGAAATGATCTTTTCTACCTAGTTTATATGGGAAAATATTTTATTAAAAAAGAAATTTTTACCATTAGATTTCACATTTTATATGTTTTAAGCAGTGATTTTTAGGACTCAATTGCTGTATTTTAGTGTCATAAAAAAATCTAAAATGGCTTAATAAAAAGAATATACTGATTCATATAACCAAAATGATAAATAAGACTAGCTTCAGATAATGTTTGATTTATGGTAGTAATCATTTTGCAACATGTAAGTGTATCAGATCTATACACTCTACACCTTAAACTCGCACCATGTTATATATCAATTATATTACAATAAAGCTTGAAAAAATATAAGAGGGTTGGCTTCAGGGAAGATCTGATCTAGCTGCTCATTAAGTATCACTGAGAATTTATTTTCCCCTTTGTCTTTCTATCATTCATGATGTCAGCTTCATCAGCAGGCATCTCCACTAACAACCAGCAACTCTAATTCTCTCCACAGTAGCAAAATGATACACAATTTACAGACTTCCCATTCTCACATAATACCAAAAAAAAATAGGGGGCAAAAAAAACAGTAATTTCTTCTGGTTGTTCCTAAATTGTGTATTCTGGGAACTGCTTTCACTCTGACCCAAAGTGGTTCATTAACCATTTACTATGTCCGGAGGAATAAGATATGCTGATATATTAAGTCAAGTGAGAGATTAATACTGTCCAAACCGAGATTGGAAGAAGAGTACAATTTCCCAATAAATATCAATTTACTGTGGACAAGGAGAAAGAGACAGACACTGCAAAGGCAATTAAATCCTTTTTAAGGGCTCAATCCATTTACCACTAGAAGTGTTTTATATGAGAGTGAACAGTGTCAGTGTATTCACAAATATTCTTTGTGAACTATGTTTCCTGAGATCAGATCATGAGATACTTTAAATGCCATGCTAAGGAATTTGAGATTTTTCCCTTGCTATTGGGAATTTTGAAGGACTTTATTTAGGAAAATAATATGCTCAGCCTTTACCTTCTTTAGAAGGATCAGAGTATTCTTATGCCATATATGTATATATATATATATATATACACACACACACACATATACACACACACACACATGTGCACACACACACATACACACATCTTAAATTTGCTACAGTGAGTGATTTTTATAGCAAAAAAAAAAAAATCAATAGTATGAGAGAGGTCAATTCCTAGAGAACAAAGTAAAGTGGGACAAAAATAAAAGCATGGGTTTGTCTTGTGAGGAACCTATGATAAAACACCCCGATTCAACAGAGACAGTCCTCTACTTATTTGAAGAGAAAACACTGATAAAAATGATTCAAGAAAAGTACAAGATCATTGTGATTTAAAAATAAAAATAAAAAATCCTCATGCCCTCGGGCTCCCTAGATGTTTTGATCTTTAACATTGTGTGTAAAAATTAAAACCACTTCCCAGAGTGAAATATTGTTGTCTGATTAGGGGGATATCTCTTCAGTCTCTCTGTGAGACAAATGAGATCAAAACCCAAAATGTATATTGAAAGTAAGTATAACAAAGCACCAAAGCACTGTAATCTACTAAAGGAAAACAAAATGCCTCAAGCAGAAGGGTCATGGAGTTTCAAGCAAGGTCTTCACTTCCTACTAAGCCTGATTCTCCCTAAAACCACTGCCCTGCCCATCTAGCATCAACTGCAGCTAACTAGGCTAAAGGAACTAGACACTTTCTCCCATAAATTCAGTAGACAGGCACAAGTAAAGGGTGAAAGAGGAAATCCCAGCAAAGCAGGGAGGGTGGCAGCCAGCCATGCTGCAGGCATAAACAGTGCACTGAGTAGGCAAGAAGCCTGGACTCAGAGGAGTCAGGAGGCAGGAAATGCTAACTTGCCTTCAGCGTTCTGGCAGCCTCTAGGGAGACAATTAACGTAATGTCACCAAAAGCAAACCTCAGCCTTTGACCAGACCCTGTGAAAGGCAAAAAATAGCTTTCATATGTGGTTGTCAAGAAACCTGCTGAACAAAAGCATCTGCCAAATTTTCTGCCTTAAGGATGGATTTTCAGTGAAAGTCAACAAAATTTGCTGCTAAAACACACACCACAGCAGTCTTGGAAATATCTGCCAGTTACCTCGTATTATCAATAGCAAGCAAGGCAGCCTTTTTTAAAAAAAAAAAAAAAAAAGCTTTAAAACTGCATAGGTTAAGCAATTTATTAATATAAGGAATGCTCACCAATAGCCTTGGTTAGTGTTAAAACTGACTCATGGAGGGTAGTCTTCTCCGTGTAAATATCAAACTGATATTCAACAATACTTATTCATTATTGACATACCATGGTGAAAGAAAGTTATAATTGCAAATGAGAATATGTATTAATATTTTAACTATTACTAGTTCAGTGGGTTCTCAAAACCATCCTTAGTTTTAATATTAATAATTCACTAGAAGGGCTCACAAAACTCACTGAAAGCTGTTGTACTCATGATTACTGTTCATTACAGCTAAAAGATACACATTAAAATCAGCCAAGGGAAAACCATAGGGCAGAGTCCAAGTAAATTTTCAAACATGGAGCTTCTGTTGTCTTCTCCCCATGCAATCAAGACCAAGTTACTTTCCTGGTATTGATATGTGACAATATGCACTGGGTATCATCAACCAGGGAAACTTACCCAGCTCTTGGTGTCCAAAGCCTTTCCTAGAACTCCATCATGTAGACACAGTTGACTGCGCACATTAGGGATCCAGCCCTTCAGAAGATGGAGCTGATACCATGTGAAACAAAGCCCCCACCCTAAGTTGCATTTTGATGTTCAAAGCTTTCCTGCCACTTTGTTACTATTGGGCTACTCCAAGACCACCAGCCAAAGAGCTTCCTATCAGGCATGCCAAAACAAGGCATTGAAGGTTCTTCTCAGAAGCCAGAAGCAAAGGCCATTGCTGTCGTTGCTGCTACTTCTGCTGCTGCTAAGTCACTTCAGTCGTGTCCAACTCTGTGTGACCCCATAGACGGCAGCCCACCAGGCTCCCTCATCCCTGGGATTCTCCAGGGAAGAACACTGGGGTGGGTTGCCATTTCCTTCTCCAATGCATGAAAGTAAAAAGTGAAAGTGAAGTCGCTCAGTCCTGTCCGACTCTAGCGACCCCATGGACTGCAGCCCACCAGGCTCCTCCATCCATGGGATTTTCCAGGCAAGAGTACTGGAGTGGGTTGCCATTGCCTTCTCCGAGATCTGTCGTTGGGTAAGGTTAAATTCCTTAACCACATACCTAATAAAATATGACTGGTTATATTTTTGTTTGGGTTTTTTTTTGTTTGTTTGTTTACTTGTCATGAATTACAGTTCAGTTTAGGAAAGAGAGAGAGGAGACAAGAATAGACTCCACAATCTATTAATGCTATCAAATACCAGTATGGTCTTTCTCCTTTTTTCCCCTGCCATTCAAGTATAAACAAAACAAATAATTCACATTTTCTCTAAGCAGACCAGGTAGATAAAAGAAAAAAAATTATAAGAAATTATATAAAGCATGAGACATATCTGAGATGTTTAAATATTCTTTAAAGAAAAATATGTTTTAAAGAGAACTTGAGAAGAACAGAGCTCCCACCTCCAAGAAAATTCTCAAAGGAGAAATCAAGTTTTATGAATACCAAATGCATATTACTATGAGATTCTGAATGGAATCTTATAAATTAAAGCCTAAATACTTGAACAAGTGAACATGAAGGAAATAAAGAATAATTGAAGATATTATAGTCTCTAGAGAAAAATGGTATGGAAATAAAATGTAATGCTAAATTATTAGAATATACATTGAATAAATTAGATAATATCAAATATTTATCAGAAAGGAAAGGAGGATGTAAATGGTTAATTGAGCTTGGTGATAACAGCTTGTATTTTACATTTTAGCCTAAGATTTATTTTTCAGACCCAATTAAGAATAATAGTATTTTTTTTAAATAAGATGTTGTTAAGAATGTTTTACTCCTGCTAAAGCAAATAAATTGAAATCTATGTTACATCTAAATTTTAAAGTTGTACTACTCAGACATACTAAAGTAATGCTATAGTGTTTGTTGTCATTGTTTTAACTTCTATAATTTTGAGCAATAGTGTATATGAGGAAATATCATTCAGAATATTTATTATATACCCAAAAATGTTACACAAAATTACACATTACATTGTTAATATACAAATATAGCAAGTACATTCTATGCTTGTCACAAAAATCTCAGATTGATTGTAATGAGTTCTTCATATTCCCTATTTGGAAAAGCTTTGTTTGATAACACAAATTTAGAATATTTTTCAAACTTTCTCTTAACTACTTTGAAGAAGATCCTATCTACTCAATGGGTTTCAAATCAAATTTATGAGATGCTTAATAGCCATAGTTAAAAGTAATATAATTTCATTTTTTAAAAACATGAACCATTAATTACTCAGAAAACTATAGGGATTAATATAAAAATCCATGTACACACCAATCAGGCTTAATAAAGCTAATGCTTACTGTTATTTGCTTCAGATCTCTTTATGTGGTAGATTTAAAGTTCACTTTGTCCTATTCTCCTGCACTCCCCTCATCCTGAGTTTAGGATGGATCTTTATCAATTTTTTTTGCCACTTTATTTATTTTTTGATTGAAGGAGAATTGCAGAATTTTTGATGTTCTGTCAAACATCAACAAGAGTCAGCCATAGGTACACCCATGTCCCCTCCTTCTTGAACCTCCCTCCCATCTCCCTCCCCATTCCACCCTTCTAGATTGTCACAGAGCCCTGTTTGAGTTCTCTTAGTCATACAGCAAATTCCCATTGGCTATCTATTTTACATGTGGTAATGTAAGTTTCCATGTTACTTTCCATACAAATCACCCTCTTCCTCCTCCCCCTACTCCATGTCCATAGGTCTGTTCTCTATGTCCATTTTGCCACTGCTGTCCTGAAAATAAATCCATCAGTACCCTCTTTCTAGATTCCATATACATGTGTCAGTATACGACACTTATATTTATCTTTCTGACTTACTTCACTCTGTATAATAGGCTCTAGGTTCATCCACCTCATTAGAACTGATTCAAATGCATTCCTTTTTATTACTGAGTAGTATTCCATTGGTGACTTCCCTGGTGGCTCAGATGGTAAAGCGTCTGGCTACAATGCAGGAGACTTGGGTTCTATCCCTGGGTTGGGACAATCCCCTGGAGAAGGTAATGGCAATCCGCTCCAGGACTATTGCCTGGAAAATCCCATGGACAGAGGAGCCATTGTGTATATGTACCACAGCTTCTTTATCCATTCATCTGTCGATGGACATCTAAGTTGCTTTCATGTTCTAGCTATTGTAAATAGTTCTGCAATGAATTTTGGGGGACATGTGTCTTTTTCAATTTTGGTTTCCTCAGGGTATATGCCTAGTAGTGGGACTGCTGGGTCATGTGGTGGTTTTATTCCTAGTCTTTTAAGGAATCTCCATACCATCTTCCATAGTGACTGTATCAATTTACATTCCCAACAGCAACCCAAGAGAGTTCCCTTTACTTCTCACCCTCTCCAGCATTTATTGTTTGTAGACTTTTTGATGATGGCCATTATGACTGGTGTGGGGTATTTTTGTCAACTGTATTTTTATGAACCCATACAAAAATATATTTGGGAAAATTGTTTTTCTAAATTTTACATGTTCTTCCTTTCTCCTTATGTGACCTCTTATATTGTTTTTTTTTTTTTACATTTTCTCTGTTGAGTTGAAAGTTATACATTTGTATATTTTCATTCATTAGTGATTTCTCTTATATTTTAATATGCTGAGATAAGTTTTTCTAATTTGCTCAAATTTATTCAGTAATCTTTTCCCAAGCAACAAGAAATAGTATGGTTTAGTCTCCTCTCTCATCCCAACATACACACAGTCTTCCTAGTGCAATTTTTAATTTTTATTTTGCCATTTAATCACATAGACACACGCATGCATGAACATATACTAACTAGTTTTATCATCTTCTCTTTCTCAACAGTTAACTTTACTAAAATATACTACTTTCTATGTTTGCCACTATTCTTCCACACCATACATCCTTCTCAGTTAACTTGTCTTTTTGCTAAAGTACATTATTTTGTTCTTTCAGTGTGAGTCTGTGGATGGCAAGCTTTCTTACCCTGGGTATGCTTGAAAATTTGTTCAGGGTTTTTGAATGATAGCTGTGTTCACCCATGGGGTTGAGTTGTCAAAGAACATTCTTACACATTATAGCTCTAACCCAGCACTGTACTTTATTAATGATTCAAAGGATATGGGCAAGTAATAGGCTCAGGCAAAACATTCATTTCTTATAGGAACTCAAAACCAACTTATTCAGTTACCAAAAATGTTCCCTTCTCTATTTCAGGATATGTTTTCATTTCAGATAGAATAGTGTTGAGCAATATATGCAAAATTGTTCTCAAAAGAATCCATTAGGGATTTGGAGTTCTTTGTTTTATACCCTAATAATTACACAAATAGAGGAAAACTTAGATGATTGCCCCTATTCTCCAGCAAGCCATGCTCCATAAATCCATAAAGCCTAGGTTCATTTACAATAAGCAATCTAGTTATACCAAGTACATCCTACAAAAAAACACTTTCTAAATAAAGACTCCCTATCTGTTGTTCAGTCACTCAGTCATGTCTAACTCTGTGATCCCATTGACTGCCTTCCTGTCCTTCACCATCTTCAGGTTGCTCAAACTCATGTCCACTGAGTCCATGATGTCCCTACCTGTAATAAACACCGTTATCATCCTGCTGAGAAGTCTAATCAAGTTCATTAGCACGTTCGTGAAAGTGAAAGTAAAGTCACTCAGTGGAATCCGACTCTTTGCGACCCTGTGGACTATAGCCCACCAGGCTCCTCCATCCGTGGGATTCTCCAGGCAAGAATACTGGAGTGGGTTGCCATTTCCTTCTCCAGGGAATCTTCCCGACCCAGGGATCGAACCCAGGTCTGCTGCAATGCAGGCAGGCACTTTAACATCTGATCCACCAGGGAAGCCCCATCAAGTTCATTAGCATGTTCATAAGAAAGGACAAAAATTGAAGATCACTCACTTCCAACTTTCCACACTCAATCAGCTCCCCAGTAGAGAATGAGTGAGTTGCAGGCCTAGTATTAACCCTTCTTCTCCTGGTTGTTTTATGGGGTGTTTAATTATGAGTTGATAGGCTTTTTGTATTTAAGTTTGTTTTTACCATCAGTTCTTTGACGCTGTCATTCATTATCTTCTGACATCTACTAGTTGCTAATGAGAAACTTGTTGTCAATCTAACTGTTGCTCCTTTGTAGGTAATCTATCTTCTATTTCTGTAGCTTTTAAGATAGGCTCCTTATTATTGTCCTTTACAGGTTCATTATAATGTTATACTGTGTCTGAGTATGTATTTAATTTCATTTATCTTGACAGGTGCTCAACAGGCACTTTCAGTCTTAGTATAAATATATTTATTTAATTCTGGAAAAATCTCATCTATTTTCTCTGTTCCCACTGTCCCAAATAAAGCTCAACACAATTTTAGTCTTTGTTTTAATTCTTCACTTCAGAACCTGAGTATGTTTTCCATATTTATACTTTTATTTCATTTCTACCTTTTTTTGTTTTATAATTTCTTCTTTTTTTTAATGGATGTTTAAGTGATACCTGGGCCTGAATTCTCACTTGGAAAATATAAATATATTCTTTTTTCATGAATCAGAATGAAACAAAAATCACTTTTTTCTACCACCACCTCCCATACAATATAAGTAAAGATTTCTGGTGTCCTATACTTTCTAAATAAATAGAAACCAAAGGAACTTCTATAGATTATTTAGGTTCTATGGCTTAGGAAAATAATAGGGCTGCAGATAAATCCAGTTGCTTTCAATTTTCAAATCTGTAAAATATCTTGGAAAGCTAAGAAAAAATCAATACATCTTTATGAGATACACAGCTTACTAGACCAGCTGGATTTCATCTTTCATACCACAGTCAGAATCTTCAAGGGTAAAGAATCAAAAAGATTATATATTGAGATACAAAGGCTATATTTAGGCAAATTCACCAACAAACAGTGAAGGGAAAGATAAAGTGAAAACTCAAGTTTGTAAATATCTATAAATTAGCGAAAAAAATAGTAGCTTGTCAGGTGATTTTGTCCTAGACATCTTATCATTAATCAAAGCCATTCCATTCTAATAGCCAATGCCCCTTCTGTCTTTCATTCCTTATATTTCTGTTGGTACAGACTCAAAAATAGATCTTAAAGTAAAAGAAGTTAAAGCAACCATAGAGATCATCTAATCCTAATTGTTTAACTGTTGTAAGTTTTCCACAAAAGTTCTAGTGAAAACTAAACTGAGGGAGGATTTTTGGTATGAAGGAATAGCATGTAATGAGAAGGGTCATGGCTTCCCGGTGCAATGGTAAAGAACTTGCCTGCCAATGCAGGAGAGACAGGTTCCATCCCTGGGCCAGGAAGATCCCCTGGGGAAGGAAATGGCCACCCACTCCAGTATTCTAGGCTGGAAAATCTCATGAACAGAGGAGCCTGGCAGGCTATAGTCCATAGAATCACAAAGAGTCAGACATGACAAGAAGGGTTATGATGTTTGTAGAGAGTACATGTTTGCCCAGATGGTCTGGAACATAAAGAAGGTAAAAGAGCAGTAAGACATAAGGTCAGAAAGAGAGCTGGGGTTTAGTTTCTTCAAGGTCTGAAATGCCCAGCTGAGAAGGAATGCTGGGACACTGTTCTGCTGGGACTGAGGAACCATCAGGCCCTGGCTTCCCAAATGTCACCAACACAATGTGCTGACAAAAGCCTGAGTTTGTTGCCTCATCTAGGTAACTGAGGAAACTATTTCATGAAATTGGTAGTGTCTGGGGTGGGAGAGGGAGAGTCAAATTTTACTGAGTACTTGACATTTGTTCTAAGGTAGGTCATTCCATGTAGGATTTGGTTAGGATTGTATAAGGATTATAATATGATATTTTAGGACTGGTGAGCATAGCAAGGAAAGAACTGTGAAGATTTTGAGATGCAGAGTTCAAGAAATCTTAGGGTATAAACTATTGATACTTTTTATCAAAGAGTTGAAGATTCCCAGACAGTCACTATCATGAACAAGAAATTTCATTTATGTATTGGTCAAGAATCTTTGCTAATAAGGACAATGGAATAGTTACGTGACATTATTATAACTAGTAAACTATGTAAGGTTTGATGGTTTCAGCTGGAGCTATCAGAGGTTCTTGAACAGTGGCATAATGATGAGAAATAGTGAAAGTGAAGGTCACTCAGTCTTGTCTGACTCTTTCCGACCCCATGGACATCCATGGAATTCTCTAGGCCAGAATACTGGAGTGGTTAGCCTTTCCCTTCTCCAGGCAATCTTCCCAACCCAGGGATTGAACCCAGATCTCCTGCATTGCAAGCAGATTCTTTACCAGCTGAACCACAAGGGAAGCCCAAGAAAACTGAAGTGGATAGCATATCCCTTTTCCAGAGGATCTTCCCGACCCAGGAATCGAACTGGGGTCTCCTGCATTGCAGGTGGATTCTTTACCAATTGAGTTACCAGGGAAGCCCATAATGATGAGAGTTGTAATTATAAAGCTTTATCTAACATTTATGAATAGAATGAAAAGATGTCTGAGAGACAGAAAACAGCATTAGCTGAGGAATTCTTTTGTGATAGAAAATAGTAATGTGCCTGAATATCTAAAGCAAAATGAGGAGAGAGAAAAAGGAAATCAAAGAAGAAAAAACAGTTGAATGGGTTGATAGTGGTGGGATGAGGAAACATTAAAGGATGTTAGGAAGAGAGAGAAATTCACGATGGTGCTAAATTTTAAATGTGCACAATTATGAGATCACTAATTCTACTAACAGAAACAGACCTTTCTCAATCTTTTATGAGGATAGTTCCATTCATTACACATTACTTGAGCACTGATGTATCAACCCACTGCTTCTTAACCCTGGCTAAACATTAGAAAATAAAAATACCAATGCTTTGGCCCATACTCCAAAACAAACGAAGTTGCACTTATGGAAAATGCATTTAAAGGGTCTAGACACCAGGTTTTTTAAAAGTTCCCAGATGATTTTGATACACTGTGAGCATATGAGCTTCCTTGGTAGCTCCAGTTGGTAAAGAATCTGCCTGCAATGCAGGAGACTCCAGTTTGACTCCTGGTTTGGGAAGATCTGCTAGAGAAGGGATAAGCTATCCACTCCAGTATTCTTGGGCTTCCCTGGTGGCTCAGCTGGTAAAGAATCCACCCACAATGTGGGAGACCTGGGTTCGATCCCTGGGTTGGGAAGATCCCCTGGAGAAGAGAACAGCTACCCACTCCTGTATTCTGGCCTGGAGAATTCCATGGACTGTATAGATCCTGATGGGAAATATGGACATTTAATACTTGGTCTTCTACTTTAAGGAACTTAGACTTTAGTTGGAAAAAGATATTCCATTTAAAGTCCATTTCCCTTTATTTCATATAAGCTTGTGATATCACCATATGCTTCAGGACCTTCCAAGAGTCTAAAAAGGTCTAAAAAGACTTGACTTTTCACTTTTTAAATAAATTTATGTATGAACATACTTTGTAATTTTGACAGACATATCTGTTCCTTGTTGGGTGTTATTAACAACATATAGTCACACTGAATCAGCGCAGAAAAGGACCAAGGGCACTATAATATGCAGTGATTAGTGACCCTCACATACTCAACTTTAGCACTCAAATATACACATGCTAACATTTTAATAACTTTTGGACACAAAAATTAAGATATCTCAATACCTTCCTTTCTACCAAATATAGACTTCTTTAGCTTAAGATTTCATGACCTCTGCTATTTACTCAATAATACCTCAGTTGTCCCTGTCACTCTGTTCCAGGCTGTATGTGACCATATTATCCAAGCTTTAGATGAGGTCTTAGATGGGTCCACAGGGATGCAAATACTTCTGATGAAAGTGCTTTTTCCCCTAGATAATTCTAATTCAGCTTATTGCTTTTCATGTGCAGCTTGTATTTTGCTGTAGATACTAGACTCAACTGGAGAAGTTTCTCTTCTCAGAAATTTAAACATCTGCTAATGAAAAATGACCAAGAATAAAGTACTTATTAGAATTTAATTACAGAACAAATTATGTTTTTTTAATAGTTTACAATGTGATCCTGCTTACTAAAACTGGTGCACTCTATTTTACAAATCTTCAACTTTATCCCCATGCAACAACCAAATTATCTTAATGGGTGTCCAAGTGACATATTAGATGAATGTCTTCCCCCTGAGTCATTTTCTGATAAAGACACATCGTTTAGTTGCAAGATGACAAACTATGTGTTCAAAGTGACAAATCATTTAATTAAAATTTACAAGCGGTTAAATACTGTTTGACCCAAATGGAGGCTGTTATCATGAATCAATTTCAGAGGAGGAATAGGCTTTTCAGAAAAATCAATCCCAAATAACTTTAACACTTTGAACATATTATACAATCTCTTTATGGTGTTTTTGAACAGTTCTTCAGGTCAGTGGCAGTTTTTACCTGGTTCAAAAAAGAATTCCAATCTAGTTGAAAAGAATTTGAGTTTTACTTAGGACTTTAACTCTATCCATTTTATGAATATTTAATATCACGCTCAATGTTCAAGCAAAATACTCTTCTATCTTAAGAGAAAATAGCTAAAATTTTGATGAGTTATGGTTTTTTATTGCATATACAGGCCAATGGAAATTGCAATCATCTTTCATGAAAAGGCTGGATAGTTTTTATTGTTTGAGAATAAGGGTGGCCATTGCATTTACTTACTAATACAGTAAATGTAAAATTGCTTAAGTAACATGCTTTATTATTTATGCTGCCAACCACATAATGTGAGGGTAGTTTCATAAAAAATATAAATTAGAGAAATTTCACATGCCAGCAGGCTGTAGATCTATTTTATGGCTCTGACTTAGCAGGTGCCCTTCTATTTCAGTTGTGCCCTGTAATGAAGTACATGTTTAAGCAGTATTGAAATGCAGATAAAAATATGATTCATATAAGGCAAGTCAGTTCCTTTCTCCAGAGATTCTGTACTTTACAGGCTCCATCATTATTAGTCAATGGTTTGGGATACTTTTTATCAATTCAACTCAGCTTTTTGCTCATCTGTTCCATGCCAAGATTGATAAGGTCTTAGGAAATGTGTTTGCTCAATTTTGGGAGTAAGACTTTTAACATAAATGGATTCATCAGACATGAAAGATTCATCTATGAAAAAGAAAGTGCATTAATAGTAAGGGTTAGACATAGTCCATGGTCTAAGCTAACATAATAAAGGTTCAGGATGGGGAACACATGTAAACCTGTGGCGGATTCATTTTGATATTTGGCAAATCTAATACAGTTATGTAAAGTTTAAAAATAAAATAAAATTAAAAAAAAAAAAGAAATAATCAATGAAACATCAAAATGATCATCATATATATATATACACACACACACACACACCATTTTTTCTCCCAAACCATTTAATTTGATTATACAGAAAAATCAAATGATTATCTCTTTGTATCTATGGAATTTATTTTGTGTTCTCATCTGTGGAACAAGAAACTAAGTTTTTCATCCTTAGATACATGAAGAGGAGTGATAGTTAAACATGCTGAAAAGCACAGAATTTTCACTAGAAGATAATAACAACTTATTTACAGTGTAATATATGACTCCATTTCAAATGTGCAGAGCTAGTGAAGGTTGATTTATGAGGACAATTATCAATGGTTACCAAATACTTAGATTTACCATGCTATATGTAAGTCGAGTGTTTGTTTACAATGCCAGATATCTATTGGACAGATAACTATAATTTTGACAAGCATTTTTTTTCCAACAGAATATTTTATAAAAGGTCAAAAGTATAAAGTGTTTCAGACTCTGTTGAAATTAATGGTTCAGCTAATGTCTATAATGCTGTTTACAGTATTCTGAAAAATTCACAACCTCTAATTATCTATAGTAGTCATAAATAATTGTCAAAAATGCAAATGAGAAAAATTCTATCAAATTAAAATAATTAGTTCACTATTTAAAATTTCCTTTCATATTAGAAACCTCTTACTTTCTAAAATATGACAATGAAAAATGAAGGCATCCTTTAGCATACCATTACCAAAGCATTATTGAAATTTGACTCTAAAATACAACCACAAATGACAGAAAACAAGTGCAATGCAGATTATGCTCTGGGTATTCATTTATTACCTTGTTTTCCATTTTTATACCATGACGCCTTCTTTAGCAAACTAACAGACCTCGAGTGTACTTCTCTTGTACCTCAGGATTCATTCATATTTTAGTTCTAAATTTAACTTACTAACCTAGTGAAGGGGCTTTCCTGGTGGCTCAGTTGGTAAAGAACCTGCCTGCAATGTGGGAGAC
This sequence comes from Bubalus kerabau, assembly GCF_029407905.1. Lineage (NCBI taxonomy): Eukaryota > Metazoa > Chordata > Mammalia > Artiodactyla > Bovidae > Bubalus > Bubalus kerabau. The sequence goes on from NC_073629.1 coordinate 74,206,362, forward strand.
CCGGGTTCAATCCTAGGTTGGGAAGATCCCCTGGAGAAGAAAATGGCAACCCACTCCAATGTTTTTGCCTAGAGAATCCCATGGACAGAAGAGCCTGGTGGGCTATAATCAATGGGGTCACAAAGAGTCAGACATGACTCAGCGATTGAACAATAACAATAACAATAACAATAATAACCTAGTGAAACAATACAGTCTCAAGCTTTGTGCCAAAATGTATGACTTCTGAGAAAAGATCAATTTTATCTATTTTCCTTTTATTTATTAATTTTATAAGTAATACTGTATGAATATGTATTTTGTAGCATTGCCACATAAATGTTGACAATGGACAAGGGCTATCTGACTTATGACCTATAAAATAAAAATCTGTTAAAGTTATAAGAAAGAGCTTCCAGGTCTAAGAGCTGGCTTAAGGGCAACAACCCGCAGTTTACACCAAGAGTTGAGCAATCTTGGGTGAAGAGTTATCTGAATCTTTATACTACTCCACAGACTTGATTTGGACTCTCCTCCTCCAGCTTTAGTAAGCAGTGGTGGAAACGTGGCCCCTGGGCTGCTGTGGGTTCTCACCACACAGTTATCTCCATAGGTGATCTCCCAGCCTGTTCCCTTGGCTTACTCTGCTCCATGTACTCTGGCTTCCATGCTGTACTTATTACACATCAGGTAGCCCCACTTTAGGGCTTATATTCCCTCTACTTGTGACGTTATTCTCCCAGACATCACTACATCACGCAACACTTTCCCTCTTGCCTTTCAAATCTTTCTTTAATTACTACCCACTCACTGAGGTCAACTCTGACCAGGTATATAGATTGGCTACACTTTCTATAACGCTCCGTCTCACTTATCATGCTCTATTGTTTTCATAGTACACATACCATATTCTATTTATAAGTTAATTATTTATAATGTTTCTGTTCTATAATCTATCTGCTCCCCCTGGAATGTAAGCTCCAAGAGAATAGGAATTTGGGGGTGTTTTGGTTAAGTAAATGTGTCCCCAGGGCCCAGAGAAGGAAGGGTCTGGCATTAAGTCAGGGGTCAAGAAATGTCTGTTGAATGAATGAATTAAAAAGAGTAAACATATGCTTTAAATTCTGAACATTGATTATATGCAGCGATAAGCATTTTAGTAGTACTGTTACTACAACTATTACTTCTTTTACTAAGACCTTCATACTGTGTACTAAGCACCATTAACTGTTTCACACAAGTCATCACATCTCTATTCGATGCCCCCTGTTACTTACATATTATTATCACCATTTTGCACATAAAGAGGCTGGAATTCAAAGAACTTAAGTGGTCATACAGCTAAGAAATGGAGGAAGTAGGAATAGCACATGAACCTGTCTATCTCCAGCGGCTATACTATTAACCATTAGACAACACATGAAATGCTCATTTCTAATATCAGTTTGGTAAAGTGGGTCATGATAATAGTTTTTTCCTTAATATCCTTTGTATACACACCCTCACTCAAGTACCTATTATTTGTCACATGAATGATAAATAATTTCCTAATATTGCTCTCTTTCTATTCCAAACCATTCTGTGCTCTGTGGTCATTTATTTGGCCTAAAACACAGCTGCAGTCATGCCATTAATGTGAGCAGAGGCCTCCAATGTATCTCCATTAAGTAGATATTATCTTTATTGTACAATCCCAGTTTACTTATCCACTGATGCAGCTCTCCCTCCAACAAAGTAAGAAAGCTAGACTTGAAGGAACTAGTAATGAAATGAGTAGTATCAGTGTCCAAAGTTGAGTCCTGTATATAACTTAATGAGTTTATGAATATTCAATTTTAAAAAGGCTGTGACCCTAGTACCATCATTGTTTTCAAAAAGATTATCATGCCTTTTCTGTAAATCAGCATATGTACTTGTTAAAATGAGATACAGAAGATTAGAGTAGATACAGTACCCAGATCATAACTGCTTCAATATTGACCACAACACAGGGGACCAGTTTTATGCTCCATTCTGTTCCAGAAGTGATTAAATAGATAACTTAGAGAAGGTGTCAGTAGCCACCCAGGAAGAACTGAAAGCTCCCTGAGGATAGAGCCTGTCCTATTCATTGCTGTTTCTTCAGAATCTATCACAGAGACTGGCCCAGAGTAAAACTCAAAAAATACTTTATTGTTTTTATTGCTACTCTTCTCATCAAAACTTTTTTTAGTTCTCTTTTCCCATTATATGTACAATATTTGCAGTCACGTAGCAAGAGATGCAGGAATGAGAGATCTTTACTGAAATAAATGGTACAAATTCTGTGTCTCAAATGGAATACAGGCTTTCCCAGAATGGTCCTTCCTCAATGAAGGAAGGATCTGAAGTGCTTTGTGTTGAATTCTGGGTTGACATGGGTTTTCTGAAGAGTTAATGAACAGCCAAGCTCTGTTTTCTCCTGCAGAGCTGTATACTTCTACCTTTGTTGGTATTTTAGCCATTAGAGATCAGGTTTCGTTTGTTATTATTTTATATTAGACTGCATTGTGTAGACTTTCCTCAACACCAAGATCATACAGTGTGAATTTCTCTGTGTAATTAACAGTATAAACAAGATTGAGGTAGGATGTTTTTACTTGATTCTGGAAAGCATATTTTTCCAGACAAATCAGTTCAAAGAAGTGCTCTTCATTTTCTGCAATCTACTATGAAGAAAGCTCTAAAATAAAAACTTAATCTTTCATTTTCCTTTTCTGACAGCTTTTAAAAAATATATTGGTTTAGTTAATTCAGCAGTGTTAAATCAAAATGGGGATGGCACTAATGAGGATAAAGCTATAATTTGATTAGGTATCATTCACTGGATTTATCTTTTCCTTAACCCTTCCTTTGGTGCATATTCTTTACTAATCTTTATTTTTAGTTCATTTTGCTCTCTTTTTAAACTTAACATACTGCTAGTGACAACTAAAAGCCATTGCAGTCTTTCCTAATCCAACAAATTTGTCACATTCCTTAAATCGTTGTGAGGTATACTTAAACACAATCAGAACAATACGTGGTACTAGTCACATGTGAGCTAGTAATAGTAACACGTGGTAGTTTTGCAGCCCTGAGTTAATGATACAACACTAGGTCAACTTTGACAGGAGATTCTATTTCACTTTGCTTAGTTTTGTTTTATTTCTTTTCTGAAGAGACTAGATAAGCAAGCTGTTTACGGAAGAGGAAAACTTGACTCTAATCTACTTTTATTAACTACATAGAGCCTTTGCAGATGTCTTGAAAGCCGATGGGGGTTTAAAAGCAACAGCATCCCAGGAAAGAGAAGAGTCTAACTCTGACCTTCTGCATAAAGACATGCACCACTTCTGAGTGATCAATTCTCCCTTGGATTCCTGGCTTTACAATTCATCTAGTATAGCTCCATCTCTTTAGTTTCAGTATTCTATGGGACCTTTTCTAATCAGATTGTAAATTCTGTCAGGGTTAGGCCAAGAGTCTAGCACAGAGCCTTGTACAAAATATGTAGCTACCTCATTTCACCTCAATGTAGAATTGCTTTTAATGAACTATGAGTTTACTTTCACTATGAAAAGAAATGCAGATAAGAAACTCTCGTGGTGAATTTGTTAACGGTGTTTCTCATATTCTCCTGTAAGAGAATCTTTAGAAAAATGTCATGCATTAGGAGTCTCATGCTCAGGAAGAGTAGTCTACATTTTCTGAGCAATAATATGAGCCATGTGAATGTCATAAGGTTCAGCAAAGACTTTCTGTAAAGGGCCCAGTAATATTTTAGGATTTTCAATCTCAATTCCAGTATGCAGTCCTATCACAGCTACTCAACTCTGCAGTTATGGCAGGAAAGCAGCCATAAACAATGCATTATGAATGAGTATGTCTGTGTTCCAACAAAATTTTATTTATCGGTACTAAAATACAAATTCTATATATTTTATGGTTCACAAAATAGAATCTATCTTTTTATTTTTTTAAAACTACTTACAAAATGCCAAAATTATTCTTAACTCAAAGTCCTACAAAACAGGTGGCATCAGATTTGGTTTAGCAGGGTTTATGGACCCTACCTGCTAAACTCCATCATTTAACATTGCCTGCTGGTAGCCTGGGAAACAACTTGGCAGCCTGGCTCTGTGCTTGGTTGCTCAGTTGTGTCCAAATCTTTAGGACTCCATGGACTATAGCCTGCCATAGTCTGTGGGGATTCTCCAGGCGAGAATACTAGAGTGGGTTGCCTTGCTCCTCTCTAGGGGATCTTCCCAACCCAGGGATCAAACCCAGGACTCCTGCATTGCAGGCGGATTCTTTACCATCTGAGCCACTGGGCAAGCCCAGCCTGTTTCTAGCAACTGTTTAAAATTGACTCTGACCACCTGTGCTTCTCAGATGGGTGGTAATAGTACCATTACAAATAACCATCAAATCTGACTGTCTGTTTCTTGCTCACACTTCATGACCATCAGCATTAACAGAGGGCACTGCTTCCTGTCTTCTTACCCCTAGATTCAGGAACCTCTACCAACCAGTCAGTGATTGATAGAGTAGGAGGAAGAAAACTTGGAGAATCATGAACTTTTTAAAAAGATTTCTGTTCAAATACAATGCACAATTTCTGTTCACATTTTATTGGACAAAGTGGGTGACATGATCCTGTCGAAATTCACTGGTGTGGGGAAGTCCTAGCATGTTCCTGGGAGAAGATGAACAAGAAAATAGTGTTATCTCCCTAACCACTAAAATACCACTCTGTTAAAATGGCATGCCCCTCTCCCATCATTCCCCAGTCTCCTTTTCACTGCTTCAGTTTGCTCCATAGCTTTTGTCAACTTTTGACATATAATGTGTATAATTTACAGAGGTATTATGTTTATCATTCCTTCCCACTCCCGTCCAACCTGCACTGTAATTTACATAAGGGCAGATATTCTTATCTTCATTGTTCACTGCAAATTTCCTAATGTCTAGAAGAGTGTTAAATACATAAGAGACACTCACTAACTGTGTATTAAGTAAAAGGACAAATGAACTACACAAATCCTCACAGCATGCATACATTCAACTTCATCTTATTTTCTTACCATGGCTTTTCCCTCTGACTTCCTTATATACTACTTACATTTTATCTGTTACTATAAACACACACAGGAGAAGGCAATGGCACCCCACTCCAGTACTCTTGCCTGGAAAATCCCATGGACAGAGGAGCCTGGTAGGCTGCAGTCCATGGGGTCGCTAAGAGTCGGACACGACTGAGCAACTTCACTTTCACTTTTCACTTTCATGCGTTGGAGAAGGAAATGGCAACCCACTCCAGTGTTCTTGCCTGGAGAATCCCAGGAACAGGGGAGCCTTGTGGGCTGCTGTCTATGGGGTCGCACAGAGTCGGACACGACTGAAGCGACTTAGCAGCAGCAGCATAATAAACACACACACACTTGTGTGTGCATACAAACAACAGGTAAATGTGCACATATCTTTGTAAATCTTCTCAATTTTGCCATCATGAATTGACTTTTGAGACTAGCGATGATAAATGAAATTTTGTTGGCCAACTAGCTGATTGTTTTTAAATAAGTTGTGCCCAAAAGATGAAGAGTGCTCCTTGTATTCTCTGAGGAAAGAATTGTTGGGTTATTGTCTTTATCACAGCTTAATGTCTCATCTAAGTGTAAATAGAGTGTAATCTCTGGCTTTTAATACAAAAGCCATTCTCACTACACTCCCATGGCAAAAAATTATTTGAAGTATCTTCTATGTTTAGGACTTCCCTGGTGGCTCAGAAGGTAAGGCATCTGCCTACAATGAGGGAGCCCCAGGTTCAACCCAGGTTCAATCCCTGGGTCAAGAAGATCTCCTGGAGAAGGAAATGGCAACCCACTCCAGTATTTTTGCCTGGAAAATCCCAAGGATGGAGGAGCCTGGTAGGCTACAGTCGATGGGGCTGCAGAAGAGTCGGACATGACTGAGCGACTTCAATTTCACTTTTTACTTTTTTATGTTGGGCCCAGTGCTCACAGTCACCAGACAGGTAGGGGGCTGCCTTGCTGGGCAAGGCCCTGCTTTCTAAGACCTGCTTTGCACTACAAAAAAGAATTACCTTAAGAGACCTATTAGTACTCGATTTTTCTCTTTGCATCTCCATTGTTCTCTAACTGGCACACTTCATGAAAGGCTCTTCTTCTGAAAGTGTTATGTTGAATTTCTCAAATACCAGCTATTGAATCTTTACTTGATCTTAAAAAGAGTTGTCCTATCCTGAAAGAAGGATAAAAGGAATACCTAACTACAAATTTAGGCCATTCTGACTTAAGAAACAGTTACAGGTTTCAGATTAATAGCACTGAGTATTCCCATCCCATTCCCCAATGCATTAGATTACATCAATGATTTTACTTATAAATGGATTTTATTTAAAGGTCTTATATGCAATTAAGTATTACTCTAATAATGCTGTTCTAGTACAGCTAGTTTAAAAAAGAATAGTTTAATGTAGTCAAACTCATGTATGATCTGGTGGCTAAAATCAGCAATGTTCCTGCCACTTGCTCAGCCACTGTGTCAACTTGGGGTGTTATTTGACCTCTTTAAGATCCTATTTCTCACAGGCTAACAGGCCTATGAAGACTAAATGAGATAAGTTATATAAAGTCTTTATAATAATGCCTATTACAGGACATTTACAGAGAAGATGGCATTGGCTCAGCTGCCTCAATGATATCTTTATATTTCTTTTAAACTTTTTATTTTGTATTGGACTATAGCTGATTAACAAGGCTGTGATAGTTTCATGTGGATAGCAAAGGGATTCGGCCATACATGTGCATGTATTCATTCTCCCTCAAAATCCCCTCCCATCCAGGCTGCCATATAACATTGAGCAGAGTTCCCTGTGGTATACGGTAAGTCCTTGTTGGTTATCCATTTTAAATATAGCAGTGTATATATGTCCATCCCAAGCTCCATAATTTCCCCATGCCCTCAATATCTTTATATATTCCCCCCAGTATCTTTATATATTTCTGAATGTAAATCCTCCTTCAATACTCCCTCCACACTTCTATGTTTTCCCCACCCTGTACCCCAATAATCTGTTTCTTTCAAGCTAAAAATCCATCTTCTTTCATCAGTCCTAAATGAGGATTGCCTCTTTCCTGGACCATCTTATGGATATTTGACATTGGATATGTGTCTGAAATTCATTTGTGACATTTTTATATCAGATGGGAAGATTAGACATAAGCAAACAGCGTGTCCCTCTATCAACATTTGTTCAGCCTTCTGTGAGAAATACCAAGAGAACTTATTAGAGTAATTTGCAAAATTTTGTGGGCCAGTTTGCTTATTCAAATTAGAAACTAATTATGGATACAAGTTTTATAAGAGCATAAATTAATTCACATTCTTCAACAAAAATGTAAGTGAGGCCTTCAAATTTGGCAATCATGACCAGGTTCAAGATGTTGATTTAGTTTAGCTAACTATGCAAATCTTAAGGACAATCATTTAGAAGTGATCTGTCTTTCTCTTAAAATGTATGAATTAGGCATGATTCTGATGGGGGAAACTTTGTGACATGATAGACTGACGGAAAAATATATGATATTTTTGTTAATTTAGTCAGACTTGGAACAGCTGCCCTTTTTTGAGAATAATGATTACATTTTTTATACATTAAGATGTTTTACCCTTGATATTATAAATAAATAACATCAGATGAACACCCATTGATTGCAAATAAAGCAGCAGTTTTTCTATCAGCAAGACAAGAAAGCCCTGAGTGGAAAGTTCATCATCCATAAGAAAGCCAAGATAGGTTTACTTCAGGATCAGATACCAGTCAGCCTCAAGAAAAAATAAAATTATTTGGCAATGACGTGGAACAAGTTTTGAAAAATTATACACCTAGAATTAAGCAAAAAAACAGAACACCCAAAACTTTTTTACCGTTAGTATAAATTGTTCAGGCCTAAGCAAATTGTGAAGTAAGCAAATAAGTTTGTTTCTAGCATTTTTCTACCCCTCCTTCCCTTATGCCTAGTGTCTATATATTTCTTCCAACTATCTGAAGTGCTTTTTGACTTCTTTCTCCAGGTAACTTCAACATATTCCCTTCATGCCATCCAAACCTACCCTATGCCCTTCACCTCAGGTCTACTTTAGACTTAGTAACAGCAGGTAATAAAGCTAATATCTATTGAGAAGTCCTATATACCAGGGTGGCACTAATGGTAAGGAACCTGCCTAACAATGCAGGAGACACAGGTTCAGTCCCTGGGTTGGGGAGATTCCCTGGAGAAGGAAATGGCAACCCACACCAGTAATCTCGCCTTTGAAATCCCATGGACAGAGGAGCGTGGCAGGCTGCAGTCCATAGGGTCACAAAAGGGTTGGACAAGAATTAGCAACAAAACAACAATAACAACAATTTACTCTCTGAGATGTGAGGGCCTACTTAAATTCTGTGCCCTAACTCTGGTCTTACCTTAGTCCAATCCTTGCTGCCAATAGTCCCACAAATAATATTTAAAAGAACTGAAGCAGTATAGTTCCAGAGCTTGTGTTCGGTCCATTCAATGATGCTGCCCAACTCAGAAATGTTATAGGTATTGCTCAATAGACAAATCACTTTAATATATTATTCTTTCTAGGAAACATCATCTCAGCCTGAAATAAAAGATGTATCCCTTATTCATTTATTCAACTAATATTAATTAAATCACTGCACAATCTAAATACTGTACCTGGTTCAAAGTATATACATTAACAGGGCAAAAGATATATTGCTTTATGTTTTATTGTTTTATGTAAAGGGAGAAGCAGACATTAATGCAATAATCATATAATGGAGAGTAAATTGCAACTGTGACAAGTGCCAAGAACAAGCACACAGTGCTCTTAATGACTAATTCTGGTATTTGTCCTATTCAGATTATTAGGATTATGAGAAAGTGATGATTAAATTGTCCAAAGGATAAGGAAATTACTACCTGAGACTAGTATGGACATTATAGGCATGGGAGCATGTAGAAAAAGACACATGCATAAGTAATTCATATACAATGCAGAATATGATAAATTGTACAAAGAAATAAGTTTAGTAGGGAGTCAGTTTAGTGCTTGGGTTGGCGGGGGGCTGTGGGGGGTGGGTTCTAACTGGAAGTAGTTAGGGTAAGCCCCATGAAAGGGACTGGCAGGATTTGTATATGCAGACATGAGGCAAAGGAAGAATTCTTGGGAAAAGGATTTATTAAGAGCAAAGCAACAGGGGTAATAAAACTTTGCCAGGATTGTAGCATGGCTGGTATGATATTGGGTTAATTTGAACCAGCTCATCAGAGGCTTTAAATGACAGCCCAAGTTGATGGACAGCAGAAACTCTTTGAAATATATGGAGTGAGAAAGTGACATAAATTGGAGCTATAAAATTTCATCATACAGCTTCATATGAGAAAAAAAGAAAATTGAGGCATAAGATCACTCTAATCTCATATTAGTGAATGATCTGAGAAGTTAATATGGTATATAAAGAGGGACTTTTTTTCTTTTCTTAGAGGACGGTCAGAGAAGACTTCATGGGAGAGAAAAACCTCAGAGGTTGTCTTTTAAAATTAAGAATGGCTGTAATTTGAAGAAAAGGTATCACCAAGTTGGAGTAATAACAAAATATCAACTAATAGATGGAAGGGGGAGAATTTAACTTTTACTTAAAAGAAGAAGATGCCTAAAACAATGAAAAGAGATAAACAAGACAAGAAAAAAAAATAGCCAAAACTGATAAAGAACTTGAAGCTTGCAGTTTGCATTTTGGTTCAGTTTTGTGTGTCAGGGGAGAGTTTTGAGAAATGGGATGACATGATCCAAGAGGCAGAGGAGAGATAACTCTGTCAGAGACATATGGGACTGATGAGAACTGGGAGATACTGAGGCATGAGAGCCTTTAAAGAAAAAGTTAAAGTCATTTAGCTAACAAATGACCAAGTTCTGGATCCAATATAAGTTCATGTCAAAGTTGCATTTGATTAATATTTGGAGAAAGACCTAGAAAACATGTCCCTTGTTACCAGAGACATAAAAGCCCCTAATTCAGTCATCTATCCATTTAAGAAATACCTGTTGTGTGTCATGTGTACTAGACCCCATGATACTGAGTTCACCAAAGTTAATAAAGATATAGCCCCACTTTCAAGATACTTATGGCATACTGGTATGGTTAAAGCCATATCAAAATTGGGCAGAAAAGTGACAATCTGAATTAAATTATGTAGAACATGAAAAGGCAGTTTGACAATCAAAAATATATTTAATAAAAACCTACTATGGTATGTAAGCACTATAAAGGCTATTGTAAAATAAACAGCTCAATCCCAGTCATTAACAGCCTACACCATGTCTAGATTTGGAAGACACAAATACACAACAGATTAAAGCAAGACAACCTTTAATCTAATGACAAAGGTCTGGTACAGATAATAAGAGTTTATGGGAGTTGAGAGACCAACCACATGACTCTCAGGGAAGATATTATAGAGTAGATAGATATTAATCTGCACTTTAGTGGACCAGTTGGATTTGCATCCAGCTTAGACAAAAGTCTAACAACATCTAGGGATGAAAAATGAACTCCTCGGAATAGCAATTTGGTACAAGGAAAAAGACATGAGCTTGCAGTAAGATAGACATAAGATAAAAACATGTGTATGTGTGATGTGTGATTTTGAATAGTGATGTAGCTTTTTTAGTTAGCCTTAGTTACATTTATTATTAAATAGGAAAAATAATGAGAGCCTTTTTCATATAGTTGTTATGAGAATTAAAGAAAACAGTATATATAAAGTCGGATCCAAGTATGCATGTATAAAAAGCCAATTCTTTCACTAAATCTGCACTAAATTAAAAAAAAAAAAACTTGCTAGACAACAATCTATTTAAGGATAGAGCCCCTGTCTCTCATTTCCTCTTTTCCCTAGGGTCTAGCACAATTCCTGGATCTTACAGGGACTATACTTCAGTTCAGTTCAATTCAGTCGCTCAGTCGTGTCCGACTCTTTGCGACCCCATGAACTGCAGCCAGGCTTCCCTGTCCATAACCAACTCCCAGAGTCCACCCAAACCCATGTCCATTGAGTCGGTGATGCCATCCAGCCATCTCATCCTCTGTTGTCCTGTTCTCCTCTTGCCCTCAATCTTTCCCAGCATTAGGGTCTTTTCCAATGAGTCAGCTCTTCACATCAGGTGGCCAAAGTATTGGAGTTTCAGCTTCAACATCAGTCCTTCCAATGAACACCCAGGACTGATCCCCTTTAGGATGGACTGGTAGGATCTCCTTGCAGTCCAAGGGACTCTCAAGAGTCTTCTCCAACACCACAGTTCAAAAGCATCAATTCTTCGGTGCTCTGTTTTCTTCACAGTCCAACTCTCACATCCATACATGACCACAGGAAAAATCATAGCCTTGACTAGATGGACCTTTGTTGACAAAGTAATGTCTCTGTTTTTTAATATGCTGTCTAGTTTGGCCATAACTTTCCTTCTAAGGAGTAAGGATCTTTTAATTTCATGGCTGCAGTCACCATCTGCAGTGACTTTGGAGCCTAGAAAAATAAAGTCAGCCACTGTTTCCAATGTTTCCCCATCTATAAACATGTGATAAATGACTGAAAAAATTAAAAGTGAATTTGGGTGTTGTGAGTGTACATATTTTTGTAACAGAGTTCACATTCGAGAAAAACAGAGAACCAAACACTGGAAATTGAAGTTTGAGGCTGATCCTGTTCACATTCGAGAAAAACAGAGAACCAAACACTGGAAATTGAAGTTTGAGGCTGATCCTGTTCTTTGGATCTTAACTTCATCTTTTGGGCACTGAAGCGTCATTGAAAGCACATGAGCAAAGGAGTTGTATGATGGGGTGGTACATTACAGATATTGTTCTGGCATCCAGGTAGTGGGGAGAAGTCAGGAGGACTTAGAACAAGAGAGTGGAAGGAGGGGAAAAGTATTTGTGAGGCTTCATGAATGAAGACTCCCGGGACTGTATGAAGAGAGAGAAAGGAAGTGAGAGGTGTAAGAAATCTTAGAAACCAGAAGGTCTTGGTGCTTCCAGTAAAAAACAATCAGGGAAGCAAGATAGACCAACCATCCTTCTTTACCTAGTTCTGAGAAGATTCCCAGAACAGAATACCTTCAGAGGCAAATGAAATTCTGAGATTCTCCACAGATTTCTTATCTTACACAACTAACTACAACCAGCACCAATGAACACATTACCACGTTTTTTACCATATTCCTCAGTACTGTAAGTCTCATTCCTTTCAAAGTTTGGCAGTTTTGTGTAATAGCAGTCTAGGAACTATCCAACAAATATGTTAGGAAGACTTGCCATGAGCCAGCCATTGTGGAAAAAATAAATGATTAAGGCATATTCACCACCTTGGCTCAGATGGTAAAGATTCTGTCTGCAATGCAAGAGACATGGGTTTGATCCCTGGGTGGGGAAAATTCCTTGGAGAAGGGAATGACTACCCACTCTAGTATTTTTGCCTGGTCAATACCATGGATAGAGGAGCCCAGTGGGCTACAGTCCATGGAGTCACAGAGTCTGACACAACTAAGGAATTAACATTTTCACCATCTTCCAAAACAGTCAAGGCCCTCATCGTCTGAGCAGATCTGTGGGTGCCTCATGATGCAGGACAACATGCCCTTTACCTGCACTCTCAGCAAAACAGGGCCAGCAATCAGAGCCTTGGATATACTAAAGCACACTTACTCAAACCTAGCCATGATTCTCTTTCATGCTCAGATTTTTCAGGGTTTTTCTGAGAGTTCCTCAAGATAGATCTTTCTGTGCTATACTTGAATAAGCATTTAACCATATTTTTAAATGTCTAAGAGATCTTAGAAGTCTTCTAATTTGGCTCCAATTTTGAATTTTGGTTACACTGCATGATGATTTTTAAGAGCCATTTTCTAAGAATTACAAAGGTACATGTCTTTGTTGAAAAAGTGCTTCTTATAACTAAGGAAACTTTATCCATACATTAAATCCTTGACTTACACAATGGTTCGATTTAAAGATTTCTTCAATTTTACAATGGTGCAAAAGGGATATGCGTTCAGTAGAAGCCACACATCAAATTCTGACTTTTGATTTTTCTGACCTCAGGATATGCAGTACACACTCCCTCATGATGCTGGGCAGTGGCACTAAGCCACAACTCACAGTCAGACACACCATCACAAAGGTAAAAAACCAGTACACTTAACAACCATTCTGTACCCATACAGCCATCCTATTTTTCACTTTTGGTGCTGTGTTTGACAAATTATATGAGATATTCAATGTTTTACTACAAAATAGGATTTGTGTTAGATGATTTTGCCCAATCATAAGCTAATGTAAATGTTCTAAGCATATTTAAAACAGGTTACTAAGCTATGATGTTCTATAGGTTAGGTGTATTGGATGCATTTTCAGTTTACACTGTTTTCAGATTATGATAGGTTTCAGTTCAGTTCAGTTCATTTGCTCAGTCGTGCCCGACTCTTTGGGACCCCATGAATCGCAGCACACCAGGCCTCCCTGTCCACCACTAACTCCTGGAGTTCACTCAAACTCACATCCATCGAGTCGGTGATGTCATCCAGCCATCTCATCCTCGGGCGTCCCCTTCTCCTCCTGCCCCCAATCCTTCCCATCATCAGAGACTTTTCCAATGAGTCAACTCTTCGTGTGAGGTGGCCAAAGTACTGGAATTTCAGCTTTAGCATCATTCCTTCCAAAGAACACCCAGGACTGATCTCCTTTAGAATGGACTGGTTGGATCTCCTTGCAGTCCAAGGGACTTTCAAGAGTCTTCTCCAACACCACAGTTCAAAAGCATCAATTCTTCAGTGCTCAGCTTTCTTCACAGTCCAACTCTCGCATCCATACATGACCACCAGAAAAACCATAGCCTTGACTAGAGGGACCTTTGTTGGCAAAGTAAAGTCTTCTGCTTTTCAATATGCTATCTAGATTGGTCATAACTTTCCTTCTAAGGAGTAAGCGTCTTTTAATTTCATGGCTGAAATCACCATCTGCAGTGATTTTGGAGCCCCCAAAAATAGAGTCTGACACCGTTTCCACTGTTTCCCCATCTATTTCCACCGTTTCCCCATCTATTTCCCATGAAGTGATGGGCCTGGATGCCATGATCTTTGTTTTCTGAATGTTGAACTTTAAGCCAACTTTTTCACTCTCCTCTTTCACTCCCATCAAGAAACTTTTGAGTTCCTCTTCACTTTCTGCCATAAGGGTGGTGTCATCTGCATATCTGAGGTGATTGATATTTCTCCCGGCAATCTTGATTCCAGCTTGTGCTTCATCCAGCCCAGTGTTTCTCATGATGTACTCTGCATATAAGTTAAATAAGCATGGTAACAATATACAGCCTTGGCATACTCCTTTTCCTATTTGGAACCAGTCTCTTGTTGCATGTCCAGTTCTAACTGTTGTCTCCTGACCTGCACATAGGTTTCTCAAGAGGCAGGTCAGGTGGTCTGGTATTCCCATCTCTTTCAGAATTTTCCACAGTTTATTGTGATCCACACAGTCAAAGGCTTTGGCATAGTCATTAAAGCAGAAATAGATTTTCTTCTGGAACTCTCTAGCTTTTTCAATGATCCAGCAGATTTTGGAAATTTGATCTCTGATTCCTCTGCCTTTTGTAAAACCAGCTTGAACATCTGGAAGTTCTCATGGTTCACATATTGTTGAAGCCTGGCTTGCAGAATTTTGAGCATTACTTTACTAGTGTGTGCTGCTGCTGCTAAGTTGCTTCAGTCATGTCCAACTCTGTGCGACCCTATAGATGGCAGCCCACCAGGCTCCCCCATCCCTGGGATTCTCCCGGCAAGAACACTGGAGTGGGTTGCCATTTCCTTCTCCAATTCATGAAATTGAAAAGTGAAAGGGAAGTCGCTCAGTCATGTCTGACTCTTAGCGACCCCATGGACTACAGCCTACCAGGCTCTTCTGTCCATGGGATTTTCCAGGCAAGAGTACTGGAGTGGGGTGCCATTGCCTTCTCCATACTAGCGTGTGAGATGAATGCAATTGTGTGGTAGTTTGAGCATTCTTTGGCATTGCCTTTCTTTGGTATTGGAATGAAAACTGACCTTTTCCAGTCCTGTGGCCACTGCTGAGTTTTCCAAATTTGCTGGCATGTTGAGTGCAGCACTTTCACAGCATCATCTTTCGGGATTTGAAAGAGCTCAACTGGAATTCCATCACCTCCACTAGCTTTGTAGTGATGCTTTCTAAGGCCCACTTGACTTCACATTCCAGGATGTCTGGCTCTAGGTGAGTGATCATACCATCGTGATTATCTTGATTGTGAAGATCTTTTTTGTACAGTTCTTCTGTATATTCTTGCCACCTTTTCTTAATATCTTCTGCTTCTGTTAGGTTCATACCATTTCTGTCCTTTATTGAGCCCATCTTTGCATGAAATGTTCCCTTGGTATCTCTAAATTTCTTGAAGATTTTCTTGAAGATCTCTATCTTTCCCATTCTGTTCTTTTCCTCTATTTCTTTGCATTGATCGCTAAAGAAGGCTTTCTTATCTCTTCTTGCTATTCTTTGGAACTCTACATTCAGATGCTTATATCTTTCCTTTTTATCCTTTGCTTTTCACTTCTCTTCTTTTCATAGCTATTTGTAAGACCTCCCCAGACAGCCATTTTGCTTTTTTCATGGGTTTACCAGGACATAATCCCATTGTAAATTGAGGAATATCTGTATTTTGAAATTCTGAACCAAATGGCATTTCTGTGGAGCAACACAAAATACTTCATTATCCACCAGAGAAGCATACACATAACATATGTAATCTGGAGTTTCATGTCTTTGGGTTTATGAATCACAGAAAATGGAAAAATATTAGAAAATAAGTTTATGATTTGACAATGACAAGTCATAAATTAAGAACTATTATTTAGAGATGTGAAAAGATAGCAAAGAAAATGCAAATAAAAGCACCAGCTTGATAGAAGATCTTAACTCAAGTACCACCTTTGTTAAAAGCTAACTAGATGAACTTGAACAAGCTCTCAATGATATTAGCTTTCCACCTGTTCACCCACGTTTATTTATTCAGTCATTTAGTCTTTCAATTAATATTTACTGAGAAACTCAGTAGTGAAATAAAAGATGTATTATAGACCAAGAAATATATACTAGGCTCTCAGGCACCGTTTCTCAATCTCAGCACTATTGATTCTCTGGGTTGAATACTGTGTTTCTCCTGGACTTGTAGGAAATACTGAAAAACTTGTCCTTGCAATAAGATGGAAAGCAGTTCATGGAATCTACATCATACAAAATAATGGATAGCTACATCAGAATGCCATCATTGGACTACACTACCAACTATTATTTGATATTTATAATAAGTTTTTGGCAGATAGTCTTACTGCCTCACTTGCCTCTGTTGTTGCTGTTGTTCAATCACTAAGTCATGTCTGACTCTTTGCAACCCCATAGACTGTAGCATGCTAGGCTTCCTTGTCCTTCACTATCTCCTGGAGTTTGCTCAAACTCATGTTCATTTAGTCGGTGATGCCATCCAACCATTTCATCCTTCTCCTCCTGCCCTCAATCTTTCCCAGTATCAGGGTCTTTTCCAATGAACTGTCTCTTCACATCAGGTGGTCAAAGTATTGGAGCTTCAGCTTGCATCTGTGCCTATCCCTAAAGCAATTGGCCTGTGATCTGATTGGCCAAACCTGGAAGCATGCCTGCTCCTAAGCATGGCTGAAGAAGGCTAGAGCCTTCCCAACTAAAACCACAAGCTATGAGAGGTTAGGGGTGATGTGCTGAGAGGATACTGAACAAGATGACACATTTAGTATGCACTGCAGTGGTTTACAAAGCCTCATTGCATTTGTTGTCACATTTGATCCCCCAGTTCACTCTGGGGTATAAGAAGGGCAGATGGTATGAGTACCTTCATCTTCTAGACAAGAAAATAGAGAGGAGTGATTTATTCAAGCTTGCACAGTAAGTGTCAGAGCCAAACCCTGAAGCTAGATCTTCTAATCATAAATGTTATGCTCTTTCTCTTCCATGCTCCTCTTGAGTGATTTCTACCCAGGTTAGAGTTTTGGGATCCATACTGTGAGAGTTGGACTGTAAAGAAAACTGAATGCTAAAGAATTGATGCTTTTGAACTGTTGTGTTGGAGAAGACTCTTGAGAGTCCCTTGGACTACAAGGAGACCCAACCAGTCCATCCTAAAAGAGATCAGTCCCCAGTGTTCATTGGTAGGACTGATATTGAAGCTGAAACTCCAGTACTTTGGCCACCTGATGCTAAGAGCTGACTCACTGGAAAAGACCCTGATGCTGGGAAAGATTGAGGGCAGGAGGAGAAGGGGAAGACAGAGGATGAGATGGTTGGATGGCATCACCAACTTAATGGACATGGGTTTAGGTGGACTCCGGGAGTTGGTAATGGACAGGGAGGCCTGGCGTGCTGCAGTTCATGGGGTCGCAAAGAGTCGGACATGACTGAGTGACTGAACTGAACTGCACTGTAGGAGTGGAAAGTAAATAAAAGAGATTCCAGAAGGAAAGCTCGATATTTGGGTAAATGGTAGAGGACCCATATGCAAAAAATTAAAGTGTTTCAAAGAAGTGATGTAAATGAATGTCAAAACATGAGAAAATGTCAGAGAGTAGAAATGATACTTTGAAAAGTATCTATTTGGAAAATATTATAGATGTTGAAGACTCTTCCCATCAAATAATGAGACAAGGAGCTGAATCAAATAGAAAAAAATAAGTTGGATCCAGAATTAATGACAGTAGCCATAGTATCAAAAGTTCTAAAGAAAAGGAAAGCAGGAAATCCTTTCTAGTAAGGATTTCTTAAACACTAAATGCACGGGAATTCTTAAAGTTAGTGAAAATTATCTGTAGTTTGTCGTTTGATACTAATGGAGAAAAAGTTGCTGTTAAAAGTGGTCAGGAATAAATTAAAACTATGAATATCCTTGAGAAATGGAGAAATCAAGTCCATAGAATAAGATTTAAGTTAAAATATAAAAAAGTGAACTCATGAATTAAAGCTGAAGAGAAGGGGAATTAAAAAAAAGCAAAATAGTGGAGCAGTCAGCCACCAGTCTTTGTGGGTAAATGTGAAACTAACATTTGCAGCATAATTGTGGCTTAGTTTAGAGTAAAGGAAAAGGGCAGAGGTTATTTCTTCTGTGAACAATTCTGATTTCTAACCTTTACTGCTGAGTGTGGGGCTCTCTCCATTTAGTAATGTTCCCCATCAGTGAACACTCTGCTTAGAACAATTCCAGATTTCATGCTGATCCTTATTAGCTTTTCATTTCCCTGGGAATTTCTCTCTGACATGAACAATACTTTCCAGTTACAACCTGTTCTGCCATATAAAATATCATGAAGGGCAATAACACTTGTTTATATTTCTCTTCCCCACGTCTTATTGAAAAAGCTACAGGTATTTTTTTTTTCAGATCTTTCTCCAACCTGGTATAAGTTGAATTCCACCATATGAAAAACCAATTTGTCTCCAACTTTTCCATTTCTTGACCATCTTGGAATATAAATTGGTCCAGTCCCTGTCATCTTCCTATGAAATTAAATGTACGTTAGTTTATATCCTGGAGATCGGATGGCATTTTATAGAGTGTTCTATGCCAGGGTGACTTATCATTAGAGGGTCAGTGGTTTGAGAAATTCAAGTCTTATAATAAAAGCTATAATATTATGGCAGGACTTCCCTGGCAACCCTGTCCCTACAAGCTAGGGACAGTTTACTTTATGATTAAAGGAGCTATTGCACTAAAGCCCCACTGCCTGTCCTTGATTGCAGTTCAGGTAAAACATAAAGATGACACAGAACTTATAAAGAATGAGTGGAAGAATATCCTGTTCCCTGAATCCATAAAGCACGTCTCTGAATCCAAGCCTATATCATCTGCCCTTAAATGCATAATGGCTTCTTCAGTTTCCAATCGTCACTGCATTTCTGTACTTTCAAAAAGCTATTGAGATACTTGAGGTATGAAAGATGCTATATAAAACCAAATTTAATTCTGTACTATTCCAGTAATTTGTCTCATAAATACTTCTTGAAGTGGTGAAATACTTTCGGTTATAGAAATAAAACTTATGTATTCATGACCTACATATTATTTCATCTTCTTGGAAGTCAAAGGACTCTTCAGTGTTTATGCTACTGAAATAAATCTGCTATAGGTATTTTTATAAAGGTTGTTAGTACAAGTGACACTGTTGGAACTAGCGCTATTATTTGTTGTATATTTCCTGCAATCACTTTTTATGCAGTTTTCTTAGTTATTTTAAATGAATAGATGCCAGTTTTCCTCACTAATAACTACCTTCATTTCTCTGAAAACTTCATAATTTGATAAATGGTATGCAGTGTTAATGTGATCTGATGGGCAGGAAAAATGCATGGGGGCATGTCAGTCAAAATGGGCTTCAAAATCAGTACTGAAGGGACAGTTGTGAACCCTATACAACTTTGAGACAGGGGCATGGATTTGATGATTACACAAGACCATGTTTCCTCAATGAATCATGCCTTTAAAAAAATATTTTCTCCTACTCTGAGTATGTCTAGTGACAATTATTTTATCTTGCCCCTGTGGAACAGAGAAGACGATGGCACCCCACTCCAGTACTCTTGCCTGGAAAATCCTATGGACGGAGGAGCCTGGTAGGCTGCAGTCCATGCGGTCATGAAGAGTCGAACACAACTGAGCAACTTCACTTTCACTTTTCACTTCCATGCATTGGAGAAGGAAATGGCAACCCACTCCAGTGTTCTTGCCTGGAGAATCCCAGGGACGGGGGAGCCTGGTGGGCTGCCGTCTATGGGGTCACACAGAGTTGGACACGACTGAAGCGACTTAGCAGCAGCAGCAGCAGCCCCTGTGGATATCCTTGCTTCTATCTGGACCCTTAACTGAGAAACGTCACATTTTAGTAACAGTTCAGTTCAGTCGTTCAGTCATGTCCGACTCTGCTACCCCATGAATTGCAGCACACCAGGCCTCCCTGTCCATCACCAACTACCAGAGTTCACTCAAACTCACGTCCATCAATTCGGTGATGCCATCCAGCCATCTCATCTTCTGTCATCCCCTTCTCCTCCTGCCCCCAATCCCTCCCAGCATCAGAGTCCTTTCCAATGAATCAACTCTTCGCATGAGGTGGCCAAAGTATTGGAGTTTCAGCTTTAGCATCGTTCCTTCCAAAGAACACCCAGGACTGATCTCCTTTAGAATGGACTAGTTGGATCTCCTTGCCGTCCAAGGGACTCTCAAGAGTCTTCTCCAACACCACAATTCAAAAGCATCAATTCTTTGGTGCTCAGCTTTCTTCACAGTCCAACTCTCACATCCATTATAAAGGAACTTATTTTCAAACTTTATAGCAATGTGGATTGCTACTTTAACAAAAATGCTTGTTGAAGTAAAAGATAAAGACATTTTGTGGAGTTTCATGTGTAGTGACTTCACTGAGGATTATTTTTGCATCTCTGCACTAGGAAAATCTAATGGTGTGAGAATAAGCCAATTGAATAGGTACTTAAAAGAATAAAATAAAAAAGAGGTTTGTGCTAATCATGAGCCTTTGTGTGTGTGAATGTGTGTGTACATTGGGATTGGTTTATAAACTAGAACAATTTGTCAGGTATCAGGGACTACTATTTTTCTCCACAGTAAAATTACAACAATTTGCAGTATAATATGGAAGACTGTCTTATGATATTCAAATGCAATTAATATTCACCTTTTTCAACTGATAATTTTGAGCCCCTACTGATGCTGGGGGAAAGGGTGTGGGTGTAAATGTATATAAAATATGGACCCTTCCCTGAAAGAATTCACAGTCTAATGAAGATTACATGTTTAAAAATAAAGTCACACTTAGGACTCATCTTTTTTTCAACATTATGTACTAAAATATAGAATAGGATTGTTGAATCTTTTAATGTGCATAATCAGATTTAAAATATCCTTTTTCAAAGGAACCTTAAATGCTTGCTTCTATAAACCTAGTAGCATAGTTTTCACACAATCACCTCAAGGACAACAGAACACTGGCTGTTCTATATGCATAGTATTGGCCTCAAGATCAATAGTAAGGTTGTAAAATGGTTCCACTGGTCTCTCTGGAGATTATTATTTTTCCCTGTAGACTTGGCTAAAGAAAAGAAACTCAGACTTTTGTTAGAAGAGTTCTAGAACAATTTAAGAACTTCTGCTATTAAAATCCCATCTTCATTAAGGAAATCTGACCTACCTAAGGGAGATCTGAATTACTTTAGTGTTGGAGGCGGCATCTTCCAAATACTCAGTTGGTATAACTGACTAAGAAATGAAAGGTAACTCCTGGTTTGGAGAAGAGATGAGAATTGGACTTTTCTAGGAAGTCCAATACACTAGAGGTTAGATCAGGTCAAAGATTTAAAACACATCGAAGACCATGCAGAAGTCACACGCTTTCTTTTTAAAACATATATTTTTTCAATATTGTACATATTACATAGTCATTAGACATTATCTAGAAAATAGGGAAACATAAAAAAGTCACTGACATTTTCAACAACCAAAGATAATCATTATTCATATTAAATCGACCTTTAGAATTATATGCTAATAATCCCTCTTGAGAAAATGTTTCTCATATTTTGTTTATATACAGCAGGGGCAGGGGTCCCCAAACCCTGGGCCACAGACTGGTACCAGTCCATGGCCTGTTAGGAACCAGACTGCAGAGCAGGAGGTGAGTGGTGGGTGAGCAAGAGAAGCTTCATCTATATTTACAGCTGCTCCCCATTGCTCACATTACCACATTATCACAATGTAATAATAATAGAAATAAAGTGTACAATAAATGTAATGCACTTAAATCATCCCAAAACCATCCTCCTGCCACAGTCTGTGGAAAAATTGTCTTTCACAAAACCCATCCCTTATGCTTTAAATGTTGAGGACCACTGATGCACAATATTCATGATTTAAATAATATATCACATCCTACCTTGATATGCCATCGATTTTGCTGTGCTCTGAATTCATGACAGAAAGATATCTTGCTGGTAAAAAAATAATAATGTATATAAAATTCCAATGAGTTCCTAAAAAATTTGAAAATAAACAGAAAATATAAATTTATTTGTTTAAAAACAATTCAATTCCAGGCTTATATTAATCAACAAGAATGCAAAGCAAAAAGACAGTCCAGGCTGAGACAACTGTGTTTAATAATGGGACTGAAGATTTGGAGTTCAGAGATATGAGCTTGAGTCTTGAGTCCACTGAATGACTGTCATTTTGAGAACATTAATGGCTCTTGCTCAGCCTCAATTCCACCATCTGTAAAGTAGGAGAAATAATAATGCTTGCCTAAAAACTTGTGAGAATTAGGTGATATAGTGTACATGGAGTTGTGCTATAAACTTGAAGTTGCTAATTGAATGATGATAGCCCATACTATCGGAGAAGGCAATGGCAACCCACTCCAGTACTCTTGCCTGGAAAATCCCATGGACGGAGGGGCCTGGTAGGCTGCAGTCCATGGGGTCGCTAAGAGTCAGACATGACTGAGCGACTTCCCTTTCACTTTTCAATTTCATGAATTGGAGAAGGAAATGGCAACCCACTCCAGTGTTCTTGCCTGGAGAATCCCAGGGACGGGGGAGCCTGGTGGGCTGCCGTCTATGGGGTCGCACAGAGTCTGATATGACTGAAGCGACTTAGCAACAGCAGCAGCAGCAGCCCATACTATAGTAGTTGAACTTAAAACTTAGCTCTTAAATTTAATCCTTAAAATCGAGTAATAGTTCTACCTGTCATTGCATAGAGCCTAACTTGAAATTAATTCTACCAACAAGACCTGTCTTCCAAGTTAAAAAATTCAGAGGTGGTTTTGATACTCAGATTTAAACATCAGGAAATGCAGGTAACAGCCTTGAATGAAGGTTTACTTTATTTTTCCATAATAATGATTGGTCACACCTTTAAACATATGTACCACTGAATATAGTTTAGTCAATGTAAATAGTGTCAGACTAATTGACATTAGCAATTCCTCATCAGGATAGCTTACACAGTGAAACAGTGAAATGTCCACATGGATGATTGAATTTTTCAATTAATTCTTTTTCATACCTCTCCCAGTCTTGATATAGCAATAGTGAATTCTGCTGTGATCAGATTAGAGTTTGTAGAGTTGAGAAGAGCTACTGATTGTATGAAGTATCTAACATCGGCATCTCTTGTGATGTGGATTATAACATGACATCTGCCCGTGAATAGTACACAGACTAAGTATGAGAGCATTATACTTTCAGACTATCTCTGTGACAATCTCATATTCTCTTTGACAACTCAAATAAATTTGACAAAGACCTAGCCTCAAACCACATTATAAGCCTCTTGAATGGAGGAAATGGGAGGTAATGAGATTTTTATCCTATATCCTTGTATTATGCAGTTGTCACTGTAATCAAAGATTCCAGAAAACTCTTCACGGTGTAATTTAGAAAGTTTACTGTGCTATAGTTGGAGCCAATCGTATAAATAATATCTAAGCTGGGGAGTGCCTTAACCTTCTTTGTGTTTTTGTCAGACTGCCGTTGTTGTAAGCCTACCCTGCACCCATTGGGAGACGCTGTGCTGCCACCTGGTCTCAGAGTTTTCTGCTTCTGGAATGTTATATCAGCTTCTCTAATCTCTCTCAGCCACTTCTTACCAAGGACCTCCCTTATCTGATGGGGCACAAGGAATAATGCCTTTTTTTCCTCAGGAGGTACTGCAAGCCATCTCTTTCTTCTAAGCGCTGTTAATCCTCACTTCTGCCCTTTCAACACTTATCTTTTAACACTAACCAAATACTAAAATTTATAAATAACTTTCAACAACCAATAAATAAGGCTTCTCTTGGCTAAGTGAACAAAAGAAAAAAGTTTATACTGTTCTTTTTTGAGTCATTTTATTCTTTACCATAAGGTTATCATTCAGCTCTGTGAAAGTATCAAAAATGCAAGCTTATTCAAAACTTTCTTCTTCCAGTGAAAGTAAAGTGGCTCAGTCATGTCTGACTCTTTGTAACCCCAGGGACTATACAGTCCATGGAATTCTCCAGGCCAGAATACTGGAGTGGGTAGCCTTTCCCTTCTCCAGGGGATCTTCCCAACCCAGGGATTGAACTCAGGTCTCATGTATTGCAGGCAGATTCTTTGCCAGCTGAGCCACAAGGGAAGCCCAAGAATACTGGAATGGATAGCCTATCCCTCCTCAAGGGGATCTTCCCCAACCAGGGTCTTCTGCATTGCAGGCAGATTCTTTACCAACTGAGCTATCAGGGAAGCCAAGTATGTAACTGTATTCTTTACTTTTTAATTATTCCTCATTGTAGGAGATATAATTTCTGGGATATAATTTTATTGACATTCTTGAAGTATTTTGGAAAGGAAAAGAAATTTACAGGAAAGAATGGTAAATTTATTTACTCAATAAATTTATACAAGACACTTTATTAGGCCCATTCTAGGCACTATGGACACAAAAATGATTAAAACATTTGTCTCTGCCTGAAGCTTTCTTCTTTGGAAGAAAAAAAGATTGTTTAAACAAGAAGATAAGTATGGGTTATGGGAGAAGGCAATGGCACTCCACTCCAGTACTGTTGCCCGGAAAATCCCATGGATGGAGGAGCCTGGTAGGCTGCAGTCCATGGAGTCGCTAAGAGTCAGACATGACTAAACGACTTCACTTTCACTTTCCACTTTCATGCATTGGAGAAGGAAATGACAACCCACTCCAGTGTTCTTGCCTGGAGAATCCCATGGATGGAGAAGCCTGGTAGGCTGCAGTCCATGGGGTCACACAGAGTTGGACACGACTGAAGCGACTTAGCAGCAGCAGCAGCAGCAGCAAGTATGGGTTATATTCAAACATTTGAGGAGCACAGTTATGTTTAGGAAGGTCAGGGAAAGGCTTTTCAGAGGTACAGGAACAGAGGTTTAAATAATCAAAGTCTGGCAGGTAGGAAAAAACAGGGGTAAATTCATTCTTCCCTGGTGACTCAGATGGTAAACAATTCACATGCAATGCGAGAGACCTGGGCTGGATCCCTGTGTTGGGAAGATCCCCTGGAGGAGGCATGGCAACACACTCCAGTATTCTTACTTGGAAAATCCCCATGGACAGAGGAGCCTAGTAGGCTACAGTCCATGGAATTCTCCAGGCCAGAATACTAGAGTAGGTAGACTTTCCCTTCCCAGGGGATCTTCCCAAACCAGGGATTGAAACCAGGTGTCCTTCATTACAGGTGGGATTCTTCACCAGTTGAATCACCAGGGAAGTGAGTGACTAAGCACCACACAGTCATTCTGAGTGCAGAAGGGTGCTATCCTGTGTCTGTTCAAGGAACTGTATGTAAAGTCAAGTGATTGGAGAAGAGACAGACCATCTTATTCATGATCTCATGTGCTGGACAAAGGGGCCTGAATTTTATACAGTGTTTTGACCCAAGAAGTGTTTTATGTCAATGGACATGTATAAAGATATCTCTGGAAATAGGTAAAAGAATAGATGGAGGTGGAACAGTCTCTGCAGGGATATTAGTCAGGACGATAGTACAAAATATAACAGGCTCCGAGGAGTCACATATAGTGGATGAAGAGGTTATAACATAGAAAGACTGAGTAGGAGATATCCATAGTCATAAAGCCAATAGACTGGCATAACTTTTATTTTCAATGACCTTCAAGTCTTTTTGAACATTTATTTATATTTAGAATAGAAAAAGATCATATTTTAAATATGAACTTAATTAATTTCAAACTAAACACTAGGATGAAATTAATTTGATGATCAAAAAGGTAAACATATTATACAGCCTGATTTTCTAAATTATACCTTTGGGACAAAATTCCTAAATGGGATTTTGTAATACAGACCAAGCTTGAAGCTGTTGATTAAATAGATCTTTCTATCTGGGGCTTCATAAGGCTCAGATATACAGCGTGTTTTACTATAATGAGGGAGTAAAACAAAAATAATAACTGAAGATAATGTTAAAAAGTGACAATGTCTCTATTCAACAATATGATGCAAGACAATCAGAAAAAGTAAAGAGGCAAACTAGAGTTTTGTAGAAGGTGTTTATAATACACATATCCAAGAAAGGACTTATATCTTGAAAATATCAAAAGTTCCTATAAACAATAAGATTAAGGCAGACTATGAAATAAAGAAATGGGTTTAAAAATATGAATATGCACAAAAGAGCGTATCAAAATAGTCAATAAATATATGAAAAAGCATTCAATGTCATTAGTTATCAGGTAAATGTAAATTAAAATCACAATTTGAAACCTCTCCAGACCCATCAAAATGGCTAAAATGAAAAAGACAAGATGCTTGGGGCTAGTGCACTGGGACGACCCAGAGGCATGGTATGGGGAAGAAGGAGGGAGGAGGGTTCAGGATGGGGAACACATGTATACCTGTGGTAGATTCATTTTGATATTTGGCAAAACTAATACAATTTTGTAAAGTTTAAAAATAAAATAAAATTTTAAAAAAATTTGACATGATAAGCATTTTTATGAATAATAATAATAAAAAAAAATACAGTGGTTGGCTAGAATCAAACTGCATTTTTAGACCCTTGGATTAGAGTGTAAAATGGGACAGGCATTTGGGAAAACTGTTAGACAAAATCAACTAAGCTAAACACATTCCTACCCTATGACCTAGCAATTCCATTTCTAGGTATACCTACAGAAATGAAGACATATTGTCACCAAAAGTTATATATAAGAGTGTGCAAAGCTGTATTATTCATAATAGGCCAAATCTAGAAACAACATGAATGTTCAGCAGCAGAATAAATAAGTTGTGACATATTTATACAATAGAATGGATATATAAGATGAGCAATGAGAATAAGTGAACTGCAGCTACACACATCATTATTGTTACAAACATAATACTGAATGAAAACATCAGACACAAAAGAATATATATTGTTTGATTCCATTTATTTAAAGTTAAATTATTGCCACAGTAGGAAGTCAACACAGTGATTACTCTTAAGAATTTGCTCAGTTACTATAAGGGGAACAGGGTGGCCTCAGGAGTGCATTCTGATCTGGATGCAATGAATGGATATATTTCCTTTGTGAAAATTCATCACACTATACAGTTACAATTTATGCAAATTTTTGATCTATTTCAATTGTAAGTTTATATTGAGAGTATAAAGGAATATGAATCACCAGATTCTATTATAAACATACAAAAGCCTAATATTGTCATCTTTAATTAAAATCTAAGTTATGTCAACTAAATTTGTTAGTCACTTAAATTGGTCACAGTGACATAATCCATGTAAACCATGTCAGTTTTGAATTACATCCCTTTCTTAATAATATTGTGTGCAATTCTTGAAAGTCAATCTTGTCAAAAATAATTCGTTTTACTTTCTCAAAATCATGAGTACATTGCAGAGGCTTGTCTCCTGATTTTGTGAAACAACTCTCTATTTGATGACATTTAAGAAAATATAGCTTTTTCATTCTAAAACAACACAAAACCTCCCCAGCTCTGTTTTCCTGAGACATTTGTCTCAAAACAAACTAAACAAATCTATTTGATACACAACTGATTTGAAATGGCTCCTATTTCCTCTTCCTCACGGTTTTCTGTGGAATGATTTCCAATGAGTTCATCTCAAATGAGACAGCAATGGCTTCGATAAAGAGAAAAATATGCTCTAATGTGGTCATAGATGCCCTAAAGGCCACATAAAGTCTTCTATACTTATAACTCTTTACAATAACATGATTCAAATTTTATATTCTGATTGGTCTTGACTATTTTAAAACAATAATAGTGTTCCTTTTAGTGCTACTTTGATAAAACCTTACAAAAGATAATCTAACAAGCAATGTAGAAATATAATAGACAATTTGAAGATAAAGATTGATATGGCCTATTTTCTTCTTTTTTCATCCCTTGCCAATCCTTACAACAGAAATCTAGGAAGTTCAGTGACAGAGGATTTGCACCACAGAATCACATCAAATAGAAATTTTATTCCAGTGTTCTTGGGACATATGTCCAGAAAGTCGCATGACCATGACTGCAACATCAGACTTGCCTATTTGCTCTCCCATAGATCCCCTTCAAGAAGTCAACCACTTGAGAGAACATAAGAATAAGCACATTGGGGTTTTCTATTTTTCTATAAAGCCATATACATTTTCCAGGTCTTCTTTCCCCAGTATCATAAATTGAATTCCTCTCAAACCTCCTCAGTTTAGATTGAAGTTTCTTGTTTTGAGAACTTTTATAAAGTCAGAACACTCAGGAGTCAGTGTGTCAGACCCCAAGCAGATCATCTACCCTGTGTCCAGTCATCATTTCTAGTTGTTTTTTATGAAACATCCAACCTCCTTCTCTAAAGACATAACGTTAGAGATGTCTTTAACTAATGTTAGAGATGTCTTTATCTCTAACTAATGCAACTGACTTCAAATGCAACCATATGTAGAGATCTTTATTTCCAGAGTTCCATTTTGTTGTTCAGTCACTAAGTCATGTCTGACTCTTTGCGAGCAACCCCATGGTCTGCAGCATGCCAGGTTCCCCTGTCTTTCACTATGTCCCGGAGTTTGCTCAAAATCATGTCCATTGAGTTGGTGATGCTATCTAACCATCTCATCCTCTGCTGCCCTCTTCTTTTGCCTTCAATCTTTCCCAGAATCAAAGTCTTTTCCAGTGAGTTGGCTTTTCACATCAGGTAGCCAAAGTATCAGAGCTTCAGCTTTAGCATCAGTCCTTCCAGTGAATATGCAGGGTTGATTTCCTTTAGGATTGACTGGTTTGATTTCTTTGCAGTCCAAGGGACTCTCAAGAGTCTTCTCCAGCACCACAGTTTGGAAACATCAATTCTTTGGTGCTAAGCCTCCTTTATGGTCCAACTTTCACATCTGTACATGACTACTGGAAAAACCATAGCTTTGACTTATACGGACCATTGTCAGCAAAGTGATGTCTCTGCTTTTTAACATGCTGCCTCGGTTTGTCATAGCTTTCCTTCCAAGGAGCAAGTGTCTTTTAATTTTATGGCTGCAGTCACCATTCGCAGTGATTTTGGAGCCCAAGAAAATAAAATCTGTCACTGCTTCCACTTGTTCCCCTTCTACTTGCTATGAAGTGATAGGACCAGATGCCATGATCTTAGCTTTTTTTTTTTATTTTTAAACTTTACAATATTGTATTAGTTTTGCCAAATATCGAAATGAATCTTAGCTTTTGAATGTTGAGTTTTAAGCCAGCTTTTCCACTCTCCTCTTTCACCTTCATCAAGAGGCTTTTTAGTTCCCCTTTGGTTTCTTCCATCAAAGTGGTATCATCTGCATATCTGAGGCTGTTTATATATGTCCCAGCAATCTTGATTCTAGCTTATGATTCATCTAGCCTGTATTTCGCATGATTTACTCTGCATATAAGTTAAATAAGCAAGGTGATAATATACTACCTTGACATACTCCGTTCCCAATTTTGAACCAGAGTTCCATAAAGAATTCTGAATTTCTCTAATTGTATCATCCCATCATCTACAATCTTTGCATTAAGATAGTTTTGGTAGTTTAAGCCAATTTTAAAAAGTTATATTTAACCTGTGTCTTAACTTATGTTTGTACTTTCTCCTTGACTTATTGTAGTTTCTGAGAAGACAAGGTTTTAGCTTTTCCTCATGATAAGGAAGGTTTTAGCTTTTCCTCATTAACCCCATCTAGAGTTTAAATGGGCAGGCTGGTAGCATCAAGCCTGGATAACCTTATAAGGGGGATGTTGGTACTGCTACTATCATTTCCAACTTTTCTCAGAAACCAGAAGTGTTTGTGAGAATCATTTCACCTGTACATTACATTTATGCATTGTATGTGTACAGTGCAGAAATGTAGACTCCACGAAGAGCAGAGATTCTGTTCATTTACCTGTCTGGGTTGTAGTATTTCTGATGCTTAAAACAGTGTTCAGCACATGGTAGCTGCTCAAAACATATTTTTTGAGTTCATAAATATTACTGTGTTATGATGTTTGTTCCTTTTGGGCAAGAGAGTGTTTTATATTATACTTTACACAGCATATCATTTGAATGCATATTGCTTTTTGATGAAAATATATGACTGTCTAAACCAGGAACCACAAACTTTTTATGAAGGGCCAGATAGTGAAGAGTTTTGGCTTGTGGGTCTTATGGTCTCTCTTAAAAATATTCAATTCTGCTGCAGTTGTAGCTCAAAAGCAGCCACAGATAACATGTAAATGAATAAATAGGCAGCCAGGTTACCCATCACATGTTTTTGTATGGTCCTTAAGCCAAACAGGGTTTTTAGATTTTTAATTGGTTTTTAAAAAGCAAAAGTCCCATGACACTTGAAAATAATGTAAAATTAAAATTTTATTTTAAATCCCTTATGACTATACAGTGGAAGTGAGAAATAGATTTAAGGGACTAGATCTGATGGGCAGAGTGCCTGATGAACTATGGATGGAGGTTTATGACATTGTACAGGAGACAGGAATCAAGACCATCCCCAAGAAAAAGAAATGCAAAAAAGCAAAATGGCTGTCTTGGGAGGCCTTAAAAACAGCTGAGAAAAGAAGGGAAGTGAAAAGCAAAGGGGAAAAGGAAAGATATACCCATTTGAATGCAGAGTTCCAAAGAATAATAAGGAGAGATAAAAAAGCTTTCCTCAGTGATCAGTGCAAAGAAATAGAGGAAAACAATAGAATGGGAAAGACTAGAGACCTCTTCAAGAAAATTAGAGATACCAAAGAAACATTTCATGCAAAGATGGCTCAATAAAGGACAGAAATGGTATGGACATAACAGAAGCAAAAGATATTAAGAGGTGGCAAGAATACACAGAAGAACCGTACAAAAAAATCTTCATAACCAAGATAATCACAATGGTATGATCACTCACCTAGAGCCAGACATCCTGGAATGTGAAGTCAAGTGGGCCTTAGGAAGCATCACTACGAACAAAACAAGTGGAGGTGATGGAATTCCAGTTGAGCTATTTCAAATCCTGGAAGATGATGTTGTGAAAGTGCTGCACTCAATATGCCAGCAAATTTGGAAAACTCAGCAGTGGCCACAGGACTGGAAAAGGTCAGTTTTCATTCCAATCCCAAAGAAAGGCAATGCCAAAGAATGCCAAACTACCGCACAATTGCACTATATCTCAAATGCTAGTAAAGTAATGCTCAAAATTCTCCAAGCCAGGCGTCAGCAATACGTGAACCATGAACTTCCAGATGTTCAAGCTGGTTTTAGAAAAGCCAGAGGAACCAGAGATCAAATTGCCAACATCCGCTGGACCATGGAAAAAGCAAGAGAGTTCCAGAAAAACATCTACTTCTGCTTTATTGACTATGCCAAAGCCTCTGACTCTGTGGATCACAATAAACTGTGGAAAATTCTGAAAGAGATGGGAATACCAGACCACCTGACCTGCCTCTTGAGAAACCTGTATGCAGGTCAGGAAGCAACAGTTAGAACTGGACATGGAACAACAGACTGGTTCCAAATAGGAAAAGGAGTATGCTAAGGCTCTATATTGTTACCATGCTTATTTAACTTCTATGCAGAGTACATCATGAGAAACACTGGGCTGGAGGAACACAAGCTGAAATCAAGATTGCCGGGAGAAATATCAAAACCCTCAAATATGCAGATGACACCACCCTTATGGCAGAAAGTGAAGAGGAACTCAAAAGCCTCTTGATGAAAGTGAAAGAGGAGAGTGAAAAAGTTGGCTTAAAGCTCAACATTGAGAAAATGAAGATCATGGCATCTGGTCCCATCACTTCATGGCAAATAGATGGGGAAAGAGTGGAAACAGTGCCTGACTTTATTTTTCTGGGCTCCAAAATCACTGCAGATGGTGATTGCAGCCATGAAATTAAAAGACGCTTACTCCTTGGAAGGAAAGTTATGACCAACCTAGACAGCATGTTAAAAAGCAGAGACATGACTTTGCCAACAAAGGTCCGTCTAGTCAAGGCTATGGTTTTTCCAGTGGTCATGTATGAATGTGAGAGTTGGACTATAAAGAAAGCTGAGCACCGAAGAATTGATGCTTTTGAACTGTTGTGTTGGAGAAGACCCCTGAGAGTCCCTTGGACTGCAAGGAGATCCGACCAGTCCATCCTAAAGGAAATCAGTCCTGGGTATTCATTGGTAGTACTGATTTTGTAACTGAAACTCCAATACTTTGGCCACCTGATGTGAAGAGCTGACTCATTGGAAAAGACCCTGATTCTGGGAAAGACTGAGGGCAGGAGGAGAAGGGGACGACAGAGGATGAGATGGTTGGATGGCATCACTGACTCAGTGGAAATGGGTTTGGGTGGACTCCAGGAGTTGGTGATGGACAGAGAGGCCTGGTATGCTGTGGTTCATGGGGTCGCAAAGAGTCAGACATGACTGAGCAACTGAACTGAACTGAAAATTTTATTGAAACATAGGCATACTCATTAATTTTTATGTTGTCTATTAAAGCATTTGGGTTCTACTGGCAGAGTTGAGTAGTTGCAACTGTTAAGTAAATTGTACTGCAGAACCTTTGAAAAATAAGCCTAGAAATGATGAGAAATTTGTCCTCACATTTTCTGATTACAGCAATCTCCATATCTTGAAATGTATAAGAAGTTGAAAACTTCTGATTTGGGGAGTTGAGGTTCCTATAATTAAAGTTAGTAATGACACAAGAGAAAGAATAAGATGTTTTATTCCACACCTGCTGTTGAGAATCTGTAAATATAGTACAACATTCTCAAGTTACTGATAATTAATGATTCAAGAATCAAATGCATAAATGATGTTTCCCAGGTGATGTTCAAGTATCTCATAAATCAATAGGGCTAGGCTTCTCATCTCTCTATCAACTTTACAACAACTCTTTACAACAGAAATTGAAATTATTCATTTTTATCCTCCTGAACAGTTGAAAGTGCTAATGAAAAAAATCTAGAAACTGTGTACATCAGTTGATCAAGTATTGGCCATAGATTAGCTAAAGGATTACCTATAATAAAGATTACCTATAAACTGTAAATATCAAATAAGCATTACTAAGTCCACTGGAAAAAAGTAGACTAATGTATGTTTCTCAACAATTATAAAATACTGTTAGATGAAATATTTCCAAGGAATACAAAAAGTGATCTTTTTCCAATTTGAATACAAGCTTCACAAGAACAGGCCCTATAAAATTTAATGAAAAAATTAATGAATGATGCTCATGAAGCCACTCATTCATTCGTTTATTCATTCAAGCATTTGATCAACAAATATGCTCTGATGGCTATTTTGCACTAAGTGCTGTGGGCACACAAAGATAGATGAGAAACTGTCTCTGCCCCTCAGAAACATTTCAATTGGATAGATATAATTAATAAAAGTGAATCTAATGAAAGGTTTTAATATTAACTTACAATAGAAGGCATTTGAAAGCAATGCCTTTTTAAGTACCTAATTAGTAATACAGGAAATAAAAGCTGGGACAGTTGTGGGGAAGAAAGGATCCCTGAGATCTCACGTGGTTGGTGAAGTCTTCCGCATAGAGAAGAGGCTTACAAAGGAATTTCAAGGATAAATAAACACCCAGTAAATATTGGATGCATAAATAAATAACTCTTAGGAATTTACAGAGCTGTAAAGAAAGGACACAGAATGTAAAATTGCCAGCTTTCTGGACCCTGTACCTAGATCCAACCAGGAAGTTCAAGGCAAACAAATATCCACCTGGTGGCAGAAGTCATCAGTTCTGCCCTCTGTCCACCTGTCTCCCACTCCTGACTGAGCCTTGAGTGTACAGATCACAGGTTAACCTGAACACAGTAGGGTCCTGAACAGAGGCAGGGAAAAGGAACATAGGATTCTCTCTGAAAGCTCAGACCCTTTAACATGTAGAAAGATAACTGTTCACAGTAACCCTCAATGGTTTCTGACAAAAGGTAGGAGTCAGTTACAACTTTCTACCAAAACAATGACCAGAAGAAGGATGCTTCGTGTTGTCCTGGAACTGCCACACCTTTTCTAACCATGGCTAGTTCCCATGACCCTGGTTTACTGCCCCTGCAATTTTAAAAGGCTGCTATGGTTGTACCATATGAGGTTAAAATGTCTAACTATTTAATAACAGCTAATTTTTCCCTTGTTACTTAGAGAAGATAAAAAGAAGCATATAATATCCAGTTTTTTTTATAAAAGTGATTTTAAACAAAGTATTTTCAAATATTTCATATTTGAATGTTCATATAACAAGAGGAATTACTATTAATATTTGCTAATGCATTTGTATACAAGTGATTTTTTTTCAAGGTAAATAATGGAAATGTGTTTCCTAACACGGTAAATGAACACCTATAGTTTTTATGATTCAGTTTCTTTTATAGGATATAATAGTCAGCAATTAAAAAAAAATACTGACATACATGTACTCATTTTGGTTACCATTTGACATATTTACCAAATGTCAACCATGTGCTAAGTATGGAGAATCTACAGTGTTGTATAATTTAGATTCCCATCTTCAAGGATCAGAAAGTATAAAATATATGGGCAGGATAAAACAGTCTTTTGTAATTTTGCAGTATTTTTCCTCTCTGGATTGTCTTTTTTTGTAAATGCTTGTCTCTGTTTGTGTTCTTAGTAGTTTATTAACATATATAACAATTTGAGTTACCTCTTGGCATATTTACCAAATACCTGTGCTTCCATGGAAGTATTCAATAATAGATAATATAGATTCTCATCTTCAAGGAGCTAAAAATCTAATATAGGTAATAATATGCATTCAGATACCTATGCTACTGAGCAGAATGGGAATCCTTACCAAAAAAAAAAAACTGTGATCACTAAAAGTAAAAGCCAGTTCTATTACTATTGCACTGACCTCTGCTCGTCTCCCCAGCCTCAGTTCATGCACTTGTGCTCATCAGAGTCCACTAAGTTCTTTTGATACTGAGAGTCAGAACTGACACATTGTCATTTCTCTCAGGTCATTGACCAAAGCAAGTCTCATAGCTGAACCAAAGTCATGAGAGACAGAAGTACATACTACCCACAGTGGGAGGCTCTGAAAAGTACATGGCAAAGGGTATAGGTACAGGGAGGGTAAAGAACTGGGCCAGTAATACAATCACCACACCAGACTATGTGTAAATTTATACGATCGTGTGTCCTTATTCCGATGCTTTTCTGTACTTTGCCACACTGATTTCAAAATAGCTCTTATCCTCATATTACTTCTGAATAACTGTTGATCACACAGCACATTGGTCATGTGGTTGACTACAGTTCCAGACAGTGCTGCGCATTTTGCCAGGAAAAAGGGTATTATGACGTCACGTGTATGATAATGATTTTGGACCTATGTCTCCTATATTCGACTAGAGGTACCTGGAAACATGTTTTCTGAGAACCATTCATTTGTGATAACCTGAAGAGCCTCACCTAGACCTCTGTAGATAGTGAGCACTCTATAAATGCTATCTCTTAACTGACTGCTTTATCCCATTTCAGAAGATAGGTGACCAGTATGTTTCCATGATTCTGCTCATATGGAAGCACTAATATTCAAAACCTCACTAAGCTGCTCACCCGCATCAACTAGGCTGGTTGGGTTTGTAGGGCCTGTCAAATTCAGACACAGTAAGATTTGAGACCTACCTTCCTAGCAACTCCAGGCCATGTTGATTACTATTGGTACCCAAGCCCCCCTGAAATGGTAAGGGTCTAAAGGATTCATTAGTATCCTTTTCTGAATAAAATCCTTATCTAAGAGTCTTGTAACAACTGCATTTTTAAAAAGTAGTAAGAATTGATCTCAACATGTAAATTATTATAGATTTTTTTTCATATATCAGAGACCAGCTATATTTTTGTGTGATGGAAATAAATATAAAATATATTTTAGAAATAGATCTCTAATACAAATAGAGTCATATTCACCAAATAGCAACCACTTTATTGCTTAATCACAGGTCCTGATTGTTGGCAGTTAGTCCAGAATTATACCAGGACAAGTAATGCTCATGAAAATTTACTGATAATTCAGTATTTCTCAGTCAGTCAGTTCAGTCATTCAGTCGTGTCCAACTCTTTGTGATCCCATGAATCACAGCACGCCAGGCCTCACTGTCCATCACCAACTCCCAGAGTTCACCCAAACTCATGTCCATCAAGTCAGTGATGCCATCCAGCCATCTCATCCTCTGTAGTCCCCTTCTCCTCCTGCCCCCAATCCCTCCCAGCATCAGGGTCTTTTCCAATGAGTCAACTCTTCACATGAGGTGGCCAAAGTGCTGGAGTTTCAGCTTCAGCATCAGTCCTTCCAATGAACACCCAGGACTGATCTCCTTGAGGATGGACTGGTTGGATCTCCTTGCAGTCCAAGGGACTCTCAAGAGTCTTCTCCAACACCACAGTTCAAAAGCATCAATTCTTTGGTGCTCAACTTTCTTCACAGTCCAACTCTCACATCCATACATGACCACTGGAAAAACCACAGCCTTGACTAGACGGACCTTTGTTGGCAAAGTAATATCTCTGCTTTTCAATATGCTATCTAGGTTGGTCATAACTTTCCTTCCAAGGAGTAAGTGTCTTTTAATTTCATGGCTGCAATCACCATCTACAGTGATTTTTAGCAGTTGTGTTTATTAGCTAACAAAATGTGTTAATTTACTTGTAGAATAAGGTGCAATATATTTTGGCACTGAGTCACTCAAAAATATTTAGTACCTAGTGGGATATGACACGGTGGTGGGTAGTGTAGGTGAAACAGTGGTAGACGACACATGACACCAATTCTCAATCGGATAACAAACCAGGGAACAGAACAATGCAGGAAACACTAAATTTCCTAAGAAATGAACAGAGGTGCTGAGGAAATCTACACAAGGAAAACTAAGAATCTCTCAGTCAGCATCCTATTTAGGACCTTTAATGAAGCATGGTAAGGTAAGAATATGGCATCTGTGTTGAGTGGAGTATTGAGTGGGTTTTAAAATTTATTGAGAGAAAAGGTAACATAATGAAATTCCATTCAAGTCCTCGAAACTCAACCAATAAATTATAGTCATACTTCACACTTCTGCTCCTTCCTCCAAAGTTACTTTTCCTACCACCCTTTCTCAATTTTTTGCTTCTGTAAAATGAGCTGATCTTCTAATATACAGTGCCCTACTCAAAATCAATTACAGCCCTGTATAGTGCTTGAAAGACATGATTAATTGAAGTGATTTGGAGAAGAATAAAAGCAGTGATAGAAAATGGAATCAGGAGTAAAGTTTCCAGAAAATGGAAATTGGGGATTTGTTCACTTGAAAAAGTCTGTAGGGGAATTTTACTTTTAGCGTGAATTTGAGGCTATGAATAGTGAACATCTAGCTATTTGCTGGTTAGAGCAGGACAAAAAGAAACATAGTCTAGCTAGGCACATAAGTAAGCACCTATCCACATGTGTTCCTACCTCTACAGCCTACTCTTCCTGTGTACATACCAAAAACAGCCCAGGTTTCCATGCATCATCAGTAGCCAGGGACACCTGCCCATATTCTGCATCAGCATATTCAGATTCCAGCCATAATAGCATCCAGGGGGACAAAATGCTCTCTCAAGAGTACCTGGCCCCATTTCACTTGTGACAGTCTCTACAAGATGTCTAGGCTCCATTGACAATTAGAATTATGACCTTGGATTGAAACTAATTCATCACAGTACCCTAATCCAGGGCCTTGTTTTGTCTGTTGCTCCAAACCAGTACAAAATACTATTGTGCCTACGTACTTTTTCAATATAAAAACCCTTTACAAACCCTTTACTTTATTGCCCTAAAAGTAGTTCTTCATCCTCCTTTTCCTTGGGATAAGAAAGCAATTATATCTCTTTAGCGAGTTTATTAATATGCAAAGTAATTTTTCAGCACCACAAAGGGTGCTAGGATTCATTACATTTGAAGTATCATTATAATCTGATAGAAATGCTTCACAATATTCTAGGAGTTGGGATATAAGTACAGATGTACCTTTCAAAGAAGCAGTTCTAAATACATCTGCATAAGATCCAGTAATTCTTGGTACAAAACTTAATAACAGATCTATGAATACCTGTTATTTTTTTCATTTGTACACCACTAAGCTCAACAGACTTTGACTCAGGGTGTATAAACTGTATTTATGCATTCTCTTATCTATTCAAAGGGCATACATAGAGTGATCTTACAGTATTACTATTGCAACTCTCAACAAACATAGTTTGGTAGGTAGCTGGTTTGATGGAGAAGGCAAAGGCAACCCACTCCAGTACTCTTGCCTGGAAAATCCCATGGATGGAGGAGCCTGGTAGGCTGCAGTCCATGGGGTCGCTAAGAGTTGGACACGACTGAGCAACTTCACTTTCACTTTTCACTTTCATGCATTGGAGAAGGAAATGGCAACCCACTCCAGTGTTCTTGCCTGGAGAATCCCAAGGATGGTGGAGCATGGTGGGCTGCCGTCTACAGGGTTGCACAGAGTCAGACATGACTGAAGTGACTTAGCAGCAGCAGCAGCAGCTGGTTTGAGCCATGGATTGGCAGCTTTTGGTAATAGAAGTAGATGAAAGAACCAGGTCCATCAGATCATGCAGGTCCTGTGAGAAAGTATCTTCAGATAAAAGTTTATTGACAATAGTGAGAATTCTTAAGAAACCTCTGAAAGGCAGTGTCGCTTCAGGAAGTGTGTGTTCATTATAGATTGTCTTTCTTGACTTGAAAAAAGAAAAATCATACTTCTTTTTCTCGATGCCTGACTTAGAGAGCGCTCCTTGCTGGAAATTTACCATGAGCACTAAGGATACCTCAAACAAACCTTCTAGGCATATCTAATACAAACACAAATTCAGGCAGTTAATTTTCTTGGGGCAGTTAATTACTGATAAATACAGTGTGTATGTATGCACTATGTGCCTACTCAGTTGTGTCCAACTCTTTGCGACCCCGTGGACTGCAGCCTACCTACCAGGCTCCTCTCTCCATAAATTTCTCAGGCAAGAATACTGGAGTAGGTTTCCATTTCCTACTCCAGGGGACCTTCCTGACCCAGGGATTGAATCCTATGTCTCCTGCACTGACAGGCAGATTCTTTACCACTGTGCCATCTGGGAAGCCTAATGATGAATGGTAGTCAACTAATGGTTAATGATACTTTTCTCTTTCCAAAGAGTTCATGTTCAATCTGACTTTTCCTTCTCCCCAGTTTTCCCAACATTACTTGGCCAAAAAAGGTCCATCTAGTCAAGGCTATGGTTTTTCCAGTGGTCATGTATGGATGTGAGAGTTGGACTATAAAGAAAGCTGAGCACAGAAGAACTGATGCTTTTGAACTGTGGTGTTGGAGAAGACTCTTGAGAGTCCCTTGGACTGCAAGGAGATCCAACCCATCCATCCTCAAGGAGATCAGTCCTGGGTGTTCATTGGAAGGACGGATGTTGAAACTGAAACTCCAATACTTTGGCCATCTGATGCGAAGAGATGACTCATTTGAAAGGACCCTGATGCTGGGAAAGATTGAAGGCAGGAGGAGTAGGGGAAGACAGGATGAGATGGTTGGATGGTATCACCGACTCAATGGACATGGGTTTGGGTTGACTCTAGGAGTTGGTGATGGACAGGGAGGCCTGGTGTGCTGCGGTTCATGGGATCGCAGAGTCAGACATGACTGAGTGACTGAACTGAATTTTCCCAAAAACAGAATATAAAATACATAGATGAGCATAACCATTCCCAAAAACAAAGTGGACAGATAGTTTGTAAATATTCTCAAGAAATTTAGCACAGAATCACTTTAGTTTCTTGACTCACTGATATATTAGCTTTTTTAAAAATTAACATGAATTATGTGATCATTGTTTTATATATATGAGACTTCATCAGTTGTATCATCATCTTTTGGATACCAGTTTTATTAAGATATAACTCACAGCATACAATTCACCTATTAAAAGTGTACAATTTTATGTTTTTAGTACAGTTGGTCCTTGAATAATGTAGGGATTAGGGTGGCAAATCCCCACCCAACTAAAAATTTGAATATAAATTTAATATTGGTCCTTTGAATCCCTGCTCTGCATCCACAGAGTCAACCAACCACACGTCATACAGTACTGATTGAAAAAAATCTGTGTATAAGCTAACCCATGCAATTCAAACCCATATTATGCAAGAGCCAACTGAATATGTGTCCACAGTTGTGCACCCATCCCCACAATCAATTTTAGAACATCTTTAGCATTCATAAAAGAAACCCTGTACCTCTAGCTATCACCCCCCCTACACATACCTCCCATCCTTCTCAGCCCTAATCAAACACTATTCTTTCTGTCTCTGTATGCTTGTCTGAAAAGTGAAAGTAAAACTCGCTCAGTCATGTCCGACTCTTTGCAACCCCATGGACTATTTCTTCCCTGAAATTCTCCAGGCCAGAACACTGGAGTGGGTAGACTTTCCCGTCTATAGGAGATCTTCTCACCCCAGGGATAGAATCCAGGTCTCTCACATTGCAGGTGGATTCTTTGACCAGCCATTGAAACAGGACTTATTTCTAACTTATTGTCTCATTACTGATTCAACAACCTCAATATGACTTCAATTTTTAAAAAGGTATTTCACTAAAAATATTTTTTACTAAAACATATTTTCAGTGGCTTCTATTTGCCTATGAAGTTGTTTTGGAATATAGAGACCCGCCATGATTATTACCAGTAACAACAAACATTTAAGCTTGCAGAGAAAGACAATCTCTCTGTCTGCCATGTACACTGGGTACCAGGAGCTATATTTCTTTATTACACAGAGAAGATTTTGGCAGTGTGGGGCACAGTGATTGGTGTCCCCTTTGAAGATTTCTTAAAAGCAACTGCTAAAACTTATGTCTCACTTGGACTATCACTATGGACTCCTAATTCATCCCTCTAGCTTCCCACATTGCCTCATCTCAATCTATTCTCTCCCACAAAAAGCCTGAGTGATATATTTAAAACTTGTCACTCCTCTGGTCAAAGTCCTCCAATAGTTTCCTGTCTCACTAAAAATAAAATCCAAAGTTCCCTGTATATTATTGTCCCTAGTTCTATAACCCTATCTCTTGCAATCACTCTCTCACTGGACTCTCCTACTGTACTCCAGCCATTCTGACTTACTGCTGTTTTTAAAAACACCAAGTATGTGCCTACCTTGGGGCAATAGGACTAATTGGTCCCTCTGTTTAATACAATTTTGCCTCAAATATTTTGATGGCCCATATTGTTATTTTATTCAAATCTCTGGTCAAAAATCTCCAAATTCCTGATCATACATAAAATATTACCCTTCCCTTCCACTCACTTTCTATTCCCTTATTCTATCTTCTTAACACTTGTCACCACCATCTGACATTTTTTATCCCCTTCCCTGCCCACATGTAAGTTCCCTGATAGAAAGAAACTTGTTTGTTCACTGCTGAATCCCTAGTGTTTAAGTTGTACTGGGATAATAGTAGGTAATTAACAAATGTCTGTTGAATGAAAGGATGAATGAATGAATATAGATGATTAATTGGACAAATGGGTGAATGAATGAAAGGGAAGAAATATCGATCCTCTTCCCTTCAGATAAAATACCTCCAAAACAGAAGTATGGAATTTCTATAGGCTCTTTTATTTTTTCTGAGTACAATTCAAAATGATTACCTCTATTTTTAGGGCTTCAATTAGCCTTCAGCCCTAAAATTATTTCTGATATGGTGTAATATGAGTTGGTAGGTAAAAAAGAAGGCCTGATTTGATTTCAACCTGAAGAAAACTTGGAAAGATTTACAAGACAAGAGAGGTTTCTAATCCAGACAAGCTAACTGCAAGCCTGGTTTTAGAGCTGGTATTTTATAGTCACTGGATGAAATATTAGAAGCAATGAGGAAGCTTGACCACCAATGTTCTATAGCAGGGTCTTGGGTAGACATTTTTCATTTCTTCTTCCATTAGTGCATGTTTCACTAAAAAAATTGGAAGATTATAGCCACTTTTCACTTTATTCAAACTGAATTTTTGTGTACTTTAACATTAAATAAACTGGATTCATGATTCATGCTGCTGCTGCTGCTAAGTTGCTACACTCGTGTCCAACTCTGTGCGACCCCATAGACGGCAGTCCACCGGGCTCCTCTGTCCATGGGATTCTCTAGGCAAGAATACTGGAGTGGGTTTCCATTTCCTTCTCCATTCATGACTTATAGCTGCATCATATTTTCAGATACATTTTATTTTCTTTGAAATAAAATCTTTGAAATTTTTTGAAATAAAATCCTTTGAAATCAGTATCCGTGGGTTTTGAGTACATTTAAACAATGCCAGGTAGCATTAATGGTGAAGAACCCATCTTCCAAGGCAGGAGATGTAAGACATGTGGATTCAGTCCCTGGGTTGGGGAGATCCCTGGAGAAGGAAATGGCAACTCAGTCCAGTATTCTTGCCTGGGAAATTCAATGGACAGAGGAACCTGGTAGGCTACAATTGACAGAGTTGCAAAGAGTCAGACATAACTGAAGTGACTTATCATGCAAACAATCCAGGGAATATGAACCTATTGCCTGATTACAAAAAAAGCAACTGATTCTATTTTTATTCTTATATGAAGACTCACAGCTATAAGAAAGGTACAAAATACACCATTCATGAAAGTTTATTAAAATGTGTGACTTATACACTCTCTGTGTTACTGAGTTAAAATTTGAATGTTTTATAAGCAATTCTGTGCTATAAACTTTGGCACATCCAGATAATCTAAAAGTTTTAAAGTGAAAATGCAGCATATCTATTTTAACTACAAACTTTTCAATTCCACTGAAAAAAAATCTAAAACATGAAATTTCATTTTAAATATCAACAAGAAAAAAAAGGCACCCAGCTGAGACCCAAGATCAAAAAGCAGTGAGCTGCAGAAGAAGTTATTAAGGCAAAACCCAGGAGAGGGAGCCAGAATAGGAAAGGAGCTGAGGTCCAAATGAGACCAAAGAGTCAAAAACAGAGAAGAAAATATCTTTGAATCAGGCATGCATCCATGCATGCCAAGTTGCTTCAGTCTGACTCTGTTCGACGCTATGGACTGTACAGCCCTCCAGGCTCCTCTGTCCATGATATTCTCCGGGCAGAAATACTGGAGTGGGTTGCCATGCCCTCCTCCAGGGGATCTTCCCAACCCAGGAATCAAAACCACGTCTCTTACATCTAATCTGCATTGGCAGGCAGGTTCTTTACCACTAGGGCCACCTGGGGAGACCTTGAAAAAGGCATCAGAAGCTCCAATGGCTAAAGATTGATAGAAAATTTTCATTATTCAGAAATGAGTTGTCCAAGGGGAACAGAAGGCCCCTTTGAAACTGCAGTACTGGTCATAAACAGTGGCCCTGAAGGGGTAGGAGAGGTGAGATCTGGCGCTTGTGTCGCGTTTACTTGTGCCTTCGCTTTACCCGCCCTTCCAGGCAGTTAGCATTCCCTGAAGAGAGACCAAAACCAGGGCTGGCAAAGGGCCTTGAACCTTGTAGACATGCAACGCATATCATGGAATAGTAAGTATAAATTATTCTCCCAGTGAATCCTTCATAAATAAGCAAGGGTAACCCACAAGGATCTTTTCACTTGAGAACAAAATCAGTTCAGTTCAGTCATTCAGTCGTGTCTCTTTGCGACCCCATGGACTGCAGCACGCCAGGCCTCCCTGTCCAACACCAACTCCCAGAGTTTACTCAAACTCATGTCCATTGAATCAATGATGCCATCCAACCATCTCGTCCTCTGTAAGCCTCTTAAATATTTCTCTTACAGAATCACTTTGAGCTGAAAGAAAAGACAAAGTTTCCATGGGAAGAATATTTTGGGAAAGTTTTAAGCACTACAAAACAGTGTGTGTGTGTGTGTGTGTGTGTGTGTGTGTGTTTGTGTGTTTTAAATAGAAAGGCCTTTTCAACCATACCATAGTATGTCATCCCTACCAAGATGTTACAATTGCTGCCATTTGTCTGGCTGAAGGATAATGAAGTATGGATAGATCAGGGAATGGCCAGAGAGCTCCCAAAGTGAGAGCAAAATGGTATGCACAGCACAGTGGACCTAACAGGTGGAGAAAACCTCCCATGAATGGCTTTCTAGACAGATTGTCTG
Organism: Bubalus kerabau; assembly: GCF_029407905.1. NCBI lineage: Eukaryota > Metazoa > Chordata > Mammalia > Artiodactyla > Bovidae > Bubalus > Bubalus kerabau. The sequence goes on from NC_073629.1 coordinate 74,250,669, forward strand.
AGAGGCCACAGGCTCTGCATGATTTGGCTCAAGTCACTAACAAAAAGAAGTTTTACTCAGCCCATCTTTCATTAATAAGGATTTCATTGTAGAGCCAGATCTCCTGGAATGTGAAGTCAAGTGGGCCTTAGAAAGCATCACTACGAACAAAGCTAGTGGAGGAGATGGAATTCCTGTTGACCTATTTCAAATCCTGAAGGATGATGCTGTAAAAGTGCTGCACTCAATATGCCAGCAAACTTGGAAAACTCAGCAGTGGACACAGGACTGGAAAAGTTCAGTTTTCATTCCAATCCCAAAGAAAGCAATGCCAAAGAATGCTCAAACTACTGCACAATTGCACTCATCTCACACGCTAGAAAAGGAATGCTCAAAATTCTCCAAGCCAGGCTTCAGCAATACGTGAACCATGAACTTCCTGATGTTCAAGCTGGTTTTAGAAAAGGCAGAGGAACCAGAGATCAAATTGCCAACATCCGCTGGATCATGAAAAAAGCAAAAGAATTCCAGAAAAACATCTATTTCTGCTTTATTCACTATGCCAAAGCCTTTGACCGTGTGGATCACAATAAACTGTGGAAAATTCTTCAAGAGATGGGAATGCCAGACCACCTAACCTGCCTCTTCAGAAACCTATATGCAGGTCAGGAAGCAACAGTTAGAACTGGACATGGAACAACAGACTGGTTCCAAATAGGAAAAGGAGTATGCCAAGGCTGTATATTGTCACCCTGCTTATTTAACTTCTATGCAGAGTACATCATGACAAATGTTGGGCTGGAAGAAGCACAAGCTGGAATCAAGATTGCCGGGAGAAATATCAATAACCTCAGATATGCAGATGACACCACCCTTATGGCAGAAAGTGAAGAAGAATTAAAAAGCCTCTTGATGAAAGTGAAAGAGGAGAGTGAAAAAGTTGGCTTAAAACTCAACATTCAGAAAACGAAGATCATGGCATCTGGTCCCATCATTTCATGGAAAATAGATGGGGAAACAGTAGAAACAGTGTCACACTTTAATTTTTTTGGCTCCAAAATCACTGCAGATGGTGACTGCAGCCATGAAATTAAAAGACACTTATTCCTTGGAAGGAAAGTTATGACCAACCTAGATAGCATATTGAAAAGCAGAGACATTACTTTGCCAACAAAGGTCCGTCTAGTCAAGGCTATGGTTTTTCCAGTGGTCATGTATGGATGCGAGAGTTGGACTGTGAAGAATGCTGAGTGCCGAAGAATTGATGCTTTTGAACTGTGGTGTTGGAGAAGATTCTTGAGAGTCTCTTGGACTGCAAGGAGATCCAACCAGTCCATCCTCAAGGAGATGAGTCCTGGGTGTTCATTGGAAGGACTGATGCTAATGCTGAAACTCCAGCATTTTGGCCACCTCATACAAGGAGTTGACTCATTGGAGAAGACTCTGATGCTAGGAGGGATTGGGGGCAGGAGGAGAAGGGGATGACAGAGGGATGAGATTGCTGGATGGCATCACCGACTCAATGGACATGAGTTAGAGTGAACTCCAGGAGTTTTTGATGGACAGGGAGGCCTGGCATGCTGCAATTCATGGGGTCGCAAAGAGTCGGACACAACTGAGCGACTGAACTGAACTGAACTGAACTGAAGGATAAGGATGCAATCCACTGAGCATTTGAATTGAAAATGAAATGCAATTTAGACTTTGCATGTCTTCAAGTTCTTTTTTGGCCTTAAATTTACCTTAATAACAATAAAAACTGCTATAGTACATAGTGATGTATATTCCTGACCTGGAAAATAATTCATTTAAATATTGGGTGGTACTTTTTTCCTTCTTTAGACATAGATTGTTCAGTGAATCTAAGTTCATTGGAAATAGCATGGCTATGCTTGCCAGTATCAACAATTCTAGTCAATGTGGTTTGTGAAAAAAATTCTAAAACTACCCAGATGTTACCTCTGAATCATAGAACCAAAAAATTATGTGTTGATCATACCAAGGTTTTTCCTTACTTCATACTGATTTGTAAACAGAAGTCTTAAAAATGCTTTATTGCGTGTATGTGACAATGATTTTTAAGTATCCTTTTTTTCTTAGAAAAACTCTGAAGGTAGTTTTGTTTGCTTGTTTTTAATGGCAAATCTTACTCTAAAATTTTTTAACTTTTATATTTTGGGCTTAGATCCCTGAGGGGCAGCAAGTAACATGGTTATGAGCAAAGATCTTAAAAATTACACAAACTATGTTAAAACAGATCTCCCATGCTTATGTGAATCAGTCTTCCCTATCTAGGAAATGGGGAAAATATGAACTATTGGGAAGATTAAATAATTTTATATATGTGACATTTTTAGAACAATATTTAAACATAATAGGTATTATTTTCTTCGAAGTCCCAGAGATACCCATCTATGCAAATTATTCCTTCTCCTTTAGCTGTGTATTTCACTGACAGCTCACTGGCAATATGGCCTCAGCATTTGAAATTATTAAAGCTCACATTCAGGGCCTTACTCTGACAGCTGTTTTGTGGATAAAGGCAAGTCTTATTTCTGCGAAGCTTTGGTTTGAACACTGTTACTGCACATATGTCATTTAGGATGGGACTGAACACAGACTGCGTTTACAGCAGGAGTGAAAACCTTCAGCCTGCAGGTTAATTATGCACCTAGTTTAATGTCATCTAGCCAAAAGGGCAAGCACCAAAAGCTGGTGTTGCCATTCATATCTTAAGCTGTGAATACACAAGAGGGCACTTGCAGTCTTTCAGAGCATTACCCTATAAACACATATGCTGTGGCTATCCCCTCTCTACTCATAATAATATTTCTTCATGTCCCTTTGACCTTTCAATAAGTGTCTACGTGTGTCTCTAAATCATTGGTATATATGAGGTGTGTGTGTTCCTCAGCTGTGTCTGACTCTTTGTGACCCCATGGACTATTCTCTAGGCCAGAATACTGGAGTGGGTTGCCTTTCCCTTCTCCAAGGGATCTTCCCAACCCAGGGATCAAAGCCAGATCTCCTGCATTGCAGGTGGATTCTTTATCAGCTGAGCCACAAGAAAGCCCATTGTTAGTGTTACCTGTGTGTTATGTATGGCTACATAATTCCCTTTAAGTACATCTCTTACTATTATTTATCCTACTGTCTTTGTTGGCCATTCTCTTTGTATGGCTCATACCACATCTAAGTGCAAAACACTTTCTTTAATCTCTTTACATCATTGAATGTCTATCACTTACAATTCTAGAGTTAGAATGGAGTTAGAATGGAGTATTAATTTATTTTACAGTTGACACAATTCATTAATATAGAACCACAGTTTATCTTTGTTTGCTTACTGAATTACTCAACAAACATTTAACTATCTACTGTATTCCAGGAACTGGAGTTTGTTTTTATTATTCTCATTTTTAAAGGATGAATGGAATACTATGCATTTTTACTGAGTGAATCATAGCTAGTAATTTAAATGTCTTTAAACCTATTGAGGGCTTCCCTGGTGGCCCAGTGGTAAAGAATCTGCCTGAAATGCAGGAGAGACAGGTTTGGTCCCTGGGTCAAGAAGATCCCCTGGAGAAGGAAATGGCAATACAACTCTAGTATTTCTTACCTGGGAAATCCCATGAACAGAGGAGCCGGGTAGGCCACAGCCCCTGGGATCACAACAGTTGGAAACAACTTAGCAACTATTGAGTCCTTGGTCAGCTTATCATAGAAAATGTAAAGGATCTCTTCCTTTGCTCTAAACACAAAGTAAGAAATTACCAGTGAAAGAATATAGGATTAGATATATATTTATGAAAAGATTAAGCTGCTGCTGCTGCTAAATTGCTTCAGTCATGTCCGACTCTGTGCAACCCCATAGACGGCAGCCCACCAGGCTCTCCTGTCCCTGGGATTCTCCAGGCGAGAACACTGGAGTGGGTTGCCATTTCCTTCTCCAATGCAGGAAAGTGAAAAGTGAAAGTGAAGTCGCTCAGTCGTGTCCGACTCTTCGCGATCCCATGGACTGCAGCCTACCAGGCTCCTCCGCCCATGGGATTTTCCAGGCAAGAGTACTGGAGTGGGGTGCCATTGCCTAAAGATTAAGCTATGTTAGTGCAAATAAATGTAAATCCATAATAGGAATGAACTTAACCCATTAACCTTAAAATCAAAGATTTTTCTTCTTTAGATCAACTGAAGAAAGAGAACAGTCCATTCTTTTGGCAGGGTTATTGACACAAGATGCTTGTGCAGTCTGGCTCACAGTCTTTGACTTCTCTCACACAGAGAGCAGATTGCCCATGCAGGGGGCTTCTGTGATTATAAGGACAATGGTCTCTGAGTTTGGACCCAACTAGTTGCATGTACTTCTGTGTCTTTGAAATCTCAATACTGAGCATCTAGATGCAGACATTTTAAGGGTGCTAACAGAATAAACATCTGTTATTCAGGCAGTGAGTCTAAATAGGCTTAAAGGAGATAGATAAGAAGCAGAGCAAGCTAAGGAGTAGATGAAGAAGAACATGGCTGCTGTGTGAGCTTCCTGCTCCTCGATGGCATCTCTTTGATATGGGATTTTCAAAGCAGGTGCTATTTTTATTGCAATCACATTGTCACACACCATTATGAGGAAGCAATTAAGCCCATAATAAGTTAAGAGGTGATGTTTTGTATTTTTTTTTTTAATCTCACACAACTGTTGATTTGTTAGCTTTTGAAAATAGATAGGAATTTTTCAATTACACCCTGCAAAATACCTTTTTTTCATTCTGAGTGTTTGAAAAGCAAATGTATCTTGGATCCAGTGCTTTTGTGTTTACAAATCTGGATATGATTTAGTAAGCTTTAAAGAGATAGCAAATGCATAGTAAGGAAATCAGATTTACATAATTTTCTGCTTGCTTACAGAACACAGCAGTTGAGATTATCTTTTACATTTGGCAAGACTGTTTTAATATGGTAAGATGAAATACCACCTACAGTACACTTGATCTTGCTAGTTTGACTTCTTAAAATAAATTATGGGCTGATTTGTCATAGTGACTTTTAACATAAATTGCTATTATAATCTAAAGAAGCAATTCTAAAGGAGGCTGTTTTTTCACCTCATCTACATAAAAAGATTTAGGTTATTTCTACATTTATTCTTTCCTCTGTGCAACTTATTTGCTGGAGCTTTACATGACAGGAACAACAAAAATCTAGCCTTTCTTCATTCTATATATTCTTCTATTCATGCATGATAAGTAGCAAATAGCAGTTTAAATGGAGAGATGGTACAAGTAAAAAGTATGTTGACTTTACTTTTAGTATATAAAAAAATGTTTGTTTGTTTTTATGAGAATGTGTGTGTGTGCCTTTTCCCCCACTGTAAACACAATTAGATTGCAACCTTGGGGAGATAAGATGAACCCAGGACTCCATTCTTTATCTTCTACACATTTATTCACTTACTTATTTACTTACTTATTCTTGCAGCGTCAATAGCTACTATAAATAGTGACTCCTATAGTCCAAACATCTTTGCTATAGGAGTGTGACTGCTAGAAAAAGAGGAGGTCCCATTAAGCCAAAGAACTCTAGAGGCAGACTCATGAAATCATGAGCCTCTGGGGAATATTTGATGTTTTTTGTCCTGATTTTTATTTTATGTTTTGTAAGCATTATGCTTGACTAAGCTGTCACTGTCTCTAAATTCTATTTGTCCAAATTTGCCATGGTATCTGTTTTCTGTATCATCTGTATTCATTATTTGACCACAAAGGAGTTAGAAAATGAGCATGGTTATGTGTTTACTAGGATTATTCACTGATAAGTGTTCAGATTAAGGCATTTTATATTTTAAAAGTATGGGGGAGTGTACTCAGGGCTTCTGGTCAAGCTTTCTTGCTGCACTCTGGATAGAGATTGCATATATGTGCATATTATCTCATTCAGGGCTCAGCATGGAATTGGAGTAATCTTGGATTTATAAGTGGCTCATGATTATTTCCTTTCAACTCAATGGAATAGTGCTGACCCCTGGAGTCTCTGATTGGAGGCTTTGTTTTTATTGTTTGCGAAGATGAGGAAAGCTTTGTAGGAAACATGAACAGACATCGGATTATAGAATGTCATCTAAACAAACACATGAATTAAAGATAGACAAATAGGTCCAAAGAGACATTTATTGGAAATTGTAAGAGAAATTCTTCCCTGCCAAAATTTCCATGCTTTTTGTGCACCCTGCTCCAGGAAGAATTCAAAACAATCCATGTTGCTGTGAAACACTCTTCTTGGAACTAAGAGCACTTATTATATGTGCCACTTATTTAATGCTCAGTCATTTCACCTTGATATGTCTTTTGGTTTTTCAGTTTTTGCCTCTTTAACCCTTGCATTGCTTTTGATAGTTTATGTGATATGTCACAGTACGTAAGGAGATCAATGATTCCTTTCTTTTTCTCTTACTATGTGACAATTGTCATGTATATTGTTGTTGTTCAGTCACTAAGTCATGTTCTGCAGCCCCATGGACTGCAGCATACCAGGCTTCCCTGTCCTTCACCCTTTCCCAGAGTTTGCTCAAACTCATGTCCATTGAGTCAATGATGCCATCCAACCATCTCACCCTCTGTTGCCCCTTCTCCAACTGCCTTCAGGCTTTCCCAGCATCACAGTCATTTCCAATGAATCAGCTCTTCCGATCAGGTGGCCAAAGTATTGGAGCTCCAGCTTCACCATCAGTCCTTCCAGTGAATATTCAGAGTTGATTTCCTTTAGGATTGACTGGTTTGATCTCCTTGCTGTTCAAAGGACATTCAAGAGTCTTCTCCAGCACCACAGTTCGAAAGCATCAATTCTTCAGCACTCAGCTTTCTTTATGGTCCAACTCTCACATCCATACATGACTACTAGAAAATCCATAGCTTTGACTAGACGGACCTTTGTTGACAAAGTGATATCTCTGCTATTTATTATGCTGTCTAGGTTTGTCATAGCTTTTCTTTCAATGAAGCAAGTCTTTTAATTTTGTGGCTGGAGTTACCATCTGCAGCGATTTTGGAGCCCAACAATATAAAATTTGCCCCTGTTTCCACTTTTTCCCCATCTCCATGTATATAGTGGTTTTAAAAAGAGCAACATAAATGTATTAGCTCACAGTTGTGTTCTGTACTACTATACTATAATATGGCTCAACTGAGTTCCCTATGTGTAATCTCAACAGGCTGAAAACAAGGTGTCTATAAGGCTCCAGGGAAGAATCCACTTTCAGGTTTACCAAATTGTTGTCAGAATCCAGTTCCTTGTGACTTTAGGCCTGAGTTCTCATTTCCTTGTTGGCTGTTGGAAAAAGGCTACTCTCTGCTTCTGAAGATCACTTGTATTTCTTAACACTTGGGCCCCTCTATCCTCAAGCCAGCAACAGCAAGTCAAATCCCCCTCAGGATTTTAGTCTCTGGCTTCCTTTCTGCTGCATGAGACTAGGTTAGGCCCACTCAGATCATCTCCATCCAACTTGGTCAACCAACTTGGGACTTCAATTACATCTGCAAAATCCTTTCACAGAAGTATCAAGATTAGTGTTTGACTGATCACCCAGAAAATGGAAATCTTGGAAGATGGGGGTGGGGGGTACCTGTGACACCCAGGCAGTTCTGTGCAGAATGGATACTAAACAAATATTTCCTAAGTGAATCATAAATGCATGCATGAGTAAATGATAAAAGATCCTTTTAGAAGTCAAATCTCTTACCGCATTAATTACTAATAGATAAAACTGAGCCTCCAAGTGAAAAGAATTTTATTTTACCTGAATAAATTAGTTTAGGGCCATTACAATTCAGCTTATGGCCAGAATTGAGTTGGTTGGTCACCTGAAGACATACCATTCTTTGTTTCATTTCAGTTAAGTTCAGTCGCTCAGTGGTGTCCGATTCTTTGTTTAACAAATGACAACCTATTTAAGAGGGATTTCTTTCCTTTAAAGACTCAATTATCAACATCTGAGAATTATGCCCTGGAACAAAATTGCTTTTATAAACTGATTTATATATGACAAGGAGTTATCTTCTCTAACACTCACAATGACCCATGGATATTAATAACCCCATCCTACAGACAGCAAATTGAAGATCACAGTACTTCAGTATTTTGTTGAAGGTCTTAATTGTTTATACTAAAAATTTTGTAAAAGCAATTTACTTTGCAAAAGAAAAGGAAGGGTCATAATTATGTATTAAGAAAAGTAAATGAAGTGAAAAAATATTTTTTAAAAATTAATACCCTGGGCAGTCCTTTACATGCCTGGCTCAAATGTTTGAGAATTATAATGTGATTGTTCATCTGGTCTGTAATTAACACTGGAAATACATCACCTCAAGAATTAAAATAGTTAGTTACCTATGTCAAATAGAAGAGTCTAGTTTTTCCAGCATCATGTGTAACCAGCTGGAAAAGGACCAATGATCTCTACCTACCAGTGAAGTGATGAAAAGGTAATATCTTCAAATGAACATCATGCAATTAAACATGTCTCTAATTAGCACTTAAATAGTGACATTCAACCTTTTCTTCTAGGGTTTAGTCATTTTCCCTTATTTTAAAATAGCTTTTTGAATATATTTCTAAATGATTCAGTGACCTAGAGATCAAACCATATTTACAGACTCAAGATTTCTGTAACTTAAAAATGAAATGCAATTCAACAACGTAAAATGCATTTTAGGATGGATATTCAAAGGATAATTGGAATTACTAGATTCATATAATTTAGTGAACATACCTAGCGATAGAAAAGGACTCAAAATTTCTAATAAGAAGAGATGTATTCTCTGGTCCACATTGGATTTTTTTTTTTTTTTTTTTTTTGCCCCTCAACCAAATAAATGGTAAAACCTCAAAAAAAAAAAAAAAAAAAAAGAAGAGATGTATTCCAGAACTCCAAATGGAGTATAGTTGTCTTTATGCTGATGTTTTCAATCATGGGGTCTCCCTAGATGGATGACTCCTTTCCCCAACATTGCTTAAGCTTCAGTATCTTTTCTAGTGCTATCTTGCATCTTCCCAATCACTCCCGTTCACTTACAAAACCCTTTTCATGGTAGGTCCATGTTATATTTCATTTCATTGTCAGAAAACAACATAGTAAAACTTTCTGTGGGTTTTTTTCCTATAGCTGCTAAGCCCAGATCTAGTCTGAGATGGTTTTCATGCTCCTTTAAGTGACTTTGAGCTTGACCTGGGGCCCTGTCTTTAGCATCAGACTGTGAGATTTCACAGGAACTGTCACCTTGTTCCCAATGAAATAAAAATGGCATTATGGTTGTTGTAAGGAAGGAAAACACTCACATAAAAACCGTTATGACAAATTGAGAAATATTGAACTAGCCAATTTGTGCATTTCATTGAACATTCTTAACCATAGAAATTTGAATGAAGCTTTCAATACACAAATAAGCCAGATCTGTAATAATAGACACCACCATTGTATATCAGACATTATGCATAGTGCAGCCAGCTGCATCAAAGAGATGGGGAATTGAGATTTGTTTTCAATGTTAAATTGAAATCCAAAAATTTTATTATTGTTGCTCTGTAATAAACAGGCATGCTGCTTAATGAAAAACTCTATTTGTATTGTTGGTGAGTTTCTTGTTCCTGATTCACACATGTGGGAAAAGTTGCTCTATTACTCTTTTTAAGCTGGTAGCTTAAACATTAACAAAGGATCATCTTGGTCAAATGTGAAGCATATCAGAAGAACAGCTTAAATAGGATAGACATGAAATAGTTTTTTTTTTTTTTTTTCAAATTTTATTAACATTTACTGATGGTATAAAACAGAAGGAATAGTTTAATATAGGAGGAGATACTGGTAAGATTAGTAGGAACATGCACAGTGATTATTGTATTCTTTTTATATCTCTTTATCTTCAGGAAAAAGTGTAATGATGAGAGATTAACATTTAATATCTTTTCTCTTTTTGATGGAGAAAATAATCATCTGTCTTTTTAATTTTAAGATTAAAAAAAACACACCCAAGTGCAATTAGGTAGCCCAAACTTTATTCTAATAAGACATGTTTCTAAATACACACAGGAAAGGAAATGACTTTATGGTTGCTTTTGTTAAGTCCTACACATAAACTTACAGGGAATTTTAGAAATTCATTTTGAACATTAGAATGATGCTAAATTTTCTCATTAATTGTGATCATAATTATATTTACTGTGGAATGGAAAGTGTATATTAGAGCACAGGCATTTTTAAAATGTGTCTTTCTGATTTCTTTAGCAATTACTCTTAACTATTGGTATACTAGGAAGGTAGAGAAATGTTATTGCAATAAAATCAAGTTAACACATTAACTGTTTTTAAATTAAGTTTTACTGTCTAATAATCTACTGTTATTTTAACCCCTTTTCAGTTTTTCAAGTTTCCTAGTCCTGACTCCAAGCACAAATAAGAAACTGAAGCTGGTCTTTCATTTGAAGAAACAACCCAAATCCCTGCATTTTATGCAAAGATGTTCTGAATAATTTTCTGATTTTATGTGTATCTTTGAGAATCTGATGAATCAAGACATAATCTAGACATAGCCACACCCACTGTGTCTTTGGCTATGTCTGACCAGAAGGGCTGGCGAAAACACCTGAAAGCTGTGTAGCCTGGCAGCGTTCAAGCCAAGAAAATGGCAGGCATAGCCAGCAGTTTGCAGAGCAAAACCAGTGGCCCTGACCAGCCAGGCAACTTAGGGTTGGGGGCCAGCTCAGCTCCAGTTAAGACAACAAAGAGCTTACTGGTTATAGAACTTCTTTTCTTGCTGAGCTTGGCAGGAAATATAACTTATAACCTGCTCATCACTGAAGACAGCTTTCCACCTGCCTGACTAGAGAAGCTAACCAGAGCACACATATTCCACACAGAATCCAAAGCTAGAGTCCACCCAACTATACATAGAATCCTATGTACAGTGACACTTGAATAGATAGCACAACCCATGACTTCCCCTGTATGCAGAGCAAAGCAGGTGGCCTCACTTGCCCAAGGAATTGAGTACACATTCAGTCCTGATTCAGGGCCCCCAAACCATAAGTTGTACTAGCCAGAACAGAAGAGCTAATTCATAGCCCCATCTATTACTAAATATAGTACCCAGTTCTGACTATCTAGTCAGGCAACCTCATAGCCCATCCTACAGCATCTCTTGGGTAGGTGACCAAGCCAGCAATCCTATCTATATGTTCCCAACCAGTGGTACACTCCACAACCCCTGTCCTCAAAGTTCAAAGGGTTGTCTCACCCAAAATAAACCTGAAAAGCAGAACCCACGTGTTCAAAGACATTAACAGCAGACACATCTAGAAACCCAGAAAAGCTAATTGGTAAAAAACTGTCCCTGCCAAAACAAATCTATAAAGTGTGAAGAATAACTCCATTACACAGATTCACAGATACTAATGTAAGAAATCAAGAATCAGGAAAAATCCAGTTAAATATAACAACACTAAAGGCAGCTAATAAATCTCCAAATAATTTGGGATTCAGAATAATCCTCTTAGGGGAGTTAAGTGAACTGTAAGAAAACACAGACAGAAAGCAGAACAAAATTAGAAAAACAATGCATGAACAAAATAAGTTTGACAAGGAAATATCAAAACAAACATAAAAATAGATATCTTAGAGTAGAAAGATGAAATAGCTGAACTGAAGAATTCAATATAGCGTATCAAAAGTAGACCCAACCATGCAGAGGAAAGAATCAGCAGCCTAGGGGATAGGATATTGGAAATTAATTATTCAAAGGAACAAAAAGAAGAAAAAGAATGAAAAAAAGTAGTGAAGGAAGCCTACAGGAACTATGAGACACAGTGAAAAGAAACAATATTCACATTATGGGAAATCCAGAAAGAGAAGAGAAAGAGAAAGGGACAGGAATGTATACTTAAAGCAATGATGGCTGAAAACTTCCCAAACATGGAAAGAAAAATGGACCCAGATCCATGAAGCCTAAAATATGTTGAACCCAAATTGAGCTGCACTAGGTATAATTGGAGAAGGAAATGGCAACCCACTCCAGTGTTCTTGCCTGGAGAATCCCAGGGACGGGGGAGCCTGGTGGGCTGCTGTCTGTGGGGTCACACAGAGTTGGACACGACTGAAGTGACTTAGCAGCAGCAGCAGCAGGTATAATTAAATTATCAGAAGTCAAAGACAATGTAAAGACTTTAAGAGAAACATGAGGAAAGAGAGAAATTGTATACAAGGGAAAAGAAATTATATAAAATATTATGGGATACTATTATTGGCAGATATCTTAGAAACTTTCAGACCAGGAGAGACTAGGATAACATATTCAAAATATTGAAAGAAAATAACTGTCAGCCAAGAAATCTGTACCTAGTGAAGCTGTCCTTCATAAATGAGGGAGGGATAAAGACTTTTCTGAACAAACAAAACCTGAGAGAGTTTATTACCACTAGACCTGTTTCACTAGAAATGCTAAAGGGAATTCTTTGAGTGGAAGTAAAAGAACATTAATTAACATCATAAAAACACAAAAAGTTAGTGTAAATCTCACTGGAAATGGTAAATATATGATTAGAGTTAGATTCTTCAATATGGTAATAGTGGTGCATACTTCATAAATAATCCACTTTAAAAAGGACTTGAAAAGACATTTCTCCAAAGAAGATATTTGAAAGGCCAAGAAGTACATGAAAAATGCTCAATGTCACTAGTCATCAGAGAAATGTAAATTTGAACCACAATGATATATCACCTTATACCTGGTGGACAATCATCAAAAAGATGAGATAACAGATGCTAGCATGGATGTGGAGGAAAGGAAACCCTTGTACACTGTTCTTGGGATTATAATTTGGTAACAGTCACTATGCAAGAGCCTCAAAACTTAAAAATAGGATGACCATATGACCCAGCAATTCCACTTCTGGGAATAAATCCAAAGTAATGAGAACACTAACTCAAAAAGATATCTACATCCCCGTGTTCCCAGAAGCATCATTTACAACAGCTAAGACATGGGGACAGTCTAAGTGTTCAAATAAAGAAGGTGTGGTGTATATTCATACATATAAAATACCATTCAAACTTTAAAAATGAGTAAATCTTATCATTTGTGACAACATGGATGGACCTTGGAGGCATTATACTAAGTGAAATAAGTCAGAGGAATGTGAACACTATGATCTCACTTATATGTGGCATCTTAAAAAGAAGAAGAAGAAGAAGAAAGAAAGAATAAAACTAAACTCATAGAAAAAGAGACCTTACTCTTCTGGTTACCAGAGGCAGAGGGTGAGGAAAAGAGGAATTGGAAAAGGGTGGTCAGTTATAAGATAAATAAGTGCTAGGGGTATAATGTACAACATGATGACTGTAGCTAATTCTGCTGTATGATATATATGAAAGTGGTTGAGAGTCAATCCTAAGAATTCTCATTATAAGGAAACGTTTCCCCCCTCCCCATGACTCTTTTATTCTTTTCTTTTTATTGTATCTGTATGAGAAGATGGATGTTTGCTGAAACATACAGTGGTAATCATTTTACAATATACATAAATCAAACCATCATGGTGTAGATCTTAAATGTATACAGTGATATATATCAATTATTTCTCAGTAAAACTGGGGTAAAAATGAAGGATGCATGGGAAATGTATCACTTTTGACTAATAACAGTTTATAGGAAGAGTTGGAATATTTAGCATGGGATAAGAAGAATGAACCAAATATTTGTTGACCATAAGGGTGCACTGCTGTAATCATTAGGAAATATTTTAATTATTGAATATTTTGATAATCAAGTATTTTGATTATCTTTCTTCTGAGAGCTTGGGAAGACTGCACCCACTTTGAAGTTAGATTTGGCAAAGTGATTTATTTTTTGCCAATAAAATGTGTTAATTCAAGGCAAAAGAAAAAAGCAGAAAAGAAATACTGTGAACTTCACACGCTTGATGGATGAAAAAAAGAAGTCTAAGTTGAGCACATAATGAGAGATGCAAATAAAGCATATGTTGACTACAGATCTTGGAAATTATATCAAACACTTAATATTTCAAAATAATTGTATCATTGTTAACACATGTTTAGAACAAACTCATTCTGCATCTTAGTGGTTGACATGACTAAAGTGGTGTGTAACTTTTGTATAATTTACTAGACTATAAAATTATTTTATCATATTTTATTTAGAAACATTTTAAGGTTGTATTTGATACATTCAATATTAATAATCAAATGAGAGTTACAAAAGCCTGAAACAATATACTAAATAAATAAATGTGGGCAGTGCAATGTTCTGGAAAGGACACCTAACTCAGTATCTAGAAATGTGCGTTAATTCTCTGTGTAGCTCTTTCCTCTCTAGGCCTCAGATTCTTCTGGCTTTAAAGTGGCATAATCCTAAAATGTCTTTCTGTAACTAGATTTTCTGATTCGATTATACTTTGACAAAAGTTAATAGAGTCCCTAAGTTCTTTTAACCCTGGGATTCTGATAACATCTAATTTGGTGAAAATTATCCTTTTTCTTTTAGAGTAGAATATTTTGTTTCTACTTGACTTTAAATTCCTCAGAATAAAGCGTGTAAACAAAAAAAATAAATTAATTAAAAAAAAAATTCCTCAGAGCCTAGGATTAAATCTTCTTCATCTTTGTATATTCAACAACTGAGCACAATGACTATTACAGAGGAGGTGCTAAGTAAGCATTTGTTGAATAAATAATATGACTACTCTTCTAAAGGTTATTTATTCCTAAATTATTCATTTTCTGACATATCTAAGATTAATTTTCCAGTTTGAGGTTTAAGTATATATATTTAGGTTAAAGAGAATTGAAAATACTCCTAAATTTGAAGAATCTCTTAAGTAAAGGCTTTGTCTTAAGAAATAAAAAGACTTCAACTAGTTGTCTGTGGTCAAAGTTAACTGTGGATACAAACTTATCAGCTAATAGCCTGCAAAACTTATCAATACAATTCCGGGAAGCCTTATTTCAGTTTCAGTCAAAAATCCTTTCAAACAGTAAGTGGCTAATATGCAATATCTAAAAAGTGAGGCAGAGGTGAGGTATTCTGATGTGATAGTTAGAAAAAATTCCCACCCTTTAAAAAAAATCTTGATTAGTGTCCAGAGAAATTATGATCAGCATATTTTCTTTATTTTTAGAAAGAAAATTACTAATCATTTTTTAAAATCAATATTCTTGTCTTGAGAACCCATGAACAGTATGAAAAGGCAAAAAGATAGGACACTGAAAGATGAACTCCCAAGGTCAGTAGGTGCCCAATATGCTACTGGAGAGCAGTGGAGAAATAACTTTAGAATGAATGAAGGGATGGAGCCAAAGCAAAAACAACACCCATGTGTGAATGGGACTGGTGATAGAAGCAAGATTCGATGCTGTAAAGAGCAATATTGCATAAGAACCTGGAATGTTAAGTCCATGAATCAAGGCAAATTGGAAGTGGTCAAACAGGAGATGCCAAGAGTGAACATCGACATTCTAAGAATCAGTAAACTAAGATGGACTGGAATGGGTGAATTTAACTCAGATGACCATTATATCTACTACTATGGGCAGGAATTCCTTAGAAGAAATGGAGTAGCCAGCATAGTCAACAAAAGAGTCTAAAATGCAGTACTTGGATGCAGTTTCTAAAATGACAGAATGATCTCTGTTCGTTTCCAAGGTAAACCATTCAATATCATGGTAATTCAAGTCTATGCCCCAACGAGTAATGCCGAAGAAGATGAAGTTGAACAGTTTTATAAAGACCTACAATTGTATAGGAACCTGGAATGTCAGGTCCATGAATCAAGGCAAATTGGAAGTGGTCAAACAAGAGATGGCAAGAATGAATGTCGACATTCTAGGAATCAGCGAACTAAAATGGACTGGAATGGGTGAATTTAACTCAGATGACCATTATATCTACTACTGCGGGCAGGAATCCCTCAGAAGAAATGGAGTAGCCATCATGGTCAACAAAAGAGTCCGAAATGCAGTACTTGGATGCAATCTCAAAAACGACAGAATGATCTCTGTTCGTTTCCAAGGCAAACCATTCAATATCACAGTAATCCAAGTCTATGCCCCAACCAGTAATGCTGAAGAAGCTGAAGTTGAACGGTTCTATGAAGACCTACAAGACCTTTTAGAACTAACACCCACAAAAGATGTCCTTTTCATTATAGGGGACTGGAATGCAAAAGTAGGAAGTCAAGAAACACTTGGAGTAACAGGCAAATTTGGCCTTGGAATACGGAATGAAGCAGGGCAAAGACTAATAGAGTTTTGCCAAGAAAATGCACTGGTCATAACAAACACCCTCTTCCAACAACACAAGAGAAGACTCTACACATGGACATCACCAGATGGTCAACACCGAAATCAGATTGATTATATTCTTTGCAGCCAAAGATGGAGAAGCTCTATACAGTCAACAAAAACAAGACCAGAAGCTGACTGTGGCTCAGATCATGAACTCCTTATTACCAAATTCAGCCTTAAATTGAAGAAAGTGGGGAAACCACTAGACCATTCAGGTATGACCTAAATCAAATCCCTTATGATTATACAGTGGAAGTGAGAAATAGATTTAAGGGCCTAGATCTGATAGATAGAGTGCCTGATGATCTATGGAATGAGGTTCGTGACATTGTACAGGAGACAGGGATCAAGACCATCCCCATGGAAAAGAAATGCAAAAAAGCAAAATGGCTGTCTGGGGAGGCCTTACAAATAGCTGTGAAAAGAAGAGAAGCAAAAAGCAAAGGAGAAAAGGAAAGATATAAGCATCTGAATGCAGAGTTCCTAAGAATAACAAGGAGAGATAAGAAAGCCTTCCTCAGCGATCAGTGCAAAGAAATAGAGGAAAACAATAGAATGGGAAAGACTAGAGATCCCTTCAAGAAAATTAGAGATACCAAGGGAACATTTCATGCAAAAATGGGCTCA
The DNA here is from genome assembly GCF_029407905.1 of Bubalus kerabau. Lineage (NCBI taxonomy): Eukaryota > Metazoa > Chordata > Mammalia > Artiodactyla > Bovidae > Bubalus > Bubalus kerabau. The sequence goes on from NC_073629.1 coordinate 74,267,614, forward strand.
ATAAAGGACAGAAATGGTATGGACCTAACAGAAGCAAAAGATATTAAGAAGGAAAACTTTACAAAAAAGATCTTTCATGACCCAGATAATCATGATGGTGTGATCACTCACCTAGAGCCAGACATCCTGGAATGTGAAGTCAAGTGGGCCTTAGGAGGCATCACTACAAACAAAGCTAGTGGAGGTAATGGAATTCCAGCTGAGCTATTTCAAATCCTGAAAGATGACGCTAGGAAAGTATTGCACATAGGAAAGTATGCCAGAAAATATGGAAAACTCAGCAGTGGCCACAGGACTGGAAAAGGTCAGTTTTCATTCCAATCCCAAAGAAAGGCAATGCCAAAGAATGCTCAAACTACCACACAATTGCACTCATCTCACACGCTAGTAAAGTGAAGTCACTCAGTCATGTCCGACTCTTTGCAACCCCATAGACTGTAGCCTGCCAGGCTCCTCTGTCCATGGGATTTTCCAGGCAATAGTACTGGAGTGGATTGCCATTTCCTACTCCAGGGGATCTTCCCAACCCAGGGCTTGAACCTCAGTCTCCCACATTGTAGACAGAGGCTTTACCATCTGAGCCACCTAATCTCAAAATTCTCCAAGCCAGGCTTCAACAATACATAAACTGTGAACTTCCAGATGTTCAAGCTGGTTTTAGAAAAGCCAGAGGAACCAGAGATCAAATTGCCAACACCCACTGGATCATCGAAAAAGCAAGAGAGTTCCAGAAAAACATCTACTTCTGCTTTATTGACTATGCCAAAGCCTTTGACTGTGCAATCACAATAAACTGTGGAAGATTCTGAAAGAGATAGGAATACCAGACCACCTGACCTGCCTCTTGAGAAATTTGTATACAGGTCAGGAAGCAACAGTTAGAACTGGACATGGAACAACAGACTGGTTCCAAATAGGAAAAGGAGTACGTCAAGGCTGTATATTGTCACCCTGCTTATTTAACTTATATGCAGAGTACATCATGAGAAATGCTGGGCTGGAGGAAGCACAAGCTGGAATCAAGATTGCCGGGAGAAATATCAATAACCTCATATATGCAGATGACACCACCCTTATGGCAGAAAGTGAAGAACTAAAGAGCCTCTTGATGAAAGTAAAAGAGGAGAGTGAAAAAGTTGGCTTAAAGCTCAACATTCAGAAAACGAAGATCATGGCATCTGGTCCCATCACTTCATTGCAGATAGAAGGGGAAACAGTGGCTGACTATTTTTCTGGGCTCCAAAATCACTGCAGATTGTGATGGCAGCCATGAAATTAAAAGACGCTTTCTCCTTGGAAGGAAAGTTATGACCAACCTAGACAGCATATTAAAAAGCAGAGACATTATTTTGCCATCAAAGGTCCATCTAGTCAAGGCTATGGTTTTTCCAGTGGTCATGTATGGATGTGAGAGTTGGACTACGAAGAAAGCTAAGCACGGAAAAATTGACGCTTTTGAACTGTGGTGTTGGAGAAGACTCTTGAGAGTCCCTTGGACTGCAAGGAGATCCGACCAGTCCAGGGTGTTCATAGGAAGGATTGATGTTGAAGCTGAAACTCCAGTACTTTGACCAACTGATGCTAAGAGCTGACTCATTGGAAAAGACTCCGATGCTGGGAAAGATTGAGGGCAGGAGGAGAAGGAGATGACAGAGGATGAGATGGTTGGATGGCATCACTGACTCAATGGACATGGGTTTGGGTGGACTCCCAGAGTTTGTGATGGACAGAGAGGCCTGGCGTGCTGCAGTTCATGGGGTCACAAAGAGTTGAACACAACTGAGAGACTGAACTGAACTGAAAATCAATATGAATTCATTTTGCAGTATATGTTCATTGCTGAATCACTATGCAAATGCATTCTTCTTTTTTTCTTTTCATACTTTGTTGGATCATCCATTGGACGAGAATTACCTAGCATTTTGTGTGTGTGTGTGTGTCTGTTCTTAATTTCCTTCCATAGCAATTGTATACATACCATTTTTCCATTTTAGAACTTGGATCACCTTAGGCAGAAAATGTAAGACAAGCTGAAGATTCAAGAAAAGAGCATTTTGATGTTGTAGGTAGAGGAATATTTTATAGTTAAAGTCATAATAAAAATATAAATACAATGAGTGCTTTAAAATATTTATGAAATACAATGGGAGACAGAACTTTCATTAGGCATTTTTGCCAGTGTAGCAGAAACCAAAATGATGGTAGTGTAGAAACAGTGGTATAATATTCTTAGGATAAAATCTATGAGAAAAAAAATCAGACTTAATTAAGATCTTAAGACTACTTTTTCATTTTCAGGATATGTACCTAATAATATAATTATTGCCAACCTCATAAAAGTGGTACAGCTGAACTACCATGAGCTAAGAAAAGTGGAAGCAAAGAGATAGGATAATTGTTTATTTTCAATCAACTTATTTTTCCAAAATTAATTTATTGAATATCTACCATGTGCAAAGCACAATGCACCATGGGGGAATATAAAGTACAGTATTAATAAGTTGTACAGAAGTTACTCTTCTCTTCTTTACAGAAGTGTTATCTTTGTCTGGGGACTGACAAAATGAGCAGATGACTTTAAGTGATTATGCCAGGGCTGTTGTTGTTCAGTTGCAAAGTCGTATTCGACTTTTCACAACCCCATGGACTGCAGCACACAGGCTTCCCTGTCTTTCACTGTCTCCTGGAGTTTGCTCAATCTCATGGCTATTGCAGAGAAGGCAATGGCAACCCACTCCAGTTCTCTTGCCTGGAGAATCCCATGGACGGAGGAGCCTGGTAGGCTACAGTCCATGAGGTCACACAGAGTCAGACACAACTGATGCGACTTAGCAGCAGCAGCACGGCCATTGAGTCAGTGCTGCCATCCAAACATCTCATCCTCTGTTGCCACCTCTTCCCTCCTGCCATTAATCATTCCCAGCATCAGGGTATTTTCCAATGAATCAGCTCTTCGCATCAGGTGACCAAAGTATCAGAGCTTCAGCTTCAGCATCAGTCCTTCCAATGAATATTAAGGACTGATTTCCTTTAGGATTGACTGGTTTGATCTACTTGCTGTTCAAAGGACTTTCAAGAGTCTTCTCCAGCACCACAGTTCAAAGGCATCTGTTCTTAAGTTCTTAGCCTTTTTTATGGCCCAACTCTCACATCAATACATGACTACTGGAAAAACCATAGCTTTAACTATACAGACCTTTGTTGGCAAAGTGATGTCTCTGCTTTTTAATACACTGTCTAGGTTTATCATAGCTTTTCTTCCAAAGAGCAAGTGTCTTTCAATTTCATGGCTGCAGTCACCATCTTCAGTGATTTTGGAGCCTAAGAAAATAAAATCTGCCACTTTTTCCATTTTTTCCCCATTTCCCATGAAGTTATGGGAACAGATGCCATGATCTTAGTTTTCTGAATGTTGACTTTTTTCTTTATTTTTTTATTTGAAGGATAATTGCTTTACGGAATTTTGTGGTTTTCTGTCATACATCAATAAGAACCTAGAGCCTATTATACAGAGTGAAATCAGAAGTAGTAATATACATATCTTATACTGATGCATATATATGGAATCTAAAAAGATGGTATGGGCGAATTTAATTTCAGGGCAGCAGTGGATAAACAGACATAGAGAACAAACTGATGGACACAGAAGGAGGCTGGAGGGGATGCATGAAAAGAGTAAAATGAATGTTGACTTTTAAGCCAGCTATTTCATTCACCTCTTTCACCTTCAGTAAGGGGCTTTTTAGTTCTTGGCCTTCTGCCATTAGGGTGGGATTATCTGCATATCACCAGCTAAAGTAAAAGGTAATGAGAAGATATAGGGCAAGACACAAAAGGTGAGTGAAACAAATATACTGTGCAAATTTATGTCATGTGGAGATAAAAAGAACAATTATTTATTAAGTCCTTATTAGATGAGGTCGCTGTTAGTCACTGTGGAAGAAAAAAAAAGAAGTAAAGAAACATGATCCTTGTCCTTTAGGAACCCAGTCTAGGTGATGAGGCAAATCTGTGAGCAAGGTCAGGAAAGAGGATTTAGAGGTCTCAAGAGAGGAAGCAAGTAATGGTTAAAAGGTCAAGTACATTATCAAAGAGGTAAACCTGGAACTGGGTTCTTAAAGAGAAGGAAAGGTGTGTCATACAGAGGCTGGAAAACTGAAAGGAAGTGGAAGAAGGTGATGCCAAGTAGAAGGATTGCAGCCCAAGGGGTTCAAGGGTACAGTCAGTTCAGAGTATTGTGATCTACTTAGCAGACTGTGAGGAATTATATATGGCAATTGTGACCCAGCATGCAGAATAGTACATTGAGCACAGTAAGTGCTCAGTTCAATCAGTTCAGTCGCTCAGTCATGTCCAACTCTTTGTGACCCCATGGACTGCAGCATGCCAGGCTTCCCTGTCCATCACCAACTTCTGGAGCTTACTCAAACTCATGTCCATTGAGTCAGTGAGAGTGCTCAATAAGTATTTATAGGTACTCAAGCATTGTCTGTGAAAGTGAAGTGAAGGTGAAGTTGCTCAGTCGTGTCCAACCCTTTGCGACCCCATGGACTGCAGCTTGCTAGGCTCCTCTGTCCATGGGATTTTCCAGGCAACAATACTGGAGTGGGCTGCCATTTCCTTCTCCAGGGGACCTTCCAACCCAGGGATCAAACCCAGGTCTCCTGCATTGTAGGCAGATGCTTTTACCATCCGAGCCACCAGGGAAGTCTATTCAGTGAATTCTCTAATCTGTACCCTTAGAGGTGCTATAGAAGGAGTGTATTGTTGGTGTGATTGTTATTGTTTCAAATGTACAGGACTTTGAGGCACACATGACCTCATTCCAACAACTAGGTATTTCTTCTTGGGCCAAGGTAGGGGCTTATATCAGTATGTCTTGTATAAATACTAATGCATCTTAAAAGCTACCATTTAATGAACAATTAAATTTACACTAGTTAAGTACTTTACCTAGTTGGCAACACTGTAAGGAAGATACTTTTATCCCCTCTGTTCATCTGGAGAAAACTGAGGCACAGAGGTGCTAAGCTAGTTCACGTGCTTGATGGTTACAAATATGTTCTCCATTTCTTTACTAAGAAATTCAAGTAGAAGTCACAAGAGGGATTCTTTAACAGTTCTCTTGGAGTGTGTGTGTGCATGTGTATGTGTCTGTGTGTATTTAACTATGTATGTTTAAGGTATGATGTCTTCAAAGACATCAAAGAATATATGATTGTTCATTTCTCTAAATTAGAACCAACCTTCCTTTTTGATGGTAGCCAATGTTTCCAAATCCTGCATTATTGCTTGATGATATCACCTTCCCTACAGTGTTCTTGAGCTTTACAGTAAAACCTTATTCAGCAGCAGAAATTAAAATTATCTATAGTTCTCTGTAATAAATATTTTGACAGTGCCAATCACTTAATCAAATCCGGGGAGTAATAAAAAGTAAATTAAATATTACCACTGTTTTTAAGAAACTTAGTCTCTGTTTAAGGAGATGAACACAAGGGTGAATAAGTATAAGTAAAAGCAAATGGCTATGAGAGAAAAGAGGAACTGGCAGATGAATTCCATCTACAGTTAGGTAGTAATTCAGCAATTCAATAATACCACAAGGGAATGGAAGCATAGAGATTCAGCATACTTGAATTTTAGACTTATTTTTGCCTCTAACTTAAGCACACCATTCAATCTCTGCCAGCCTCATCTCTTCATCTATGGAAGTGAAGGTTTGCAAAATACCAGTATTCCCTAGAGTTTCAACAGATTCTAACTTTGTAAGCCAAATGCATTTGAGATGCCCAATGGAAGATGGGTACTATTTCAACATGTAGAGGTGCAAAAGCCCATCCCAGATGAAGGCAGAGTGTGAACAAATCTGCAAATGAAGCAAAGGCCTAAGCAACATCCTGAGAATAAAGAACATTCCTGCCTAGTGTGCCTGCCATGTCAGAGAGCAGCCAGCAATAGGACTGGAAAGGTAGCTTTGGGAAAGTTTACAGAGGCTTTTGAGTTCCATACAGAGGCATTTGGATTTTATTAAGGTTTTTCAAGTAGCCAAAATATAATGGCAATGATTAGAGAATCATTGAGAATAACTGAAAGTCAATCTGGAGCATAACAAGTGGAACAATTTAAGTAAATCAGAACTACATGGCCAGATAATCATTGGTCTTTATTGCATTTGAAAAGCTAAGAAAAAGTGGAAGGTACAAAGAAGATTCCAAAAAAATGGAAAAAGTAATCTAACCTTATGAAATTCTTTATCCTGACTGTTGAAAGAACCATGTTACAGAATAATAGAAAAGAAGCCATTTAGGATAGGCTTCCTAACACGAAAGGTGAAAAAAATTTAATTAACAAGATACTTTGATCATGAAATCTTTAAGTTTAAACACATAAAAGCTTAAATAATTTCACACCCACATAGCCACACATATTTGGTCTTACAAACTCCTTCAGTTTGTGAAAATGTTTACCAGTTTGCAATTTCACCCATTTTTTACCACACTAGCAATGTCACACTGATGATACAGCTGATGGTAATGACTATTAGTGACCTTAAGAACACAGCTGGGTTTCTATTTTTATTTCTGTAAAACCTTTTTTCTGCAGCTAGATGATGCTTTAAAGGGCCAAACTAAACTCTAGAGTCAAGGCAGCTTGTATTTTATGTTTACATATGTATTTTACACAACAAAACCAGATTTGAAAACACATATACACACTCCCACACACAGAGAGAATATGTAATGACAATAAAGAAACCCATTTGCAAACCAATGTGGAATGAATAACTGGACTTTGCCCAAGTTCAAAGAACCATTTCAGGTTATACAGAATTACCTCTATTGGCAACAGACTTTAAAACGGAGCTACTTTAGATTCAGGTACATCACTGATGATTTGCTAAAAATAAACAAAAATATCTAACACAGAAGATAATGATGAACAATACAGGCTGAAATATTTTTTCAATGACTATGAAGGACAGAAAAACGGGTACAGAATTTATTTCTATTTGGGTGGTTACTTACTCTCTTTCACGCAAATGGAGAGTTTCATGTGTCTATTTGCAGAAAAATAAATTTATCTACAAATAGGCAGATTTCTGAATATAGGTAATACAGAGACAAACATATATTTAAAATTACTAATGTAGGTTGATGCTGAGTAAACAGGATTGTATACTGTGAACGTTGGTAAAATTGCTATTTAGCAAGCAAAAACGGATTCAAGAACGGTGGTTTGCCAGAGAAAGAGCTTAGCAGTTGCTAAGAACAAGCTGGCAGGGAAATTCCACGCGTCAGAAAAAAGAAAGGAATTGGGTGATTTCTCTAGCCATTCTGCTCATTGTTTACAACACAAAATGGAGATACTTTTTGTGAAAATAATTTTATATTTTTATGCTTGTGAAAGCTTGGTTAGTAAAAAATGTCAGAATTTCCTGAAGGTAGGCATTTGGTTTTTAACCAAGTGAAAATCTAAAAAATTTTAAATGTTAGGTGGTGGTTTAGTTGCTAAGTCATATCCAACTCTTGGGACCCCTTGGACTGTAGCCCACCAGGCTCCTCTGTCCATGGGATTCTCTAGGCAAGAATACTGGAGTGGCTTGCCATTTTCTTCTGCAGGAGATCTACTAGTTCAGGAATCAAACCCAGGTCTCCGGCATTGCTGGCAGATTCTTTGCCAACTGAGCTACGAGGGAAGTTCAGTTCCTACTAGAGAAGCTCAATGAGGATATGTATGTAAATACAGATTTTCTATAACCTTCAGTTCAGTTCAGTTCAGTTGCTCAGTTGTGTCCAACTCTTTGTGACCCCATGAATTACAGCACGCCAGGCCTCCCTGTCCATCACCAGCTCCCGGAGTTCAATCAGACTCACGTCCATCGAGTCAGTGATGCCATCCAGCCATCTCATCCTCTGTCGTCCCCTTCTCCTCCTGTTCCCAATCCCTCCTAGCATCAGAGTCTTCCAATGAGTCAACTCTTCACATGAGGTGCCCAAAGTACTGGAGTTTCAGCTTTAGCATCATTCCTTCCAAAGAAATCCCAGGGCTGATCTCCTTCAGAATGGACTGGTTGGATCTCTTTGCAGTCCAAGGGACTCTCAAGAGTCTTCTCCAACACCACAGTTCAAAAGCATCAATTCTTCAGCGCTCAGCTTTTTTCACAGTCCAACTCTCACATCCATACATGACCACTGGAAAAACCATAGCCTTGACTAGACGGACCTTTGTTGGAAAAGTAATGTCTCTGTTTTTCAATATGCTATCTAGGTTGGACATAACTTTTCTTCCAAGGAGTAAGCGTCTTTTAATTTCATGGCTGCACCATCTATAACCTTAGGTCTCTTATTTGAAAAAAAGTGCATCAGTGTGCCCTTGTTAGCCTGATTCCTTCTAAAGAAAATAAAAAAGGCTGACTAACAGGAATTCAAAGTCAGTTATCCAAGTCTTTCTCTCCTCTAAGTATGAGTGGAGCTATAGCTATGGTGACGTGAAAGTGAAAGTGTTAGTCATGTCTGACTCTTTACAACCCCATGCACTATAGCCCACCAGGCTCCTCTGTCCATGGAATTCTCCAGGCAAGAATACTGGAGTGGGTAGCCATTCCCCTTTGCCAGGGGATCTTCCAGACCCAGGGATGGAACTGGGTCTCCTGCATTGCAGATGGATTCTTCACTGTCTGAGCCATCTGGGAAGCCCTAGCTGTGGTAAAGTGAAGTCGCTCAGTCGTGTCCGACTCTTTGCGACCCCATGGACCATAACCTACCAGGCTCCTCTGTCCATGGGATTTTCCAGGCAAGAGTACTGGAGTGGGTTGCTGTGGTAAGAGCTCACAAATTAAGCCTTACTCTGCAGGACTGAGAGCTGCTTGAAAAGTGGATTATGCTATGTTTATTTCTCTGTATTTCAGGAAACAGTGTATGGCACAAAAAAGGTATGTTGAGTAAAAACATCTGAAAATCTCTACATTGGTAGCCCTACTGCATGATGGCTATGCTTCTCAAGCATTACTCAAGTCCAAGCTTAAGGGAGGAAGAAGATTTTGGAGGGTGCCAGTATGGGAACATGCTGTAATGACACAAAGTCCTCCCCCACACAGAAATAGCTGTTCCATAGGTGTGAGATAAGTCATGCTTCCTGATAAGACACGGTTTGTGCTGTGTCTTTAAAGCAATACATCCTCTCTTAGGGTGTGGGCCTAAGAGAGAAATAGCTCAGAAAGGAATAATTAGATGATGTCGCTGATGCTGAGACTTGTCTGATTCATCCAGACACTGTAATCAAAAATTGTACATCCGGTTGTAAAGCATATCTCAGTGCTCCTCTCATCCCCAAATCGCTGCCCAGTATTTAGGCAGAATTAAATGGTGTAAAAAATTTGGGTGTGATCTGAGCTTCTGATGTGTTATCCCTGACACCTACTGATGGTGTTAAGGGGTGGATATTGCTAAAGAAAGGATTAAACTATCTTTCAAGCAAACTACTCCCACATTATGAGTTGTACTATATTTAGACTGAATCAGTGTTGCATAATTTCTCAGTAAACTAATATGCACTCTTTTGAATCACTCTCTTTTATTTAAAAATCTAATTTAGGTGTAAGTCAATCACTTTCCATTAAGGTATAAGGTTTCAGTAAAATGCAAGTTCAGGCCAGATTTTTCTTATGGAAGCAAAGTTAACATAGCTAAATAACTCTACCTAAGATTGCAACAAGAATCTTAAAAATATGACTCAAAGTTAGTTTAGTTAAAGCTTCAGTAATTTAAGGAAATTGCCTAGGCAAGTAATTGGTATTATACCAAACTAAATATTTCACAGTTACATTTGCTTTTGCCTAAAAATAAAAACTGGAGCAATACAAGGGAAAACTGCCAAGACTGAAAATAATATGCAGCAGCTGTAAGTAATTGGGAGTGATAATCATAATTAGACAAGATGTAAGATATGTATTAAAGCCCAGATTGGATCATCCTGTTGGCAACTGGGAGAAATCCCAAAGGCCTGGACCCTCCACATTGCCCACACACTCTGCTTCATGCCTCAAAGCCTTTCTGTCACCAAGCTTGGCATTAGATGAGCCATGACACCACTCCCAAGGACACGTGCCACACTGTTACTCTTGAGAAAAGATAGAGGAAAAGAAGAAATGGAAGAGGGTCATACTCTCTGCCTTGCAAGCCTGCAAAGAGAAGAAACAGCCAATTATCTTGCAGTAACTGGCATCCAAGTCCTCTGAAAGAAGTCAAGATAATAAAGAAAACAAATATTTTTATAAGATAAAATGGAGGACAGCTTTGTAAGACCATAGAAACACTGGTTTAACCAAGTATAGGTGAGGAATGAAGTAAAACAGCCTTATTCCATGGAAAACAACTCAAGGTAAAGAGAAAGCTCTATGGGGACAGGAGCCACTTCTGTTTTGTTCATTGATTCAGAGAATGCCTCACACATAGCACACGCTCAACTTGCTAAATGAATGAGCAAATTGATAGTGCTTAGATAATACTTGAGGAGTGTTTATCCTGTGTTAGATGTTGTACTGGGTGTTTTAAGTGTATCACCACATTTAATCTTCACAGTCACTTTTGAGATACTATCAGTACCAGTCCTTATTTGCTAATGAGGATGCTAAACCAAGCACAGCTAAGAAACATGCCCAAGTTACTCTAGTTAGAAAGAGGTGGAGCTAGACTTTTAACCAAAGTCCTCTGGATCTATAGTCCATGTATTATGCACATTATATTTTAAAACTAGAATGTCTTTAGCTTTATTAAAAAAGTGGGAAGCCTTTTCTATTGTTTGTTTTAAATTTTGATTATTCAATGACACCAAAGTAGCACCCTTGATATACGCCATTTCATTCCTTCTTTCTCTTCTTTTGCCTAAATAAAATGGCAAACTTGAAAGCATCTAACACATTGTTCAAGTGCTGTGTATTCCCATTCTCTCTATTTTAAAACTTCACCCTTTTTTCTTCTTCCTTTTCCTTCCCTTGTCTTTCTCTTTTCTTTCTTGATTTAAATATCTTCTTTCCTTATTCTTCTCCTTGAAATCAAAGACAATTAAACAGATATAGGAGACAAACAGAAGAGTTTCTTCCTTTTACACTTTGCCTTAAAAGTAAGACATCATAGCAACAACTATTGAAATAAGGTATTTTATCAAAGTTGTATTAAATTAAACAAATCATATTTTTAAGAATATTTCCCCATGTTTCCCCAATATACACCTTTTGAACACATTTGGTATAAGATAAAAATGCACACATGACAAGGAGGAATGTTCCATAATTTCATCATGCTTCTAGTCCAATAGAAGAGAAAGATACACATATCTTTATTATAAAAGTAAATTATATATATGTAGAAAGATATGTGTATATTTCTCTTCTACTGGTCTATAAGCATGATGAAATTATAGAACATTCCCCCTTGTCATAAAGGGCTTCCCAGATGGTGCTAGAGGAAAAGAACATATCTGCCAATGCAGCAGACAGAGGGGAAGCAAGTTCAATCCCTGGGTTGGGAAGATCTCTTGTAGAAGGGAATGGCAACTCACTCCAGTATTCTTGGTTGGAGAATCCTGTGGATGGAGGAGCCTGGTGGGCTATAGTCCATAGGGTTGCAAAGAGTCAGACACAACTGAAGTGACTCAGCACACACATAAGTAAAAATGGGAGTATTTATGAAATCAGATAGGAGATTAAAAATTGTTATTAGATTAGGTGGGCTTTATGAGGGAGGTTTTAGTTTACATTTTTACAGAAGAATAGGACTTTGATAAGTGGCTAAGGAGAATAGGAAGTAAGGCCTTTTAGGCTTAAGGATATAGTATGTGCAAATGACAGGGAAGACTGTTTAGAAAAATGTCTTATGTGCCTGAAGCTAAGAGTGTATATGAGTCTGGATAAGTTGACTAGACCCAAATATCAGACACCCCTGAATACTGAGCCACACAACTTTGGCTTTCCTCAACAGGCAATGGAAACCCCTGAAGGTCTGGGACTAACGTAGGCTCCTACTCTTGCTTATGCTGGTACAATCTACTGTCCACAGAACAGTCAAGGGTATATTTTAAAATGTCAGCTAGTCCCTCTGCATGTAACTGTATTGTGGATTCTCATATCACTCAGAAGGAAAACAAACTCTCACTATAGTCCAACTATACCTGTGATCACATGCCATTTCCCTCCTAATGTTACTTAGGATGGGTAGCAGTATGATACTCAAAGGCAACTAAAAACGTGGCAGGGAACATACAACAGACCTGACCATCACAGAGGCAAAGATGGATGTCTCCAAATTCAAGACCATATCTGGGGGCCCAGGTTCAACTATACTCTCTGTCTTTTGCTGCAAGAGGATGATGCTACAAAGTTTGTTTGATACATGATTTTCCCCTATCATCTCCCTCATGATCTGTCTCCCTTGTTGTTGTTCAGTTGCTCAATGCAGCCCCATGGACTGCAGCTCGCCAGGCTTCCCTGTTCTTTACTGTCTCCTGGGGTTTGCTGAAACTCACATCCATTGAGTAGGTGATGCCATCCAACCATCTTGTCCTCTGTCGTCCCCTTCTCCTCCTGCCTTCCATCTTTCCCAGCACCGGGGTCTTTTCCAATGAGTGGGCTCTTCGCATTGGGTGGCCAAAGTATTGAAGCTTCAGCTTTAGCATCAGTCCTTCCAGTGAATATTCAGGACTGATTTCCTTAAGGATTGACTGGTTTAATCTCCTTGCAGTCCAAGGGACTCTCAAGAGTCTTCTCCAACACCACAGTTCAAAAGCATCATTTCTTTGGCACTCAGCCTTCTTTATGGTCCAACTTTCACATCCATACATGACAACTGGAAAACCAGTAGCTTTGACTTTATGGACCTTTGCTGGCAAAGTGATGTCTCTGCTTTTTAAAACGCTATCTAAGTTTGTCATACCTTTCCTTCCAAGGAGCAAGTGTCTTTTAATTTCGTGGCTGCAGTCAACTGTCTGCAGTGATTTTGAAGCCAAAGAAAATAAAGTCTGTCACTGTTTCCATTGTTTTCCCATCTATTTGCCATGTCGTGATGGGACTAGATGCCATGATCTTTGTTTTTTGAATATTGAGTTGTAAGCCAGCTTTTTCCTGCCTAGAGAACCCCATGGACAGAGGAGCCTGGTAGGCTACAGTCCATGGGATCACAAAGAGTCAGACAGAATTGACTGAGCACACACATACAAGGAATATGACAAAATGGGTATATTTGGAGATAGATGAAATTGAGTAATAAAAGAATCATATATACATGTACATGAGTAATCAGTCATGTCCAACTCTACATGACTTCATGGATTGGAGCCCCCCTAGGCTCTTCTGTCCATGGGATTCTCCGGGCTAGAATATTAGAATAGGTTGTCATTTACTACTCCAGGGCACCTTCCTGACTCAGGGATCAAATCTGCATCTCCTGTGTTTCCTGCATTAGCAGGCAGATATTTTATCAGTGTGCCACCTTACCCACATTATTATATGTTGTGTTTCCAGTACTTAGTACAGTCCTTAGTACCTAGTTCAATAAATATTTGCTGAATGAATGAAAGTATATGGTAAATTCTCTAACTTATAGACAAGTGGCTTGCTTGCCTCACACAAAAAAAAAGATTTTATTTTGTAGGAGAGACATATATTCCTTTTGAAAGTGAAAGTAAAAAATCACTCAGTTATGTCCAACTCTTTGTGACCCATGGAATTCTCCAGGCCAGAATACTGGACAGGTTAGCCTTTCCTTTCTCCAGGGGATCTTCCCAACCCAGGGATTGAACCCAGGTCTCCCACATGGCAGGTGGATTCTTTACAAGCTGAACCACAAGGGAAGCCCAAGAATACTGGAGTGGGTAGTCTACCCCTTCTCTAGTGGATTTTCTCGACCCAGGAATTGAACCGGGTTCTCCTCCATTGCAAGCAGATTCTTTACCAACTGAGCTATCAGGGAAGACTCTAACCTATCTATTTATTTATTTAATTGAATAGTTCATTCAATAGATATTTCTTGAGTACCCACTGTGTACCAGAACTTACCAGACTTTGTATCTGGAAATAGTAAGATAAACAAAACATGCCCTAGGAGAGTTTATAGTCTGGTGAAAGAAATAGATATGCACACAAATAGTTGTAATGCAATATGATAGTTTTATTAAAAGGAATATGTATTGTGACCTCATGAAACAATAGGGCAATCTGTTCAGCTTGTTGAAAAAGGAAAGGGGATTCAGGAAAGATTGACCCAAAATGCATTTTAATGGATGAATAAAGAGTTTTGAGAGTCCTTTTTACTCTACTCAATTAATGTACTATTTAATTTTTAATGATAATAAAAATATTATCTTTTCTTTGTGTTCTTGGCTTTTAAGATCTGTTTATTTATGATATCATTTTATTTGCTTTGCTAATTATTAGTCCTTTATTATTATACTGGTTTTATTGCACTCAAGATTCCTAAAAAACAGTAGCAACAACTATGAAATAGATGTCACTGAGAAGGTAACAGGCCAATTAAATATTTATTTATGTTTAAAAAAATAAAACATCATTCTAAGTCCTGAATAAGAGAAAATAACTTAAGTAGTTTCATGGTTTTAAATTAGACTTCTTACATATCAAAACTTGAAAGCTATCTGTTCAACCATAGACTTATTTTCTTCATCATTTTCTCATTGTTTAAAACTCATTTGTGATGCAAAGTGAAAGTGAAAGTGAAGTCGCTCAGTTCTGTCGGACTCTTTGCGACCCCACTGACTGACTATAGCCTAAGAGGCTCCTGGGTCCTGGGATTTTCCAGGTAACAATACTGGAGTGGGCTGCCATTTAAAGAGAAACAGCAAATAGTTGATTTTGCTACCTGTTTACTAAAGTGTAGTAGGTTTAGCCCTTGAATCTCACTCACATGGAATCAACAATTGCATTTTTAAGAAAACTCCCCACTGTCAGGGGTCAAGGCATCTTCTATCTCCTTTAATTTCTTAGAGTTATAAACAACACAATTTATTCCTCTTGTAACATGAAAATATAGGCATTGGTGAAAGTTCCATTAAAAACTAGCTGCTGGCAATTCAAACTCAGTGTGACTAAAAGAGCTTCCAGATTTGAATTATGAATTTGGGGGTGAAACAATATTCTTTCATTACATTATTCATTTCCTACTAGAAAACAGTACTTGAAATCCTGATTTCATTAAGAAGAGGTAGTTAAAAATACGGTGGTGGAGTTGTTTTATTATTACTATTATTATTCTTATTGTAAATGAGAACCAGTCTCAAGCATAGCTGAACATGCCTGCAACATTGTTTCTGGAACACAACATAATTCACATTCAAAGAGGCAACTGTCCTCTTGTGAAACAAAGTGGAATCCATTAAGTAGACTCCCACAGTATCCCAAGCTTGGTGAATCACCAGGTACAATCTCTAAGTGAAAATTCAACATGACTGTTAGCCAAGTACCCACAGGAGTTTCTCTCTATGTATAAGATTGTGATCTTTCCAATCTATAAATATAGTCATACAATTCAACAGCTCCAAATTCTTCAAACTCTCCTTCAGTATAAAAAGCTAAACATTTTTTTCAATACAGTCGAGTTCATTCTATCTGCCTAGAGTTCCGTTTCAATTTTCTCCACTTCAGGCCTCAAACTTCACAGTCCAGCAACACTAATCTACTTTTAGAGCCTAGAATACATGCCGTGATCTTGCCTTTCCTCATGCCTTTGAATATATTGTTTTCTCTACTCAGATGATGGTCCCCTTTGGTAAAACTATCTGTTAAATCATCTTCCCCTTGCCCAGGCAATTTTAAATACACAATTTTCTGTGTCACTGCAGTTTGCCCATGCAGTTCTAATATTCCCAAGACTGTATTATAATTGTTTGATATCTTTCCTCACACACACACAAAGGTCTTGGAAGAGAAAATCTCTTTGTTTTTTCAGCATTTAGTATAGCATCTGGACAATAAAAAGACCCACAAATATGTGTGTGTGTATTTTTATTTATATATATATACATACATATATATATACACACACATACATACATACATACCGGGGAAGCCCTATCCCTAGTATCTCAGCCAGTAAAGAATCTGCCTGCAGTGCAGGAGACCCAGGTTCGATCTCTGGGTTTGGAAAATCTCCTGGAGAAGGAAATGGCAATCCACTCCAGTATTCTTGCCTGGAAAATCCTAGGAACAGAGAAGCCTGGCAGGTACAGTCCATGGGCTCTTGAGAGTTGGAAAGACTTAGTGACTAAACCAAACCATATAATACATACATATATATATATATATATATATATATATATATATATATATAATATCACTTAGATGTGGAATCTAATAAAGTAAGCAGAACGTGTAAAAGCACAGAGTAGACTAGTGTTACCAGAGGCTGGGAGCTGGGGAAATTGCAGAGATTGTTGAATAAGGGTAAAAACTTAACAATCAGTAGACAAATAAGTTTTGTAGATCTAATGTACAACATAGTGACTGTAGACAATAATACTGTGATATAACCTTCAAAGTTGCTAAGAACTAGATCTTAACTGCTCCCACCACAAAAATGATCATTTTTTTTATAACAGTATTCTTTATTTTTATGATAGTACTTTAAAAAGCTTTTGTTTGCTTATTTATTTTTGGCTTCGCTGGGGCTTGGTTGCTGCGCATAGGCTTCCTCTAGTTGTGGTGAACGGGGCCTGCTCTCTTGTTGCAATGAGCGGGCTTCTCATAGCAGTGGCTTCTCTTGCTATGGAACACAGGCTCCGGGGCGCATGGGCTTCAGTAGCTGTGGCTCAAGGGCGCCAGAGAACAGAGTCAGTAGCTGTGGCACAGGGGCTTAGCTGCCCTGTGGCATATGGGGTCTTCCTGGACCAGGGATCAAATCCATGTTTCCTGCACTGGAAGGTGGATTCTTAACCACTAGATGACCAGAGAAGTCCCCAAAATGATTATGTGACATGATGGAAGTGTCAACTACCCCTATGGTGGTGATCATGTTGCAATATACAAATGTATCAAATCCACACTGTTGTACACCTTAGACTTACACACTGTTATAGTTCAACTATATCTCAATAAAAATAAATTTAAAATATATACATAAATGAATATTGTCCACTATTAGAAATAGTTACAATGCATATAAGATAAAAAATGTTAGCTGATATTTGCTGAGTACTTATGTCCAGTCTAATGCAGTGTGCTACATGTGCTTCATCTCAAATTCTCACTGCAGTCCTGCCAGGTGGATTTTATTGTTTCTATTTTGTTCTTGAGAAAACTGATGATCAGAGAGGTTAGTAGAATAGGCCACACATTGTCATACAGCAGAACCAGATGTGAATCTAAAATCTGCCTGACTCCACTGCTAGTTTTTTCCCCAGAACACCCAGCTGTTTTTGATTATTGTTAAGATCTTGAAAGACACAAATTAGATTTTGATTTATTCTTCTCCATTTCTTTCCAGCTCCAAGTACAGCCCAGTACGGAATTACCGGGAGCGCTGAAGTTCTTTTCTCCTGCTGGTACCTTGTGTTGACACTGTCCTCTTTCACCAGCTTATTCTACCTGAAGAATGCCATTCTACAATAAATATAAAGACCCATAAAAGGCTTTTAAGGATTCTCTGAAAGTGCTGATGGCTGGATCCAATCTGGTACAGTTTGTTAAAAGCAGCGTGGGATATAATCAGCAGTGCTTACATGGGGATGATCGCCTTCTGTAGAATTGCTCATTATGTAAATACTTTAATTCTACTCTTTTTTTGATTAGCTACATTACCTTGTGAAGCAGTACACATTGTCCTTTTTTTAAGACGTGAAAGCTCTGAAATTACTTTTAGAGGATATTAATTGTGATTTCATGTTTGTAATCTACAACTTTTCAAAAGCATTCAGTCATGGTCTGCTAGGTTGCAGGCTGTAGTTTACAAAAAAAACGAATATTGCAGTGAATATGTGATTCTTTAAGGCTGCAATACAAGCATTCATTTCCCTGTTTCAATAAGAGTCAACCCACATTTACAAAGATGCATTTTTTTTCTTTTTTGATAAAAAAGCAAATAATATTGCCTTCAGATCATTTCTTCAAAATATAACATATCTAGATTTTTCTGCTCGCATGATATTCAGGTTTCAGGAATGATCCTTGTAATATAACTGGCTGTGCAGCTCTGCTTCTCTTTCCTGTAAGTTCAGCATGGGTGTGCCTTCATAAAATAATTTTCTCTTCATCTCCAACTAATAAAATGTTTTTGCCAAATTCTACAACTTGAAAGCAAAAATAAACCACAATGATAAAGTTAATACTAACTATATCCTGTCTCTAAAGAACAAAGGAGCTATCAAATTGTAAAAATCTCTTTCCTCATTACCAATAGGGTTTTGAGAATTTTGCCCCACGATAGCTCAGCTTTGTGATGAAAACAATTTAACTAATATAGTACAGGTAAATCCACTGTATGATTTCTTTAGTTGTAGCTAAATGTTAGATCCACTTTGGGAAATAATTCCCTTTAAAATGATAGCACAGTCCATCCAAAATTGTCTGGCAATACAGCATCTTTTCCTTTCACTATTACAAGCCAAAATTTTTAAGGTAGTTTGTCAGAAAGGACACAAAGTCCAATTACCTAACATTAAATGAGATGGTAAACGTTCAAAATTAATTTGGTTCTGTGGCAAATAAGTTGGTATGCTAGATATAGTGTTCCTGTGGACAGGAGCATTTTGCATATTTTCCAGCTGAAAACATTACGCAGTTGATAGTTTGGCATACATGTTGTACAAAAATGCTCCAAAATATAACAAATATTCCATCCTAGTATGCAGCAGATCAACCCCTGAAATAACTAATTCTGTGGTTAAATCTTTCTCTATAGCCATGTCAGCTTAAACAAACAAAGCTAAAATGAAAAAAAAAATCATGCTTTATTTCTTACATGATATATGTAAGATGTGTTCAAATGAAGACAAGCCATTAGTGATGAAGAATATCTTAAAATAAATTCATTGCTAAATTATCATGGATTTTAAATTATTTCTATCACAAAGAATGAAAACTACATTTTTGAAGGAAAATGCTGTTATTCTACAAGTATTATATTACAAGAATAGTTCAATGGTTTACTCTTTACTAAAGACAGACCATAGCCTTGAAAGCCATTTGCAAGTTTGATAAAGTTACCAATTTTACTATCCCTAGAGAAATTTCTGCAAATAGTTCCCTTTTGCAAGTTATAACAACACCTGCTAATATAGTTAGAAACAAGATATTTAAGATATCTAATGTAGATAAGTAAAATATAAGTAAAATTTTGTCCCAAAGTATACCATAAATCTATTTTAATTAGAAATGTGAATCCTAAATAAGGAGGCATATATATACAACATTTCCACAAAATGGCAATGATATGGCACAATACTATTAAATTTACTGTAATAATTTATTATGTTATTTTGACTGATACACTAAGAAAGGTTTTTACAAAAACCTTTTAACTTTGATTATTATTGATTTGCTTTTCAAAATCTTTTTGTGGAATTGGTGAGTAAACTACAAAATATTTTGTGTGTGTATTGCAGCTTTAAAGTGGCACACTCCATAACAATCTACTTACTAGAAATAGTGGTGCTACCACAGAAGTGTTAACCATCAGTACCATTGTTTGGGAGAAAGAAACAGATCAAGAATGCATATTATACAGTGATCGCTTTCCTAGAGTAAAAATACCTCCTCTTTGTAAGGTTTGTAGGGTAAATGTGAGGTAAACTGAGGTATAAACTATGGATGAACCAAATAATTAGTTCAAAGTGTTGTCATGATTCCGAATTTGTGGAGTCTGGTGTTTTTCCCATAGAATGTGACAGAAGTACAGTCATAGCTCAGTAGCTATATGTATTTGCCTTTATGTTAGAAGAGATTTTCTTGAGTGACATTTTTAAATAGAGGAGGTATTCACTATGTTTTTCTGTATCAAGCAGCATTCCTAGTTGTTAGGCCCCTGGACAGAGTGAAATCATGAGTATTTATGAGTTCAATATTGTTCAAATAAGGCTACAGTATTTGCTTTTTTGTGTGAATGTATTGCATATAATGTTCAAGTAGATGATTTTACATTTATGGACATTTGAAATGTCTGATTACTCCATTTTATCAGTCCTGATTGTACAAGATTGTTGCAATTTCAAAATAGCAGTTTTATGAAACTGATTTATCTTTTGATCTATAACAATTTTTCTAGCTATTCATTTCAGCATTATATTTCTACAGGTTTGATTTGTGGGACTCTTTTTGTTGCCCCTGAATTTTTTTCAAAGAAAGAAAAAAGAAAAAGCAGTTGAGAAAGTAGAGTAGAAAGAAAAAAGACTGACGGGGGAAAAGGTAAAGGGGAAAGAAAAAAAGCAAGGAAGGAAAAGAAGGAAAGAGGGAAGAAAAAAGGAGAGGCTGGGAGGGAGGGAAGAGCCAGAATATTAGGGTAGTCGACATAATTCACTTGCATTCTTTTAACTGCAACTGGTGTAATTATGTTTTATTTACAATGATCCCATTTGAAACATAAATCCTGTTACACCATTGAGTTACTATTATGCAGCAATTGTATAATGAAAAGTACTGCCCAAACTACAGTATTGTGTTATGGCGGGGACACTACAAGATTTGAGAGACAGAGAACATCAAACTTAAAGCCACTGTTGGGGAGTTCAAACTTAGCTGAAAAATTAATGCTTCATCATAACATTTAAGCTATATCTAGAAAGTAGACTGGAGAACTGAGAAAATTACCAGATAATTCAGGACAATATATATAAATACCCCAGTGTGTGAACTCAGAAAACTCTGAGAAATTTATCAAAGCTGATTATCTATATTGATTAAATTTACTGAATAACTGTTAATTTATCCATTGTGCTTAGCTTTGTGACACAGCCGAAAGTTATCTATTTAATCTTTTCAATAAAAATTGTTTTTTGAAATTCAGAAATGATTTAAAAAGAGGTCAGGTTTTTAACTATTTATTGAAGTATGTGGATGTACAGTATTTCAATAGATATGAATATGAATAAATGGTATGCCTTAAGATCCTTTGAATATGTATTTACTTTAAAGACTGGAACAAGCTCTTCCTGTCTTTTAGTAAAACATCCATATTTCATAATCTGATGTAAAATATGTTGTACTGTTTCCAATAGGTGAATATAAAGTCAGTTTATCAATTAAAATATGTACTTGACTCATTTGAAAATTCTACTAATTTGAGGGAAAAGGGAAGAAATAGTAAACATATTTCTGCTATTCCCTTCTTTTCTGTTGCTTCCACCGTACCACACTCACATGTTTCAGATACTCCAAAGCAACACAAGATGAAAATGTTAGATGCTACAATTTAAAAAGGATCCACTTTGTGGCCGTTCCCTCTGTTACTGATTCCCCAAAGGTCTAACAAGCTGAACTACATCTAGCCTGAAGAAGAAATTTTCTGGAAAGATTTTATTATCAATTATTTAGAACTTTTACCTCCTAAAATGCATCATGGTAAGCAACAGCGACTGATAATGAAATATTGTTGGTTTTACAGACTAACCATCTGAAAATGGAAATGCCTATAGAAGTTAGGCAGAGAGTACAATTTCATGAGATTGCTGGGTATAAAACAAGGAGTATATTCCACTTCAAGGCATTCAGATACTATTTCAATAAAAACACCTTGCTTTCCAAACAAAATGTGATTTGACTGAAAGCCCATAGTTTGTAACAGCTGTAACATTTGTGTAAAACGAGGGCCACTCCAAATGAATGATTTAACCTCTCTTTTCCAAATCTGTTCATTTATACTCATTATGCAATTAAAAGGGAACAATGTGGTAGATAAAATAACAAACTGTGAAAAAGATTTACACTTGATGCATTAAGCTATTTTGAATCAGTATGGGTGTCATTGCCATTCTGGGAAAACCATATCTACCAAATCTCTTTCCCTTTTCAAAACCAAAAACACGCACAAATAAACATCTTATTTTCCCTCTGGCTCATTATTTCTCCCTTTGTAATTTCTATTCTGCAAACAATCACATGGAAACATAAGTATCAAGTCTCAGACTCTGAAAGCTAGCATGTGAAGCAGAACTCTTTTCCTCTCTGAATATCAGAGGTCAAAACACAGATACTTCAAAATGACATCCAGCTACTTGGAAGATAATTCATTCAAGATAATGTAATTTGATTCAAACACCAGAGTGTCAGTGTGCTCACCCTGAACTTTCCAAGAAGCATACACCTTCACACTCATATGCACTTTTTCCTAATAATCCCAGATTTATGGAAAATATTTAGAAATATATAGTAGAAAAAGAAAAAAAAACTGGCAAATGAATGAAATGAATACTTTGCATTCTTCCTGGAAAGGAAGAAAGAAGGAATAGATTTCAGTTTTCTACCTAAAAGCTCCTCCCACAGTTCTCCTAAGACTACCATGACTCTCCCAAGGCCTTCAGTCTAAGAATTCTACTCATTTCTGCTCAGCTCAGAGACAGCAGTGTCAGCTAGAATTACTTCTGAAGAGTCACAGCTATGTCTATCTTGAATTTTACCATGGCAAAGTGCTTTAGCAGACATTAAATGTACTTTAAAACATTATTATTGTCTCATTGATGATGAAATAAGATTCAGAAATTTTAAGTCACTTGCTGAAGGTTATGCTTTTACTAAGTGGCAGATTTGAACCAAATGTGCAATACAGAATACTTCCAATTTGTTCCAATATCCATGAGCCTCCTTAGAAATAAATATGACCACATTACTAGCTTTACAAACAAATATATGTACATTTATATTTATATACAAGTAACTTTATTTACATGTAGATTTTTTTTCCCTTTAATGCCATCCCTTTATTTTCCAAAGCCTCCAGAGGTTATGTGGTTTAAAGATGAATCACATTATACATCTCATCTAAAAATTTGGGTATGCAACTGGACACATAGCCCTTGATAATATTAGGCCCATCACACCAAATGGAGGCTCTTGTCATAAGCATATGTATCTTTTTTATATAGCATTTTGCAAAAGCCTACCAAGTTTTGAATAACCCACTGACTATTCCTCAGGCATCTGCAATCAACAGAATTCTTAGAAATGGTGAGTAGAATACATACACACATTTTTTAAAATACACAATAGAATACTGATTTTAATCTTAAGCGATGTTGTTTGAGCCAATTTATGCCAAAATACTAATTATATGCACATCTGTTTGTGCTGGGGCAGGAGAATGAGAGAAAGATTCTAATTTTAGAAATTAAACTATATACAACCTAAGGAATACACTTGCATTTTGTTGTCAAAATAGAAATATAATGCAAATCCTGTAAATGTCACTCTAGTCTGAAAAAACAGAAAGCAAAGCGTTCACATACATGTAAAATGAACACATCAATTCATTAATGAAGGATGCGGCAAATCTGGGTTCCATCCCTGGGTCACAACAATGTGGAGAAGGGAATGCAACCTACTCCAGTATTCTTGCCTGGAGAATGGCATGGACAGAGGAACCTGACAGGCTATAGTCCATGGGGTTGCAAAGAGTCAGATATGATTGAGCGACTATCACTTTCAAGAAGTTACAACAGGATAAAAGGACAATCCAAAGAACAGGAATAGTTATAGATCAAGAATATTGAAATTAATATGTTTATAGAGGCAAAACTGAATTCTTCCAGAGTAAGGAGAAGAATTAAGTTGCAACCTTAACCAACAGAACTTATTTATGAGTTGGATGACAAGATATACTTTGCCTTGCTATCATTACAACTTGTAAAATTGTTCAAATGCAGTGAAAAGTGGAGTCCCCATAGAATCAGAACCAGGTAAACTGCAAGGGTGTTTGCTAAGGAGTGCATGGGTTTTTCATGCACACAGCTTTTTCCCTAAAATAATGAGATGCAAAAGTCTTAAAAGCACATGAATTAAATGAATTGCCAATATTTTAAGGTTTGATAATATAACCTCTATTGTAATGATTCAGATAAAACCACATTATCTATATCTAATATTTTACATTTTCTGTATTCTAATTACTCATTTTCTTCCTTAATCACAAACCAATACCCAATAGTTTGATACATATAGAAGGAGAAATAAACAATTAAAATATAACAAGGATGACATTTTTCAATACCTTGTTGAAAAGTGAATATATTTTGAACACTTGTTAAAAGAAGAAGTTTTTTATCATTTGCAGGGAGGAGCATTTAATTCTTGGGATAATAGGAATTTTTATGAAAAATAAGGAGAATAAAGTAACAGTTAAGATGGCAATATCTCTTCAACCAAATACAACAGTAATGTTGAAAACACTGCAAGACACCATTGAACTGAATGGTCTGCTTCCACTTACTGCTAATGAACCTCGTCCTTGCAAATTTTGGTTTGGTAGAAGCTACAGGAGGTAACATGGTTCATTAGGCTTTCGAAGCTTTAAAATGTTAAAGGCGGTGGTTTTTCTCCTTCATTTCAAGTGAATTGCTAAAAGCATCATGATGTTCCTCAGTGGAACTTTGAATTTGTTAGTTTCTTTATTAATTTTGACTTTTTTACATTCAAAAAATTTAACTTTACACCAAATGCAGCATACTTCAACTTCCTGCAGGTTTGAATTGTACTTAAGCAAATACTCCAAGCACATGGAATTTCCTGAGAAAATTTCAGGACCTTATTTTAGAAAAAGGACTTAAGCAATATTCTTTACAGACTGGAATATGCTAATAAAAACAGCAATTTTCTTGATTGCACCTAATAGAATCCATAGAACTCTTACATAGTTTTCTAAAATGTAGTTTTATAAATAGTTTTCATAAATGTAGGTTGCAGTTGCCCTGAAATTTAACATCTCCCTACTACACATTTGACAAGTGACCTGGCCAAAAATGTGGTCTATAGCTCATTTATGACGTACTCCTTAAGAAATTGTTGCCAGAGATTTGAAACTGCTTCAAGCTGATGTCTTTCAAAACAAAGCACATACTCACACATACAAACACAAAATCACATTGCTGTCAGTGATCTGGAAAATAAGCTTCCAAGCCAGCCATGTGGTGTTCTGGATAATTCAAAAAACGAAGAAGAAATGACAACAGGGCAGCCAACAGTTTCTGTTTAAGTTTCATTTGCTAAGATTTTCACGTAAGTAACATCTTGTGATTTAATTAATCAGAAGGTGGCACCTGCTTTAATTTGCCGATACGGAGAAAAACAGATTTTTTTTGGAATAAAATTTATTTTTGGAAATACATTTTTCCTGTTGATACTATGAAACTAGTTTATTATGCTTTTGAAAGTCTTACTATAATAATTTTAAATGTTGACAAGGAGAAAGACGGGGTTTTTTTTTTCAACTTGGAATAATTTTTTTCCTGGAAATGTGTATTTCCAATTTGTAGATAGACAAACTTGCATGTATGTTCACAAATTTCTATTCTCGCATAATTCAATTGTAACAATATATTAACAAAACCTTTATGGTTTAATATGTGATGGAAATATATCTTTCACCAAGTAACACAAGAACTTATATAATGATCTCAATTTTTACACTGAGGTACTCAGCTAATATCTCAGGCTAGCATCATTTCAAGAAGAATCGAGCATATGTTGATTATGGATATGTTAAAAATCAACTTAGTTTAGAATAAGAGGACATTTATTTAATTTTTGTCAGATAACTCAAAATGTTCACATGTCACACATCCTTTCAGGCATTCATTCTACAAGAAAGTGTGATTATATAACCTTTGAAGAGACTTTTAAAAGGAATTAACTGATAGAGTTAATCTGGATGTTTAGAAGACAACCACCAAACTGGAGCAAAAGGTCTGTTTCTCTAATGCTTTCTCTAGGAAGCCAATCTCACCTTAAATTTGAAAAAAGAGAGAAGGAGAAGAAAAAAAAGAGGGAAAAGAGGAGAAAGAGAAGGATGGAGGGAGAAAGAAGCAAGGGAGGAGGGAGGGAGAGAGAGAGAAAAATTAACAATGTATTTTCTGTTCTGAAAAATAATAGGGAAATGTTCCCAAAGAAAGACTCTGTGTGTGAGTGTATGTGTACTTACTGCCGCCCAGATCTATACTGAACAACAATGCCTTTTCTTTGCAATATGACTTCAGTTTCCACACTTACAATTACTAAATACAGTGAGGCAAATAAAGTTTTCTATTCTGTACTTTGCAATTGTCATTCCTCTTATTTCTTTAAAAGTTTAATTGATATTCATCTATAATAGATTTTGGGTATTATACTGTTTTCTGAAGAAAATGTGACTATTTCATTTTATCACACATAATGAAAGAGATAAAACATCCATTGCTCTGTGACTTGGAGAGTTAATAGTGAATTCTCATAAGAAAATGCTTAGTAATAAAATCTGAATTTGAATAGGTTACCACTTTGTAAATATTCACAGTAAAATAAAGAGTCAGATCTTCTATAATTGTCAGGAATAAAATTTTGGTGATGTTTGAAAAAATCCCCAAAGGCCTGTGAATTTAACTCTTAATTTCAGGCTTTCAGAAAAACTGAAAAACATTTTTCAAATGTAAATAAAACTTTATTTTAAGGAGTCTCAATATTTTATGTCTGTGATACCAGTATAGTCACATGTCATAGTCTGTCAGTCTTGGTTGCCAACAACAGAACAGATTGGCTAGTTTGAGCAGAAAAGGAATTCATATACTCTTGGATAACTCTCAGAATGATGGAAAACCTGGAGAACAGGATGACATCAATACAGGAAATGCAACAAAAAATGCAGCCAATAGATAGCCAAGCACACAGGTAAGATCATGCTACAGGTAAAGATAACATTTTCATGGACATCTGTCATCTCCTTTGGAGTTTCAGCTCCACTACTGCTACTCTGAGTAATGCCTAAATATTCTCATATCTGCTTCATTTACCCAAGATCCAAACTCCAGACCAGTTGACCAAACCTAAGTTTATAATATCAAGAACTAAGTCCTCTCACTTGAATTTTAGAAGCAGGAGGAGGGGCCCTTTCTTTTACAAAGATTCATTCGTAGAAGACATTTCCAAGTGATAGAGTGCTTAGATACCATCTAGCCAATATATGAAAAAGGCCATTACACGTGCTCTAAGCAGGTGAGTTTGTAAAAACTTGTACGTGAAAGGTATATATTTGCTGTCAAGCTAATTTAGTGGAGATTCTCTATTTTAACTATTTTCTAAGAAAATAGTTCAATTATACCTACATATTTAGATTCTTCCATACAAAATTCTTGGGATTACTATAATGAATATATTGAAGAATTTATCAGATTTTCTATTTTATTTGATGTAGTCTTGAATAGTGGAGTTGATGTGCATTTTAAGCTTAATTCATAAATAATAATAAATTCAATCTGGGGAGATAGATTTATATAGATAGATATGTTGTTGCTGTTGTTCAGTCCCTCAGTCATGTCTGACTGTTTGCAACCCCATGGACTGCAGCGCTTCCCTCTCCTTCACTATCTCCTGGAGCTTGTTCAAACTCATGTCCATTGCATCAGTGATGCGATCCAACCATCTCATCTTCTGTCATCCCTTTCCCCTCCTGCCCTCAATCTTTCTCAGCGTCAGGATCTTTTCAAATGAGTCAGTTCTTTGCATCATGTGGCCAATATTGCAGTTTCAGCTTCAGTATCAATCCTTCCAATGAATATTCAGGACTGATTTCCTTTAGGATTGACTGGTTTGATTTCCTTGCAGTCCAAGGGACTCTCAAGAGTCTTCTCCAACATCACAGTTCAAAAGCATCAATTCTTCGGCGTTCAGCTTTCTTTATAGTCCAGCTCTCACATACATACATGACTACTGGAAAACCAGTAGCTTTGACTAGACAGACCTTTGTCGGCAAATATCTCTGCTTTTAATATGCTGTCTAAGTTGGTCATAGCTTTTCTTCCAAGGAGCACGCATCTTTTAATTTTATGGCTGCAGCAACCATCTGCAGTGATTTTGGAGACCAAAAACATAAAGTCTGTCACTGTTTCCATTGTTTCCCCGTCTATTTGCCATGGGACTGGATGCCATGTTCTTCGTTTTTAGAATGTTGAGTTTTAAGCCAGCTTTTTCACTCTCCTCTTTCTCTTTCAAGAGGCTCTTTATTTCCTCTTCAATTTCTGCCATAAGGGAGGTGTCATCTATGTATCTGAGGTTATTGATATTTCTCCTGGCAATCTTGATTCCAGCTTGTGCTTCATCTAGCCCAGCATTTCGCATGATGTACTCTGCATATAAGTTAAATAAGCAGGGTGACAATATACAGCCTTGACATACTCCTTTCCCAATTTTGAACTAGTTTGTTGTTCCATGTACGATTCTAACTGCTGTTTCTTGACTTGCATATAGATTTCTCAGGAGGCAGGTAAGTTCATCTGGTATTCCCATCTCTTTAAGAATTTTCCACAGTTTGTTATGACCTACACAGTTTGTTATGACCTACACAGTCAAAGGCTTTGGCGTAATAAATAAAGAAGAAATAGATGTTTTTCTGGTTTTCTCATGCTTTTTTGATGATCTAACAGATGTTGGCAATTTATCCCTGGTTCCTCTGCCTTTTCTAAATACAGCTGGAACATCTGGAAGTTCACAGTTCATGTACTGTTGAAGCCTGGCTTGGAGAATTTTGAGCATTACTTTGCTAGCATTTGAGACGAGTGCAATTGTGTAGTAGTTTGAACATTCTTTGGCATTGCCCTTCTTTGGGACTGGAATGAAAACTGATCTTTTCCAGTCCTGTGGCCAATGCTGAGTTTTCCAAATTTGCTGGCATACCGAGTGTAGCACTTTCACAGCATCATCTTTTAGGATTTGAAATAGCTCAACTGGAATTCCATCACCTCCACTAGCTTTGTTCAGAGTGATGCTTCCTAAGGCCCACTTGACTTCGCATTCCAGGATGTCTGGCTCTAGCTAAGTGATAACACCATTGTGGTTATCTGGGTCATGAAAATCTTTTTTGTATAGTTCTGTGTAATCTTGCCACTTCTTCTTAGTATCTTCTGCTTCTTTTAGGTCCCTACCATTTCTGTCCTTTATTGTGCCCATCTTTGCATGAAATGTTCCCTTGGTATCTCTAATTTTTTTTTTATTGGTTTTGCCAAATATTGAAATGAATCTGCCACAGGTATATATGTGTTCCCCATCCTGAACCCTCCTCCCTCCTCCCTCCCCATACCATCCCTCTGGGTCATCCCAGTGCACCAGCCCCAAGCATCCAGTATCGTGCATCGAACCTGGACTGGTGACTCGTTTCATACATGATATTCTACATGTTTCAATGTCATTCTCCCAGATCTTCCCACCCTCTCCCTCTCCCACAGAGTCCATAAGACTGTTCTATACATCAGTGTCTCTTTTGCTGTCTCGTATACAGGGTTATCGTTACCGGGTATCTCTAATTTTTTGAAGAGATCTCTAGTCTTTCCCTTTCTATCGTTTTCCTCTATTTCTTTGCACTGATCACTGAGGAAGGCCTTCTTATCTCTCCTTGCTATTCTTTGGAACTTTGCCTTCACTTGGGTATATCTTTTCTTTTCTCCTTTGCCTTTAGCTTCTCTTCTTTTCTCAGCTATTTGTAAGGCCTCCTATGACAACCATTTTGCCTTTTTGAATCTCTTTTTCTTAGGGATGGTCTTGATCTCTGCCTTCTATACAATGTCATGAACATCCGTCCCTAGTTCTGCAGGCACTCTATCAGATCTAATCCTTTGAATCTATTTTTCACTTCCACTGTATAATCGTAAGGTATTTAATTTAGGTCATACCTGAATGACCTAGTGGTTTTCCCTGTTTTCTTCAATTTAGATCTAATTTTGCAAAAAGGAGTTCATGGTCTCAGCCACAAAAATCTCCTGGTCTTGTTTGTGCTGACTGTATGAAGCTTTTCCACCTTTGGCTGCAAAGAATATAATCAATATCATTTTGGTATTGACTATCTGGTGATATCCATGTGTAGAGTCATCTCTTGTCTTGCAGGAAGAGGGTGTTTGCTAAGACCAGTGCGTTCTTGTGACAAAACAGTGTATATAGATAAATAAGATACTTAGATATAGAGATAGATAGAGATAACTTTCCTTTTCTCAATGTTCCCTTGTATGGGAAAAATTTGCAAGCCATGACTTTGCTTAAAGTTTCCTTAGTAAAAACAACAATCAAAACAAATAGGCAAAAATCTCTCTCACTCAAAATATGTCTACTGTTATTTAGAATAGAATTAGCATATATCTTGAACCTTTAGTTCAAGTAAGGGTTTTCTTAGTAGTAGTTTGGCTTCCATGACAATTATGTATTTTAAATGTAGAGAAGTATAAAATATTTTATATCACTTTTAATATTTCAGGTTTTTTTACATTTTTATTTTATATTGGAATAGAATTTATTACCAATGTTGTATTGGTTACAGGTATATAGCAAAGTGGTTCAGTTACATATCTATTATTTTTCAAATTCTTTTCCCATTTATATTATTACAGAGTATTGAGCAGAGTTCCCTGTGCTACACAGTAGGTCCTTGTTGGTTATCTATTTTAAATATGCAGTGTGTACATGTCAATCCCAAACTCCCAATCTATCCCCCTACTTTTAATATTTTAGTTTTAATATGCATTTTTCTTCTACTCTTAATTCAATGCATCAAACAGGATCATGTGTGTGAGCAGGCTGTAAATGAGTCATATTAAAAATAAATATCAAGCCTAGTCACCCTTGGGAATGTAGCTTTGCAGAACATCCCAGTATTCCAAATCAGATCAACCTGTCTCCCTTTTATATTGAAATTATAGTAATGTTAGTTTAAGTACAGGTAAGCTCTGAAGATATGGAACTTTCCAGAAAGCCTATGAACTGAATTCCAGATTTCTGCCCCAGAGAAGAAACTTTACTGAGATTCTGTTATCTATGAAATTTCTACATTAATAATTTGAATACTGTTACAATGAGAAAAAAAGTCAAAAATTATCAATCTGAAAAAAAAACAACAAAATAGTAAAAGCACATTAATTAATTGAACAGCACACTCATGGCTAATTATTTTGTAGGTCCTTTATTTAATACCAACATGGACAATGAGGGACTACAGTCAGAGAAATAGGTGTCATTATTTTCCTAATGCAATGGGCTTTAAATCTTAGGAAAAGTGATTAAGGCTCCTGTATCTACCTATGTTCCTTAACAATCAGTTATTGTTATTCAGTCACTCAGTTGTGTCTGAGTCTTTGGGACCCCATGAACTGCAGTACATCAGGCTTCCCTGTCCTTTACTATCTCCTGTAGTTCACTCAAACTCATGTCTACTGAGTCAGTGATGCCATCCAACCATCCAATCCTCTGCCACCCCATTCTCCTCTGGCCCTCAGTCTTTCCCATAATCTGAGTCTTTTCCAATGAGTTGGCTCTTTGCATCAGGTGTACTGAGTATTCTGACTTAAAATGTGATATTCTTTTATTCACCACACATTTAGTGACTGCAAAATTTTACCAAAACAGTGTTATTGTATAAGGATGAAGGATCACAATAGATTGAATGAGATCCAAAATGATTAGAACACAAATTTTACACAGTTTGTAACATAACATCACAACACAAACACTGCAAATATGTTTATGATGTGCTTGGGGAGTACTGAAGACACAGCAATTAACTGTATGCAGGAGGCAGAAAAGACTTCCCAGAAGAGCTGACATTGAAATTTGATCTTGCAATATGGCAATGTTGTGCTGGTTGTAAACTGCAATACAATTTTGATAAATATGAGATTGATTCCTCATTTAGAGCAATGTATGTCAAAATAGTAAAATTCATTTTAATTTATGGCCAAAACATTACCACTTATATACATCAAACGCAAAACATTACCACTTATATACATCAGATGCAAATCTGACACCCACTGCCTCCCACCATTTCTTTCTTCCCATCCCTGTTGAATTCACTGTAGTCAGGTTTCTGTTCCTACACCTCAGTAAAACTCTGTGTCATAAGTGATCTTCATGTTGCTAAATCCAAATGTAATCTCTCAGTCCTTGTCTTACTTGACCTGGTTAGTATATCGCTTGAAGAAAGTGGAAGTTGCTCAGTGTCCGACGTTGCGATCTCATGGACTGCGATCTCATGGACTGTCCATGGAATTGTCCAGGCCAGAATACTGAGCGGGTAGCCTTTCCCTTCTCCAGGGGATCTTCCCAACACAGGGATCGAACCCAAGTCTCCTGCATTGCAGGCAGATTCTTTACCAGCTGAGCTACAAGAGAAGCCCAAGAACACTGGAATGGGTAGCCTATCCCTTCTCCAGGGGATCTTCCCGACCCAGGAATAAAACCGATGCAGGTTTCCCGCATTGCAGATGGATTCTTTACCAACTGAGCTATCAGGGAAGCCTGCTTATTCCTTCTTAAAAGTATTTTAAAAAGTATTTTCAATATTCAGCTTCCATAAAACCACATGTGTCTGTTTTTCTCCTTTTTAGCTACTCCTTTTCAGATTCCTCCTTTTCTTCCAAATGAGGGTACATTCTTCAAACTGCTTCTTTTTCTGCTGCACTCAATCCCTAGGAGATATTATTCAATCTCTCAGCTTTAAGTGGTCTCTGAATGCTGCTCCATATCTGTATCTCTAGCTGAAAAGTGAGCACCAAACTCAAGACTGATGTATCCAACCACACACTCAGTAGCTCCACTTGTAAGGTCAAGGAAACATCCACACTTAAAGGTGTTAAATCTGATCTTTGTATATTTCCCTATAAACTAGACCCTCCTGGTGTCATCCTCATCTCAGGAAATTAAATTCCATTCATTCAGCTGTTCAAACCCTAAAACTTCAAGTCATCTTTGACATCTTTCCCTTAGACTCCACATCTGGTTCATCATTAAGTCCTGTCAACTCTAACTTCAAAATACATCTAGAACATGATGACTTCTCTTCGCTACCCTGGTCTCAGCCACACCGTTGCTTGCCTGGATTTTCATAATAGGCTTTGAACTGGTCACTCTGATTCTAGTCTAGGCTTCTTCACTCTATTTCAACATTGGAATCATAGCAAACCTGTCAGATCTGCAAAAACCCTCTCATACCTCTCATATTTCTCCATATCACTGAGTAGAGCCAAAATTTTTGCTATGAATCTCAAAGTCCTATGTTATCCAATATTTCATTTTCCCTATGCTATAATTCCCTATAACTCATCCCCGTATTCATTCAATTCCAGTCACACTAGCCTTCATAGTGTTTTTCAAACAGCCCAAACATGCTCCCACTTCCGGTATCCACATGCGCTCTTCCTTCCACCTGGAATGAACTTCCCTGCAGAACAGCATGGATTGATCCATACTTTTCTTTAGTGGGAAAAAAAGAGAGAGAGAGAGAGAGTGAAAGTCACTCAGTCGTGTCTAACTCTGCGATTCCATGAACTGTAGCCTGCCAGGTTTCTCTGTCCATGGAATTCTCCAGGCAAGAGTACTGAGAGGGTTGTCAATTTCTTCTCCAGGGGATCTTTCCAACCCAGGTATTGAACCTGGGTCTCCTGCTTTACAGGCAGATTCTTTACCATGTGAGCCACCAGGGAAGCTACTTTCCTTTAGGTCATTCCTCAACGTCACCTTTTCAGTGAAATCTTACTCTTTCTAAAAGTGTAATTTCCATCATAATTATTTGTATCCCAGTTTGTTTTCTCTTTTAGCACTTGTAACTGTCACTATGTAATTTACTCATTTATCTTTTATTTTTTTTATCTTTCCCAACAGAATATGCTTCATTATGACAGAGAAATTTTTATGTTTTTTCACTGTATCTCTAATATGTAGAAGCAGTGTCTGACACATAATAGTTGTTCAATAGATGCTTGTTAAAATAATATATGTATATAGCAGAGATTCAGGATTACAGAAATAAGAATCAGTACTGAGTATTTATTCTTCTGTGCTGTGAAAGTTACTGAAAAAGAAGTATGAATATGTATGTTGTTGTTGTTTAGTTGCTAAGCCATGTGTAACTCTTTGTGACCCCCTGGCTGCAGCCCACCAGTCTCCTCTGTCCATGGGATTTCCAAGGCAAGAATACTGGAGTGGCTTGCCATTCCCTTCTCCAGGGGATCATCTTGACCCAGGAATTGAACTTGTGTCTCTTTAATTGGCAGGCAGATTCTTTACCACTTAGCCACCATATCTTCTGCTAAATCAGAGGCCCTTTCAACTGGGAGGAGAGCAAGAGCAATAGCAATACATCAGGTATGAACCCCTGTCCCAAAGTCTACAATGATTTCTTCCCAGCCCAGAATTCCAGCTAAAAGTTGAGGCGGTGACAGTCCTAAGCTGAACTTTAACAAATATTGGCATTCTTTTCATGAAAGAATGTGTTTCCCAACTTTTCGTCTATTTTCTCTAAAAACTTATCCAATTTTATCCCTGGCCAAAGACTCATTTGGCTTGATGTTTCTAATTGGGATTATTCTCTCCACTGAAGGATTTGCAAATATATACATGGTCAACCTTGTGCATAATATTGTGATTTTGCCACCTCATGTTCTCTTAGCTTCCAGAAATTCATACGAAATATTTCCACCAGAATATATAAAATTAACTCCCTTGGCTTTCAAACAATTTCAATTAAAATCAGCAACACACTATGCTAGATTTCTTAATCTTGAAAATTACTATTTTCAGCGGGATTTTTAAAAGGTATCAATCTCAACTGGTATTTTTTTTTTAGATGCTCTAACTTATATGATGGCAACCCACTCCAGTATTCTTGCCTAGAGAATCCCATGAACAGAGGAGCCTGGCACGCTACAGTCCATGGGGTTGCAACAGTCAGATACGACATAGTGCCTAAACCACCACCACACCAACTTATATAACAAGGAAAGTTGAGATCTCAGTTGCTTATCTTGACTGAAATTTACTTTTCATTTATGGCAAAGCCAAGTATGTAACAACACACCTGAGGTGACAGGTACTTTCTTCCATGGAGGTATTCAAGGACCAGCTGATGAAACCGCCACGATCTTCCACATTCAACTTTACTTAGTTTAGTCGCTCAGTCGTTTCCAACTCTTTATGACCCCATGGACGGCAGCATGCCAGGCCTCCCAGTCCATCACCAGCTCTCAGACTTTACTCAAACTCAGGTCCATCGAGTCAGGGATGCCATCCAACCATCTCATCCTGTCATACCCTCTTCTCCTACCTTCAATCTTTCCCAGCATCAGGGTCTTTTCAGATAAGTCAGCTCTTCACATCAGGTGGCCAAAGTATTGGAGTTTCAGCTTCAACATCAGTCCTTCCAATGAACACTCAGGACTGATCTTCTTTAGGATGAACTGGTTGAATCTCCTTGCAGTCCAAGGGACTCTCAAGAGCCTTCTCCAACACCACAGTTCAAAAGCATCAATTTATCAGCGTTCAGCTTTCTTTATAGTCCAACTCTCACATCCATACATGACCACTGGAAAAACCATAGCTTTGACTAGATGGATCTAGCAAGTACAGTCCATAAAATATACACAAATAATCATTTTCTCAAGTGTTTGAAATATTTTTCTCTATTTATATTTTATAAATCTCCCTGCCACTTTCAAAATATTTTTACTGATAGGGAACTTAAATCACCATCTTATTTTGACCACAAATTCTCCACCCAAAATAAGTAAATGAGCTTCCATTAATTTAATGTTAAAATTAATGTTACTGTTGAAGCCTGGCTTGGAGAATTTTGAGCATTACTTCACCAGCATGTAAGATGAGTGCAATTGTGCTGTATTTGAGCATTCTTTGGCACCTTTCTTTGGGATTGGAATGAAAACTGATCTTTTCCAGTCCTGTGGCCAATGCTGAGTTTTCCAAATTTGCTGGCATATTGAGTACAGCACTTTCACAGCATCATCTTTTAGGATTCAAAGTAGTTCAACTGGAATTCCTTCACCTCCACTAGCTTTGTTCGTAGTGATGCTTCCTAAGGCCCACTTGACTTCTCATTCCAGGTTGTCTGGCTCTAGCTGAGTGATCACACCCTCTTGGTTATCTGGGTCATAAGATCTTTTTTGTATAGTTCTGTGTATTTTTGCCACCTCTTCTTAGTATCTTCTGCTTCTGTTAGGTCC
This sequence comes from Bubalus kerabau, assembly GCF_029407905.1. Taxonomy (NCBI): domain Eukaryota; kingdom Metazoa; phylum Chordata; class Mammalia; order Artiodactyla; family Bovidae; genus Bubalus; species Bubalus kerabau. Next base: position 74,303,782 of record NC_073629.1, read on the forward strand.
CTACCATTTCTGTCCTTTATTGAGCCCATCTTTGCATGAAATGTTCCCTTGGTATCTCTAATTTTCTTGACAAGATCTCTAGTCTTTCCCATTCTATTGTTTTCCTCTATTTCTTTGTACTGATCACCGAGGAAGGTTTTCTTATTTCTCCTTGCTATTCTTTGGAACTGTACATTCACTTGGGTATATCTTTCCTTTTCTCCTATGTCTTTAGCTTCTCTTTTTTTCTCAGCTATTTGTAAGGCCTCCTCAGACAACCATTTTGCTTTTTTGCATTTCTTTTTCTTGGGGATGGTCTTGATCCCTGTCTCCTATACAATGTCATGAGCCTCCGTCCATAGTTCTTCAGGCACCCTGACTATCAGATCTAATCCCCTGAATCTATTTCTCACTTCCACTGTATAAGCGTAAGGGATTTGATTTAGTTCATACTTGAATTGTTTAGTGGTTTTCCATACTTTTTTCAATTTAAGTCTGAATTTGGCAATAAGGGGTTCATGATTTCAGCCACAGCCAGTACCTGGTCCTGTTTTTGCTGACTGAATAGAGCTTCTCCATCTTTGGCTGCAAAGAATATAATCAGATTTTGATATTGGCCATCCAGTGTCCATGTGTAGAGCATTCTCTTGTGTTGTTGGAAGAGGGTGTTTGCTATGACCAGTGCATTCTCTTGGCAAAACTCTATTAGTATTTGCCCTGCTTCATAGTGTACTCCAAGGCCAAACTTGCTTGTTACTCCAGATATTTCTTGACTTCCTACTTTTGCATTCCAGTACCCTATAATAAAAAGGACATCTTTTGGGGTATTAGTTCTAGAAGATCTTGTAGGTCTTCATAGAACTGCTCAACTTCAGCCTCTTCAGCATTACCGGTCAGGGCATAGACTTGAATTACTGTGATATTGAATGGTTTGCCTTAGAAATGAACAGAGATCATTCTGTCATTTTTGAGATTGCAACCAAGTTCTGCATTTCAGACTCTTTTGTTAACTATGATCACTACTCCATTTCTTCTAAGGGATTCTTGCCCACAGTAGTAGATATAATGGTCATCTGAGTTAAAGTCACCCATTCCAGTCCATTTTAGTTGGCTAGTTGGCATTCAATATCCAGCTGCCATGCAAAGGAGAGAAAGTGTGGAGGAGCATACAGGGAGTTTTTATGAGGTAGGCTTAGACATGACATAAATCATATCTACATTGCATCAGCCAGCGCTTAGACTTCCAGCTTCTTCCTATGTAAAGAGAGTATAGAAAACCAGTACCAAAGAAAAAAAGGAAACTGATTTTTTTAAATTTAGCCAGTCTCTGCCACAATCTCCTCTGTTGGTCACTAATATCCATTTTCCCTTTTGCTCCCGCATATAGAACTAATTCATCCACTCTCCTAAAATCCTATACAGTCATTGGATTCAGGTTGACGTCTAGTATCTTCTAGTGATATTAACACAAAAGCTCTCCATTAAATTCAAATGTGGCTCTTATGAATATAAAACAACATATTTCCATCTTAAGCTCCCAAACCATATACATACCCACTTTACTAAGGTAGTGAAAAAATAAATAAAAATTTCCATTCAGAAAAGGGAAATAGTGACTATGGCAAGAATTTGTCAGTTCAGTTCAGTCGCTTAATTGTGTCCGACTCTTTGTGACTCTATGGACTGTCCCTGTCCTTCAACTCCTGGAGCTTGCTCAAACTCATGTCCATTGAGTCTGTGCTGTCATCCAACCATCTCATTCTCTGTTGTCCCCTTCTCCTCCTGCCTTCAATCTTTCCCAGCATCAGGGTCTTTTCCAGTGAGTCAGTTCTTTGCATCATGTGGCCAAAGTATTGCAGTTTCAGCTTAGCATCAGTCCTTCCAATGAATATTCAGGATTGATTTCCTTTAGGATGGACTGGTTGGCTCTCCTTGCAGTCCAAGGGACTCTCAAGAGTCTTCTCCAACGCCACAGTTCAAAAGTATCAATTCTTCAGCTCTCAGCTTTCTTTATAGTCCATCTCTCACATCCATTCATGACTACTGGCAAAACCATAGCTTTGACTAAAAGGACCTTTGTTGGCAAAGTAGCATTGCTGCTTTTTAATATGCTGTCTAGTTGGTCATAGCTTTTCTTCCAAGGAGCAAGAGTCTTTTAATTTCATGGCAGAAGTCATCATCTGGAGTGATTTTGGAGCCCAGGAAAATAAAGCCTGTCACTGTTTCCGCTGTTTTCCCATCTATTTACCATGAAGTGATGGGACCGGATGCCATGATCTTTGTTTTTTGAGTGTTGAGCTTTAAGCCAGCTTTTTCACTCTCCTCTTTCACTTTCATCAAGAGGCTCTTTAGTTCTTCTTCACTTTCTGCCATAAAGGTGGTGTCTTAGGTTGTTGATATTTCTTCTGGAAATCTTGATTCTGCTTGTGCTTCATCCAGCCCAGCATTTCATATGATGTACTCTGCATATAAGTTAAACAAACAGGGTGACAATATACAGTCTTGACATACTCCTTTCCCAATTTGGAACCAGTCTGTTGTTCCGTATCCAGTTCTAACTGTTCCTTCTTGATCTGCATACAGATTTCTCAGGAAGGTGGTCTGGTATTCCCCTTTCTTGAAGAAATTTCCACAGTTTGTTGTGATCTACACAGTCAAAAGCTTTGGTGTAATTAATAAAGCAGAAATAGATATTTTTCTGGAATTCTCTTGCTTTTTCTATGATCCAGCGGATGCTGGCAATTTGATCTCTGGCTCTTCTGCCTTTTCTAGATACAGCCTGAACATCTAGAATTCACGGTTCATATATTGTTGAAGCATGGCTTGGAGACTTTGGGGAATTACTTTGCTAGCATGTGAGATGAGTGCATGTGCATGCACATGCTAGCATGTGAGATTGTGTGGTAGTTTGAACATTCTTTGGCATTGCTTTTCTTTGGGATTGGAATGAAAACACCTTTTCCAGTCCTGTGAGCTCCAAATTTGCTGGCATATTGAGTGCAGCACTTTCACAGCATCATCTTTTAGTAGTTCAACTGGAATTCCATCACCTCCACTAGCTTTGTTCATAGTGATGCTTCCTAAGGCCCACTTGCCCTCGCATTCCAGGATGTCTGGTTCTAGGTGAGTGATCACACCATCGCGGTTATCTGGGCTATGAAGATCTTTTTTGTATAGTTCCTCTGTGTAACCTTGCCACCTCTTCTTAATATCAGCTGCTTCTGTTAGGTCCCTACCATTTATTTCCTTTATTGTGCCCATCTTTGCATGAAATGTTCCCTTGGTATCTCTAATTTTCTTGAAGAGATCTCTAGGGTTTCCTATTCTATTATTTTCCTCTATTTCTTTGCATTGATCCATGAGGAAGGCTATCTTATCTCTCCTTGCTTTTCTGTGGAATTCTGCATTCAGTTGGGTATATCTTTCCTTTTCTCCTTTGCCTTTAGCTTCCACTCCCCTAAAGTCCTATCCAGTCATTTCATTCAGCTTGATGTCTAGTATCTTCTAGTGATATTAATAAAAAAATTAATACAAAATATTAATACAAGTCCTTGCCTTAGAAGCTAAAGGCAAGAATTTATGAATCCCTGCAAAGCAGACATTTGAACAGCCCCTACACATGAGGAGATGCACATTGCCTGATGAGGCTTGGAGTTTAATTTCTGGGAACATCCCCTTTATCCATTTTTCCCCTGGTTCCTTCCTCCATCTTTTGAAAAATCCCTGATCATCATAGCCACACCTGACATTGATGTGAGATCAGGCCCTTTATTGGGGCTGCAGAAAATTTGGAAGTCTGATTCCTGCTTTAGTGAGAAGGCCACATTCTTAATCTGATATTTATCATAGGCCATTAGATTGTCCAAAGCTATTTCAATTTAATTTCCTGTTTTTGTAGGTATAATGGCAGCTTTTTTTCCATCCCTTTAAACTCCCAAATTTCTGTGCTTTCTTCATTTTCTTTGATTTCTTGATCCAGGCCTGGAAGTAGGATATATCATTTCCATTCGTAATTTATGGGCCAGTAAGCCAGATGTCAGTCATGTGGCCCTACCCAACTTCAGGCTAGGAATGAAGTCTAGTTGAGGACTCAGCAGAAAGGAAACCAATTTGGTAGCAGTTAGCTGATTTCTGCAATAATTATTCAGTTTAAAGGATTGTTACAGTTTGGAAGGTAAAGATGTTTGTTTTCTTTTGTTTTAAATTTTCCTGATAGACAATGATGACAAGAAAGTCTTAGAACTTCTGTGAAATACATTGTAATGTTCCCAAGGATTCCTATTCTGCAAACTTTTGCTCTAATAGTAATAGCTTGATTTTCAAAACTGAAAAATACAACACATATAGTATAGTTTTGAAGTGATGAAAGACTCATTCTGCCTGGTCTTTCTTTGGCTTGGTTTTAGAATCATGTGCTTTGAATCTGCTTCTTGTCTGTCTTCCCCACTATATTCTTAATTCACGAAAGCCAGTTTTCATTGTTGTATACCCATACTAATCTGGGGAGTTGTTCAAGACTCAGGGGAGTAGAAGAGAGTATGAATGCATTCTTATGAATTTTTAAGAAATCAACTAATAAATTATAATATCACTGTGATCAACTGTCCCTAGTGAAATATTTAAGCATTAGAAGAAACATGTTTCCAAGACAGTATGAGTTATTCTTTGGTGAAAGTACAGATTTATCAAGTCAAATTATCTTTTTAATTTATGTATGAATGACTAGTGTGTGGAATTTTTTCATGCAGAAGTCCCAAGAACAATCTTAGAATGAGAAAAAAGGCTGCAGGGTGTTATTTCCAAGACAGGTTTTTCCCATTAGAGCACTATAGATTCTAGCTCCTTTTAGTAGTTCAGCTACAATTCATGACAGGGATAAAAATGTGAGCTTACTGTGAACCCTGCATACAAGGAATTTTTTTTCTTGTGAGCAGTAATTAAAGTATGACCAGCCTAAATATCTCTAAATTTCCTTAATGGAGGCTTCTAGGACAAATCAACAAGTAGCAAAATTTGTCTAGGCTTCCCAGGTGGCGCTAATGGTAGAGAACCTGCTTGTCAATGAAGGAGACTTAAGAGACCCAGGTTCAATCTCTGCATTGGGAAGATCCCCTGAAATAGGAAATGGCAACCCATCCCAGTACTCTTGCCTGGAGAAGCCTATGGACAGAGGAACCAGGCGGGCTATGGTCCATAGGGTTGCAGAGTCAGACACAACTGAAGCAACTTAGCTCTTTAAAAATAATAACTTAGACAATTACCTCTAGCTTTCACCTCTAATTATCATTTTACTTTCATCATCATTAGTTTTAATCTCTAGTAGATGACCTGTGTAAAGCTAAGGCTTGACTTCATTGTGAATCACTTTCAAGGTTATTGACAACTTGTTATAGATTGAAAGAGTCTGTCCCTTCAAAATTCATATTAAGCTGAAATCCTAATCTCCATTATGATGGTATTATGTGAGGCCTTTGAGAGGTGATTAGATCATGGGAGTGGAACTTTGATAAATGAGATACATTGGGCTTCCCATGTGGCACCAGTCATAAAAAACTCTCCTGCAAATGCAGGAGATGCATAAGAGATGCTGGTTTGATCCCTGGGTAGGGAAGATCCCCTGGAGGAGGGCACTGCAACACACTCCAGTACTTTTGCCTGGAGAATCCCATGGACAGAGGAACCTGGCAGGCTACAGTCCATAGGGTCACAAAGAGTTGGATATGATTGGAATGACTTAGCACACAAGCACATGCCCTACTAAAGAAAGCACAGAGAGCTGTCTTGCCCTTTCTGATAAGAGAAGACACAGCAAGAAAACTACAGTCTGTGAACCAGAAGGCAGTGAGATCTCAGCACCTTAATACAAGAGTTTTCAATCTCCAGAACTGTGACCCATAAATGATGTTTGTAACAGACACCCATTCTATAACTATATACACCCATGTGAGCGAGGGTTTTGTCTGTAGACAGCTCCTTGCATTCTTCTGGAATCACAAGGAAAATCTCTTTGGTATTGATATGAAGACACAGTACTTTTCATGCTTCTGAAAATGTATGGAAAACATACATTTTCTTTCTCAGCTACTCAGCGAGTTATATTTTCTCTTTATTTTTCTCAGAATAGCCAAAGAGTATTCTTTAATATATATATTTATAATGTCTACTACAAGCACTTCAACAAATTTCTATCACCACATTACAAACTGGATAAAGTTTTAGAGCATCTTAATTCAGTAATTTGTCTTGCTAAATATGAAAAAGTGAAGTTTTATTTCCTTTGACTTTGAACTTGGGAACTAGAGTCAGGGTTTTGTTTTTTGTTTTTTGTTTTTCCCTTTGACTCATTAAAGCTTGAATTCTATCATCCATTTAATTTTATCCTCATTATACATTTTATTTTTACTACTTACCACAGACTTAATGATTCTAAATATATAGTCTGTCGGCTCAGGACATCTGCAATAAGCATTTTTTTTTAAACTTGATTATGGTACATAAAACCTTTAGAGAATTACACAAAGCCTATACTATTCATTCCATTTTTAATTCATCCCTTAAAATTAATGGTTTCTATTAATTAGACAACAAAAACTGAAAAGGGAAAAAATTGAAGGTGCAGCGTTTTTCATCTAAAGGTACACTGCTGTAAGAGATGTTAAACAGTTGAGCTAGATTTTAATGAATTCTGAGATAAGTTTTAATTAGAGTTGACATATGAACTGAATAGTTCTACAGTACCCTATACATGAAGGGTTCTTTTAAAAACTAAAACCTAGAATTATTATATGTAATTAGTGTTACAAATGAAAAGGTATGAATGGTACATTTTTGATGCCAGGAGAATATTAATTCAGACCTCATTCCTAATAAGCTTCCAGTTCACACTGGCCGCCATTTACTAACTGTGCCATATTTCATGAAAGTTAACATTTGGACATCTAGTCCCTGAACAAAAAGTATAAGGACATTAAGCTTCTGCTGCTGTTTAGTTGCTCAGTCATGTCTGACTCCTTGGAACACCATGGACTGTAGACCTCCAGGCTCCTCTGTCTATGGGATTTCCCAGGCAAGAATACTGGAGTGGGTTGTCATTTTCTTCTCCAGAGGATCTTCTCAACCCAGGGATTGAACCCAAGCATCCTGCCTTGCCGGTGGATTCTTTACCACTGAGCCACCTGGGAAGCCCCCAAGGACCATGTATCTGTTGTTATTGTGCTTGTAATTTCTCTAATTAGTTTAATTCTAGATCTACATGATTTTTTAACTGTTGTTCTTTAAAATATTCCACACGTGCCAACTGGCAGATCCAGTCTAATCTGAAAGATGGTGAAGAATTTCAACAACCACACAGTTCAGGTAAACTTAATAGACAGTAATGCTACAAATGTACCAACTGTGCCAACTTCTATTAGAGCACATGTCTTGTTAGTTAGCCAACAAATAAATGACTCACTTTAAAGGAGAAATGTATCTGGCCCACTGGACAGTGAGGTAGAATTCCTGTAACTCATCTAATTCAGTACTGAAGAGACAGAATGAAGTTATTTTAAAATACTGCTCTACCCCACACTTTACAAAGTATTCAGACAAACATCAAAACAGCTTTCAAGGTCATCTAATAATTTTATGTCACTGAAAATCACAAAATATGGTTCTTGACAAAAACTCTTTAATTCGTATCAAAATTAACAACTTGAAAAAGTACATGCAAAAGTATCTTGTTAAAGTAATAAAAGATCTCCTAGCAGACTTTATGATAGTGACAAAAATGTGATCTAGAAGAGTTTCAAGTCAGTTTTAAGAAACTACAGATTAAAATATCACCAGAAACATCATTATCAACATCAGTATTATAATACAGATAATAATATACATAGGGCTTCCCTGATAGCTCAGTTGGTAAAGAATCCACCTGCAATGCAGGAGACCCTGGACTTCCTGGGTTGGGAAGATCTTCTGGAGAAGGGATAATCTACCCACTGCAGTATTCTTGGGCTTCCCTTGTGGCTCAGCTGGTAAAGAATCTGCCTGCAATATCAGAGACCTGGGTTCAATCCCTGGGTTGAGAAGATTCCCTGGAGAAGGGAAAGGATACCCACTCTGGTATTCTGGCCTAGAGAATTTCATGGATTATCCTCATGAGGTCGCAAAGAGTGGGACACAACTGAGCGACTTTCACTTTCATTCTTTGAGCTACACCACTTCATGGGCACTAGAAAAAAAATAAGGATCCTGTCCTATTGAAACAAATCAGGCTATGGTTAGTATTAATCTATATCAAGGGTCAGTGCACTTTTTATCTGGAGAATCAAACAGTAAACATTCTAGGCAAAAGCTGCGTTGCAACTATTCAGCTTTGACATTGCAGCATGAGAGCAGCCATAGGCCACAGATAAATGATTTGATGTGACCTGTTTCAATAAAACTTTATTTATGTATACAAATTACTCTGCATAATTTTTGCTTTGTAATATATTCTTCTCTTGATTTTTTTCTAACCCTTAAAAAATTTAAAAATCATTCTTAATTTGTGGGCTGTTCAGAAACAGGTGGTACCCTGGATTTGGTCCATGGAACAAGATTTGATCTATGGGACATAGCTTTCCTGGTACAGGCTCACTTTATATCTATTGACCCAACCTAATTATTGTTTCCCCTTTCAATCTCATAGTTTTTGTTATAAACAATAAATTATATGGTCACCCTAGCTACAGTGAAAATTTATCCAAATTATATGGTCACCCTAGCTACAGTGAACATTTATCCAAACAAAACCCAATGAAACATGCAAGATACCAGTTTTACAGCAGACATACATGTAAAAAATATTTTACCTATAAATATCAATAAATCAGCATTATTAAAAGTAAATGTTTGATATCTAACTTACATTTGAAGGCATAGTTGAGTAAATAAATGAAAGTATTAGACAGCTAAAGAAAGGATCCACAGTCTGAGATTACTATATACCACAGATAATGGTCTTATCTGAAAAGAGCTGAAGGGATATTCAGAAGAACAAGGAGAAATGAAACATAAATTAAGCCAGCCTTCTATTTTTATATTGATAGAATATTATTTATAAACACCATGTTCTGACACAGATCAAGCAGTCCTATTTAATATTGAAAAACATCACTGTAGATAAGGTAAAATTAGACATGTTAGGTTAACAGAAAATAAAAATTTTGGCCTGAAAGTTTTTCATGAATTAAATGAGTTAAGAATAAAATATTTAATAAACATAACAGATAAGTAACAGAAAGTAAACCTTTTTGAAAGTCTCACACATCACGAGTATTTTCTTCTCAAGACTGCATAATTAGTCCAACTCTGATTTTTATAATAATCAGTACTATATAAATAATATTTCTTCCAGTCTCAATATTTTGTAATTACATTTGCTGGTTTGACTCAAAGTACTACTGAATTTTCTTACAAAGGTTTTTCATTTGTCACTAAAAATGACTAATAATAATGACAACATATGACAACAACAATAACGACAACATAAACTTTAGGATGACAGCCATCATTTCATCAGGAGGATGCACAATTTAAAGAACCTATTTTTTTTTTCTTCCAGATCAAAGGTTAAAATGTACCATAGCAGATAAAAGCAACACTTTGTGCCTGAGAAGACAAAAAATAATAGCCATACTTTAAGGAAAAGCATGCTCTGTAGTCTTGGAACCTATAGTAAAAACTAATGGGCAACCCCATGAGATATCATGAAAACTCCATAATTTACCCTTCCTCCCTGGTGTTCAGACCAGTATAACTCTCTTTAAAGTAGTTTACTGTTAACAACAACAACAAAAATGTCTTAGCTTCGCTCCCACATTCTTTATTTTATTTATTTTTTCTCTTCACAGTAACAACAGGCTCCACTGATTTATACGATACTGAGAACAGTCTGAAGAACCCAGCATAATTCAAAATCATCAAATCCCAAGAGGATTAAAAACCAGAGCTCCTTGTACAGACTACATTCCATTAGTTCTCTGAATTTATCATCTTCTGACTGCTAATTTGCCCTGTTTTAAGAAAATCATTATTAACAACAATGGAACTAATCACATTTGCCTTCATATAATTATCATATTATGAAGAAAAGACAGATAAAAATATAAACTGACAAAACAATAAAAGAAAATTACAGTAAATGAGAGAGTGAGATTTATAACTTAATCAAAAAGACATGGAAAGAATGTGTAGGGCACAAAAATAGTATCCTGATAACTCATGTGGTTCAGTGGTAAAGAATCAACCTACCAACTCAGGAGACACAAGAGACACAAGTTCCATCCCTGGGAAGGGAAAGATCCCCTGGAGTAGGAAATGGCAACCCACTCCAGTATTCTTGCCTGGAGAATTTTATGAACAGAGGAGCCTGGCAGGCTAGAGTCCATGGGGTCGCAAAGAGCTGGACACAACTGAGTGACTGAGCACACACAACTCATTCCATAGCTGATAATAATTCACACTAAAATTACCATTTTGGCCACTTCTAATCTTTCTACATTCCACTGAAGTACCCAGATATTGATATCTAATCCCTACACAACAAACGTTGCCCTTGCATTGATTTCCTAGTGTGATGCATAGGTACAGGAGATGCCCTTGCAAAAGTGTTTTCACTAGAATCTAGCCTCAGTGAATCTTCCTTCCTTCTTGGATGCAGTGTTAGGTGTTAAATATATTTATGCCTGGCATCAGAAGGATTATACTGACAGCACTACTTACATAAGCAAATATCTTTTTACATTTTTATTCCATAAAAAATGACAGTTAAATTCAACATTAAAGTCAAGTTTAACAAAATGAAAATTTCAAAGTTTACAATGCACATATTTCATTAATAAAATTTTAGAACACATCTGTTTGATGACTTCTTGGAGTATTTTTACATAACAGTCCCAATTATCAAAACAATGAATACTTTTTTCTTGAAATGCAAAGACTAAAAGTCTATGTTAGCTTAACAAGGACATACAAATGTATCATCCTTTTTGGAGTTATTTAATTGCAAAAAAAGTATGATAGTTTTTTGAGCTAGAATTTGATTATCACATAACTTTAGATGAAAACATCTACAATAAGGTCAACTTATATAGAATAATAATAGTTAATGTTTTTGTACATTTATCAAGGGCAAGCTATCTGCTACAATTGCACACAATTCTCATATACTCCTCACAGTAAGCCTATAACATATTAAGGACTATTATTTTGCCCATTTGGCAGGTGGAGAATCTGAGGCACAAACAGATGAAATAACTTATTCATGAATGATGGGTGGAACTAGGTTTAAAACAAGGGAATCTAAATCCAGAGTCAGTTGTTTTAACCATAACTCTATGCTATCTTCCTGCATCTTATTTTTAAAACGATATGTTCACAAATCTTAAAAATTCTAGGATGTTAAAGTGACTGACTGACACACTTCACTAAAATACACCAGAGAATGAACCATGTGTGTCAAATCTATATATGAACTTATACATATATAAATATGTAAATATATAAATATATATTATATATATAGTAAACTACGGTAAACTACTTCATATATATATAACATATATATAAATACATGAATTTATACATGTCACGTATACATAATTCTTTATATTTACTATATTTAATAGAGAACAATTAATTCATTTAGGTATTGAACCTGTCAACTTCCTATTATTAAGAGCTGTCAGACAAATAGTAAATATCTACTATTTCTACCACACCATTTCTCTTGAGCAATGTGTTCATTATTTTCACACTCTATAGATATCATAGGATTTTAGGAGAGTCACTTGTTCTGTTGAATCTATTGTTGATATCAGGAAACTATTGGCTGAACCTGTATAAAAATGATAGGGTTATCACTTCAGCAATGCTCTCATTACGTGTGACTTTTCAAGTCAACATCTACAGAGAATACAAGCAATAAGGTACATTCACTTACAAGATTTCAGGTTTCAGGAAGAATAGGATTCAGTAGGGTCACTGAATTTCCACTCTAGTATCAATAACTTGAGATAGGAGAACTTGTATTTTAACCTTTATTGAGGAATCAAATCTAAAAAGATTCTAAATTTGAAATATGGTATAAATACCTAACCTATGAATCTCATAAACACTTGTGTAATCGTGACCTTTGGTAAAAATATAATTTTAAGGCAAGATATTGCACTAAAGTATCATTCAAATGATTCAATCCTTTTTATAGTCTCATTTTAGTGCTTTTTTAAAAAGTAAAAAAAAAAAAGGTTTTTCCACGAGAGACTCCAGAAAGGAAGGCAGCCCTGCCAATAACTTGATTTTAGCCCAGTGAGACCTATTTGGTCTTCTGAGCCCCAGAATTGTAAGAAAACAAATTTGCATTGTTTTAAACTGTTAAAACTGTGGTGAAAATTTGATACCACTCTAATGGCAGAAAGGGAGGAAGAACTAAAGAGCCTCCTGATTAGGGTGAAAAAGGACAGTGAAAAGGTTGGCTTAAAACTCAACATTCAAAAAAACGAAGATTGTGGCATCGAGTCTCCTCACTTCACGGCAAACAGAAGGGAAAATAGTGGAAGCAGTGACAGAATTTATTTTCTTGGGCTCCAAAATCACTCTGACCATGACTGCAGCCATGAAATTAAAAGACACTTGCTCCTTGGAAGGAAAGCTATGACAAACCTAGGCAGCATATTAAAAAGCAGAGACATCACTTTGCTGACAAAGGTCTGTATAGTCAAAGCTATGGTTTTCCCGTTAATCATGTACAGATGTGAGAATTGGACCATAAAGGCTGAGTGCCAAAGAATTGATGCTTTTGAATTGTGGTGCTGGAGAAGACTCTTGAGAGTACCTTAGACTGCAAGGAGATCCAACCAGTCAATCCTAAAGGAAATTATCCCTGAATATTAATTGGAAGGACTGATGCTGAAGCTGAAGCTCCAATACTTTGGCCACCTAATGGGAAAAGCTCATTGGAAAAGACCCTAATGCTGGGAAAGATTGAGGGCAGGAGAAGGGGTCAACAGACGATGGGATGGTTAGACAGCATCACTGACTCAATGAACAGGAATTGGAGCAAACTCTGGGAGATAGTGGAGGACAGAGGAGCTTGGCCCTGGCATGCTGCAGTCCATGGGGTCACAAAGAGTCAGACATGAGCTGAAGAACACAACAACAATTTGATACAGCCACAATAGGAAACTAATACAACTTCCAGTTTCATTCTCTTTCTGCCATCCTATCCCTTCTATATCTATATATTAATATAAAGAGAAAAGAGAGAAAGAAAAGAGGTGAGAGAGAGGAGGAGAGGGAGAGAAACTATGGAACTATGAGTTTTCATAGTAGGGAATATGTTAATACATGCCCTTATTGATTATATTTTAGATTCCAACATCAGCTTCTTCTGCTTTTCTCTGCTAGATAGTATTTAATCTTAAAAGTGATCTTGAAAGAATTAAATAGGAGGCTTTAGAAGTTCAAGTTAATAAAGGTTTCTTTTAGATTAATTAACTATACAAATAGAGAGCAGAGTGCAAATCAGTTTGGTACTCCTGCAGGATGCTATTAGAAAGAAAATATTACTGTCATTTTCACTAGAATGAGATATAATTTTGTTTCTGTCTGCTCATTCAGTTTGTAATACATAGAAATTCAGACACCATTGTGTTTGAGTAATAACTTAATGTTTTATCTAAAAATACAATAATGGGAAATCCTGATAAATTAAACAAATATCTGCTGAAATTGGAGTTTAGAAAAAATGCTCTCATATGATAATTACAAAATAAGCTGTTGCTATCAGTAAACTTTACCTGTTATATCATAAGGGCAATTAATGGTCCTGCTGAAATAATTTTATAGCTCTAAAATGCAATAGCGTTTTTTTGTTTTGTTTTTTTTTTACCCAATAAGAACATTTTCCTCAAACGAAAAAAATTAGTCCAAAATGCTAGTTTCTTTATTTTATTTCTAGCCAAAGGACTAGTCAATTAATAATTATGTGTTGCCTGATAAAGATTTCTTAATCTTTTATTCCTGAACTGAATTTCAATTTATATCAGTACATTGAAACAGTAATATTTTTGTTTCACATAGCAAATTTGATTAATAAGACTATGACGTATAAAATGACAATGATGTTAGTACAATTTGCATAGTTAGGTCTTCAAGTGCAGCACTTTTGAAATAAGACCTATTGAAATTTTATTGTAACTACCACCTTCATAAGCAGTTCAATTAGCTCCTTACCATTTGTGATCTTCTGCCTATTATTTGATTGGATTGTTTTCATGCTGTTAAGTATCATGAGCTGTTAAGTTTTGGAGACAAATCTCTAGTCAGTCTCATTGTTTTGTAAATATTTTCTCCCATTCTATAGGCTGTCTTTTCATTTTGTTTATGGTTTTCTTTGCTATGCAAAAGCTTTTAAGTTTAATTAGGTCCCATTTGTTTATTTTTGATTTCCATTACTCTAAGAGATAGATCCAAAATAAATATTAGTGCAATTTATGTCAAAGAGTGCCCTGCCTATATTTTCCCCTAGAAATTTTATAGCATCTAGTCTAACATTTAGGTCTTTAATCCATTTTGTGTGTATTTTTGTGTAGGGTGTTAGAGAAATGTCCTAACTTCATTTTTTTACATGCAGTTCTCCAATTTTCCCAGCACGACTTATTGAGGAGACTGTCTTCCCTCCACTGTATATTCTTGCCTCCTTTGTCATGGATTAATTGACCATAATGCATGGCTTTGCCTCCGGGTTTTTTATTCTGTTCCATTGATCTAGATTTCGGTTTTTGTGCCAGTACTACATTGTTTTGATGACTGTAGCTTTGTAGTATAGTCTGAAGTCAGGGAACCTGATTCTTTCGGCTCTGTTTTTCTTTCTCAAGATTTTGTTGGACATTTGGGGGTCTTTGTGTTTCATGAAAAACGCTGGGCTGGAAGCAGCACAAGCTGGAATCAAGATTGCTGGGAGAAATATCAATCACCTCAGATATGCAGATGACACCACCCTTATGGCAGAAAGTGAAGAGGAACTCAAAAGCCTCTTGATGAAAGTGAAAGAGGAGAGTGACAAAGTTGGCTTAAAGCTCAACATTCAGAAAACGAAGATCATGGCATCCAGTCCCATCACTTCATGGGAAAAAGATGGGGAAACAGTGGAAATAGTGTCAGACTTTATTTTTTTTGGGCTCCAAAATCACTGCAGATGGTGACTGCAGCCATGAAATTAAAAGACACTTACTCCTTGGAAGGAAAGTTATGACCAACCTAGATAGCATATTGAAAAGCAGAGACATTACTTTGCCAACAAAGGTCCGTCTAGTCAAGGCTATGGTTTTTCCTGTGGTCATGTATGGATGTGAGAGTTGGACTGTGAAGAAAGTTGAGTGCCAAAGAATTGATGCTTTTGAACTGTGGTGTTGGAGAAGACTCTTGAGAGTCCCTTGGACTGCAAGGAGATCCAACCAATCCATTCTAAAGGAGATCAGTCCTGGGTGTTCTTTGGAAGGACTGATGCTAAAGCTGAAACTCCAATACTTTGACCACCTCATGCGAAGAGTTGACTCATTGGAAAAGACCCCAATGCTGGGAGGGATTGGGGGCAGGAGGAGAAGGGGATGACAGAGGATGAGATGGCTAGATGGCATCACCAACTTGATAGACATGAGTTTGAGTGAACTCCGGGAGTTGGTGATGGACAGGGAGGCCTGGCGTGCTGCGATTCATGGGGTCGCAAAGAGTCAGACACGACTGAGCGACTGAACTGAACTGTGTTTCTACAAAAATTTAAAAAGATTTTGTTCCATTTCTGCAAAAAATATATTTGTGAATGTCCACAGCTAAATTAGATTTTCAATATGATTGCAATAATCCTAAGGAAAAAAAAAACAGGTCATATAGACTAGAATTATTGCCATAAAGTTTAGTCTTAAGCCTTCTAAGGTTTACTCTCTGCATTGTTGGTGCCTTCTTTGGTAAACACATTTAGATAACAAATGGTCACAATCAGATGAATAAAAGCCAAAAGTGCCTTTTTTTCTAGAAGGTAATACTTGCAAAGGAGTTATGTTAATAATAATAAGTTTTTAGAATTTTCAGTCTCCTTTTCTTCTAGTAATTCTTCCAACCACTCTTTAGTAATTTCCTTTAAAATATTTTAATTTAAAATATTTATTGTATTACTCAGCCATTAAAAAGAATACATTTGAGTCAGTTCTAGTGAGGTGGATGGGACTGGAGCCTATTATACAGAGTGAAGTAAGCCAGAAAGAAAAACACCAATACAGTATACTAACGCATATATATGGAATTTAGAAAGATGGTAACAATAACCCTGTATATGAGACAGAAAAAGAGACACTGATGTATAGAACAGTCTTTTGGACTCTGTGGGAGAGGGAGAGGGTGAGATGATTTGGGAGAATGGCATTGAAATATGTATAATATCATATATGAAATGAGTCGCCAGTCCAGGTTCGATGCACAATACTGGATGCTTGGGGCTGGTGCACTGGTTCGACCCAGAGGGATGGTATGGGGAGGGAGGAGGGAGGAGGGTTCAGGATGGGGAACACGTGTATGCCTGTGGTGGATTCATTTCTATATATGGCAGAACCAATTAATATTGTAAAGTTTAAAAATAAAATAAAATTTAAAAAAATAAAATATTTATTGTAATCTACATCAAGTCTGAGCCCTTTCCCTGGGGAGATGATAATCTTTCTATTCTGTAAGCCTTATGAGAATTAGCTTCCATCTGGCTATGAAGATGATTAAAGAACCCTGTACTACTATCCACAGGCAAAGGTGGTGGTTTGGACCATTACTCTGCACATTAGACCAGAAAAGTGTACAGGATCTTAAGTATCATTTATTAATATCAAATTAGGACCATTTCTTTGCTTGTGGCAGAACATATCTTAAACAAATAACTTATATTTTTAAAACACATCACCAAATTTAACTAATTTGTTTATTCATTTTAATAATGGATGCAGGTCATTGACACTGCCCCTTGTAAACACCCTATTTCTTAGGGGACCCTACATAAACTTTGAAAGTATTATAGATCATTTACTTAATATATTAAATACTTCCACTATGTGAAATTATGAATTTATTCTAATTTAAAGAAAAGTAATTTTGTCATTATTTAGCTGGTATTGTTAATACCATAATGTGCCATGAAGTACTTTTCTAGTTAGAGAGTAGTATCTTCAATGATGTGTTCTTTTATAACAAAGTTGGTGGCATTCCCTCAAATCAACTAGTGTGGAAGCCAAAGAAACATAATGTATTATTTATAATACAGAGTAATTTCCTAACAGTACTATAAATGTAGGACACCAATGATTGGTTTGATTCATTTTCAATGCCAGTGTTCTTTGAAGAAATATTTAACCAGCGATTTCCCATGTCATTCAAATACTGTACTACTAATTCCTTCAATGCCAAATATTCTGATAGGATATCAAGTAACTATCAGTTCAGTTCAGTCACTCAGTTCTGTCTGACTCTTTGCAACACCCATGAATTGCAGCATGCTCAGGCCTCCCTGTCCATCACCAACTCTCGGAGTTCACACAAACTCATGTCCATCAAGTCAGTAATGCCATCCAGCCATCTCATCCTCTGTTGTCCCCTTCTCCTCCTGCCTCCAATCCCTCCCAGCATCAGAGTCTTTTCCAATGAGTCAACTCTTCACATGAGGTGGCCAGAGTACTGGAGTATCGGCTTTAGCATCATTCCTTCCAAAGAAATCCCGGGGCTGATATCCTTCAGAATGGACTAGTTGGATCTCCTTGCACTCCAAGGGACTCTCAAGAGTCTTCTCCAATACCGCAGTTTAAAAGCATTAATTCTTCGGCACTCAGCTTTCTTCACAGTCCAACTCTCACATCCATACATGACCACAGGAAAAACCATAGCCTTGACTGGACGAAGCTTTGTTGACAAAGTAATGTCTCTGCTTTTCAAAATGCTATCTAGGATGGACATAACTTTCCTTCCAAGGAGTAAGTGTCTTTTAATTTCATGGCTGCAATCGCCATCTGCAGTGATTTTGGAGCCCAAAAAAATAAAGTCTGACACTGTTTCCACTCTTTCCCCATCTATTTCCCATGAAGTGATGGGACCGGATGCCATGATCTTCATTTTCTGAATGTTGAGCTTTAAGCCAACTTTGTCACTCTCCTCTTTCACTTTCATCAAGAGGCTTTTGAGTTCCTCTTCACTTTCTGCCATAAGGGTGGTGTCATCTGCATATCTGAGGTGATTGATATTTCTCCCAGCAATCTTGATTCCAGCTTGTGCTTCTTCCAGCCCAGAGTTTCTCATGATGTACTCTGCATATGAGGTAAATAAGCAGGATGACAATATACAGTCTTGATGTACTCCTTTTCCTATATAGAACCAGTCTGTTGTTCCATGTCCAGTTCTAACTGTTGCTTCCTGACCTGCATATAGGTTTCTCAAGAGGCAGGTCAGGTGGTCTGGTATTCCCGTCTCTTTCAGAATTTTCCACAGTTTCTTGTGATCCACACAGTCAAATGTTTTGGCATAGTCAATAAAGCAGAAATAGATGTTTTTCTGGAATTTTCTTGCTTTTTCCATGATCCAGCAGATGTTGGCAATTTGATCTCTGGTTCTTCTGCCTTTTCTAAAACCAGCTTGAACATCCACACAATTGCACTCATCTAATATGCTAGTAAAGTAATGCTCAACTAACTATAAACAAAGGCAAATTAGAAAAAAAATAAAATCAATTATCTCTTAAATATCTTTATACATATATATATATATCTTTAAACTATTGTTAAAAAGCAAGCAATCTGATTGCATAACACACATGCACACACACATACATGCAATATGTTAAAGGAAGACTTCCCTGATGGTTCAATGGGTAAAGAATCTTCCTGCAATGCAGGAGTCACAGGAGATGTGGTTTGTTGCCTGGGTTGGGAAGATCTCCTAGAGAAGGAAATGGCAATGCACTCCAGTATTCTTGCCTGGGAAATTCCATGGACAGAAGAGCCTAGCAGGTTACAGTGCAAAGGGTCACAGAGAGTCATACACAACTGAGCAACTAAGCACACTCACAGTGTTTATTATAGTGCTTCAACTAAAAGGAATGCAAGCAAGAGAAATTGCAAATATGGCTACCTAGATTCGCAATGCACTCATCTCACACACCAGTAAAGTAATGTTCAAAATTCTCCAAGCCAGGCTTCAACAATATGTGAACCCTGAATTTCCAGATGTTCAAGCTGGTTTTAGGAAAGGCAGAGGAACCAGAGATCCAAATGCCAACATCTGCTGTATCATTGAAAAAGCAAGAGAGTTCCAGAAAATCATCTCTTTCTGCTTTACTGACTATGCCAAAGCCTTTGACTGTGTGGATCACAATAAACGGTGGAAATTCTGAAAGAGATGGGAATACCAGACCACCTGACCTGCCTCTTGAGAAATCTGTATGCAGGTCAGGAAGCAACAGTTAGAACTGGACATGGAACAACAGACTAGTTCCATATAGGAAAAGGAGTACATCAAGGCTGTATATTGTCACCCTGCTTATTTAACTTATATGCAGAGTACATCATGAGAAACACTGGTCTGGATGAAGCACAAGCTGGAATCAAGATTGCCTGGAGAAATATCAATCACCTCAGATATGCAGATGACACCACCCTTATGGCAGAAAGTGAAGAACTAAAGAGCTTCTTGATGAAAGTGAAAGAGAAGAGTAAAAAAGTTGGCTTAAAGCTCAACATTCAGACAACTAAGATCATGGCACTCAGTCCCATCACATCATGGCAAATAGATGGGGAAACAGTGGAAACAGTGGCTGACTTCATGTTTTTGAGCTTCAAAATCACTGCAGATGATGACTGCAGCCATGAGATTAAAAGACACTTACTCCTTGGAAGGAAAGTTATGACCAACCTAGACAGCATATTAAAAAGCAGAGACATTATTTTGCCAACAAAGGTCCATCTAGTCAAGGGTATGATTTTTCCAGTAGTCATGTATGGACATGAGAGTTGGACTATAAAGAAAGCTGAGCACCGAAGAATCAATGTTTTTGAAGTAGCATGGGAAAAGACTCTTGAGAGTCCCTTGGACTGCAAGGAGATCCAACCAGTCCATCTTAAAGGAGATCAGTTCTGAATATTCATTGGAAGGACTGATGCTGAAGCTGAAACTCCAATACTTTGGCCACCTGATGAGAAGGAACTTATTCATTTGAAAAGACCCTGATGATGGGAAAGATTGAAGGCAGGAAGAAAAGGTGATAACAGAGGATGAGATAGTTGGCTGGCATCACTGACTCAATGGACATGAGCTTGGGTAAACTCCAGGAGTCAGTGATGGACAGGGAGGCCTTGTGTGCTGCAGTCTATGGGGTCACAAAAAGCTGGACACAACTAAGTGACTGAACTTAACTGAACTGAAATTCTCAATGAGTCTCTAAGGAATTAAGTGAGGTATTGTGAACACATTAACACTTTTGTGGTCATTACCCACCATAATGACCATTTCAGAAATAGCTATGTAGCAGCAGTTTAAAAATGTTCTTCTCAAATGAGTCTAATTTACCCTTTGACTGAATAGAACAATGCAGCCATGTCACTAATTGTACCAGATATAAAACAAAGAAACAAACAACCTTTCTGCATATAAGTAGGAAATTAAAGGAAATACCATATTTAATCTCGAAACCAAATTACTTGTCCAAATCACAGAGGTGTGGGCACTGAGTTACAGAGAGAGGATAAGCTAAAAACATTTTTACAGATTTTGTTTTTGCCATCAGCTTAGCTCAGTTACAGTTCAATCTCAAAGCAACTCCCTTAATAGTAATACCAGGTAATTGAGTTATAAATAGACATAAAACAGTAGGAAGTGGTATATCACCATATGTGGCTTTTACAAATTGTATGGAATGACTTCATTATTAGTGCACAGTTTGCCCCATGATCATTATAAATCATTTCATTGACAGAGATAATAATAATGGCTTATGATATTATCCCTTCATTCTCTGTCACAGCTTTTCTATAAGGCTCAGCAGGTAGAGATAAAAACTAACAGATTCAAATCTTTCCTTTGGTTGCTTAGTCAGAGCAATTGGCACTCATGAAAAGTTTTATAAAAGTAAGAAACTACAGGACTCCTCCCCCCCCAAAAAAAGATGTCATTAAGAGATCAAAACACATTTGTAAAAATTCTTGATCAGGATTATTTAAGTCAGTTTCAGCCATTCATTAAAAAAACACCTTCAGCTTTACATGGTATATTGAGAGTAGAAAGGAAGGTAAAAGGCCAGTCTGTATCCTCTTGGTGAACACCTACAGTATGTCAGGTATTTCTTCATGACTTACCTCCCTCCATCCTCATAGAATCCCTAGAAGGGGTAGTATTGACATTACAGAGTAATATCAGTTTAAGAAAGGAGTGATAGTGACTGGATTGAACCTGTACCTGTTTTGTTTCAGATTCCACTTGGCAATTTCCATCCTCATCCCTAAATCAATCCACATTAATTAAATTAGGAAGAAACCATGAACTTAGAGTTAACAACTAGCATTTTCCCATAGTGCTGGCATTTGTGAAGCCAGGCATCCAGTAGTTCAGTGAAGGACCACCCCTGACACTTTCAGGGTAGATTTTGAGCAGAGGGTAACAGACTACTCAAGGCTCCAGGTGGTTAGATCAGTGCTTCTCAAATTGTCTGTGATGAAGAATCTTTTGTTTGCTTGTTTTAATTCCCAATCCATTGTACACCACTACTTTGTGAAATGCAATAAAAATCAATTACAGAAATGAAGTGAAAATCAGCAGTAAGATACACAGAAAGTAAGCACAATTACTTTATAATTAGATTTAACAAGCAAACCTACTGATCATGTGCTTAAAAATAGCAGCAATGTCAAAGTGATACAAAAGCTTCTAAACACCCACACTCAACTTCTGTCTTATCTTATTGTCGATTTTTCCATATATCACATAGTAGTAACACTGAATTGTAGAACTTGATAGAAACCTATCATTTTTTTGTTTTTCCTTTATCTGGAGACAACCTCAGCCAGTGCCCAAATTTCAGAGCCTCCTAACTTCTGGGTCATTATGTTTGGAAACGTATGAGGTTTTATCAGTTTGCACAAATGCCTCTGATTAAAAGCAAATTGAATTAAAAAATTAATAGGAGAATAAATGCTTTACAATGTTCTGTTCTGCCATACAACATGAATCAACCATAAGTATACATATGTCCCCTCCCTCTTGAACCTCCCTCCCACTCCCTAACCCAACCCATGCCTCCAGGTTGTCACAGAGCAGCAGGTTGAGCTTTCTGTGTCATACAGCAACTTCCCCCTAGCTCTTTTACATATGGTACCTTTTGAACTTTCTAATTATTTCATAACAAGCCCTATGTGTTGGCATGGCCAACATACTCTGCTTTTTGCATCCTCCCTCTCCCTTAAACCCAGGAAAGCATTAAACTGTTCTTCAGGAAAATTTTCTTTGACTGATTTGAGCAGTGGACAATTTATTCACTATGTTTTTAATTATAAATAAAAGTGTTGAATAATCTTTGTCTTAAAATGGATCTTTAGGAATCAAGATTACAATGTCTAAGACAGGGAAACAACCCAAGTACAATAGACAATTGGTTTAAGAAGATATGGTATAAAACCTAAAACCAACAAGAATCTCATTCAGATTTGACAGAGAAATCAAAAGCTTTACAGACAAGCAAAAGTGAAAAGAATTCAGCTACCATCAAACCAGCTTTACAACAAATGCTAAAGGAACTTCTCTAGGCAGGAAACTTAACAGAAGAAAAAGACCTATTAAAACAAACCCAAAACAATTAAGAAAATGGTAATAAGAACATATTTATCGATAATGACCTTAATTGTAAATGAATTAAATGTTCCAACTAAAAGACAAGACCCGTCCATATATATGCTGTCTACAAGAGACCCACTTCAGACCTAGTGACACATACAGACTGAAAGTGAGGGAATGGAAAAAGATATTTCATGTAAATGGAAATCAAAAGAAATCTGGAGTAGCAATATTCATATCAGACAAAATAAACTTTAAAATAAAGACTGTTATAAGAGACAAGGAAGGATACTACATAATCATCAATCCAAGAAGGGATCAATCCAAGAAGATATAACAACTGTAAATATTTATGCACCCTACATAGGAGCACCTCAATATGTAACAATCAAAATCAGAATAAAAATGGACTTTGTAAACTGAAATAGAAACATAGGGCTCTACTTTCTTTTGACTTTCTTCTTTTCAATATATCTTGTACTTAAAAGTAATGACTATTAGAAATCTATTAGAAATTGGTGTCAATCATGTTTTGTTGTTGAAATGTATAATGTTACTTTTAAGTCCATATTAAAATTAATTTATATTTAAGATGTTAAACAAATTGTTACCATGTAAAAAATAAAAGGACTCATTTTTCAGAACTTCCACTAGCATTCAGAGGACAGTGATCTTAAATTAGAAATAGTTTTTTAAACACAAAACAAAACTGCTTGACATCTTAGCTAATGAGATAATAACTATTTTGGTAGTATTTCATTGTTTGCAAAAAAAAAAAGAGTAACATTTGCACATTTGTTGCCATTAGCAAAGTGACTTTTTAATGGATATTAGCTTAAATAAGATAATTCAGTCTATCCTGCTGAATATAAAATTAAACATGCTTCAATCTTACATAAATATTTATTCCATTTCCTTAAAGAACTTAAAAAGAAAAGCATTGCTTCTTCCCAATGGTCTGTTAATGTAACAATTATCTGGGTAGTATTGCTGTGATCCACCCAATCTTTTTCCTAAAGTTAAAAAAAGAAACATTAAGTTTAGATTTTACCCATTACAAACTCTTACTCCTTCAAATGTAAACATATTTAATTACAGAACAAGACATACAATTGCCATGTGAAGTTTAAGAATAATGAACAGGTAAACTTTAAAACCAGATACCTTAAAACCAGAAAAAGTTTTAGCCTAATAGGAAGAAAATCAACTGCAGAGTATTGTTGTGGTGGTTGTTGTTAGTTGCTAAATCATGTCCTACTCTTCTGCAACCCCATGGATTGCAGCCCGCCAGACTTCTCTATCCATGGTATTCTCCAGACAAAATACTGGAGTGGGTTGCCTTTTCCTTCTCCAGGGGATCTTCCCCGTTCAGGGATGGAACTCAGGGATCGAACCCAGGTCTCCTGCATTGCAGGTGGATTCTTTACTGTCAAGTCACCAGGGAGTCCCATTCTTGCAGACCACACTTAAATGGTATAGAACAGTCTTTTGGACTCTGTGGGAGAGGGAGAGGGTGGGATGATTTGGAAGAATGGCATTGAAACATGTATAATATCATATATGA
This sequence comes from Bubalus kerabau, assembly GCF_029407905.1. Classification (NCBI taxonomy): domain Eukaryota; kingdom Metazoa; phylum Chordata; class Mammalia; order Artiodactyla; family Bovidae; genus Bubalus; species Bubalus kerabau. The sequence goes on from NC_073629.1 coordinate 74,328,194, forward strand.
AATGACTCGCCAGTCCAGGTTCGATGCACGATACTGGATGCTTGGGGCTGGTGCACTGGTATGACCCAGAGGGATGGTATGGGGAGGGAGGAGGGTTCAGGATGGGGAACACGTGTATACCTGTTGTGGATTCATGTTGATATATGGCAAAACCAATACAATATTGTAAAGTTAAAAAATAAATAAATAAAAAGATAGTTTAAAAAATTAGAAAAAATAAAAAATAAATAAATGAGGCAATGATTTAAAAATAGAGACAGAAAGAATAGTATCTAGTTTTAACTAATGGAAGAGACAGTCTTAACGATCTTTGAACCATAACATAACTGGTTTCAACTTCATGAAGGCAATGGGTAAATTATAGTACCTCTTCCAAAGGAAGAAGTCCAGGAGTCTGGATATCTGTCAGCTTATTAAAACTGAGTTCATTGCTGGCAGTTGACAAGCAGAATCAAATGTGTTTTATTTACCATTCAAATGTGTTTTATTTGGCTTGCACAGTACTCAGTGCTTTAAAGTTTAGAATGTATACTAATATTTACATAGCAAGAGATTTCTCATACAAACCAGAGTTTCAGTTTTTCTTGGAAATTAAGAGATCTGGCAGTATAAGGCCTACATTTTCCCTTTGGTTACAACTGACTGAAGCAAGAGACCTGCTGCCTACTCTCTTTAGATAAAAATGAATTCTTCTTAGCCTAGCCAACTGCCACTATATTGGTATGAGTCCATGTCACCACAGGTCCCTGGGTGAGGCTTCCCTGGGTGATCTAAAAGTAGGAGGAGCTATGGCCTTGCTTTTTCAATCAGTTACAGATTGTCACATAAATGAGAAAATGAACTTACTCTAAAGTTTCACGGAAAGCATAAGCAGAACCTCATTATGGAGTTTAGAGACAGGTTTGAAGAAAACATAAAATCGAATTGTATCATCTGAAACAGAACTACTTGGGAATAGAGATGTCCTTTTCCAGAAAAAAATGTGTCCCCCCTACACTGGAGACACTCAGGCAAAATTTGGGAGGCCTATAGCATTTGTCCCCTTAGTCCTGAAAATTAATGATTCTATTTAAAAAAAATGCATTATATCTATGTACATAAAAGTGGTACAACTTTAGTTGTTACTCAGATGCTCAACTGAAGAATTCCTTTTGTCCTGCCCTTGAAGGTCTTCTCCCCCTTTTGGATGCAATGTAGACAAAAGAAATATGATTTTTATAGGACAAAGATCATTGTTGCTCAGGACTTTCTACTTTTGATCTTGAACTTGCATACTTAGTTACATTTTCTGGCCATTTTCTCTTTATTTTATGGCCATAGGCTATGGTAAGATGCTTATGAGCAAGAATACATTGATTTCAAACTTGTCCCATTCCTTGCACAGTGAATTAAGCCTAAGAGTGATAATATTTTCTACACAAGCAGGGAACCCTTAGTCACTGGATAGAATTGTGTTGTTTTTGGCCAGACCATTAGAAAATAAAAAAATAAAATTTCTCTTTTAAGAGATACATAGAAAGCTATCAGCACCACTTATGATGTACATGCCTTTAAAAACTAAGTAAGGGAATTTAATCAACTCTCCAGACCTCAAGACCAGTTGACAGTTTACCAGTATGTCAGTTTATATAGGAAACAGAAAATCAAGTTGAACATGACACAGGAAATGATCACTCTACAGTGCAACTGACCCAACAAAGAATATGAAAAGACAATAAAGCACTCACTCCCTGTGAGAAAAGTAGGGAGTGGGCTGTTACAGAAAAAAAGAAATTTAAGAGACACCAAAATGAAATAAAATGTGTAAACCTTGTCTGCATCATGATTCAAAGAAAATAAGACATTAATGAGACAAGTGAGAAGTTTTGAATAAAGACTGGGTATAAAATAATATAATAAATGACAGGTCCTATCGAGTGAGAATTTGTTGAAGAATAGAATATTCACAAATTCTTGAAGTTTCACTCCACATATTATGTATTAATTACATTGATAACCTGCTAGACACAACCTTAACCAAAAGAGCAAATGTAACGTCATCAGTAACAGAACAAATTTACATCATGTATCTCTTAATGTACTGCATCCATGTAATATTCCTGCTGAAAAAATAAAATATTAACTGAACTTTAATGAGGCAACACTCAGACAAACATAAATTGAGGGTCATTTTTTGAGAAAAATTGGCCTGAATTATTTTAAAACTTCTGGATCAAGAAAGACAAAAAAGGAGAGGATAGGGAAGGAACTTGGGAAAATACTAGATTCAGGGAGGTGAAGTGCAAAGTATGATCCATGATTGGCTCCTAATGTATAATAAAATAAATAGCTATAATGGAGAGTCTTCATACAATTGAGAGATACTGAATATAAATTGTATGTATATAAGCCAATTACATTAATGTTAATTTTTCTGTATGTGACCATTGTATTGTGATTATATGGGATAATACTTGGTTTTTAGGAGATATCAGCTGAATTGTTTCTTTTCTTTTTCTTTTTGGCTGCCCTGCTGCATGGCATAAACGATCTCAGTTCCCTGACCAGGGATTGAACTTGTGCCCCAAGCAGCAGAAGTATGGAAACTAACAAGGATTTCTTTTTTCTTCCTTTTCTTCTTTTCTGGTTTATTATTCAGAAATTAGGTATCATGATGTCTGCAGCTAATTCTCAACTGCCTTGGAAAGATAAAATAAGAAAGTGCTAGAGTATATGCAAGCACTCCTGAGCAAGAGAGAGAAGCAGACAAAGCAGATATGGCCACATTTTAACAACTGCTAAATCTTAGTGAACTGTGGTGTTGGAGAAGACTCTTGAGAGTCCCTTGGACTGCAAGGAGATCCAACCAGTCCATTCTGAAGGAGATCAGCCCTGGGATTTCTTTGGAAGGAATGATGCTAAAGCTGAAAGTCCAGTACTTTGGCCACCTCATGCGAAGAGTTGATTCATTGGAAAAGACTCTGATGCTGGGAGGGAGTGGGGGCAGGAGGAAAAGGGGACGACAGAGGATGAGATGGCTGGATGGCATCACCGACTCGATGGATGTGAGTTTGAGTAAACTCTGGGAGTTGGTAATGGACAGGGAGGCCTGGCGTGCTGTGATTCATGGGGTCGCAAAGAGTCGGACACGACTGAGCGACTGACCTGAACTCAACTGAAATCTTAGTGAAAGAAGACAGGTATTCAATGTACTATTCTTATAAATTTTTTTCAAAATATTTGGTATTTTTTCTAAAACTTGGGGAAATAACTACTTTTTAATTGCATAAAGCATGCAAATTGAAAAAAGTTGTTGAGTTGCTAAGTCATGTCCAACTTTTTGAGACCCCAAGGACTGCAGCACGCTAGTCTTCCCTGTTCTTAACTCTCTGGGAGTTTGCTCAGACTCATGTCCATTGAGTCAGTGATGCCATCCAACCAACTCATTTTCTGTCAATTCCATCTCCTCCTGCTCTCAATCTTTCTTAGCATCAGCTTCTTTTCAAATGAGGTGGCTTTTTCTGACAAGTGACCAAAGGGTTCGAGCTTCAGCTTCAGCATCAATCATTCCAATTAATATTCAGGACTGATTTCCTTTAGGATTGACTAGTTTGATCTCCTTGCAGTCCAAGAGACTCTCAAGAGTCTTCTCCAGCACCACAGTTTGAAAGTATCAATTCTTCTGCGCTCAGACTTCTTTTAGGTCCAAATCTCACATTTGTACATAATTAATGGGAAAACCATAGCTTTGACTATACAGACCTTTGAGAGTAAAGTGATGTCAGCAAAGTTGTCTAGGTTTGTCATAGCTTCCTTTCAAAGGAACAAGCATTTTAATTACATGGCTAAAGTCACCATCCACGGTGATTTTGGAACCCAAGAATAAAGTCTGTCACCGTTTCCGTTTTTTTCCCAATTATTTGCCAAAAGTGATGGGAGTGGATGCCATGATCTTCTTTTTTTGACAGTTGAGTTTTAAGCCAGATTTTTCACTCTCCTCTTTCACCCTCATCAAGAAGCTCTTTAGTTGCTCTTTGCTTTCTGCCATTAGGGTGGTACCATCTGCATATCTGAAGTTGTTGATATTTCTCCCAGCTATCTTGATTTCAGATTGTGAGTCATCCAGCCTGGCATTTTGCATGATGTATTCTGCATATAAGTTAAATAAGCAGAGTGACAATAAACAACCTTGACATATTCCTTTCCCAATTTTGAACCAGTCCATTTTTCCACAGAAGGTTCTAACTGTTGCTTCTTGACCTGCATACAGATTTCTCAGGAGGCAGGTAAGGTGGTCTGGTATTCCCATCTCCTTAAAATTTTTTCATAGTTTGTTATGATCCATATTTGTTGTGATCCACACAGTCAAAGGCTTTGGCATATCAATGAAGCCAAAGTATCTTTGGAATCTCCTTTTCCCATGATCCATATGAATCACATACTGTTGAAGCCTCATTTAAAGGATTTTGAGCATTACTTTGCTAGCATGTGAAATGCATGCAAATGTATGGTAGTTTGGACATTTTTTGGCATTGCCTTTCTTTGGGATTGGAATGAAAACTGACTTTATTCGATCCTGGGGCCACTTCTGAGTTTTCCATATTTGCTGGCATATTGAGTGCTACACTTACACAGCATCATTCTAAATAACCTATATAGAATTTTAAATAGCCTAGAAAGAATTTTAAATAGCCTAGATAGAATTCCATCACCTCCATTAACTTTGTTCGCAGTGATGCTTCCTAAGGCCCACTTGACTTTGCACTCCAGGATGCCTGGCTCTAGGTGAGTGATCACACCATCGTGGTTATCTGGGTCATTAAGATCTTTTTTGTACAGTTCTGTGTATTCTTGCCACCTCTTCTTAGTATCTTCTGCTTCTATTAGGTCTATACCATTTTTGTCCTTTATTGTGCCCATCTTTGAATGAAATGTTCCCTTAGTATCTCTAATTTTCTTGAAGATATCTCTAGTTTTTTCCATTCTATTGTTTTCCTCTATTTCTTTGCTTTGTTCACGTAAGAAGGCTTTCTTATCTCTCCTTGCAATTTTCTGGAACTCTGTATTCAGTTGGCTATATCTTTCTCTTTCTCCTTTGCCGTATGCTTCTGTTCTGTCCTTAGCTATTTGTAGGGCCTCCTCAGACAACAATTTTGCCTTCTTGCATTTCTTTTCTTTGAGATGTTTTTGTTCACTGCCACCCTCCATAATTCTTCAGGAACTCTGTCATTAGATCTGATTCTTTGAATAGACTTGTCACTTCCACTGCATAATCATAAGGGATTTGATTTAGTTCATATCTGAAAGGCCAAGTGGTTTTCCTTACTTTTTTCAATTTAAGTCTGAATTTTGTATTAAGGGGCACATGATCTGAGCCACAGTCAGCTCCTGGTCTTGTGCTGCTGACTATATAGAGCTTCTCCATCTTCAGCTGCTAAGAATATAATCAATCTGATTTCAGTATTGACCATCTGGTGATGTCCATTTGTTGAGTCATCTCTTGTGTTGTTGAAAGAGAGTGTTTGCCATGACCAGTGTGTTCTCTTGGCAAAACTCTGTTAGCCTTTGCCCTGCTTCATTTTGTACTCCATGACAAAATTTGCCTGTTACTCCAAGTATCTCTCGACTTTCTACTTTCTCATTCCAATCCTTTATGATGAAAAAGACACCTTTTTTTGATGTTAGTTCTAGAAGGTCTTGTAGGTCTTCATAGAACCATTTGACTTCAACTTCCTCAGCATAAGTGGTTGGGGCATAGATTCGGATTACTGTGATGTTGAATGGTTTGCCATGGTGAATGCTATGTTAAAAATACAAGTCCTAATCAATTTAACATGCATATTGAACTGTTTACAGGTAAATTAATGCCTTTTGAGATTTTCTTTAAAATATTTGTTTAAAAAGACAGTGAGAGAATAAATAAAACAAAATTGGCAAAATTGTTAGAGCTGGGTGATGAGTATGTAGAGGTTTATTCTATTTAAAAGCTAATTTTCTAAATGGTTCATTAAAATTTTACCATATTCAGTTTCTTTGTTGTTGCCACTATTGCTCATTTTAAACTACAGCTCATGAAGCAGTTTTTGAATACAAATTTTAGTATGTAAATAAAAATTTACAGTCAAGTATTGGCAAGTATGTTAATTAACATATTTTCTGGCATTATTCATACATTTGTTTAAAGATAATGTCCAGCCAACTTCTGGCTGTCTTCCAGATTCAGAAGAATAAAAGATGTTGAAAGTCTTTAAGCTTAAGAGCATGCATTTCGTAAATGAGAAAGCAACATTTTGTAATTTTGAATGGTACCTTCTTCTCATATAGGAAATATTCTAGTTCTAAGGTAGCATTCTGCTGATGTTAGATGATTAAAATCAAGATTTATTGTCAGAAGATGGACTTCATCATATGCAATATTTTCATACCTCTCTAAATATATCCTATTTGAAGTCAAATTGGGCATATCCAATACTGTCTTAACATAGCAAAATATCAAAGTAATTTTTCCTTTCTATAAAAATTAGTATTCATAATATAGCAAAGGTCTTTGTACTTAGCCAGATATAGAATGAAATTATCTGTTCCACAAAATCCTATAAAAAGTATAATACAAAAGATTATGATTACACCCTCACAAGACGGTGGAGTAGAAGAATGTACGCTCATTTTCTCCTGTGAGAACAGCAAAACTACAACTAGTTGCTGAACAGTCATTGACAGGAGAATGTTGGAACCTAGTAAAAAAGATATCTCACATCCAAGAGGAAAGGAAAAGCCCATCCACAAGGGAAAAAAAATGCAAAAAGGTAAAACAGTTATCTGAGGAGGCCTTATAAATAGCTGAGAAAAGAGAAGCCAAAGACAAAGGAGAAACAGAAAGATATACCCAACTGAATGCAGAGTTAAAAAGAATATTTCTTATCTCAAGGAGCGATAAGAAAGCCTTCCTCAGTAACCAATGCAAAGAAATAGAGGATCGATGCACGATACTGGATGCTTGGGGCTGGTGCACTGGGACGACCCAGAGGGATGGAATGGGGAGGGAGGAGGGAGGAGGGTTCAGGATGGGGAACACATGTATACCTGTGGCGGATTCATTTTGATATTTGGCAAAACTAATACAATTATGTAAAGTTTAAAAATAAAATAAAATTTTAAAAAAAAGTATACAAGCAAAAAAAAAGACATTATTTAGGAAAATTGCTTAAAAAAATAAATAAAAATTATGTGAGCTAAAAAAAAAAAAAGAAATAGAGGAAAATAATAGAATGGGAAAGACTAGAGGTCTCGACAAGAAAATTAGATACCAAGGGAACATTTCATGCAAAGATGGGCATAATAAAGGACAAAAATGGTATAGACCTAACAGAAGTAGAAGATATTAAGAAGAGGTGGCAAGAAAACAAGAACTATACAAAAAAAGATCTTCATGACCCAGATAACCATGATGGTCTGATCATTTATCTAGAGCCAGACATCTTGGAGTGAGAAGTCAAGTGTGCTTTAGGAAGCATCACTACAAACAAAGCTAGTGGAGGTGATGGAATTTCAGTTGAGCTATTCCTAATCCTAAGAGATGATGCTGTGAAAGTGCTGCACTCAATATGCCAATAAATTTGGGAAACTCAGCAGTGGCTACAGGACTGGAAAAAGGCAGTTTTCATTCCAGTCCCAAAGAAAGGCAATGCCAAAGAATGTTCAAACTACTGCACACTGCACTCATTTCACATGTCAGCAAAGTAATGCTCAAAATTCTCCAAGTAAGGCTTCAACAGTATGTGAACCAAGAACTTCCAGATGTTCAAGCTGGATTTAGAAAAGGCAGAGGAACCAAAGATCAAATTGCCAACATCCATTGCATGATAGAAATTCCAGAAAAATATCAACTTCTGTTTCATTGACTATGCTATAGCCTTTGACTGTGTGGTTCACAACAAAATGTGGAAAATTCTTAAACAGATGGGAATACCAGACCACTGTACTTACCTGCCTCCTGATAAACCTGTATGCAGGTCAAGAAACAACAGTTTGAACCAGACATGGAACAACAGATTGGTTCAAAATTGGTAAAAGAATATATCAAGGCTGCATATTGTCACTCTGCTTATTTCACTTCTGTGCAGAGTACATCATGTGAAATGCTGGGCTGGATGAAGCACAAGCTGGAATCAAGATTGTTGGGAGAAATATCAATAACATCAGATATACAGACGATACCACCCTTACAGCAGAATGCAAAGAGGAACTAAAGAGCCTCTTGATGAAGTTCTTGTGAAAGAGAAGAGTGAAAAAGCTGGCATAAAACTCAGCTTTCAAAAAACTAAGATCATGGCATCTGGTCCCATCACTTCATAGCAAATAGATGGAGAAACAAAGCAAAACTAATACAATTTTGTAAAGTTTAAAAATAAAATAAAAAAAAAAAAGGAAACAGTGAGAGACTTTATTTTCTTGGGCTCCAAAACCACTCCAGATGGTGACTGCAGCCATGAAATTAAAAGACATTTGCTCCTTGGAAGAAAAGCTATGACAAACCTAGACAGCATATTAAAAAGAAGAGACATTACATTGCCAACAAAGGTCAGACTAGTCAAAGTTATGGTTTCCAATAGTCCTGTATGAATGTGAGAGTTGTACCATAAAGAAAGCTGAGCGTCAAAGAATTGATGCTTTTGAACTGTGATGTTAGAGAAGATTCTTGAGAGTCCATTGAACTACAAGGAGATCAAACCAGTCAATCCTAAAGGAAATCAAACCTGAATATTCATTAGAAATCCTGATGCTGAGGCTCCAAAACTTTGGCCACCTGATGCGAACAGCTGACTCATTAGAAAAGCCCCTGATGCTGAGAAAGATCGAAGGCAGGAATAGGGTACTACAGAGGATGAGATGATTGGATGGCATCACTGACTCAATGGAAATGAGTTTGAGCAAGCTCTGGGAGATGGTGAAGGACAGGGAAGCCTGGCATGATGCAGTCCATGGGGTTGCAAAGTGTAGAACATGACTGAGGAACTGAATAACAACAAAGATTGTGATTGTCTTTCAGAAATACTACAGGAATCAGGTATAACTTTTTTTCCAATCAGATGTTACACTATAAAACATTGAATAAAGAATTTTAAAAGAAGTAGATCTAGATATAGTCTTGATTTTAAATTTATAGGAAATGTAGCCTGTATAAGACAAGATTTTCTGTCAACTGTTTAAATACATCTTTTACACTATTCAGTTGATATTTTCTTTTCCTTCCCTTTCCTGATGTATAGTTAGAAGCTGTCCCAGATTGGAAAAGACATTTTTGTGTTCTCTGTACATCCAGCTCAGAGACAAGAGATGTATAAAATATCTATTGATAAAAGAAAACAAATATCAATAACAAAAGCTAAGACATTTTATGAAAAAGACATATAATGTCACAACATATAATGCAAGGTTTTACAGATTATGTCTCTACACTTCCAATATTTCCAGGCAAATATTTTTTAAAAATTAATTATCTGTAACTTTTGTTCATATGATGGCTTCCCTGATAGCTCAGTTGGTAAAAAATTTGCCTGTAATGGAGGAGACCCCGGGTTGATTCCTGGGTCAGGAAGATCTGCTGGAGAAAGGATAGGTTATCCATTCCAGTATTCTTGGGCTTCCCTTGTGGTTCAGCTGATAAAGAATCCACCTGCAATGCAGGAGACCTAGGTTTAATCCCTGAGTTGGGAAGATCCCCTGGAGAAGGGAAAGGCTATCCACTCCAGTATTCTGGCCTGGAGAATTCCATAGACTGTATAGTCCATGGGGTCACAAAGAGTCAGACCTGACTGATCGACTTTCACTTTCTTTTTGTTCGCATATTGGTGATTATGCAGATATTTCCTCAGATCTAGTCTATAGCAATTACTGTTTTTGAAAGATTATGATGGAAATCAATATTCAAAAGTAAGTAATATATGTATACTAAGATTAAACGTGTTAGGAATTTTTTATCTTCTCTTTTATAACATCTTTGCCAAAAGTTCCCTTCATTATTACATAAAATCAAGATCTTGGTGATATTAAATTATTTGTGGGTTAACTCTAAAATACATCCTTGTATTGCCTATCAGCCACAAATAATCTTATAATTATAATTTAAATAATCATTTAGAAAATGATTATTTAGAAAAAGTATTTGTAGATAGTCACTAAATGTTAAAACTGGTGTTGGATTTTGACATAAATAATGCTACACTGAAAATAATGCTACACTGGCTTCCCCGGTGGCTCAGAGGTTAAAGCGTCTGCCTGCAATGCAGGAGACCTGGGTTTGATCCCTGGGTCGGGAAGATTCCCCTGGAGAAGGAAATGGCAACCCACTCCAGTATTCTTGCCTGGAGAATCCCATGGATGGAGGAGCCTGGTGGGCTACAGTCCACGGGGTTGCAAAGAGTTGGACACGACTGAGCCACTTCACTTCACACTGAAAAATAAAAAGCCTTGGTTCGAAGTCATCTCCCTCACAGTTCACAAATATATTTCCATTAGTAATTTAAGTGGAAAACACAAGTATATTTCCATTAGTAATTCCATAAGTAATTCTAGATGTTCAAGAAAATACCTCAATATAAGAATAACTCTATTTTCACATCTGTTAGAATGACAAGAATAATGAATGTATATATAATCCTAATATGGTTTCATGTTTTTAATAATTTTAAAACAATATAGGCTTAAATTTTCTGAATGTTTAGCATCTGTCTGTATCTTCCTTGTTTTTTTGTTTGTTTGATTTAAACAAGCTATTAAATTTACATTTATAGCTCAAAACCAAATCATGTACAGAGAATGAATATATTGACTAAGGTTCCAAATATTTCCAATCAAATAATGACCTTAATCTTACAGGAGAGAGACAATGGGTTCCATGGAAGGGCTTGAGATTCTCTTCCTAAAGCTTTTCTCCTCCATGTGAGCGAACAATTTTGCTGTCATTTTCTTTTCCTTTTTCTTTTCCTACTCCTAGTCCTCTATGACCAAGACTGAAGAAGGTACTTCCTCCTCCCCCCGTTTTGAACATCATAGGAGAAATAGAAAGGTAATAAGAATACTTGTGTATTTTCAGTTCAATTGCTTAGTCATGTCCAACTCTCTGCTATGCTCTGGACTGCAGCATGCCAGGCTTCCCTGTCCATCACCAACACCTGGAACTTGCTCAAATTCATGCCCATCAAGTCAGTGATGCCATCCAAGCATCCCATCCTCTGTCATCCCCTTCTCCTCCTGCCTTCAATCTTTCCCAGCATCAGGGTCATTTCCAATGAGTCAGTTCTTTGCATCAGATGGCCAAAGTACTGGAGTTTCAGCTTCAGCAGCAGTCCTTCCAATGAATATTCAGAACTGATTTCCTTTAGGATTGACTGGTTTGATCTCCTTGTATTTCCATATGTCCCAAATGGTTGAACATTATGACAGCTGCTTCAAGCCTCTTCAAGATAAAAAAGCAAAACAAAAAATCATTAATGTCCATTCCAAATTCTCTAGATCCTCCAGAAGAACCAAAATCTGACAGAATCAGAAAACAGTATCTATGATAATACTATTTTATTTAGGACATCCACATTTAATCCATCCATTCAAAACAAATTTTACTGAAATTTACTATGAGCTACATATTCTACTGAGTTTCCCTGGTAAAGAATCCATCTGCCAGTGCAGGAGATGCAAAATTGATCCCTGGGTCAGGACGATCCTCTGGGAAAGAAATGGTAATCCGCTCCAGTATTCTTGCCTGGGCAATCCCATGCACTAGGACTACGTGGCAGACTACAGTCCATGGGATCGCAAAGGGTTCGACATGACCCTTGTTTTTTAGTAACTAAACAACAACAACACATACTTTACTAGACACTAAAATAAGACCTGGTGCACAACACAGCTGTGGTCTCGGTCCTTGGGAAATTCAAAATCCGGGAAGAGAGTTCACACTGGAATAATAAAAACAGGTGAGATGCACATTAGAAAGTTAGGGTGAAGATTGCTAGGGGTGTGTACACACAGTGGATTAATGTACTCTGTAGTACAGAGGTGGGGTTAGCTGAAGAAGTGAGATATAAAGGTTAGAGAATAAGTAGAAGTGAGATATAAAGGCTAGAGGAAAAGTCTAGAGGATAAGTAGAAAATTGCTGGGGGAAGGAGTGGAAAGCATAATAAAATCTGGAGATTATGATTAATGGTAAGGCACTATGTCAGGAAGCATGAGAAAGTTAAAATATTTTGTCATTTACCAAAATAAACACAACCTCTTTTATTAGCCTTTGTTCATTAAATCATATATTAAATGAAACATAACTGAAAGATCAAGTGCAACCATGTATCTCTAAGCCCTAACACTGACTAAGAGGGAAAATGTGGTAGACCAATGATCATGTGGTACTGATATATTTCTGCAACTAACAATATCTTTTTTTACTAATATTCTGAATAATGCCAAAATAGTTAAATTTTGACAATTTCAAGTATACTTAATTATCAATTTTGCTTTAAATAAAGCTTAATTACTTGACTTTCTAGTATTTTTTTTTTCTGGAAATTAATCACATGAAACAATTCTATATGGAAAAGTTGACATATTCTTTGAGTGGAACAATAACCAAACTACATGTATAAGCATTCATGGAGAGTGAAAGTTGAAATTATTTTGATCTTTTTAATTAGATATTTTTTGAAATTGGACAAATTTAATTTTTTGTGTGTTGAATTTAATTCATTTAAGATTGTTTTATTTACATAGCAGCTCTTTCTGCAATGAAAGCTAATGATATTTTCAAAACTTCATTTTAAATTCTTAGCAACATAAAATGTTACTTATGGTAATATTTTATTTTTAATATTAAAAAAGCATTTTATTGAAATAATACAGATTTTTTAAAATAAGGAAATCATAAGAACACAGTTCAAGAAATTGTTACAAAGTGTATATTTCCATAGACTTATTAATCAGGTCAAGAAATAGAGCATATGGCTTAAAGCTCAACATTCAGAAAATAAGATCATGGCATTTGGTCCCATCACTTCATGGCAAATAGACGGGGAAATAGAGGAAACAGTGACAGACTTTATTTTGAGGGGGGCTCCCAAATCACTGCAGATGATGACTACAGCCATGAAATTAAAAAATGCTTACTCCTTGGAAGAAGAGCTATGACCAACCTAGATAGCATATTAAAAAGCAGAGACATTACTTTGCCAACAAAGGTCTGTCTAGAAAAGGCTATGGTTTTTCCAGTGGTCATGTATGGATGTGAGAGTTGGACTATAAAGAAAGCTGAGCACTGAAGAATTGATGCTTTTGAACTGTGGTGTTGGAGAAGACTCTTGAGAGTCCCTTGGACTGCAAGGAGATCCAACCAGTCCATCCTAAAGATAATCAGTCCTGAATACTCATTGGAAGGACTGATGCTGAAGCTGAAACTTCAATACTTTGGCCACCTGATGCGAAGAACTGACTCATTGGAAAAGACCCTGATGCTGGGAAAGATTGAAGGCAGCAGGAGAAGGGGATGACAAAGGATGAGATAGTTGGATGGCATCACCGACTCAAAGGATATAAATAAACTCTGGGAGCTGACGATGGACAGAGAGGCCTGGCGTGCTGCAGTTCATGGGGTCGCCAAGTCAGATATGACTGAGAGACTGAACTGAACCCCAGAAATGCCACACAGATGATTCTCAATCATTACGATACCATCTTTCCCAAAGGAAAGTGATCATTCTGACTTCTAAAACACTGATTGATCACTCGTGCCTGTTTTTAAACTTCATTTATACTGAAGCACACAGTATGATAATTGATAATAATAAAAATATGAAAGATCAAGGCTTGTAGTATATAGATTAAACTATTCTTATAGGAATATTTGTAGCCTTAAAATGCATTTTTTTAAATTTAAATTTATTTAATTGGAGCTAATTACTTTACAATATTGTATTGGTTTTGCCATACATCAACATGAATCCACCAAAATCAATGATCTAATTCTCTAGCTCAAAAACTTTAAATAAGAGCAAATTAAGCACAAAGATAATAGAAAAATATAATATTAAAGACATCAGAAATTAATATAACAGAATATTTATAGAAAATAGAAAAGATCAATAAAGCCAAATGTTGATTTTTGAAAAGTCTAATAAAATTGATAAAACCTTGATGAGAATAATTAAGACAAATAAAAGTCAGTAAGTAAACAACATTAGGAGCTTAGACAAAAAAAGAACATCACTATAAATCTTATGGACATAAAAAAAGCTAAATAAATTTTTAAAAAATGAAGTATAATTGACCAACAACACTATTTAGTTCCAGGTGCACAACATGATTTGATATTTCTACACATTACAAAATGAACACCATGTAAGTCTAATTACCATCTGTCACCATACAAAAATATTGCAGTATCATTTACTCTATTCACCATGCTGTACATTTCATCCTGTTAACTATTTTTTAATTGGGAGCTTGTACCTATTAATCTCTCGCACCTATTTCAATCACCTTCTCATCCCTCTTTCCTTTGGAAACCACTTATTTTTTCTTTGTATCTATGAATCAGTTTCTCTTTTGTTGCTTGTTCTTTTGTTTTTTAGATTCCACAAAAAAATTAAGTCATCAGTACTTGTCTTTCTCTGCTTGACATTTCATTTAGCATAATATCCTTTAAGTTCATCAATGTTGTCACAAATGGCAAGATTTCATTTTCATGGCCGAGTAATGTTCCACTGTGTATTGTTGCTGTTGTTTAGTCGTTAAATCATGTCTGACTCTTTTGATACCGTGGACTGTAGCCCACCAGGCTCCTCTATCCATGAGATTTCCCAGGCAAGAATACTGGAGTGGATTGCCATTTCCTTCTCCAGAGGATCTTCCTGACCCATGGGTCAAAACCTGTATCCCTGCATTGGCAGGCAGTTTCTTTACACTGAGTCACCAGGGAAGCCTATATATATAAGTGTGCTGCTGCTGCTTCTAAGTCGCTTCAGTTGTGTCTGACTCTGTGCAACCCCACAGACGGCAGCCCACCAGGCTCCCCCGTCCCTGGGATTCTCCAGGCAAGAACACTGGAGTGGGTTGCCATTTCCTTCTCCAATGCATGAAAGTGAAAGTGAAGTCGCTCAGTCATGTCCGACCGTCAGCGACCCCATGGACTGCAGGCTTCCAGGCTCTTCCATCCATGGGATTTTCCAGGCAACAGTACTGGAGTGGGGTGCCATTGCCTTCTCCAGTAAATGTGTGTATTCATACATAAATAACACGTCTTCTTTATCCATTCATCTATCGATGAACTCTTAGATTGTTTCCATATCTTGGCTATTGTAAATAATGCTGCTATGAAGATAGGTGAGCCTGTATCTTTTCAAATTAGTGTTTTTGTTTTATTTGAAAACATACCCAGAAGAATTGCTAGACCATATGCTAGTTCTATTTTAAATTTTTAGAGGAATTTCCATACTGTTTTCCATAGTGGCTGTACCAATTTACATTCCCACCAACATTGTACCAGGATTCTCTTTCCTCCACACCCTCAACAATATTTATTATTTGCTGTTTTCCTGATAATAGTCATTCTGACAGGTGTGAGGTGATATATCATTGTGGTTTTGGTTTGCATTTCCCTGATAATTATGAATATTGAGCATTTTTTCATGTGTCTGTTGGTCAGTATATTTCTTCTTTGGAAAAATGCCTTTTCAGGTCCTCTACTCATTTTTTAATCAGGTTGTTTGTTTTAGTTTGCTGAGTTCGTTGTACATTTTGAATATTAACCCTTTATCAGACACATTGTTTGCAAAAATGTTCTCCCATTCAGTATGTGGCTTTTTCATTTTTTGATAGATTCCTTTGCTGCACAAAAGCTTTTTAGTTTGATATAGTCCCATTTGTTTATTTTTTATTTTGCTTTCCTTGCCTGAGGAGATACATCCTGATAAATATTGCTAAGACAGATGTTGAAGAGTTTACAGTCCATATTTTCTTCTAGGATTCTTATGACTTCAGGTTTTACATTTAAGTCTTAAAACCATTTTGAGTTTATTTTTGCATGTGGTATGAGAAGGTAAACCAGTTTGGTTCTTTTGCATGTAGCTGTCCAGTTTTCCCAACTCCATTTATTGAAGGGCAGTCTTTTTCCCAGTGTATATACTCACTTCCTTCGTCATAGATTAAACAACCATATAAGTATTAATTCATTTCTGAGCTCTCATTTCTGTTCCATTGATTATGTTTCTGTTTTTGTGCCAGTATCATGCAGCTTTGACTACAAGAATATTGTAGTTTAGTTTTAAGGATATAAAGAAATATTATGAACAATTTTGTATAATTCTGTTTTTATCATTTACAAATTATCTAAGTACAAATAAGAATAGTCAAAATAGTTATTTTTAATTATTTGAAAGACTGGAATATTATAATTTGATTTTTTTCTCATTGATACTAAGGATGAAAACCAGAAACTGTGAAAGAAAACAGTATGAAATACTTTTACACTTACTCTGAGAATATAAAGAAACCACATGCTTCTTCAGACAAAGTATCCCCATCTGGGTTGGAAAGCCTGAAATAGATGTGCTTGGTCACTCAGTCATGTCTGACTTTGTGATTCCATGGACTGTAGCCTGCCAGACTCTGTCCATGGGGATTCTCCAAGCAAGAATACTGGAGTGGGTTTCCATGGCTTTCTCTAGGGGATCTTCCCAACCCAGGAATTGAATTCTGCATTGCTGGCAGATTCTTTACTGTCTGAGCCACCAGGGAAGCCCCAAGGTTGGAAAGCCTGAGATAAATAATCAAGTTCATAACATTTTTGCAATTATTAAGTTCTGAGAAGCTGATAAAAGCTTTGGACCTCTTTATAAATGGACACATATATGGATACAGATATAGAATTTAACATCAGGAAGCCTCTTTATGGACTCATCAGTTAGAAAGACCAGTGGTAGGAGATATCAATTATCAGGTGAAGAAATGAAGCTTTAAGATATGTATCTACTCTAAGGTAATTCTCACATTCTAAATAAATGAATAAATAACATCTAAATGCTATTCTATATTGCTGAAAGGCAACAGATGAATGATTTATTTATCTTATCATATTAGTACCTGCCCTATTTAAATATAATCCAGAATGTTCTCAAAGAATAACTGAAACACTATTTTACTAAGAATTATTTATATTAATATCCTGCTGGTCTCTCAAATAACAGTACTGCCCAAGACTGAATAATCCTTGATTTCTATTGAATCTTCATGGCAAAGGGTAAAATTGAATAAATATAGTTAGTAATGCGAACGTGTTCCCTTGAAGTTTAAAAAACACTTTTAGAAACAGTTTGAAATTATTGTGCCCACTTAATCAAAAACTAAAATACAAAGAATAGGCCAGCTACAATCTTCCAAAGTTACGGTCATCAGAAAGTTGTAATATATTTCAACTGTGAAAGCAGCCACAAAGCAAAAATCAACATATATTTAAAAGAGAAATTGTTAAGAAGAAAAAAAGCAACCAATAGCTAGAGTGATCAGTCTTATTCATAACCAGGTTAAAAATATCTAGCAGGAATGTGTGTTCTCGATGAGCATTCCAAGTAATGGAGGCATATTTGAAAAGAATTTCTGTAAGATTTTTTTACAACAGGATGCTGCAAAACCTTGGGCTTCGTGGTAGGGCTCAGCAGTAAAGAATACACCTGCAATTCAAGAGCCATAGGAGATTGAGGCTCCATCTATGGGATGGGAAGATCCCCTGGAGAAGGGAATGGCAATCCAACTCCAGTATTCTTGCCTGGAGCATCCCATGGACAAAGGAGTCTGGCTGGCTATAGTCCATAGGGTCACAAAGAGTTGGACACCACTGAAGCAACTTAGCATGCACGCTGTGAAACCTTATTCCAAAAACTAGAAATTTCAACTGTAACATACATGATTTTTTTCTTTCCTTATGCTGATTTCAGTGTGTGTGTAAAAAGTAGAATCCTAAATACACATAGCATTTGCTTTTGTACATTTAATGTGTCTGACCTTTGTACCACATGAGCTTACAATTTAATTATATGATGGTACTAGCAAGACAACAAAATAAAATCACTCAATAGTAAAACATACATTCAATATAATGTTGCACACTGTGAAATATAGCAAATAGTACCCAGTATGACTCCTCAAGCATTTGAGAAACTATTCAACAGAATTACAACTTTTGAGAGCAGAGATATTTTTAAGAACAAATAAGGTCAAAATTTCATTAAAGGGCATGAAACACAGACTGGAATTATTAATCAATATAGCCTATAAATCCTATAAATGTATATATATATATATATATATTATAATATTATATATATATTATATATATTATATTATATATAATATATATTATATAATACATATATTATATATAAATATAATATATATAATATAATAATATAATATAATATACATATTATAAAGCCTATAAATGTAACAATAGCTCTTAGAAGTTAAAGCAAACATTTACTTAGCATTTCATTTAAAATAGATCAAAATAATAATAGAATTATTTCAGTTCTTCCAAATGATTTCATTCCAAATAAGATATTTCAGCAAAAGAACAATGGCATGTAAAATGTGTTAAATTTGTACTTTAATACAGATTTCAAAATACTTTGGAAATAAAGAGTATGCTATAGAATGAAGGAAAGACATACTGATTTTGGCTTCTAGTATAATACTTTTACAGGGGAAACCAAGGTTTCCCAGTAAACAGGTCTGAATTAAACATCTTACATGTTGTTTCTTATCTATTTTTGTTAGAATAACAAACCATTCCAAAGCTTAATGACTTAGAACAACAGGAATGTATTATTTTCATGCTTCTGAAGTTGACTGGATTCTTTTTTTGCTCCATATGGGTCCACTGGGGTCACTCTGAAGTTGCATTCAACTAGACAAGTTGGGCTAGAAGGTTCAAGAATGTTTCTCTTCTTACTTATCTGGTCCTTGGAGTTGACTACTCCAGTCAACTCAGTTACTCTCAATGTTGTCAGCACTTCGTGTGATGTTGCGTCCTCCAGGGCTTCATTCTCCAGCAGGAGAGCTAGGACTAACTTATACAATGGATCCTAAGTTCCAGAAGGGAGAATTCTAAGAGGAACAGCCTCCATGCAGAGGTCCATATACATGTCAAATCTCTGCCTGCATCACTTTGGCAACTGTCTCATTGGCCAAAACTCTGATATGACCAGGCCCAGCATCATTGTATGAGGGCATTATAAAAGACATAAATATGAGAGGAAAGGACATAGTTATTGCTTTTTCTCAACATAATAGCCTCCATATATATTTTTTACATGTACATGGACTCTATGAGATTAAATTTCTATATTACTGCATCTTCTGTGATAAGGAGAAAAACATCCTGTTATCCATTTATATCTCAAACAAAAACAATTCCATACATATGAAATACTGCAGGTGAAGAGCACATTATTAAAGAAACAATCATCATTTTTTTTAATTTTATTTTATTTTTAAACTTTACATAATTGTATTAGTTTTGCCAAATATCAAAAATCCAATCATCACTTTTTAATGTAGTAGGATATGTCTAAAATCAACTGTTAAAGTGAATTTTTAAAAATAACAAAAATCAACTACCACATGTGCATTCTGTAAGAATCATTTTCCCAAACACTTAGAACCAGATCTTCTCCCTCCTAAAAAATAGTTTATAAGCAAAAAGAAGGCCCAGATTAATATAGCCAGGGTTTTAAAAACCTCATTCACTCAAAAAGGCTTCTTGTTGTTTATGAGAACTGAAAATAATAATAACAAAATGCATAAAATGAAAAGTAAACGAAGCATAGTGACTGATGATTGCACTGAAAACAACCAAACATCAAAAATTCACTTAAATGCATTGATAAACTTAAAAGAGCATTAAGTACAATCAGATCAAAAATTAAGCAAAGGAAGGAACTGCCAACTAAAAATGGCACCTGCCATCTGCCTTTATAAGGATTAACTCACTAGCCACTACATTCACTGATCTTCAACATACCCTGAAAGGAGTTCAGGGTAGAGATCAGGAATGAGGCACTCTGTCCTCTGGGAAAAACTGGCAGAACAGACCTTTCAGATAGATATTTTCAGGAGAAGATTTTATGAACCCAAATTCTTGCATCTTCTCATATCTAGAAAAACATTAAAATCATTAATGATAATATCTGTTCTTCATGACTAGCAGCAAGCCTCTGTGAAAATGTGTGCCTCTGTGAAAAGGTATGCCCTCTTCACTAACATGTAATACTGACTTCTCTTCTTGCCTCTTTGGAATCAGTACCTTAGAGTTATCTGAGATTTTGTCTCCTGGGCTATAGTCCTTTTCTTGCCCCAAGTTAAACAACTCACAACTTTCATATCATGCTTTCTTTTTTCCAGTCAACATAACCAAGATAACTGTCTGAGTACTTTATTCAACTTTTGTCTTGAGGTCATTTGATGAATGAGGTGAACTTAAAATTTAATCTTTAAGGCCACTGGGGACCTTGAGAACAGTAAACAAAGCCTGTGGGTCTGCTACTTCATTACAGGAGTGAAGTTAAAATAAATCAATCCTTACTCAAGAATACTGTAAAGAAAGTTGTTTGCCTTGAATTTTGATACTAAATAGTCAGGGGAAAATATCTTATTTGAGAATTCCTAACCCCAGAACATTTCCTCGAAGTGGATTTGGCATGAAAATTCATACTACATGAGCCAAAAAAATTTCATGTGAAGAATTTAATATAGTAACCCTAGATTAATGCCCCAGGTTCCTGGAAGAAGCAAATTGTAGTGTACTCTAGAGAAACCCCATCCTTCTTCTAGAACTTAGAAGATTTTCACAGATAAACTTCCAAAACATATAAGTTCACAGTCAAAATGTGAAGACAAAGTACTATGAGTAAGAGACAGGTGACAAAGTCACATTGCAAAATACCCAGAAAGAGTTCTGATACTATAATTATCAGAGTCTAAATAAATGAAAGGAATTGAAAGGCAGAGATTGGCAATGAAACTTTAAAATGTGACTAATTAGGTTTAAAGTAATAATTAAAATTCTTACAAAAGGTAACTATATTTGTTATATTAAAAAATCAATATATTTACAGAAAAGTAGATATAACTGAGTTTGACTAGTGATCATAAGATAGGATGGGTGATGCATGGATAACATGAATAGAAATGTGAAAGGGAGGTTAGAAGACATGAAGAGTCTCAGATCAGATCAGATCAGATCAGTCGCTCAGTCGTGTCCGACTCTTTGCGACCCCATGAATCACAGCACGCCAGGCCTCCTTGTCCATCACCAATTCCCGGAGTTCACTGAGACTTACGTCCATTGAGTCAGTGATGCCATCCAGCCATCTCATCCTCTGTCGTCCCCTTCTCCTCCTGCCCCCAATCCCTCCCAGCATCAGAGTCTTTTCCAATGAGTCAACTCTTCACATGAGGTGGCCAAAGTACTGGAGTTTCAGCTTCAGCATCATTCCTTCCAAAGAAATCCCAGGGCTGATCTCCTTCAGAATGAGGTCAGGAAGCAACAGTTAGAACTGGACATGGAACAACAGACTGGTTCCAAATAGGAAAAGGAGTTCGTCAAGGCTGTATATTGTCACCCTGTTTATTTAACTTATATGCAGAGTACATCATGAGAAATGCTGGACTGGAAGAAACACAAACTGGAATCAAGATTGCCGGGAGAAATATTAATAACCTCAGATATGCAGATGACACCACCCTTATGGCAGAAAGTGAAGAGGAACTCAAAAGCCTCTTGATGAAAGTGAAAGTGGAGAGTGCAAAAGTTGGCTTAAAGCTCAACATTCAGAAAACGAAGATCATGGCATCCGGTCCCACCACTTCATGGGAAATAGATGGGGAAAGAGTGGAAACAGTGTCAGACTTTATTTTTCTGGGCTCCAAAATCACTACAGATGGTGACTGCAGCCATGAAATTAAAAGACACTTACTCCTTGGAAGGAAAGTTATAACCAACCTAGATAGCATATTCAAAAGCAGAGACATTACTTTGCCAACAAAGGTTCATCTAGTCAAGGCTATGGTTTTTCCTGTGGTCATGTATGGATGTGAGAGTTGGACTGTGAAGGAGGCTTAGCGCCGAAGAATTGATGCTTTTGAACTGTGGTGTTGGAGAAGACTCTTGAGAGTCCCTTGGACTGCAAGGAGATCCAACCAGTCTAATGTGTGACAATTCTGAGTTTCAGAATGAGAGGAGAGAATGAGGCAGCAGCAATACCGGAAGAGATAATGGCTGAGACGGTCCTGAACTGATAAAAACATCAAATATACAGACCTTAGAAGCTCCATGAATCCTAAGCAAGAGAAATAAAAACAAAGCTCAAACCAGGAGAGAGAGAGAGAATAAAGCAAAAATTAGATGATCAAAACATCAGTAAGAAGGAGTCTGACTCCCTTTTTTTTTTTTTTTTTTTTTTTTTTTTTTTGTCTGTTGATGGCTTTCAAGTCTCACATCTGTGTAAGCTAAGAAAGCCCAAATGCTCTTCCTTTGGTATCAGCATGAAGTTCAAACTATGCAGCTCCAGCCCTTATTCACAATAAAAGCCTAGTCAGTCTTTTTTCTCTGCTCCTTTGGGACATTTTTAGATCATCCTTGGAGCGTACCCTGCTCTCTTCAGAAACTCTCATTGTGTGAGCGATAAACTGATTCACATCTTCTTGGGGGCATATCAGTGGCATCATCAGTCTCAACATCTGAACTAAATCTGGAGTGAGTGTTTATATTGCTTATAGCGATGCTGGCAAGTTTATGCTTGAAGCTGTGCTGGTTTGTGCTGCACTCATAAAATCCTACTAAGCCTCTGTTTAGATTTAACCAATTGGCTCAGTTAGATGAAGCTGCCATAACAAAATGCCATAGAATTAAGCAACAGAAATTTATTTTTCACAGTTCTGGAGTCTGGGAAGTCCAAGATCAATGTGCCAGCCAATTTCATTCCTGGTGAGAGCTCTCTTCCTGGACTGCAGATGGCTATCTTTTCACTGTGTCCTCACTTGGGAAGAGAGAGAGAGAGAGAAAGTGAGCTCTGTAGTAGCTCTTTATAAGGACACCAATCTTTGGGATCAGGGCTCCACCTTCATGACCTCATTTAATCTTAATTAGCCCTATAAATGCCTTATTTCCAAATATAGTCACAAATGAGGGTTGGGGCTTTAACACATGAATTTTGGGAAGACACAAACTTTCAATTCACTATACAAACCTAATTTGGAAGTTTTTGCTTAGAGATAGGACCAACCCAGGAATTGAACCTGCATCAATAGACAGATTCTTTACTGCTGCCCCACCAGGGAAGCTCATCAACCAGGCTTTTGTCCCTTTCTATAGAATGTTTGGACTTCCCTGGTGGCTCAAATGGTAAAGCGTCTGCCTACAATGTGGGAGACCTGGGTTCAATCCCTGGGTCAGGAAGATCTCCTGGAGAAGGAAATGGCAACCCACTCTAGTCTTCTTGCCTGGAAAATATCATGGATGGAGGAGCCTGGTAGGCTACAGTCCATGGGGTTGCAAAGAGCTGGACACAACTGAGAGACTTCACTTTCTTCTTGCAGAATGTTCAGGGGAAAGACTGATGCCCTGTGCACTATGTAAGCTCACTGGATGATGGCTCATGTGGAAGAAGAACAGTTACAGTGTAGCCTGCTGAGGTTATACTACTAAGAGTAAATGCCTCACTGCGCTGTGCTGTCCTCAGTCACTTGGTCATGTTTGACTCTTTGCCACTCTGTGAACTTAGCCTCCCAGCCTCCTCTATCCAAGGGATTTTCCATGCAAGAAAACTGAAATGGGTTACCATTTGCTACTCCAAGGAATCCAGGGATCAAATCTGCATCACCTGCATTGGCAGGTGGATTCTTCACCACTGCATCACCTGGGAAGCCCAAAATGGCTCACTAGGATCTTACAAAATACCATTGTTACTGCCTACTAGCTATGCTTCTGTCACAATAAAGATCCTGATCCTCAGGGATATAGGGAGCACAGCAGCCCTGTGGAACAGCCACTGACTCAACATTGATGAAGTTTCCTAACTCTAACAATACTGATTTGAGGCTCTCTGGAAGTTCAGTTCAGTTGCTCGGTCATGTTAAACTCTTTGTGACTCCATGGGCTCTCTGGAAGGAAAAACATAAATATGAAAAGAGAAGAACGGACACCTCTCCCCTTGCTGAAATATATATAGCTAGTAGCCATCAAAAAAGGCAAGATAAAAAACCTGAATATAGGGTGAAAAAAATGAAAACAGAGGTTCAAAATTTGTCCCAATTAAAAACCCCAAATTCATTAAAAGGATTTATGCACACACACAAAAATAAAAGGGTGCAGATTTGCATTTTGCCTCTTTAACAGGTTCTAAATTAACTTTAATATCTGCTGAAATTAATGAATTGTCAAACCTTTGTGGCCTTCATCATTATGGAGACTGAAATTAAAGTTATTCCTAGCTGCTGCTACTGCTGCTAAGTTGCTTCAGTCGTGTCCGACTCTGTGTGACCCCATAGATGGCAGCCCACCAGGCTCCCCGTCTCTGGGATTCTCCAGGCAAGAACACTGGAGTGGGTTGCCATTCCCTTCTCCAATGCAGGAAAGTGAAAAGTGAAAGTGAAGTCGCTCAGTCGTGTCCGACTTTTAGCGACCCCATAGACTGAAGCCCACAGGCTCCTCCATCCATGGGATTTTCCAGGCAAGAGTACTGGATTGGGGTGCCATTGCCTTCTCCTAGAGATCCCACTAAATTTAAACAAGGTACCCCTATAACATTATTGGAGTTACTAAACATAAAATAAAGGATAAACAGGTATGCCTTACCTTAGCCACTGGAACTACTGCCTTCCCTCAATTCCCTATAGTCATTGTGCCCAATTTTCTAAAGTATCCCATATTGGTCATGGCTGCTCTGAATCAATGAGCAATAAATTAAAATTAAATTAAGTCTTTGGCACTTAAAATTGGCTTGATAAAATGAGACCCTAAGGACCTTTCCCTAAGGTAAAATAGTGCATACAGCCCAATATAAATTAAAATAGGGGCTTCAAGGATTGAAACCCATTATATAAAACCTACTTAGAGAAGGGGTGAGTATTACCACTGTTTCCCTATTAACAGCCCTGCTTTCAAACCTGCAAAGAGTGAATGGCACCTCATAGTGTATTAATGTGATGTTAATGCTGTAGTCACACCAATTAAGCACCCCCCGCCATACCCAGTATTATCAAAAGTACTGACCCCATCCAACCAGCAACTGGCAAATAATTTACAGTAATATTTGGCTAATATTTTCAGTGTCTACTTCAATAACCCCTCAAATGCAGTTGGTTTTCATCTTCTAAGGGACACAATACTGCTTCTTATCTGGTTACTCATGGGCTACCTCAACATCCTTGTGATTGTACATAATCTTTGCAGGTACAATCTTAACTGTATCCAACTTTCTCCAGGAGTACAAGTTATGTCATCACACTGACAACATCCTTCTCCAAGGAGATTCATTTGATACAGAACATATAAATACTCACCAAGGGGTTCACAAAAATAACACGGGTCATTGTTCCATACTTACTACAAGTCCCCCTAACTTTAGTTAAATTTCTGAAAATTATTTGATAAATTGAGAGCTGCTCCACCTCTGACACTATCAAGAAATAGCTATGGACCTTCTCAGTACCCATGATGTTAAAACAAAGTTAAGATCTTTTATGCTTGGGGTACTGGAGACAACATATTCCTCATTTACAGATCTTACTGTTACACACAAATCAGCTCACTATAAATAGAACATCCTACAACAAAAGGCTATAGGAACTTGTCCAAATTACAATATAATAGGCACTTCCATTAGTGTACCCCAAAGACTCCTTCATTCTAGGGGCTTTAGCATCCTCCTCTCATTCTTCTCAGAGTCCCTATTCCAACCATGAGGCTCATAAGTTGCCCACTGGCTTCTGGTACAGGAAATTTCCCTTACTGGCAATATATCATATCCATTAAAGTGGCTGCACACTGAGTTCTCCTGAAAGCAGAGGCTCTTCAGGACCTGAGTCTATGACAGCTTTCAGGACCTCAGGAAGCTTCATACCCAGCTGCCCATAATGCATTGGGTCATGGAAACAAGCACCCCATGAACTCAGCAGAGACATAGAAGTCTTCCTTCTACAAGATAGAGCCATACCTGGGCCCTCTGGTTTATCAACCTGTAAGAGTGAGAGAGAGGGTGGGAGGAGAAAGTATTGTCCTGTCCTCAGTCCCTTGCCAAATGACACAATGACAGAGGAAGTCAACTTCTTCTTCACCCTTTAGACTCCCACACTTGGTATCAAGAGTGTGCACCAAAGGGAGTTTCCATAAGAGGGTTATAAGGGCCACCACACATGAGACCAAACTTGTGGGACAGATGCTGCTTTTTATCCTTTAACTTCATGTTCTACATCCAGAAAGGAACTAAGGGTCAGCAAAACCAGCTGAATGTCAGTCAGCCATCTTAACATAGGATACCCTGGCCAACAGTCTGCCTCATTTGTACAATTTTACCAACTTCTGAATCTCATCCAGTCAACAACAGCAACAATTCCTTATTCAAGATTTGCCTTTGGAAGAAAGGACTTTAGGTATCTCTTATTTCACATACATGGAAAATATAGACCAAGGTCTTACATGTCCCTGCATGTGCTAAGACCATAGTACAAGGCCTCACTAAGATATCACTTATCCCCTCCAGAGATTTCAAAAATGATTGACAGTGGCCCAGACACCCATTTCACTTCTTAGAATATACAATGCTGGGCTCTTGAACAAAGTATTCAACATAACTTCCAACACTGTTACCAGTTTAAGGCTGCTGCTAAGTCACTTCAGTCGTGTCCGACTCTGTGCGACCCCATAGACAGCAGCCCACCAGCCTCCGCTGTCCCTGGGACTCTCCAGGCAAGAACACTGGAGTGGGTTGCCATTTCCTTCTCCAATGCATGAAAGTGAAAAGTGAAAGTGAAGTAGCTCAGTCGTGTCTGACTCTTCGCGACCCCATGGACTGCAGCCTACCAGCCTCCTCCGTCCATGGGGTTTTCCAGGCGAGAGTACTAGCCTCATAAAGCATCATAATGTCTTACTTAGTGAGGGTTGAATTCAATTAAATGAAACATGGCACATTTTAGTCATCAGTCAAATATCAGGAATAAATTGTAACAGAGTTTGACTCCATTTTTGATGCTTGACTGCTCACTACTTTCAAGCCCCACCAGTCTCTTTTCCCCATATGTCCCAAATCTGGACAAGATGATAAGAAAGCCCATTTGTTCCTTCCTTTGGCACCAGCAAGTTCAAATCACAGAAATCTAGGCCAGCACACAGGAACCTTTGCCCCAGCCCCAATCCTAAAATAAAAGTCTATCAAGTCTTCCTTCTGTGACCCTCAAAACATTTTGAAACCAGATGGAGAGGCTGCCCTAGTCTTCCCACAAGCCTCATTAAAGGATTATGAACTTTTTCATACCATTTTGGTGTTCACACAGTGTCACCAGTCTTAATATTCAGAACAAATTTGGAGTGAGAATATCTGTTGCATCTCTGTAGGTGAGTACCATGGACAGAGGAGACTGATGGGCTAGAGTCCGTAGGATCGCAGAGTTGGACATGACTAAAGCAACTGAGCATGCACTCACATTATCTATTTTTTAATCAAATTTAAAAAGTATAGTGGAAGTGGAAGTCTTTGTTCAATCATATCCAGCTCTTTGCAACCCCATGGACTGTAGCTTGCCAGGCTCCTCTGTCCATGGAATTTTCTAGGCAAGAATATTGGAATGGGTTGCCACTCCTTTCCTAGAGGATCTTCTTGACCCAGGGATGGAACCCAGGTCTCCTGCATTGAAGGCAGATTCTTTACCATCTGGGCCACTTAAAAGTATTCTATGAAACTTGTACCGTTTGAAATCAGAATGAAAATATTTAGCATATACAATTTCAATAAGCTAATTCTACATGCTAAAATTTTCTAAACTAATCATGGAAAATATGTATGTATAACTTAAAATCTAGTATAGAAAAGAAACTGATAAGAGAAAAAAATGCATTCATTTTAAGGCAAGAATGAAGAAACAATATAGAAACAGAACAATGAAAAGCATAAAATAAGATGTTAGAAATTAAAATCATTAATTATAAAAACAGAAAGTTGATTAAATGTTAACACAAAAAGATGAGAATTTTCAAGTCATATTTTAAAATTCTGCTCTATTTTATCTACAAGAAGTACATCCCAAATCTAGAATATATACATGCTCAAAGAAAACGGATACAAATACAAAGCAAATACCAATTTATAAAAGTTGATATAGATAACCCTGTATGCGAGAGAACAAAAGAGACACAGATACTAGAACAGTTTTTTGGACTCTGTGGGAGAGGGAGAGGGTGGGATGATTTGGGAGAATGGCACTGAAACATGTATAATATCATATAAGAAATGAATCGCCAGTCCAGGTTCAATACAGGACACAGGATGCTTGGGGCTGGTGCACTGGGATGACCCAGAGGGATGGTACGGGGAGGGAGGAGGGAGGGGGGTTCAGGATGGGGAACACATGTACACCCGTGGAGGATTCATGTTGATGTATAGCAAAACCAATACAATATTGTAAAGTAATTTTCCTCCAATTAAAATAAATAAATTTAAATTAAAAAAATAAAAGTTGATATAGTAATTAATATCAAATAAAATAGACCTTCATATAAGATTCATTAGAAAAGAAAAATATAACATTACATAAGAAGTTTAAATGTAAGTGTACCAAATAATATTGTATAAAACAGAAAAATACATTAAACAAATCCTGATTAGAATGGTAGATATTAACACATTTTTTCAGTAATTGTTAGTTCAAGCAGCAAAGTTATGAATATCCCAGATGCTAGGGAAACTTGCCAAGGATCAGCATGGTCAGATTTCACATTAGCTATTTTAAAATGTGTGTAGGAATATGACCACTGATTATGATGTTTCCTTGTATTTCTCATCTGTATGTTCTTTGAAGTATCTATTCAAATTTTTTGCCCATATTTTTGGAGCTGTTTTTTGTTTTTTATTAAAGTATAGTTGATTTACAATATTATATTAGTTTCAGGTATACAAAGCAGTGATTTAATATTATATAGATTATACTCTATTTAAAGTTATAAATATAGGCTATATCCTTTTTGCTGTACAATATATTCTTGTATCTTATTTATTTTATATGTAGTAGCTTGTACTTCCCTGTTGGTTCAGTGGTTAAGAATCCACCTGCAATGCAGGAGATGAGGGTTCAATTCCTGGGTCGGGAAGATCCCTGGCGAAGGAAATGGCAACCCACTCCAGTATTCTTGCCGGGAAAATCCCCTGGACAGAAAAACCTCGCAGAGTACAGTCCACAAGATTTCAAAGAAGTGAACATGACTGAGTGACT
This sequence comes from Bubalus kerabau, assembly GCF_029407905.1. NCBI lineage: Eukaryota > Metazoa > Chordata > Mammalia > Artiodactyla > Bovidae > Bubalus > Bubalus kerabau. The sequence goes on from NC_073629.1 coordinate 74,357,694, forward strand.
GAGCACAGCATACAGTCTGTACCTGTTAAGTCCCTATCTTGCCTCTCTCTACTGGTAACCGCTAGTTTATTCTCTATATCTGAGTCTGTCTCTGTTCTGTTATATTCATTCATTTGTTTTACTTTTTAGTTTCTATGTATAAGTGATTACAGTATTTGATTTACTCTATCTGACTTATTTTACTAAGCGTAATACCCTCCGGGTCCATCCATATTGCTGCTGATGGCAAAATTTCCTTCTTTATTATGTTGTTGTTCAGTCACTCAAACGTGTCTGACTCTTTGTGACCCCATGAACTGCAGCACACCAGGCCTCCCAGTCCATCACCAACTCCCGGAGTCCACCCAAACCCATGTCCATTGAGTCGGTGATGCCATCCAACCATCTCATCCTCTGTCGCCCCCTTCTCCTCCTGCCCTCAATCTTTCCCAGCATCAAGGTCTTTTCCACTCTTTTTTATGACTAAATGATATTCCAATGTGTGTGCACTACATTTCTTTTTTTTTTTAATTTTATTTTATTTTTAAACTTTACATAATTCTATTAGTTTTGCCAAATATCAAAATGAATCCGCCACAGGTATACATGTGTTCCCCATCCTGAACCCTCCTCCCTCCTCCCTCCCCATTCCATCCCTCTGGGTCGTCCCAGTGCACCAGCCCCAAGCATCCAGTATCGTGCATCGAACCTGGACTGGCAACTCGTTTCATACATGATATTTTTACACGTTTCAATGCCATTCTCCCAAATCTTCCCACCCTCTCCCTCTCTCACAGAGTCCCGATGTGTGTGCACTACATTTCTATATGCATTCATCTGTGGTGGACATTTAGTTTACTTTCATATCTTGGCTTTTATATATAATACTGCCATAAACACTGAGGTCATGTTTTTTTTTTTAATTCATGTTTTCATTTTCTTTAATATATGCCCAGGTGGAGAATTGCTGGCTCATATAGTAGCTTTATTTTTGGTTTTTTGAGGAATCTCCATACAGTTTGGAGTTTTGAGAAAGTCTCATAATATTCTAGATATAGTCCTTTATGAACTATCTGATTTGCAAATATTTTCTCCCAGTGTATGGATTTTCTTTACATTCTAAGCAGTTTCTTTCAAAGATTAGATTTTTAATTTGGATAAAGCCCTATTTATTGATTTGTCATTTTATATATTATGTATCAAACTTTTGGTGTCATGGGCTCAGAAATCTTCTCCTAAGCCAAGTATACAAGAGTTCCATGTTGCTTTCTTCTAGAACTTTTATAGCTTTAGGTTTAATGCTGTAAATTTTCCCTTAAATACTGTTCAGTGAAATCTCAACCAATTCAGATATATTGTCTTCATTGTTATTCAGATCAAAATAATTTCTATTTTGACCCATTGTATGTGTGTTATTCAATTTTCAAATATGGGGGAATTTTCCAAAGATATTACTATTATTTATTTTAAATTTAATTTCATTGTAGTCAGAAAACATATTTGAATGATTTGAAAATTTTGAAAATGTATTGACATTTGTATTATGGTCCAATAAAGATGAAAATTATGTCACATTAGTTAATGTGCTGTGCTTAGTCACTCAGTTGGTCTGACTCTTTGCCACCCCATGGGCTGTAGCCCACCAGGCTCCTCTGTCCATGGAGATTCTCCAGGCAAGAATGCTGGAGTGGGTTGCCTTGCCCTCCTCCAGGGGCTCTTCCCAACCCAGGGATCGAACCCAGGTCTCCTGCACTGCAGGTGGATTTTTTGCCGTCTGAGCCACCAGGAAGTGTTGTTCAAATCTTCTCTATCCTTAACAATTTTTTGTATCAATTTGCTGTATCAATTATTGAGAGAGGGGTATTGATATCTTCAACTATAACTATGGACTTTAGTTTTAGTTCTAGTAAACTAGTTATTTCTAGTTATTTTCGGTTCATGTACTTTGTTCTAGTAATTTTTAGTTTAGTTCTAAACTAATTTAGTTTAGTAATTTTAGTTCTAGGAAAATTAATTTAGTTTTAGCTCTAGTAATTTAGTTCTAGTAATTTTTGGTTCATTTATTTTGAAGTTCTATTATGTGCATAAACATTTAGGACTGTTATACCTATAATACTGAAAAATATAAAATATAATCTCTAAATGGTAACCACTCTGTGTTCATAAATGGGAGACTAAATATCACACAGATTAATTTTCTTCACATTAACCCAAGGAATCAATACTATTTTAATCACATTCATAACTTCTTATATAGATTTTAACTAGTTATATTATATATGAAAAATAAATAGCTAAGCATGATACAGACACTCAAAGTAAACAGGGATATTTATTTCTCTGCATGTTAAGATTTACTATAAATTTATAGTGATTAAAACATTGTACTGCGCTCAGGAATAGAAAATAACTGATTGAACAAAACAAAGAACTAAGAAATCAACTCATAATTACATAAACTTGAGTATGATAGAATTTTCTCTACAGATCAGTAGGAAAGAATAGATTATTTATTCAATAGTGCTGTGGTAAATCTGGGTACATGAGGGGAAAAAACAAGTTTTTCTCCTGTCCCCCACAAAAGCAACTTTAATTTCACACAATTAAAGCCCTAAATATGAACAGTAAAAGTAAAATTTGGGAAAACAATATTAAAAAAAAATCTGATTTGGGGGTAAGAATGGGCTTCTTAAAGAAAACATATTTGTAAGGCAAAGAATAATTTTAACTAAATTAAAATGAAAACTTTTAAGAAAATTACTATGAAGAGAATAAAAATTCAAATGACAGATGATAATTAAAAATACAAAATTGTATGTAGAATATACTATATTTAAATCATTGAGGAGAAGAAAAAGACAAGCATAAAAAAGGGACTTGAAGAGGCACCATACAGAAGAAGAAACCTTAACAGTCAATAAACATAAAACATATCCAACCTTATTAATAATCAGGAAAATAGAAATTAAATCTCTCATTATTTGACATTTCTTACCCAACATATATCCAAGTTAAAAAGTGCAGCCACTTTGGAAAATAATATAGCATTATTTTATTCTTATTTTGTTGTATTCTTATTTTCTATAATGCAACAATTTCACATACACATATATCCTAAAGAAACTTAATCGACACGTGTCAGGGGAACTGTTCAAGAATATACAGCAATATTATTTGTAATAGAAGAAAATTGTAAATAAACAAAATGCCAATTGGGGTAAAATTACAATAAATTTTGATATACTCATATGCTAGAAGAGTATGCAGCAGAGAAAATAAATTATTAGTAAGTAAGGAAGTGTTAGTTGCTTCAGTTGTGTCCGAATCTTTGCAACCCCATGGACTGTAGCTCACCAGGCTCTTCTGTCCATGAGATTTCCCAGACAAGAATTCTGGAGTGGGTTGCCAGTTCCTTCTCCAGGTGACCTTCCTGACCCAAGGATCAAACCCGGATCTCCTGTACTGAGGCAGATTCTTTACCATCTGTGACACCAGGGAAGCCCAAAAGTGTTTTATGAAGGTGTGTTATTCACTCAGTAGTATCCAACTCTTTGTGACCCCATGGACTGTTGCCCACCCAGGTTCCTATGTCCATGGCATTCTATAGGCAAGAATACTGGAGTGGGTTGCCATTCCCTTCTCCTGGAGGATCCTTCCAACCCAGGGATCAAATCTGGGTCTTCTAATTGCAGGCAGATTCTTTACCGGTGGTTCAGACTGTAAAGAATCTATCTGCAATAAGTTATTGCTACATGCTAAAACATAAATAAATCTTAGAAACATAAAGTTAAGCAGGAAAAAAGTCAGCTGTAAGGAAATTTACAAAGAATGATTACATTATAATATGAGGGCAAGAAAAAGTAAACATTATTGTACATTGTATAAATATACAAATATATAGTAAAACTAAAGGAAAGGAAGAGAATAACAAATACAAAATTCAGAACATTGTTGAAAGAAACTGATTGGTGTTTAAGAGCATGTACAAGAGATTACCAAGCAAATGACAATATTCTTTTCTTAAAACCATTAGATGAGTACATACATGTATTATATGATATACATATATTTTATAAATATTATTTTATAGACTAAAAATTTAAGTAATTAAAGATTCAGAGTTCTTAAATAAAAACAGCCATAAAAAGGTTTTTCTTTGGCTTCAGGCTTTTAAAAAGAGCATGAGAATAGACTAAATAAAAGAATAAACAGCAGTTTCCTTTGTGAGATCGTAGAGTACTAACCTTCAACCTAGCCAGTCACCAAGAGCTATTATTATTTCATATATGTCTTTGGATAAAACTGTTTTAATTATCACTCTTTGTTTGAACCAACTGCATTGTCATTCAATAAGAATGTGATGGGACATCTTAGGCATAAATGCTTGCAGTGAATGCATATATATCAGATATTGTCCTCTGTATTTATATTCAGACCTTCAAACAGCTCCATATGCAGCATGTGTTATGTTGTGTGTGTGTACTGCTTATTCTCAATTATGCTACTGTTATATTTTTAGTTAATTATTTTTAATTTTGATGGAAGAAAACAGAAATACAATGCACTGACATTTGCTTTTACATCTACGCATAAAGTTATATAACAGAGAAGTTCTGCAAGAAGTGGTTACTTATTTATTGGTGCGACTAAAAATGAGAATGATGAAGGAAGGAAAGATCTCTAAAAGTTTTAAAGATGGAATATCTCTAGACAGATCATCACTGAAGTAAGTGAATAATGCCTCATATGGAAAAATAGAAAATTCATAATTTGTTATGAATATACAAACAGAAATATTAAAGGTAAAAATATAACACTAGGAGAATTAAATAAAAGTTAAAAAATGAATGTATGACCTATGCACTATGGAAAATCAACTTAATTATAGTTTGTTACAATAGTCCTTTTTGAATGAAGTCCAGTTTTAATTAAAATCTTCTCATTCGATCAGATGGAGTTGCAGATTTGATCAGTTGAAACTATCTATTGTTCTTATTCATTTTAATGTACTACATTTCAGCAGTAAGGAGATACACAAAAGGAAAGCATTCCACTAGCTCTTCAATAGGGTCTGTTATGATTCTAAGCTTAATTAAATTAGTTGCATATCATTTATATTACTAAAAATATCAAGCAATTTCTAAGAGATTTCATTTTCCTCTGGTCCCATGGTTACCCTCACTCATCACACCCAAATTCAAAATTACAAAAGCTATGTTGAATCCTGTTTTTCCTTCTAGTGAACAACAGACTGTTTCTTATAGTCTTACTTTCATCTGTTCAGCTGAAAGCAATATAATATGAATAGTAATATAAATATAAATAAGATTCAATCAGCAAATCACTTAATATCCATGTTAACAGAATAGACAACTTATCAGTTTGAAAAAGTTCATTTGCAGTTATGAAATCTCTCTTTCGTTTATAGCTTCTGTGCTTAAAAACATACACATTATACTTGGCTCATTTCTTTGACCTACTTCCTATGAATAGAGTTGGACAAAATACATCTAGAAATAATCCACTGTACACATATTTCTCTGACTAAAGTTAATCCAGCTGCCTCAGAGGCTATTTAAATATTATCTTTCAGTTGTAGGATGACACTGTCTCAGGGATCCAGTTTGAATCTCTGTGTAAATATTGGCTGAAAAATACAGCAATGTTTTTTGATGTTGTTTTTAAGCTGCTAAATTATGGAACAACTTGTTATATGGCACTAGATAGCAAATACTAATTTTGGTATTTGGGTGGAGAGGCAAGGGTCTTTGAATAGAGTATTAGTAAAAATATAAAATGCCTTGAAGAAACTGTATCAGATGTATGATGGTTTTCAGGAGGCCATTGTGAGAGCTTAGGTGATAATAAAACTTGTATTGGAAATCAAAGGATAAAGGTCTCCAGTATTAACAGTAGAAAGTGTGGTAATGTTGTTGCTTATGCTAATGTGGAAAGTACAAAATGTATCTAATTTACCAGGTGATCTAGCTAAAAAGATTTCAAGGTAGAATGTTGAAAGTACTACTGGTTTCTTCAAGTTTTTTTGCAGTAAAATGTGATTGGAAAGAGAAGAATAATTAAACAAAAATGATCCAGGAATTAGTAGTTTTGAAATTGTACAGTGCCTTCAGACTACAAACAATACTAGAATAAAGAAAATGGCTTCTGAATAAAGATCAAATCCTGGGAAATCTTAGGAAAAAAACAATTTAAAGAACAAACAGAGGGTGTTACTGTTTTGCCAAAGATGAATAAAACTGCTATAAATATCCATGTGTGAGTTTGCATGTGGACATACTTTCACCTCTTTCAGATAAATACTAAATCCTTGTCAGCATTTGGTATTGTTGGCCTTTGGATTTTGGCCTTTCTAATCAACATGTAGTGGTGCCTCATTGTTTTGATTTGCATGTCTCATGTTGATGAAAAATTAATCAATAGTCAACCGAGGAATGAAGGAAAATTTTATTGAAGTCAACTTGAGGATTATAATACAGGAGACAGTCTTTCAGAAAACTCTGAGGACTGTTCCACCCATCGGAGGTCAAAGCACAATTAAAAATATTTATGACATTAGAGGTTATACATCAAAACACAATGTACTGACAGTTTACACAAACCAAATCGCCATGTACAAAGCAAACTTTTACAAGATTAAGAAGGACTTGTTACCTCCTAAGGAGGTCAGGTTAATGCAGATTCATGATAGACACTAAAGAGGAAGAAGGAGGCCCAAATAGGCATAGAAAATTTCACATTTAAATTTTTCTGTCTTGCCATAAAATATGAATTTTATTTCATCACAATAATGACATATGGTATGGAATATCTTTTCATACACTTATTTTCCATTTGCATATCTTCTTTGATGAAGTGTTTGTTCAGGTCTTTGTCAAGTTTTTCATTTGAGTTCCTTACATGTTTTCTATAAAATTTCTTTATCAGATATATTTTTGAAGCTATTTTCTCCCATTCTGTGACCCATCTCCTCATTCTCCTGATAGTATTCTTTTACAAAGCACATACTTTTAATTTTAATGACGTTCAGATTATCATTTATTATTTTTTATAGATCATGCTTTTGGTGTTTTCTCTAAAATGTAATCACCTCCATACAAAGTCTTCTAGATTTTTTCCTATACTATCTTCTGGGAGTGTTATAGTTTTGAGCTTTACATTTAGGTCTATGATGAATTTTTAATTTTTGTGAAAAGTGTCTGGGTTCATTTTTTGTATGTGATGTCCAATTGTTCCAGTAACATTTGTTGAAGGGAATTTCTTTTCTCCAATTGATTGTCTTTGTCCCTTTGTCAAAATTCAGTTGGCTATGTTTGGATTGGTCAACACTTGGTTCTCTAGTCTGTTCCACTGGTTTGTCTGTACTGCCACCAATACCACACTGTCTTAGTTATTGCAGTTTTAATCTTTATAATATTGTGATTTATTATAATAAATGTATATTTGGCCTTCATTCCCATTTCTGTCCTTGGTGTTTTTGTTCAGGCACTAAATCATATCCAATTCTTTGTGAACCCATGGACTACAGAATGCCAGGCTTTCCTATCCTTCACTATCTTCTGCAGTTTGCTCAAACTCATGTCCATTGAGTCAGTGATGCCGTCCAACCATCTTGTCCTCTGTTGCTCCCATCTCCTCCTGCCTTCAATCTTTCACAGCATCAGGGTCTTTCCCAATGAGTCAGTTCTTTGAATTAAGTGGCCAAAGTACTGGAATTTCAGCTTCAGTATCAGTCGTTCCAATGAATATTCGGGTTGATTTCCTTTAGGATTGACTGATTTGATCTCCCTGCAGTTCAAGGGACTCTCAAGTATCTTCTCTAGCATCACAATTCTAAAGCATCAGTTCTTCAACACTCAGCCTTCTTTATGGTCCAGCTCTCACATCCGTACGTGATTGCTAGAAAAACTATAGCTTTGACTAGACAGACCTTTGTTGGCAAAGTGATATCTCTGCTTTTTAATACGTCTAGGTTTGTCATAGCTTTTTTTCCAAGGAGCAAGCATCTTTTAATTTCATGCTCCAGTCACAGTCTGCAGTGATTTTGAAGCTCAAGAAAATTTAAAAAGTGGAAACGCTTTTTCCCCATTTATTTGCCATGAAATCATAGGACAAGATGGAGAAGGCAATGGCAACCCACTCCAGTACTCTTGCCTGGAAAATCCCATGGATGGAGGAGCCTGGTAGGCTGCAGTCCATGGGGTCGCTAAGAATCAGACACGACTGAATGACTTCATTTTCACTTTTCACTTTCATGCATGCTTTGGAGAAGGAAATGGCAATGCACTCCAGTATTCTTGCCTGGAGAATCCCAGGGACGGGGGAGCCTGGTGGGCTGCCATCTATGGGTCGCACAGAATCAGACACGACTGAAGTGACTTAGCAGCAGCAGCAGCAGCACCATAGGACAAGATGTTATGATGTTAGTCTTTTGAATATTGAGTTTTAAGCCAGCTTTTTCACTCTCCTCTTTCACCTTCATCAAGAGGCTATTTAGTTCCTCTTCACTTCTGCCATAAGTTTGGTGTCATCTGCATATCTGAAGTTGTTGATATTTATCCTGGCAGTCTTGATTCCAGCTTGTACTTCATCCAGCTTGGCATTTCACATGATGTACTCTGCATATAAGTTAAATAAGCAGGGTCACAATATACAGCCTTGACATACTCCTCTCCCAATTTTGAACCAATCCATTCTTCCACGTCCATTTCTAACTGTTGCTTCTTGACCTTCATATGTAGTTTTCTAAAGAAGCAGATCAGGTACTCTGATACTCCCATCTCTCTAAGAATTTTCCACAGTCTGTTGTGATCCACACAGTCAAAGGGTTTGGCATAGTCAAGGAAGCAAATTTTTTTTTTCTGAAATCCCCTTGCTTTTTCTATGATCCAAGGGATGTTGTCAATTTGATCTCTGGTTGCTCTGCCTTTTCTAAATCCAGTTACTACAGCTGGAAGTTCTCAATTCACAAATTGTTGAAGCCTAGCTTGAAGGATATTGAGGATTACCTTGCTAGCATGTGAAATGAGCACAATTGCACAGGAACTTGAACATTCTTTGGCATTGTCTTTCTTTGGGATTGGAATGAAAACTGATATTTTCCAGTCCTGGGACCATTGCAAGTTTTCCAAGTTTGTTGACATATTGAGTGCAACACTTTCATAGCATCATTTTTAGGGTGTTAAATAGCTCAGCTGGAATTTATATCCTAGAGCTCCTAAAATATGAAATTTCCTAAGTTAGAAGAGCAATAAAAGGGAAGGAATGTATTTTGTTAATCAGAAACCATACATGAGTATATATCAATGGGATAACTTTTGTGAAGTCTCTATGGATGGCAGGCTGCTTTCTAGGGGAACCACCATGTGATAAGAGGCCTGGAAGTTTTAGCCCCAAGTAATTGAAGTCCAGGAATGGGGGAGAGGCTGGAGGTTGAATTAATGGTTTAGTCAACCATGCCTATGTAATGAAGCGTTCAGAAAATTCCTAAAGTACAATTTTCAGAGAACTTCCAAGTTGGTGAACAAGTGGAAGTGCCAGAAGGGTAACATGTCCAAAAAGGTGATGAAAGCTCCATGCCCCTTCCCATATAATTTGCTCTATATGTCTCTTTCATAAGTCTGTTCCTGAACTGCATTCCCTCAAAATAAACCAGTAATCTAGTAAATAAATTGTCTTTCTGAGTTCTATGAACTATTCTAGCATATTATCAAATCTTGGGAGGGGGTTATAGGACATTCTGGATCTACGAGTGGTCAGTCAGAAACAACTAGAGTTGTGAACTGGCATCTGAAGTTAGTTGGGGGGAGACTGTGGGACACAGTACTTAAACTGTGGGAAAAAAGTAAAAAGTGAAAGTGTTACTTGCTCAGTCCTGTCCAACTCTTTGTGACCGCATAGATTGTAGCCCATCAGGCTCTTCTGTCCATGAGATTCTCCAGGCAAGAATACTGGAGTGGGTCGGTAGCCATTCCCTTCTCCAGGGCATCTGCCCAACCCAGAGATTGAACCCGGGTCTCCTTCTTTGCCATCTGTGAAATATGTTACTTATTCTAAGTAGTACCAGAATTGAATTTAATTGTAGGACAGTCAGTTGGTATCTAAAAGAACTGGAGAATATCTTGGTGGGTCAGACTCCCACACATATGTTATCAGAAGAATTGATGAGAAATGAATAAGGAGAAAGATTTTTCCCTTACAATTTTAGAGTTGGGTAGTATCAGTTCTCCAATTGTGGTCTTCTCCTTCAACCTTTTGTTGGCTCTTTTAGGTATTTTACCTCTCCACATAAATTTTAAAATTAGTTTATAGATATCCATAAAATGTCCCACAAGGATTATGATTGAGGTTGCATTGAATCTCAAGATCAGGTCAGGAACTGACATCTTAACGAGTGTTGCTATCCATGAACATGAAATATCTCTTAATTTATTTAGTTCTCCTTTGATTTATTTTATCAGAGTTTTATAGTTTTCTGTATATAGATCTTGTACATTTTTTTAGACTTACACTGGTTTTATTTTGGGGTATGCTAATGTAACTAGGAGAAGGCAATGGCAACCCACTCCAGTACTCTTGCCTGGAAAATCCCATGTACGGAGGAGCCTTGTAGCTGCAGTCCATGGGGTCGCTAGGAGTCGGACATGACTGAGCGACTTCACTTTCATTTTTCACTTTCATGTATTGGAGAAGGAAATGGCAACCCATTCCAGTATTCTTGCCTGGAGGATCCCAGGGACGGGGGAGCCTGGTGGGCTGGTGTCTATGGGGTCTCACAGAGTCAGACACAACTGAAGTGACTTAGGAATGTAACTAATACTATGCCTTGAATTGCAAATTCCATTTTTTCATTGCTGGTATATAGGAAAATGAATAACTTTTGTAGGTTAACTTTGTATGCTTCCATCTTGCTTTAATAATTTACTAGTTTCAGGAGTACTTGCTTTAATAATGTACTAGTTTCAGGAGTACCAGTTTCAGTTCACTTGTGAACCCCAAGTGAATTCCAAGAATAATAAACACAAAAAGATCTACACCTAGACACATTATAGTCAAACTGCTCAAAATAAGGACAAAAGTAAATCTTGAAAGCAGAAAAATAACTCATATATAGGGGAATAACAATATAATTAAAGACTGTATTCTTCCTCAAAAACAGTTAAAACTAGAAAGAAGGGTAACAGTATATTTAAAGTACTTGGGTGAAAAACCAGTCAATCAAGAATTCTAGATCTAGCAAAATTATAGTTATAAAATGAAACTAAAATAATGACCATTCCCACAAAAACAAAACTGAGGGAATTTGTTACTGGCAAACCTGATCTAAAATAAAAACTAAAAGCAATCTTTCAGGTTGAAAAGAAATTTTGGCAAACAGTAACTCAAAAAAGAAATAATAAACAGTAGGGGAAAACTTAAAAGTGTGAGTAAATATAAAAGATTGAAAGAAGGAAAAAGGAGGGGAGGGTGACAGAGACAGAGAGACAGAATGAATTTCTCTTTGATTCTCTGCATTTCTCAAAAGAAAGAAAAGTGAAGTCACTCAGTCGTGTCTGACTCTTTGCAACCCCATGGACTATAGCCTATCAGGCTCCTCCATCCATAGGATTCTCCAGGCAGGAATACTGGAGTGGGTTGCCATTTCCTTCTCCAGGAGATCTTCCCAACCCAGGGATTGAACCTGGGTCTCCCACACTGTAGGCAGACACTTAACTGTCTGAGCCACCAGGGAAGTGGTGCATTTCTATGCTTGCGTTTCTCAAAGCAAGCATATTTTTTTTCTATTCTTGCCCTAGAATCTTAATCTAGTTCAAAGTGACATGAAAACTGAAAACACTCAACTTATTTTGACAACAGTGCCTTTGGGAAACAATCCATTAATTTCTATATTCTAGACTCCTAAAGTGGCTCTGATTGTTGCCTCAGTATTTTTTTTGATGAGATACCCAATATCCATCCAAGAAATTCCTTTTGTACCTACATTAGCCGCAAATTTTGTGCTGTTTCAGTTGAAGGCTGTTAGATAATATTTCTTTCTTAAGAAATAACATTTCTTATTTCATCATTTATTAATAGTTACTTATATTCATTAAGCAACCACCAAGCAAGCTTCTGGATTACATTAATGAAAATGATGGATATATTTCTGCTCTCATAAAGCTAGCAATTATCCAGGTGATTAGAAATTAAACCAAAAAAATTATATTTCTTTCCAATTAAAAACATAGTAAACTCTAGAAAAGAAAAGATACAATGAAATTAAAAAACAGAGCACTTAACATGGATGATCAGAGAAAATTTCTTTCACTTTTAAATTGAGATTGTGTTTGTGCTCAGTTGTTCAGTTGTGTCTGACTCTCTGTGGTCTCTTGGACTATAGCCCACCAGCCTCCTCTTCCCCATGGAATTTTCCAGGCAAGAATATTGGAGTGGGGAAATTGAGATTAGAGGATGTTTAAAATTAGAATCTTTTCTAGGGTTACAAATTATAGCATACTTAACTAAAGTGTCTTATCTTTTAGTTGATTATATCTGAAAATCATTTCCAAACTCCAGAAATACTCCATGAAGAATCATAGAGCATTTTTTTCTTCATCTATTGTCTGCTCATCTAATAAAACATCTGTTTATACAAAGCTGATCTCTCTCCAACCCCTAGAGATAATCTTAGAGCATATTTACATTATTGGAACATTTGATGTTATTGATCTGTGGGTAGTGAACTAGCTGGAATCTTTCTTCAGAAAAGTTTTCTCCTTCTATATCTCACTAATTGTCAGGGGAAAAAATGACATGTCTGAAGATCTTTAACACGCCATCCATTTAAAAACAAACCACAAGCCTGCAAGCCAGAAAAGAAGGTCAAATGAATAGCCTCAATGTCATATTGCCAACACTTGCTATTACTTGAATATTTGGGCCATTATTTTTAATTGCATCTCTAGATACAAAGAGGGTCAACACGCCACATTTTCAAAGCTATGCTTAAAACTTAAAAGGAAGTACTATGTGAACCATGAACAATTTAACAAGTTCAAATTTCAAATAACATATAGGTTTTATAAAATATATAGTATTTATAGTAGCAAAAAATGTGACATTTGCAAACTAGCAAAATACTACTGATTTCCATGTCTATGTAATACTTTCAGTAGGTGTAATAGAAATAAACACTATTGTAAATTGTAAAATGTTTCTAATCTCAAAGACATATATGATAAAAAATTCATCAAAAAAGTGTATTTATTATGAGGAAATATATTTTGTAAATGTAAAGCTTCATAGCTGCAAAAATGACAACTGTTCAAAGTATACATATCTGTGATTTTTAAAAAATTTTCTTGCATAAGCAAAATATTATAGTTGTATTACATTGAGATAGCATTTTCTACAAAAACATTAAGTAATTACACAGATAGACTACAAATCAGATTTTTCAGTTGTGACAGCAGCTGAGTCTTGTGTAAATACAAAGCCAGCTCTTGTCAAACTTTCGTGTAAACATTGAAAAACTTTTATTTTACATTATGCCAGAAATCTGAGTTATCTAAAACTATAAGAATAATATTTATTTATATGTTCTATGAAATAGATTCATATAGTATAAATGTATTTATTATAATTTATTTTTATTATAAGAGTAATAATTTAAAGAACAAAGACAGCCTTAATTTACAGACATATTAGTTATATATGTGGGCTTCCCTGGTGTCTCAGATGGTAAAGAATCTGCTTGCAATGTGGGAGACTTGGGTCCAGTCCTTGGGTCAGAAAATACCCTGGAGAAGGGAATGGCTACCCACTCCAGTGTTCTTGCCTGGAGAATTTCATGGACAGAGGAGACTGGTGAGCTACAGTTCACGGTGTTGCAGAGTCAGACACATCTCAGTGACTAACACTTCAACTATTTAGTTGTATCTACAGAAAACACAAGAAAATCTACAGGCAAATTATTAGAATAAAAAGTTCAGAAAAGTTTCTAATTAAGCAAAAATCAACTGATTTCTATAGGTCATGAATAAATATTTTAAAAATATAATTTAAAAAAATGACACTATTTCAACAATGACAGCATTAAAAAGGGCGTGCATGCTCAGTCGTGTCTGACCCTTTGTGACACCATGGACTGGTAGCCCACCAGGTTCTGCTGTCTATGGAATTTTCAAGCCAAGGATACCAGAGTGGGTTGCCATTTCCTTCTGCAGGGGATCTTCCCAATCTGGGAATTGAACCTGTGTCTTCTGCATCTCCTGTATTGGTAGGTAGATTCTTTACCACTGCACCACCTGGAAAGCCCCATTTAAAAGTATTTAGGAATAAATGTGCACATAATCTTAAAAAATTATAAAACTTTACTGAAAGTATTGAAGGAAGACTAAATATTTTTAGAGCTATATCATATTTAAATATATAATGACTCAATATCATGAAGATGTCAAATTAATATCTAAACTTAAAGCAACTGTAGTCAAAATGCCAAAGAGATTCTAGTATTTCATATAAGAGCACAGAGTCAGATGAAGCAAAATATTCTTAATGAAAATAAAACAAGACTGTGGGACTTATTTTACCATTGATATCAATACTTATAATAAAGTCATATGAACAAGGTGGTCCCCTGAAGGAGGGTATGGCAACATGGACAGAGGAGCCTGGTGAGCTACAGTCCATGGTGTCACAAAGAGTCGGACGCGACTGAAGCAACTTAGCACGCAACCAGGCAGTAGCACAGAAATCAACAGATAGCAATGGAACGAAACAAAGGTTCCAGAACACAATATACAGTGAAATGTAACATGGTACACGGAGAAGGTGATGGCACCGCACTCCACTCTTACCTAGAAAATCCCATGGACAGAGGAGCCTGGTAGGCTGCAGTCCATGGGGTCACTGAGTCGGACACAACTGAGCGATTTCACTTTTACGTTTCACTTTCATGCATTGGAGAAGGAAATGGCAACCCACTCCAGTATTCTTGCCTAGAGAATCCCAGGGACGGGGGAGCCTGGTGAGCTGCAGTCTATGGGGTCGCACAGAGTCGGACACGACTGAAGTGACTTAGCAACAGTAGCAGCAGCAATATGGTACAGAAGTGGCATTGTAAATCAGAGGAGGATAGAATGAGGTATTTGATAACTGCGGCTGGAATTATCCACATGGAACAAAGTACATATGAATTACTACTCCATAGAATACATAAAATAAATTCTGTGTATGACTTTGTAGCATTAACTTGGCTATGTTTTCTAGAATTCTCTCTCTATAGAGTTTTGGTGGTTAGGTTTAGCCACCAGAGAAATTTGCTTGAGATTTGACAGGAGGAAGATAACAGAAGCCATGTTTACTCTGAAGGTAAGTCAGGCTGTCTTGCAGCTCCTACACATTTTTGCAATCTTCTGGCTAAATCTGTTGGCATAGAAGAGTAGCTGAGTTTCATAGTTCCTTGAGTTCCAATGGGATATCTTCGTTTACATTTTCTACATCCCAGGTCCTGTGCCATTGTAGCTCCTTGACAAGAGGGGCAGCCAGCACTTCCTGCAGGTTATCCTCAGCTAGAAGGCTGGTGGCTTAGAAAATGGGAGAGGCCAAAGCTGTCTGGTGAGAAACTAAGGTAGGTTCCAGTTTGTTTCACACAGTTTGTTTTTCTTGCTCTTACCCTTTCACCTATCATTCCAATCTGCCCTTTGACTTCAGGCTCAGCACCAGATGCAGCAGAAACAATGGAAATAAGACTGTTTTACCAAATTCCACAGTGATAGAAGGTCAAGTCCCTAAAGAAAATTCCTCATTCTACATGATTCTGAGTGGTTCTGTTTTCCTGAATATACCAACTGCTACACCACTTTAATGTGAGAGGCAAAATTACAAAAGTTTTACAGGTTAATATGGGGAATATTTTTATGACTTTGATAAGGAAACTTTTTTGGAAACAAGACACAAAACCATAAAAATGATATTGGTAAATTCAATAATGTTACCATTTTTAAAATGTCTATTAGTCAAAAGTGATCATTTGAAAAGGCAAATCTCAGACTTGGGAAAAAAAGATGCTCTCAACACATATAACTAAGAAAGCATTATTACCCAGGATAAAGAAAAAAGAACACCCCTACACATCAACTCAATACAAATATGAGAAAAAGATAAAAATGGATAATTTACCACGGGTGTGTTGGAGAAGACTCTTGAGAGTCCCTTGGACTGCAAGGAGATCCAACCAGTCCATTCTAAAGGAGATCAGCCCTGGGTGTTCTTTGGAAGGAATGATGCTAAAGCTGAAACTCCAGTACTTTGGCCACCTCATGCGAAGAGTTGACTCATTGGAAAAGACTCTGATGCTGGGAGGGATTGGGGGCAAGAGGAGAAGGGGACGACAGAGGATGAGATGGCTGGATGGCATCACCAACTCGATGGACGTGAGTTTGAGTGAACTCTGGGAGTTGGTGATGGACAGGGAGGCCTGGCGCACTGCGATTCATGGGGTCGCAAGGAGTCGGACACGACTGAGTGACTGAACTGAACTGAAATCTCAAATGGCCAATAAGCCTATTAAAAGATGATTCATCTCAGTGATAGGAAAATGCCAATTATAAGTAAAATAAAATTTTCACACCTATCATATTAGCAAAAATTAAGAACCCTGAAAATATTGTGTTGACAAAGATGTGGATAAAAGCCAACATTTATATACTGTTGGTAGAAATGTAAATCCATACAACCACTCTGAAGAAAAATGTGACAGTAACTAATAAAGTTAAAGATAGAACCACTCTAATCCAGTAAATCTGTCCCTAGGTTTACACCCTAAATAAACACGTCCACGTTGTTGTGAACACAAGGGGACATGTTTGTTTGTTTTTTTTTAAAATGTAAATTATTAACAGGATTATTTAAAACAGAAAAAGCTAATTTTTACATTGACAGAAGAATGATAAATGTATTATGTTAAATTTATATAATTCTACGCAGTAGTGAAAACAAATGAATCAACAGATGAATCTCATGAACATAATGTGAGGAGGATAAAGCTACCGAAGAATACTTGAAGAATGGTGTCATTCATATATAAATATATTCACATAAAATAATATTATGTGTATGTAGTATATAATTAGGCCTTCCCTGGTAACTCAGTGGTAAAGAATCCATCTGCCAAATCAGGAGACATGAATTCCATCCCTCAGTCAGGAAGATTCCCTGGAGAATGAAATGGTAACCCATTCTAGTACTCTTGCCTGGGATATCCCATGGACAGAGGAGCCTGGAGAACTGGCTGATGGGGTTGCAAAAGAGTCAGACAAGACTTGGCAACTAAACAACAATATTGTATAATTAAGAATATATACATCGATTTAAAATGTAAATACAAAGGAATGATAAATACCAAATTCAGGGTAGTGATCATCTTTATCAGGGAGTAAGTGGGTTTTATATAAAATAGAGGAGATTCTTATCAGGAAGAAGTCCAGGGAGCTCCAATTCTATAGGAATGTTAGTTTCTCAAGCTGAAAGCATTTCTGCAGAAGCTGAAGACATAGCCTTTAGGCTGAGGATCCATAAAAGACTCTGAGACACACACCACAGGACTGGTCCACTAATGGAGCATTGCTTCCATCATAGCCAAGGCACTACTGAATCAAAAAGCCCCTGGCTGCCAGCTCCAGAACCACACTCTCAGAATCACATGTGAAAAAACACTGACATGTGATTGCAATGCCAGTCAGAGAACCAGGGCTTCCCTGATAGCTCAGTTGGTAATGAATCTGCCTGCAATGCAGGAGACCCTGGTTCAATTCCTGGGTCGGGAAGATCCGCTGGAGAAGGGATAGGCTACCCACGCCAGTATTCTTGGGCTTTCCTTGTGGCTCAGCTGATAAAGAATCCATCCACAATACAGGAGACCTGGCTGAATCAGGAAGTTGCTGCCACAGCTATTGCTTCCAGAAGCATGAAGTCTCTGCCACAATCTGCTCCAGTTAAGGAGTGCCCTGAACTCTACTTCCTTCCCCATGTAACTCAGCTCCAAATCAAAGCATCACATGGATGCTTCTAATTGGTGTAGCCTAATTCACATATCTGTACTCCAGATGAAAGAAAAACTATTAAATATAGGTTTGTTCTTTTCCTCTTTAGAAAAATGAGGATAATAATGAGGAACATTTATGAAAAGAGGGTGTTCAAAAAAGTTCAAGCGGACTACAACGACACATTTCATTAAGTGAGAGGGAAATTTGAAGTCTGCACATATATCCTTCTATACTGTTTATATGTTTTTGTTTTTTTTTTAAACCACAGGCATACATTTTGTTCTGTTTTTTCTTTACCATGTCACAAGAACTGCTAGTTGCCTTTCAATATGTAGCTAATCCTCTCCCTCATTAATAGAGAACCCAGCCAATGAGACACACAGAAATGTGTGTGCAAATTCCAAGAAGTCTCCTTAAAGGAAAGAATGGGCTCTTCTAGAGCGACTTCACTTTCACTTTTCCCTTTCATGCATTGGAGAAGGAAATGGCAACCCACTCCAGTGTTCTTGCCTGGAGAATCCCAGGGACGGGGGAGCCTGGTGGGCCGCCGTCTATGGGGTCGCACAGAGTTGGACACAACTGAAGCGACTTAGCAGCAGAAGCAGCAGGTTTCTTTTTCTTCCTATTTGCTGGAATGTAAATATGATCACTGACTTGGTCAGTCACTTCATTTTTTAAAATTTTTTTTAAATTTTATTTTATTTTTAAACTTTACATAATTGTATTAGTTTTGCCAAACAGTTAATATATTTAAAATGGTAAAACAGTAAGAGAGAAAGAACTTAGGTCTCTTGAAAATGGAGCTAAGGTTTGGATGAATTGTTGGTAAGTTTTAGTGGTAAAGAACCCTCCTGACAATGTAGGGCCCGTAAGAGATTTGGGTGTGATCCTTGGGTCAGGAAGATCCCCTGGAGGAGGGCATGGTAACCCACTCCAGTATTCTTGCCTGGAGAATCCCTTGGATAGAGGATTCTGAAGAGCTACAGTCCATACAGTCACAAAGAGTCAGAAACAACCGAAGTGACTTAGCACACTCCTATGCACACGACACATTGCTAAGTTTACATGACAGACAGTGGCTTACATTTAAGTCACTTTTGTGGCCGGGGTAGGTGCTGGGAGGTGAGGTCTTGGTTACTGGCAGCCAAACCTGATCCTAACTGATATAAAAAGTAGCATCATTAATTTAAATAGCTACTTAAAAGTTAATCCTAAAAACAACTAAATAGATTTTAGGATTTGAAACCTTGAGATTAAGAGCCTTGCCCTTTTATAAAAATTCCTATAGCAAAATACCAAGGGAATTGCTAAATCTTTTGGAGGATTTGTTCAGAATACAAGCTTCACACATCTCCAAATAGTTAAGTTCTTAATTTTACTTCTCTCTTAACACTGTTATACATTAATTTTATTATGTTTTAGTTATTGTTATATTTATTAAAGTAATTAAGTTATTAATACATAATGAATTAACTAATTTAAAAATTAAAATAAACCTGCCCTGTGCCAGGCACTGGATTAGGCGCTGCAGATACAACAATGAACATTATAGTCCAATCCACAGAATGAGCTGACACTTTAATGGGGAAGATAGACACATAAATCTTTACCATGTATTGTGCTAAATGCTATAGTATGCTCTTCTTAGGGCACTAAAGTACTATTGGAGTATCACATCCTACTAATAGCTAACTGCCCTTTAGCGCTTTCACTCTGATATCCAACTCTTTAAAAAAGTTTATTTAATGTGTGCCTATCTATTTCTCCCTGTGTTGTTGTTATTTAGCCTGGTACCAATCCCTGGATATGTTACCATATGAACAATTTATAGTCAATGTTTTTATAACATCAAAGTTATGAATTCTATTCCTACCTTTGAAGTAGAACAACTTTTACCTAGATTTTTTAGTCATCAAAAACTACATCTCTAATACCCAGGTAAAATAACATTTAAAAGTATGCATTGATAAGTATCACACATTCTATATTTTCTACTCATTGTCTGAATTTAAAGCAAGTCCTCTAGGTTAGCTACATAAAATTGCCTTTTTCTCTTTATCTATAATTATCTTATAAATAATGAACTCACATGGTAGTAGAATGCTTTCTAAGTCATTAACCTTTAGTTTGTGGATGAAAATATGATATGAGACAGACTCAAATCTTCCTGAAAATGAGATACTTTACATGTATTGTTTTTTGAAGGATTATTACTTCATCACTGTACAAGGTAACTTTGCATCTGAAAATTCACGTCCTCAGTAGTGTATTACAGTATCTGAGGGGGTATCAAAGTCTTTAGTGTTAGAACTAATATCAAGTCTAACTTATTTTTGAATGCAGAATAAGAAAAATAATCATATAATGACTAGGAAATTTGTCAGGCCATTATGAGAATTAACACAGTATTAAGGAAGCTAAGGTACTTTAGTAAGCCTTGGTGTGTAAGCACAGTTATTCCTGACTATAAGCACAGCAATAGATCTCTTATTCAATAAGCCAGCAAGATGCATTGTTTTTTTTAAAGGCCAGATGCTTGGGGGCAAAATAAATGGCTAGCATGAAAGGGCTAAGCCAGCAGATACAATCACATAATGAAAAAAGTTTAAGGAAACAAGTGAAACGTGAATTGTGTGGCTATCAATAAGAGCAAAATATTGACACACTACTTCTTTGGAAGGCAGTGGGGAGATTTGGGGAGGAGTGGTAGGCTGAGAAAGCCTGGATCTCAGGAGACTTGGACAAAGCAGCTGCATGCTAATGCATCACACTTGATGAAGTGTACCCTCAGGTAACCTAGCAAATAATGAATTACAATCATCTAATGGAGGCTAAAAATAAGGAATCAACTCAATTTCCTCTCTTTCCTATTGAGCCTAATGCTAGCAGCATTCTACAAAAAGAAAGAATGGCACAACTTTAGAATATCTTTCTATGCTCAAAAAATTCTATTATAATAGGTCTTCCATATTTGTTTGACATTAAATATCATAAAGGGTTCAGCTGGTAAAGAATCTGCCTGCAGTGTGGGAGACCTGGGTTTGATCCCTGGGTTGGGAAGATTCCCTGGAGGAGGACATGGCAACCCACTCCAGTATTCTGGCCTGGAGAATCCACATGGACAGAGGAGCCTGGAAGGCTACAGTCAATGGGGTTGCAAAGAGCCGGACATGACTGAGTGACTAAGCACACAGCAGGTATCATCAAAGTTTTAAAACCCAGCAGTGTTATTCAACAATGTTGAAGAAAAATATAAGATATTTCAGTAATTGTATTTCTGCTAAATTCACTTTGAAAGTTTGGAATAGAGTATTTCTATTTTAATTTATTTATATTACTTTTTGGCCATGCAATGTGGCATGTGGGATTCTAGTTACCCAACCAGGGGTTGAGCCCCATGCCCCATGCAGTGAAAGTGCAGAATCTTAACCACTTAACTGCCAGGGAAGTCCCCAAGTATTTGTACTATTAGTCAAACCTGTTTATGAAAACAACATGATGATTATTCATTGTATGCTGGGAGGGATTGGGGGCAGGAGGAGAAGGGGATGACAGAGCATGAGATGGCTGGATGGCATCACTGACTCGATGGACGTGAGTCTCAGTGAACTCCCTGAGTTGGTGATGGACAGGGAGGCCTGGCGTGCTGCGATTCATGGGGTTGCAAAGAGTCGGACACGACTGAGCGACTGATCTGATCTGATCTGACTATTTAGTACATACAATGTACTAAATTGTACATTGGGTTTACTTACAACAAACATTCATTCAACATATACTCACTGAGCTCTTATGTCAGATACTTCCAGGAGTGTGAAGTCAAGTGGGTCTTAGAAAGCATTACTACAAATGTAGTGAAGGTAAAATTCCAGTTGAGCTATTTCAAGTCCTAAAATATGATGCTGTGAAAGTCCTGCACTAAGTGTGCCAGCAAATTTGGAAATCTCAGCAGTGGCCATAGGATTGGAAAAGGTCAGTTTTCATTCCAATCCCAAAGAAAGGCAATGCCAAAGAATGTTCAAACTACCACACAGTTGCATTCATTTCACACGCTAGCAAGGTAATGCTCAAAATCCTTCAAGCTAGACTTCAACAGTATGTGAACCAAGAACTTTCAGATGTGGAAGCTCAGTTTAGAAAAAGTTGCCAACATTCATTTGATCAGATAGAAAGCAAGGGAATTCCAAAAAACATCTACTTCTGCTTCATTGATTATGATAAAGCCTTTGAAAAGTTGCACAAACAGTGTGGGAATACCAAGCCACCTTTTTCTGTCTCCTGAGAACCCTGCAAATGGGTCAACAAACAACAGTCAGAACTGGACATGGAACAACTGACTAGTTCAAAACTGGGAAAGGACTACGACAAGGTTGTATATTGTCACCCTGTTTATTTAGCTTATATGCAGAATACATCATGAGAAAGGCCAGACTGGGTGAATCAAAAGCTGGAATCAAAATTGCCAGGAGGAATATAAAAAACCTCAGTTATGCAGATGATACCACTCTAATGGCTGAAACTGAAGAACTAAAGAGCTTCTTGATTTGAATGAAAGAAGAGAGTGAAAAGGTTGGGTTAAAACTCAACATTCAAAATCCTGTGGTGAAAGGGCATCTAAGACCATGGCATTGGTCCGATCACTTCATCACAAATAAAAGGGGAAAAAGTGGAAGCAATGACAGATTCTATTTTCTTGAGCTCCAAAATACTGCAGGCAGTGACTGGAGTCACTGAATTAAAAGATGGCTCGCTCCTTGGAAGAAAAGCTATGACAAATCTAGACAGTGTATTAAAAAGCAAAGACATCATTTTGCCAACAAAGGTCTGTATAGTCAAAGCTAGTTTTCCAGTAGTCATGTACAGATGTGAGAGCTGGACCATAAAGAAGGCTGAGCTCCAAAGAATTGATGCTTTCGAACTGTAATGCTGAAAAAGACTCTTGAGAGTCCCTTGGTCTGCAAGGAGATAAAACTGGAGATAAAATCACCTGTGGACCTTCCAAAAGTACAAATATCTGGTGCCTTGCTGAGAACTGTGACTCAGAGTCTCTATAATGGAGTCTGCTGTTACTTTTAAAAAATCTTTGCTGATAAACCTGATCTAGCTTAATGGAGCAAACCTGTCAAATAGCAAATTGAATGCTCTAGTATCTAAATGAAATACAAGCTAAAAACATAATGGGAAGAGTTAAAGTGGAAGGATCATCTGCTTCTCTGAGCATAAAAGAACTAATGAGAGAAACTGTGCTCATGGTTTACAAAACTGGGCTTTAGATTATTACCAACATAGACTTTCTCTGATGCCAATCCTTCCAAGATGAATGTGGTAAGATTACCTGTCTCTTCTAATTAAGAGCAAGTGAACACAGAAGGAACTACCATGTCCTCAATTCCAACTTCTTATTTCTCTGCTTTACTAGATTAAGGGCCAAAGCCTGGGTCAGTGCATCAGTAAGCACTCATGCGACTGTTCCCTGTACATATCTGCAGATTCACTGGTGCAGCCAAGCTAATTGCCCTATTAATTCTTTCCGGATCCTACGAATTAATCAGATTTGGAACAGAAGAATGAAATTTATTTTGGCTCTCTAGATTATCCATTCATTCATTTACTCATTTACTGAACTAACACTGAATGCCCACTATTGTTTTAGAAATAGTGCTTGATATTATGGACAAAGTGATAAATAAGTCATGCACCCTGCAAACAATAAATGGCAAAAAAGCCCTTTCTACTTATGCCTGGCTTCCATTTCCAAGTTGCTTTTTACAGCATTCATGTGCCACATGTCAAAGCTCTTCATTCAAAGATGTTTCAGTTCAGTTCATTCGCTCAGCCGTATCCGACTTTTTCTGACCCCATGAATCGCAGCACGCCAGGCCTCCCTGTCTATCACCAACTCCTGGAGTCCACCCAAACCCATGTCCGTCGAGTCGGTGATACCATCCAGCCATCTCATCCTTTGTCGTCCCCTTCTCCTCCTGCCCTCAATCCCTCCCAGCATCAGGGTATTTTCCAATGAGTCAACTCTTCGCATGAGGTGGCCAAAGTATTGGAGTTTCAGTTTCAGCATCAGTCCTTCCAATGAACACCCAGGACTGATCTCCTTCAGAATGGACTGGTTGGATCTCCTTGCAGTCCAAGGGACTCTCAAGAGTCTTCAACAACACAGTTCAAAAGCATCAATTCTTTGGTGCTCAGCTTTCTTCAGTCCAACTCTCACATCCATACATGACCACTGGAAAAACCATAGCCTTGACTAGACGGACCTTTGTTGGCAAAGTAATGTCTCTGCTTTTTAATATGCTGTCTAGGTTGATCATAACTTTCCTTCCAAGGAGGAAACGTCTTTTAATTTCATGGCTGCAGTCACTATCTACAGTGATTTTGGAGCCCCCAAAAATGAAGTCTGACATTGTTTTCACTGTTTCCCCGTCTATTTCCCATGAAGTGATGGGCCCAGATGCCATGATCTTAGTTTACTGAATGTTGAGCTTTAAGCCAACTTTTTCACTCTCCTCTTTCATTTTCATCAAGAGGCTTTTTAGTTCCTCTTCACTTTCTGCCATAAGGGTGGTGTCATCTGCATATCTGAAGTTATTGATGTTTAACACACATTGAAAACATATTATAACATATAAGTCTTATAGTATGTTCAGTGCTATTTTTTATCATTTTTAAGTCTCTGTAGTAACTACCTCTATACAAACCTCTATAGTAACTACTATTATTTGAATTTTACTGAGAAGGGAACTGAGATTTACAAAGGATAAGTAATTTGTGAAAGGCCACACAGATAGCAAGTGATAAAGACTTGAACCTAGTCCATCTGATTTCTGTATTCATGCTTTTAACCATCAAACTCATCTCTTTGGCATATTTTCAGGATAAGATTGTTAATATCTAATACCTGGAAAGAGCCTGATGGAGAGATTTTCATCTTCATAAATTAGGAATAATATGATCTTATTAGTAAATGAGAAGAAGGAAGGAAGAAAGAAAGAGAGGGAGGGAAGATGGGAGGAAAATGAATATAAAGAAACTGAGGGTGAGGAATTTGCTACAAAGTCCTCTGAAAGTGCACACTCCCACACACCTCCATTCATACAAAATTTCAGCCTGGCTCAGTTGCAACTTTATCAAGGAATTAATAAAGCCTTCTTACTACTGTTCTGCAAAATCTAATTACAAGAAGGGACTGGCTATCTTCTCCAATTCACTCCCTCTTCATGTTCCTCCTATTCATTATCTGTGATGCCATATACAATTGAGTTCCCAGGCTCCCTAAACTGGCTACTTAGTATATTGGTTTGATTGGTTGATTTCCCTTTCAAACATGATTAGTTTAGTTTTTCTCTCAGTTAAAACTGATATATGCTTTTGGTGGTCTCTAGTGGGGTCACACCGAGTCGGACATGACTGAAGCGAGTTAGCAGCAGCAGCAACAGCAGCAGCAGTGACCAGATGGTGGACACCAAAATCAGATTGATTATATTATTTGCTGCTAAAGATGGAGAAGCTCTATACAGTCAGCAAAAACAAGACCAGGAGCTGACTGTGGCTCAGATCATGAAATCCTTATTGCCAAATTCAGACTGAAATTGAAGAAAGTAGAGAAAACCACTAGACCATTCAGGTATGATCTAAATCAAATCCCTTATAACTATAGAGTGGAAGTGAGAAATATATTTAAGGGACTAGATCTGATAGACAGAGTACCTGATGCACTATGGATGGAGGTTCATGACATTGTACAGGAGACAGGAATCAAGACCATCTCCAAGAAAAGGAAATGCAAAAAAGCAAAATGGCTGTCTGAGGAGGCCTTACAAATAGCTGTGAAAAGAAGAGAAGCGAAAAGCAAAGGAGAAAAGGAAAGATATACCCATTTAAATGGAGAGTTCCAAAGAATAGCAAGGACAGATAAGAAAGCCTTCCTCAGCAATCAATACAAAGAAATAGAGAAAACAATAGAATGGGAAAGACTAAGGATCTCTTCAAGGAAATTAGAGATACCAAGGGAACACTTCATGCAAAGATGGGCAAAATAAAGAACAGAAATGGTAGGGCCCTAACAGAAGCAAAAGATATTAAGAAGAGGTCGCAGGAATACACAGAAGAAATGTACAAAAAAGATCTTCACAGCCCAGATAATCACGATGCTGTGATCACTCACCTAGAGCCAGACATCCTGGAATGTGAAGAAGTCAAGTGGGCCTTAGAAAGCATCACTACAAACAAAGCTAGTGGAGGTGATGGAATTCCAGTTGAGCTATTTCAAATCCTGAAAGATGATGCTGTGAAAGTGCTGTGTTCAATATGCCAGCAAATTTGGAAAACTACCAGTGGCCACAGGACTGGAAAAGGTCAGTTTTCATTCCAATCCCAAAGAAAGGCAATGCCAAAGAATGCTCAAATTACTGCACAATTGCACTCATCTCACATGCTAGTAAAGTAATGCTCAAAATTCTCCAAGCCATGCTTCAGCAATACATGAACCATGAACTTCCTGATGTTCAAGCTGGTTTTAGGAAAGGCAGAGGAACGAGAGATCAAATTGCCAACATCTGCTGGATCATGGAAAAAGCAAGAGAGTTCCAGAAAAACATCTATTTCTGCTTTATTGACTATGCCAAAGCCTTTGGCTGTGTGGATCACAATAAACTGTGGAAAATTCTGAAACAGATGGGAATACCAGACCACCTGACCTGCCTCTTCAGAAATTTGTATGCAGGTCAGGAAGCAACAGTTAGAACTGGACATGGAACAACAGACTGGTTCCAAATAGGAAAAGGAGTACATCAAGGCTGTATATTGTCACCCTGCTTATTTAACTTATATGCAAAGTACATCATGAGAAATGCTGGGCTTGAAGAAGCACAAGCTGGAATCAAGATTGCCGGGAGAAATATCAATAACCTCAGATATGCAGATGACACCACCCTTATGGCAGAAAGTGAAGAACTAAAGAGCCTCTTGATGAAAGTGAAAGAGGAGAGTGAAAAAGTTGGCTTAAAACTCAAAATTCAGCAAACTAAGATCACGGCATCTGGTCCCATCACTTCATGGGAAATAGATGGGGAAACAGTGGAAACAGTGGCAGACTTTATTTTTGGGGGCTCCAAAATCACTGTAGATGGTGACTGCAGCCATGAAATTAAAAGACGCTTACTCCTTGGAAGAAAAGTTATGACCAACCTAGATAGCATTTGAAAAGCAGAGACTTGACTTTGCCAACAAAGGTCTGTCTAGTCAAGGCTATGGTTTTTCCTGTGGTCATGTATGGATGTGAGAGTTGGACTGAAGAAAGCTGAGTGCCAGAGAATTGATGCTTTTGAACTGTGGTGTTGGAGAAGATGTTGAGAGTCCCTTGGACTTCAAGGAGATCCAACCAGTCCATTCTGAAGGAGATCAGCCCTGGTGCCATGGCTATTGTGAATTTCTAATATATAGACTAAAGAAATTAACATGTGAAATAAATAAACAGAAATTTCAACAAAATATAGTTGGGTAACAAGAAGAGGGCTTTCCCACAGCCTGGGACAATAGCAGAGCCAACAGGGAGAAGAAAAGACTTATTTCTCGGCAAATACTCAGAGAAAGAAAAGCCACAGACTGTTTACTGCAGTCCTCCTGACCTTTTTTGCCTCTTTAAAAGAGTTCCCCTTCCTTTGCCGTGCAGGTACTTGCACATGGCTTACTGTGGCTTTAGACTCTGAATTGCAATTCTCTGCTGATACCCAGTAAAAACATCTTTGCTGGAGAAATACATGCCTGTTTTTTTTCAGATAAGAACATATGTAACTAGACCCTGGGTCAATGTTTGCCAGTAAGATCACTTGCTAGTATTTAGCCAGATAAGAGTTCTTTGCTAAGGGTTGTAGGAAGGAAAGCAATCGGAACCGTGTAAAGGGCAGTGAGAAGAAAAGGAAGATATGTATATATCCTCTTAGTGCTGAGCACCCTGCAAGGCAAAGCAAATGATAATCAAACTTAAGACAAGAACTGAAAAACCTGCCTTTAGATTTATCAGTGGTGAGATTTAAACTTATTTTGTCAAAAGTGAAAATATGTTTATGCCAAAAAAATTTCAGCATGAAAAGAGATAAAAAGAAGTTATATTCTTACATGATTATGAGAGGAAAATGTTTTCACTCTCAACTCTGCAGAAAGCAAAATTATAATGGTGGGGCAGAGGTTGTTTAGAGTTCCGAACATAGTACCTCAAACAGTGTGGGTGCTCAGTAAATATTTGTAGAAGAAATGAACAAATGAAATATTAGGAAAGCCAATTGAGTGTTGTGCCTTAAAATACAATAAGAAATGATATCAGAGAATTTCTAAGAATTCATTTCATTGTGCCTTCAATTAATGAGCTGAAAACAAAAACTAAGTGATCATTGGGAAAGAAAACATTTATTTAAAACATGAAATCTTTGCAAATAGTAAGTTTAGTTCATTTTTAAATGACTCATTTGTAATATAAGTGACTAGGAGGATGAGACCGTTCCTCGCTCTGACATAAATGAGAAAACGTCTTTACCTAATTCCATTTGTTATCTCAGGAGGTCTTCTCCTTTACCTACTAAATAGTCACTTTGTTTTTTCAAAACACTACAGAGAAACTCATTGAACCTTAATCAACTATTTAGAGTAGCTATCCTCTTGTATTCTGGCTTTGTAATTACCAATTACATTATTTTTTTCCTCAAGTAGAAGAAATACTTCTGGACTTATTTTGATTGATTTTCATCAGGCAACTCTCTTGCATCTTTAAGTAGCATCTTGTATAAGAGAGTTTCGATTTTGCTTAGATTGTGCTAATAATAACATTTACATTTTTAGTTATTAATAGACTCAAATGTCTCATTCATGTTTGAAAACAAAGACATAATAAAAAGGGAAATATTAATTAATTCTGCTTTTGTGCCGTTTGAAAACCAGATCTCAGTTAAACATCATTTGCAAGAAAAGTGACTGTTACTCAGAGGCTACAAGAGCCACAATTGTTTTTGCTTGTTTAACTTAGTTTTCCACATTATAAATAACAAATATTTACATGTTCTCCTTCAGTAAATCCTGTTTTTCTCCTTGTCTGTGCATGATAAAACAAGAAAAATGTGGCATTAGTTTATTCCTTAATTCTGAGCAAAAAACAAAAACAAAAAACTACCCTTCTTTGGAAAGAGGCAGGATGTGATTCTTCAGTGCTCTACCCTATTTTGGCATTGTTTCGTATGGAGTAACTAGAGTTCCTGGAGCACACCCAGAAAAGGAGGATTCCGGTGGGGTATGGGTTGGTGGAGAGAGCACATGCATGAGGTGAAACCTTTAAGTATTCCCCTAAAGCTTGGCACATCCCAGACACGATTTGGAAAGGGTGACAAAGAAGAGGTAGCTGATTCTTCTCTTCAAGAAATATATCTAAATCAAAGAATAATTTTGGGAAAGCAGTATGCTCCAGCATACATCCCTTTCTAAATAGTGCTGGGTAGTTGGAGAACTGATGACCATGTCAAGACAGTTCTTGATGAAGTGCTAAAATCCTCACTAGGTGGCCACTTGAGTTCCCCAACTGCTGCAAAATTTCTGAAACCTGATATTTTAGAAATGGTTGAATTGCAGATCCTGAATAGCAGGAATTTCTTAGTCATGGGAATACATGATAAAATCTCCTGTACAATGCTTTGTCAAACTACTCAGACCTGTCCAGTGTTGCATATTATACTCCTGGTGCCCTGGGAGGACCTGCCCAGCTGTGTGATGGCAGGTCAACAGCGTCACAGGCCACAGTGTCTTACTGTATGACCATCTGGCCCCACAGAGGTGACCTCACCCTTACCATTTCCTCTTTCCAATATGGTATATCTCAGGCTAACTAATCTTCCAGTTTTCCACAAAATAATTATAGTAAGTCCCCTACATACAAACCTTCAAGTTGAGAACTTTCAAAGATGCAAACCTGCCTTCCATCAACATCAGGCTTCTGTCTCCTATTCCTTCAGCTCTACCATCTCCCACTTCCTCTCCCTCCTCAAGTCAGTAACTCTTCATGCCTGTTCGCTCGATGTCAACTCCTGTATGCCAGTTATTGTATTGTACTACTGTACTTTTCAAGGTTCTGTAAGATTTTAAAAGTTTTTTTTGTGTTTGTTTGCCTTTTACGTATCATTTGTATGAAAAGTATTCTAAACCTATTACAGTATAATACTATATAGCCAATTGTGTTAGTTGGGTACCTAGGCTAATGTTGGACTTACGAACAAACTGGACTCACAAAAGCACTCTCAGAACAGAACTTGTTCATATGTAGAAAACTTACTATATTCATGAATCTCCCCTTCTTTCCCCTGTAAATTTTTTGCCATGCATTTTGTACATGCCTCAAATTATTCCTTAAATATGGTATAATCCAGTCTTCTATTTTTTTTACCATCTCTAGTATTAATTTTTCACCTGCCACTTCTCTTAAAAGTTCTTAATCCATGTTACCTAACTGCCGGGTGTTTTTCCCTATCCAGATACAGTATCAGACAATCAAGCAACACGCTCCAACATATAAAAACTATCCCCAAATAAAACTCACCTTTTTCTCACTTTTCTTCTTCTGGTCCTTTACCTGCATCTCTTGCTAAATTCTCATGTCATTTTCTTCCTAAACAGTCACAGAGGCACTGTTAGATCCTCTACCTCACTCATTCTTCACATTTGCTGCCACAGTATCCTATTAATGTTATCACCTACATTTCCCTCACTCTTCACTGTCAAGCCTCTATCATAGATTAAAACCTTATCTTCTCTCTGATGACACTGGTGAGTTCCTTCACTCCCTGCCTCCCAGTCTCTGGACTACATTTTTCTCTCTAGCTGGGAGTGATAGCTACTCCTTTCCAGGTTCAGTTCTATTTGATGAAGTTTTATGGCAAAATTACTTGAGTGATAATCCTATCTTACCATCTAGCCCTTTCTTTCCAGGAGCACATGTTCCTCTAGGAGTCAGTGTGGTGAAAAGAGTTTCAAGTACAATTTCCTGCTGTACTAGAACAACTGCCCCTTTGCACATTTAGCCCTGCTGTTCAGCCTACCCTTTACCTTACACTTATAAGCTGTTTCTGCCAAGGATCCTGGTGATTTTCCTGCATTCACATTTCCTGAGAGTTTACTCCATGAGCCATCCCCTCTCCCTCCCACTGTCCTGAACATCTAGCCCCTCCCTAGGTTTTTCAGCTGTATCTGTAATGAACTCTTAATTATGTATGAGTTTATAGATTTCATACGTGGCTCCTGAGACCCAGACAAATCCAGGATTGTGGCTGGACATCTGTTTGTGTCCCTGAGCATTCTATTACAGTTAAGGAGACAGCCTGCCCAGAGCAGTTGGAGGACTTCCAGCAGGGTGTTTCCTAATTCCACTTCCTGGCACACCAGGGAGATACCTCTAGTCCAGCCCAGACATACTCTTTTACACACAATTTCCCCAAAGCTTCCAGAAAACAGAAAGGATGTTAATTCAGAAATTTGATTCATGAGTCAATATAATAATATATAAAATTATTTTATAATTTTACATATTTCATCTTTAGTTTGTGGTCCCCTCTCCTACTTCCTGGTCTGCTTCTTCAGGTCAAAGTCCCTCTTCCTGCCCTGCCTAATACCCTGGGATGCTGTAGTAGCTTCAAACATATTAAACCTCATTAACATTCAGGTCCCAGACTAAGAGAAGCCTAGAGAGAAACAGCGATTCTTTGATTATTTCTCTAGTTGTTCTGAGGAATGCCTTTCCTAAATGAGGTACACCTGAAACACCCTCTTTAAAGGGCCCCCAGAGGTATACACTAATCCAGAGGACAGCAATATCAGAATCCAGAACAGCACAAGAAAAGCCGAACATCTGTCTAAGACATTAGCAAACACATAACAGAATCACAGCTTCCTTTCCAAAAGTGCCCATTGGCTGCTGGATTAAGTCCAAATTCCCAAGCAAGGCAAAGTAGACCCTCCCCAATGGCAATAACCAGATGTTCTAGTCTTATCTCCTGCCTCCCCACCTGATCCACTTTCCAAGCTTTGTTCACACTACACTTCACCATGCTAAACTACCTGCCATTCCCCAAGCACACTCCATGCTTCCTGACTCTCTGCCTCTGTATATTCCACCTTCGACATCTGAGGAGCCCTGTTGTGTTCTTCCTATGGTAGGAAAATATGTGTCATTTCTTTTTCCCAACCTCTTTCAGCAAAGTTCACTTTGCTTTCTAGGCTTCCACAGCCCCTTTGAGGAGCTCTGAAAGTCTGAAGTGAAGTCGCTCAGTCGTGTCCGACTCTTTACAACCCCGTGGACTGTAGCCCACCAGGCTCCTCCGCCCATGGGATTCTCCAGGCAAGAATACTGGAGTAGCTTGCCAGTTCCTTCTCCAGGGGATCTTCCCAACCCAGGGATCGAACCCAGGTCTCCCGTACTGCAGGCAGACGCTTTTAACCTCTGAGCTCTAGGCAGTGTCTATTAAATTATATTTTAATTGTTTGTTTGCATTATTGGATTCTACCTGGTATACAGCTTATATCAATAAACACTTTATGATTAAATCATTGACTCTTTCTGGTATTTTTTCTCCCACAAGATTCCAGTCTTCCCTTTGATGTTACTCTCAGGACCAGAACATTACTAGATGGCTTGAGGCTTAAAGAATACCTTTCTTCCTCAACAGCAATGGTTATCCTTGTTATGGCAGACATCACAAATAAGTTACAAATCAATTTCCTTGCACCAAGATCTGTAAACTGAGCTCTCTGGAAGGAGACACTGAGAGAGATAGAATATGGGTCTAGGATATTCATTAGGGAACAACCCCATGGAAGGCAGAGGAAGAAATGGGACTCTGACGAATGCCTGACAAGCCTTAGACATCATCAGAGTTGTTCTGCTGTGGGTCAAAATGGCTGGACCTTTGTATCCTCACCATGATTGACCACTGAATGCGTGCTGCCTTGGGAAGGACATGGCTTTGGTCAATATGATTCTTAGCAGCTGAGGTGACCCCTGAGGTAGTTGAATGCTGGGACCTATCAGCTGACTGCTCATCCAGCATCTGGGGCAACAAATCCTTCTTGAAGAGTGATCTGAAAGGTGAATCTCATGTCTACTGCACCCAGAAATGGCATTGGACTTTTTCTCTGCACACCACTCTGAGTAGATCAATAGGTGAAAGTTAAGATGTAAGATGAATCATTATGCTACCCCTGCCCTTAAGGTTTAGGACCCCAATCTTTGAGATATCTTCCTGTTTGAACTTTCAAAATTGTATCTCTTTTCCAGATTTTCTGAGGTAAGGACAAAAGGGTTGTATTTAAAATTCAGAAGTGCTATTAACATTGAAACAGCAATTTCAGCAGTTTTAAATTTTTTAATAAAGTCTTTTCTACTAGGCAGGAACTGAGACAGCTCCCTATTTCCTCTGTATCTAGGAGATTTTAGGGGAAATTGCCCTTATTCTCTAATGTAGGTTCTACTTTTTCCCTTGCTCCCTGCCACTCCCTCTTCCTGTTTCCTTTCTCCTTTTCCTCTGCCCTCCCTCCCTCTCTCTGGCTTTATCTTCTCCTCCCCCCCACCCTTTTCCCTGTTTCTCCTTCTCCTTTCCTTTCTTTTCTTTCCCTCTGAAGTTCTATCAAAATTAATCAAACTTAGCCATTATAGGGTTGATGTTCTGATCCATATATTTTCCCTAGAAAGCTGCAAAAAAAAAAAAAAAAAAAAAAAAAAACAAACGTTCAGATTAAAATACTATGAAAGAAGTCAAGAAGAAAAGAAAATGGTGAAAGGAATGCTTGACTTTGTTTTTCTTCATTTAATTTGGATTTTAGACTAGAAATATATCCCACAGTCTGAAATACCACTAGCATGTCAGATTGCTTTAGGTACAGAAAGATATGTTCTAAACTGTCCTTGACAAATGATAACCAGTTCCATCCTGGTCAGTGATGAAATCAGTTAATAGGCTTCTTTACCCCTCTAAAGGAAATTAGGGAGTTTGGTGAGCATGTTTATTTGAACAAGAGCAGATGTTAGTAACCTAACTGTGCTTTCTGTACTCGTCACAGTAAACTCCAGTTTCAATGTCAGTATCTACTGAAATGGAGGTGGAAATACTAGCAGTGCTGAATCACACTTAAAAATTCTGGGTTTGTGATTGCATTTAACTATGATACATCAGTTAGTCATTTCTTTCTGTCTCTATGATAGAATGGACTCAAGTTCAGCCTTCTATTTATTCTTATCTGTATGAAATGCCACTTTAAAAAAAAGGTTTAATTTTATCTCACAATATTGCTTTCAAGAATTTTCTAATAACACTAAGAGGTAATACTATCAGCATGAGTAAACTATGTGTACCTGAGCTAAATGAAAAATATGTTCATTTTCCGATGTTCTCAGCCTTCTGAGAGAGTAGGTCTCAAGGAAAGCATTTGATTTATGCTTATTAGAGATAAAGAATAAAATAAAGATGGAAGACAAATAAAGGAATAAATATTAATATCAGTAGTTTTACGTAACAAGTAACTTGGAGGTACACTGATGGGAATAAAATTGCCTAAGATCTGGCAGAGAAAAAAAGTAGAAAAGGAAGATGAAGTTGAACACTTACCATAAGACATGGAACTTTGGCAAGAGGAAGTTGTCTATAAACAATTTTTAGGAATACTTGCTGTGACCTGTTTTTGGCCCTGGTGCCAAATCCAACAGGCAATATTTTTTTTAATAGCCAGTGAGTTAAGAATGATTTTTATATAATTTTATGCAATTTAAGTAATTGAAAAAAATCATAATAAGAATAGTATCTCACACAATAAAAAATTGTATGAATTTCTGTCTGTAAATGGTTTTATTGGAATGCAGCTGTCTCATTTGTTATGAACTGTCTATGGCTGCTTTTGCACTATAGACAACCAGATGACATGACTCAAAACCTAACATATTTACTGACTGGCCCTTTAAAGAAAAAGTTTGACAACCACTGCTTTAACTGCTGCTTCTTACGAATCTGCAGACTTACTGTAGCGCTGCTAATCTTGGGTGGCCTCAGTTGGGCAGCTCTGCTTCCTTCATGAAGGCCTGTTGGTTGGCTGGAATGGCTCTGCTGCTCTTGTGTTCATTCTAGGGTTCCCATGAAAGGAAAAGACACCTGGGAAGACTTCTTCTCATGGTGAAAGAGGAGATACAAGAGGTCAAATTACATGGCCAAGCACAAAGTCAGAGTAAGGAAAGACTCAGATGATCCATGATAAGATTGCAGATGCTACAAGAAATGAGGAATCAAGGTCAGTAAATCAAACTACCACAAGCACCCTTATCCAAGGACTCCAAAAAGTCTAATCCAATCATAGCATCAAGCTCAAAGTAGATCTATATCAGTAGATCTTAATCCAGAGACCTATAAACTAAAAGAAAATAAAGTTCTCCCTCCTCTTCTTCCCACTCCCCACCCAAGGAACCCAATTGTTCCAATGCTGCTTCTGCTGCTGCTAAGTCGCTTCAGTCGTGTCCGACTCTGTGCGACCCCATAGACGGCAGCCCACCAGGCTCCTTCATCCACGGGATTTTCCAGGCAAGAGTACTGGAGTGGGGTGCCATTGCCTTATCTGCATTGTTCCAATAGCAATTAGAAAATTTGACTGATCAAATGCTCTAAGTCACCCTAGTTTGTGATGGGGATATTTGTCTTTTAAGTCTTATCTTTGATCCTCAGGAGTGTATCCTCAGTCCATTGCCATCCACAGACTTTGGTCCCATCCCCTGAGAGTTACTTTCCTGTCCATAATTCTCATTGTCCACTTCTGTAGAACATTTTGGAAAACATGCTCTTTTTAGATTGTGGAGCAATTTTCTCAGCTGCTTCCTGCCTGTAGAAATTTGAAGACCCAAAGTCCTTTTCAAACATCTAGGCTCAGTTTCTTTTAGTTCCAACTGGTTCTTTCTTCAAAACTTTATGGATTATCTATATGTTTGATGCAAGTCAAAAGCCACACTTACAATTATTTTTTAGATATGCCTCTCTCTTTCCTTCTCTCTACTTAATCATGTACTTTGGGTCTATGAGGCTTCGACAGTACTATAAGTTTTCTAGATACCATTTCAGAGATCTTAATAAATGTTTTGAGTCTACTTCCCTGGTTTGGTCTGGTTATATATCATCAGGTTATACATAATGCTCATACATTTGATTATTCTTTGTCTTTGAACTCAATCTTAATTTGAGTATCTTTTACTGACTCCAGAAACTGTGATAACAAAAGTTTTAATTCTCCAACTCTGCAAGCTACATTCCCTCTAAATTCTCCTTGCTGGGCCGTGCTAAGTCATTCAGTCATGTCCGACTCTCTGTGACACACAAGGCTCCTCTGTCCATAGAATTTTTTTTTTTAATTTTATTTTATTTTTAAACTTTACATAACTGTATTAGTTTTGCCAAATATCAAAATGAATCCGCCACAGGTATACATGTGTTCCCCATCCTGAACCCTCCTCCCTCCTCCCTCCCCATTCCATCCCTCTGGGTCGTCCCAGTGCACCAGCCCCAAGCATCCAGTATCGTGCATCGAACCTGGACTGGCAACTCATTTCATACATGATATTTTACATGTTTCAATGCCATTCTCCCAAAGTCCATAGAATTTTTCAGGCAAGACTACTGGAGTAGGTTGCCATTTCCTACTCCAGGGGATCTTCCCGACCCAGGGATTGAACCCGTATCTCTTACATCTCTTACACTGGCAGGCAGATTCTTTACCATTGTGCCAACTAAGAAACCATAATCAGTTAACTGTTGACACATTACAACTACATTTTAAAATGACTCAGTGCATAAAATACCAGTGATTAAATTTTCATGGGTCAGCAAGCCAGCTGGAGTGATTCTGCTGATCTTAATTGGGCTGAACTGGGTGACTTTTCTTACTTACAGTGTCTCTGGTAGCTCTGCTGTCTGTATGTTCATTCTGAACCAAGGTAAAGAGGCTCTTCTCATGGTGATTACAGAGTACAAAGGGGCAAATGGAAACACACAAGATTTCTTAAGGCCTACAAATATCACACTGTTACTTCTACTCATTTATCACTGAACAAGTCACATGACAAAGATCAAAGTCAATAGGTAAGGAAAAAATATTCCATCCATGATGAGACAGTGGCATGTGTATGGATGCTGAGAGAAATGAAAAATAGGGATCAGTTAATTCACCACAGACATATCAATAGATGATATAAAGATATTTTATAAAATACAGAAACAGTATCTAATAAAAAATGCTTGGTGAAATATAAACAGAAAAAGATCAATAAAAATCTTTCCCTAAATAATAAAAGATCAAGGATTTGCAGTTATGTTGAACTATCTTACTTTTGAAACTCAGTTCAGGAATGTTATTAAACAATTCTGATGTATCCCCTTGTCTACTTTACCTCACAGGCAATGGCACCCCACTCCAGTACTCTTGCCTGGAAAATCCCATGGGCGGAGGAGCCTGGAAGGCTGCAGTCCATGGGGTCGCTGAGGGTCGGGCACGACTGAGCGACTTCACTTTCACTTTTCACTTTCATGCATTGGAGAAGGAAATGACAACCCACTCCAGTGTTCTTGCCTGGAGAATCCCAGGGACGGGGGAGCCTGGTGGGCTGCCGTCTGTGGGGTTGCACAGAGTCGGACACGACTGAAGTGACTTAGCAGCAAGCATTAAAAGAGTGCTCTACAATTATTTCTAGAATTTTCTTCTAAGCTGCTGACACTCATTCTGTAAATTTTGATGCTTTGGTTCTTTTGAGGTTCACAAATGCACAGGCAACAACCATGTGACCACTGCTGTCTGGCTGAGAGTAGCATTTCCACGTGGACGTTCTTTAAGAAACTTACATATGTCTCTGAATCTGAAATCTTGTGGAAAATTAATAGCGAAAACAAGAAAAGTATTATAATTCTCCTATTAAAGCTTAATAATCAATAGAGAGATATTACTATGCAACCATCTTGCTTGTAGTTGTTGCCATATTATATGTGAGTCTGTAGTCTTTTCTGCAGGTAACTTTCTATAATGAGCCTTTTTTAAAAATAATTATTAAGAAGTTTATAAGCAGAGTATATTCATATGGATTTTATGAGTGGTTTTGAAGAAAAAACAAATTTCTAATCCTTAAATCAGCAGTTTCACCATATGAATCTGTACAGCAGTGTTGACCTTGCTAGGAAATCCAAATGTTACACTATTCTAATACTACCCCATAATATTCACTGGCATTTTGTACTGCTTGGATATTTGCTACAGGTACACTTATTTGTAACTTCCTTAACAAAAAAGAGGGAACAATTGCAAATATTCTTGTAGAACATTACAACCTGAAATTAGAAACTGATTTAAAATATGAAATAGCAATATTGATTTTAACATCAGAATCAAGACAAGCTGAAAATACATCTTCACTTTTTTTTTTTTAGTTTTTTTTTTTAGTTTTTTTTTTATTGTATTGTATTTTGTAACTTTACAATATTGTATTGGTTTTGCCATATAGCAACATGAATTCACCACAGGTATACACGTGTTCCCCATCTGAACCCTCATCTTCATTTTTTTAAAAATAGCTTATATGAAGTGTGCACACTCAGCCATTCAGTCATGTCCATTGTGATCTCATGGACTACCAGGATCCTCTGTCCATGCAATTTTCCAGGCAAGAATACTGGAGCAGGTTTCCATTTCCTACTCCAGGGAATCTTCCTGACCCAGGGATCGAACCTGCTTCTCATGAGTCTTCTGCATTGGCAGGTGGGTTCTTTACACTGTGCCACTTGGGAAGCCCTGTATATGAAGCAGCCTATGCCTTAACAAGAAACTTGACAAAATCTAGGTTACTTTGGACATACTCTTAATACAATCAGATCAATGCAAAATAGAAACATATATTTACATCTAGAATATTTACCACAAAACAAAAATCAGGATTATCAAGTGGGCAAGAAATTCTTTGTATTTTAAAATTTCATTTTAAGAATAATAACTTTAAAATATTAAATATTTAGTATAATTTTTATATTGTAAACAATTTTTACTTCATGTTCTAAATGTGTCCTATTATGAAATGTCTATATCAAGTAGATATTTATGGATTACAATATTTTAATTGATAGTGCCAATAAACCATGAATTTTCCTGTTTTGAAATAAGAAAATCCCAGTACAATCCTATCATACAAAAAAATGATTCACTGTTTATTATTATGGTCACTGATTATTATTTAAAACATACAAATAGTGTGTTATAGAAAAGGCAGAATAACATAGTTAAGGGAATTTCTGAAAATTCCCAAAATTCTGATTTTTCATTTATGAATCCCAAAGTATCAATTGGAAATTTGAAAACACTGGCCAGCAGCAAAAATAAAATGCTTTCAACTGTCAGTTCAGTCGCTCAGTCGTGTCCGACTCTTTGAGACCCCATGAATCTGAGCACGCCAGGCCTCCCTGTCCATCACCAACTCCCGGAGTTCACTGAGACTTACATCCATCAAGTCAGTGATGCCATCCAGCCATCTCATCCTCTGTCGTCCCCTTCTCCTCCTGCCCCCAATCCCTCCCAGCATCAGAGTCTTTTCCAATGAGTCAACTCTTCGCATGAGGTGGCCAAAGTACTGGAGTTTCAGCTTTAGCATCAGTCTTTCCAAAGAACACCCAGGGCTGATCTCCTTCAGAATGGACTGGTTGGGTCTCCTTGCAGTCCAAGGGACTCTCAAGAGTCTTCTCCAACACCACAGTTTAAAAGCATCAATTCTTCGGCGCTGGGGGGAAACATGGGTCTCAGAATTCAGGAATGCAGTATTAAATGACAACATCATATTAGAAGATAATCTCCCTCACATTTCTTTCAGGTCTAAAACATTCAGTGAGCTTATGGTTTAGAATT
Source organism: Bubalus kerabau (assembly GCF_029407905.1). Taxonomy (NCBI): domain Eukaryota; kingdom Metazoa; phylum Chordata; class Mammalia; order Artiodactyla; family Bovidae; genus Bubalus; species Bubalus kerabau. The sequence goes on from NC_073629.1 coordinate 74,397,662, forward strand.
TTCTAGGAAGGAGAGCACACTAATAACTGCCCGGAATGTTAGTCATGTCTTTCTCTTTTCTTCAGTCTTCTTCCTCCATTCTTATCCTGATAGTTTTCTGGGTTTTTCTTTTTTTTTTTTAATATTTCTATCTTCTAAGTAAATTGTAACCAAACCTTAATGTTTAGGTTTTTATAGTGTTCATTGATAGTTTTAACTGTTTCATAAGTATACACTTCATTCATAATAAAAATATATTGACTTAATTTTTAATAAAATATTTAATGTGCAATGTAAATATGTTCTGTAGAATGTAAATTATTTAAAAAAATATACTTTCCTCATTTAATTTTTTTCTTAAAACAGCAGATGGCACAAAACCAACCATCCAAAAAGTATTTTTATCTGCTCACTTTAAAAATACTATGATAATGTTAGAGCTAAAAAAAGATGAGGGATAATAGGGATAATACTTAGTTTACTTGATAGTCATAAATTCTATATTGCTACTTCTTGGAATGTCCTCAATAAAAGAGATGCTTTTCAAGTACTTTCTGATGGGTTGAGCAGTAGTGAGCTTTGGGTTCACTCTAGGTTATAATGATGAAAAAAAAAAAAAAGCTTATAAAGAGTTTTTGTTGGTCACATTACCTTTATTATAATCTCATTCTTTATGAATTAGAAAAATACAAACATACATGGCAGAGGCAAAGTATGAAAATACTTAACTAAACAGTCTGTATTATCTTCATGTCTCTATACTTCACTCCTCATTAGGAAACCAAAATCCAAAACTGGCTTTGCTAGTACTAGAATGTTGATTTCAGTAATTTCTGGCCCTAGAACTTCTATTTCAGTCCTTTTTTGCAGTTATAGGAAAAGTCAGTTGTCCCTTCTCAGAGGAGTCATATGAGATTTCCTGGTTAATATTTGCAAAGTTCTATGGTGATTAAAGGGATTGTAAAATTGATAATTGTTATTATAGAGGCTGATACAGTAAAGGGGTCTACCTGGAAGATTGGCAGCCAGAAAAATTTTAGGTTCGTTGAAAAATTTTAGGTTAGTTCTCATTATCAGAGAATAGCTGCTTTCAGAAAATGTATATTTAAATATTAACAACACTTGAGAAGCAAATACTCCCAGAGATAAACATATGCTTTGAATCCACAATTACTTATGCATCTTCCCTGTGCCTCCTCATTGTCTGTATTTTTAAAATTCTGCAGGCAAAGAAATGAAGTTCAGTCTCAAGGTCATTGGAGCAACTGTAATTTTATTATTATGCCCATTGAATATGCTATAGAAATGTAATTTAAGGCATTAATATGTACACACTAAATAAAACCAGACAGTCTGTGGGAAAAGTTATTAATGGTGCTGGAATTTTACCAGTTTGGGAAATAAATAATATAATGTGTGTATCTCTGGAAACAATGCAAACTCAGCCTATTCAATAGACAGACACAGTAAAAGAAATCTAAGCAATTCTGTAATTCTATGAGGAGGGTAATTTCACTGATGACAGCTTTCCATAATTTTACTTTTAGATAGCAAATAATTTTCCTTATTCTTTATTTTATTGCTATTTTGAATTGCACTCGTTGGAGTTTCACCTTTTACCAATAATTCTTCAGGAGATGTATTTTCACTGTTTTTCATATGGCAGTTACTGCTGGCAGTACCTAGTTGAAACCAACAGAATTACAACTCTCTTCAATATCCCTACATGACATGGGTAATATTTCAGTTTAATCCAGGGGCATAAATTGAGCCAGGAACAACCATTTCAATTTCTACTGCGGTTTGTTTAGGCTTAACATGGACTAGCTACCATACCCTCTCTCAGTGAACCACATTAAATTGCTTACAGAGACCCACTCAGAAAGCAAAAGGCATGGCTTTACTATTCTCCTGACATGCTTTTGCCCAATAATCATGAAAGCTATAAAAAGAAATCCACCACAAATGCCCTTGAAAAGCTCTATACTACCGCCCAACGACCAAGTTCCCACAAGGGAAGTTAAAAAGCTATTAAGGTTACTTCAATTTTATATAACATATGTTTAGTACAATTTTTCTTCTATTTTTATTTTTTTAATTTTATTTAACTTTACAATATTGTATTGGTTTTGCCATATATCAAAATGAATCTGCCACAGGTATACATATGTTCCCCATCCTGAACCCTCCTCCCTCCTCCCTCCCCATACCATCCCTCTGGGTCGTCCCAGTGCACCAGCCCCAAGCATCCAGTATCGTGCATCAAACCTGGACTGGCAACTTACCGAAGGGTCTTATCTATAATAATAGATCAATACTGTGCAGGGCTTCCCTGGTGGCTTGGTGGTAAAGGATCCACCTGCCAATGCAGAAGACATGGGTTCAATCCCTGAGTTGGAAAGATTACCTGGAGAAGGAAATGGCAACCCACTCTTGTATTCTTGCTTGGAAAATCCCATGGACAGAAGAGAATAGTGGGCTACTGTCCATGGGGTTCCAAGAGTTGGAAACAACTTAGCAACTAAACAAGGCAAGATTTCCCTGTAACCCTGTGTGTTATAATATGACTCTGCTACCATACTTATCATGTAAGAGACCGAATGGATGAGCAATGATTAATCCATACTCTCAATAGTTCTAGAAGGGCATTAGTTTACAAACGACTGACTAATGTAAAGGAATTTTTTATAGCCATACAGAAGAAAATAGATTGTGTGCCAAATGAAAAAGATCTTAGGCAAAACAGGGCCAAGCTCTTTATAAAAACCTATTTGTTTTCCCTTAGACTATATGAATGTATTTGCTTGTATCAAATACTTATTACTAAGGATATCATCAGTGCAAACTTAAAATAGATTTTTGCTAAAACTAACATATGTTAGGAATGAAGCAATAAATGTTGGTTAAGTGAATGAAGGCGCATGGTTATGACTCACTCTTTCTAGCTGGAGATAAATACATAACACAACACATACAGATAATTGAATAATTATATAAATTGTCCTGATAAATTAATGGATCAAAGTGATTTTTGAGTAAATTATCAAAATAGTTGCTACATCTATTGCTCAATAACCCTGGCTTGTTTTTAGTAGTATAGTGGGTAGAAAAAGCATGAAAAGTGAACCCAAAAAAAGAGGAGGTTGGAATTCTAGTCCTGACTTTTAGCTTTAGGCTAATTAGCTTTGGGCACTGGACAAAAGATTACAACAACCCAGATTCTAGGCTCCCTTATGCATAATGAGGAATTATGACTTATTTGATGTTATAACCTGTTTTAACAGGCTATCTATGGAGGAAGCGTGATTTGCTAACTTCCAAGATAGAGAAAAAAAATATTCTGGTTTGTGTTATTTCTTTCATATTACCTTAAAACGATCAATAACAACTATAAATTAATACTATCATCATTGATCAGATTTGAGGCATTAACCTATTACTCATTTATTGAGCAGGTATTTATTACAGCCTATAATGTGACAAAATATCATCATCAACTCAATGACATGAATCTGAGCAAACTCTGGGAAATAATGAAGGATAGGGAAGCCTGGCATGCTGCAGTCCATGAGGTTGCAAAGAGTTTGACACAACTTAGTGACTGAACAACATAATGTGACAAAGTACTGGCCTGTTATTCCTTGTGCTTAATTTGTATCAATGCCTATTCCTGTATCTTCTTATATTCTCATTTTGCTCATGCCATATCACTACTTGGTCAGGTGTATAGTGTGCACAAAATGAAATTTGCCTTGTTTTGTCCCTGATGACATAGCCATGGAATAAACAAGATGGAAATCATTGGTTATCATTTGATAATGCTGTGCAATGTTGAAAAATTATACCATTTGTTACATTGAGGTGTGTGCTCTTTTTAAGGAAGCCAAACTCTTCTGAAATTATTGAGACTGTCCCATCGCCACTCCTCTGAATATCCTATTTTGTGGCACAGATCAATACACTGAAGCTGCATGATTCCCTGAAGGGCTGTTAGTACATTGGTAGTGCCACTTCTTTATACTCAAAACCTCTTGGGGGAAAACTGCTAGATGTATCATCTGCTAGTTCTGCTCTATTCCCTTCTTAAACCATTGATCTCTGCTCCTAATTCTGCTTCAGCAGGAATATCTCTTAAACAGATATCTTCTCCATTTTCTGTAGACACTCCTTAGGTCTTTTGAACTTAACAGACTTACAAGTCTTTAATCCTCTATTCAATTTGTTCTAAAACCTTCGCTTATGAATCTATGTAACCAGTTTTCAAGACACTTTCCTTATTTTAAGAAATGTAAAAAACAAATCACCAAATTATCCATGTAATGTGAAAGTGAAGTATGATTTTGCATTTACAATGTTTTGGCTTGGGTTTTAATTTGGCAAGGGGGGGTGCATAATAGTATTATCAACAGATTTAGTTTTCCAATTATTTCAGAGAGATAAGTATTCACAGGCATATCTCATTTTATTGTGCTTTGCTTTATTGTAATTTACACATATTTGCATTTTTTACAAATTTAAGACTTGTGGCCGGGCTGCATTGTCAGATGATGGTTAGCATTTTTTTAACAAAGTATTTTAAAATTAAGATATGTGCATTGTTTTTTAGGCATAATACTATTGTACAGACTACCATATAGTACAAACAGAACTTTTAAATGTAATGGGAAACCAAAACATTTGTGTGACTTGTTTTATTGTAATATTCATTTTACTGAGGTGGTCCAGAACTGAATCTGTGCTATCACCAAGGAAGGCTGTAAATAAGTTTATATTTCCCAATACTTCTCAACTAAAAGTTCCTGTGACTTAGGAGTTCAATTTTCAGCAACAGATTTTATTGAGCTCTTACTAAATGTAAAGTGGTGCTATTAGGCACTCATGAAGAATTGATGAGAACTTTTTCTGTATCCAAGGGCTTCCCTGGTAGCTCAGTTGGTAAAGAATCCACCTGCAATGTAGGAGGCCCCAGTTCAATTCCTGGGTCGAGAAGATCTGCTGGAAGGCATAGGCTACTCACTCCAGTATTCTTGGGCTTCCTTTGTGGCTCAGCTGGTAAAGAATCTGCCTACAGTGTGGGAGACTTGGGTTCGATCCCTGAGTTGGGAAGTTCCCCTGAAGAAGGGAACTTCCAGTATTCTGGCCTGGAGAATTCCATGGGCTGTATAGTCCATGGAGTCACAAAGAGTCAAACACAACTGAGTGACTTTCATTGTCACTTTTCCGTATCCTAGATGCTTATAGACTAACAAGAAAGATAAATCAAGTTTCCACACTACGGACCAGAAGAGAAGTATAAATACTAATTCAAAGGAGAGACAGAACATCTAGATAAAAGCCTCAGGGATGATGGATTTTGAGGCGGGCTTTGAAAAGGAAAGGACTTTAACAAATAAGGATGAATCATTCTAAGAGGAGGAAGTATATTAAACAAAAGAACAGAGGCTGAAATGTGCAGGCATGTTTGGAGAACAAAAACTGATAATTTGGTTGGACTTCATACAGGCTTTGTCTATGCACATAATGGGAACCAAAACTGCAATCTACTTTGAGCCAAATATCATTTTAATGAATCTAAATGTTATTATGTGATGCAATAGTATTTTGTTATATATAGACCCAGGTTTATACATAAAAATTTCACCAGATCCACAGTACCTAAAGCCAATGTTAGATACAATATTTATAATTTTCTGGATAATACCCATGAAATTTTAATAAATTAAATACATAATTTCTTATGTAATTAATTTTATAAAAATAAAAGGATTGATCATTAATAATAGAACTTTTACACAAGTAATAATAAGGAATTCTCCAAGACTCAGGAACAAGAGTTAAGAGCCTTAAAGTTATATTAAACAAAGCTAAACAACATAACAGATTTTAAACATGAAGCACTGAATATGTAGACTTATCTCCAAACATAATGAAATGCTACAAAAATTATGGTGAAGGAAGGAAAAACTGTAAAAAAATCAAAATGATAAAGTAAGACATGTCAACAATATTTTAGAAGATAAGAAGCAGGTAGATGACTAGTAACTGAATGTGCTTAGTCACTCAGTCATGTCTGACTCTTTGCAACCCCATGGACTGTAGCCCACCAGACTCCTCTGCCCATGGAGATTCTCCATGCAAGAACACAAGAGTGGGCTGCCATTTCCTCCTCCAAGTAACTGAACAGGATTTGGTAAAAGTGAGGTACAGAAAAATTCAAAGAAGAAAGTTGATTCATGCCATTAGCACCATAAGGGTTAGGAGTAAGATGCTAGGTATCTCTCAAGGTGGAAGAGTAATGATTAGGGTAAGTAGGAGTACCCCAAACCTCTCCTTTAGGCCCACAGCCAAGCCAGTGTCTCTCCCCAGAAGAAAAAACTAGTGATATTCTATCTATCTCTTATGAACTGAATTGTATCCCTTCAAAATTCACATGTTGAAGTTCTAACCCTTGGTACCCTAGAAGGTGACTGTATTTGGAGGCCTTTAAAAAGGCAGTTAAGACAAAATGAGGCTATATAGTTGGATCAATCTGACTAATCCAATATGACTGCTGTTGCTGCTAAGTCGCTTCAGTCGTGTCCGACTCTGTGCGACCCCATAGACGGCAGCCCACCAGGCTCCCCCGTCCCTGGGATTCTCCAGGCAAGAACACTGGAGTGGGTTGCCATTTCCTTCTCCAGAGCATGAAAGTGAAAATTCAAGGTGAAGTTACTCAGTCCTGTCCGACTCTTCATGACTCCATGGACTGCAGCCTACCAGGCTCCTCCATCATGGGATTTTCCAGGCAAGAGTACTGGAGTGGGGTGCCATTGCCTTCTCCACCAATACAACTAGTATCCTTATAAGAACAGAAATTAGGACAAAGACACACAGAAAAAACAAAACAAACAAAAAAACTAGGTTGGGACATAGCAAGAGAAGCCTCATAAGAAACTAAACCTGGCAACACCTTGATGTTGGATTTCTAGCCTCCAAAGCTATGAGAGAATAATGTCTGTTAAGCCATTCAGTCTGTGGTATGGCAGCTCTAGATTACTAATACATTGTCTATCTGCCCATCCCTATATTTATCTGCTTTATGATGACTCCTAAGAAGGAATATAAAGGAAGGTAAATGAGAGTATATTGTCACCCTGCTTATTTAACTTCTATGCAGAGTACATCATGAGAAACGCTGGGCTGGAAGAAACACAAGCTGGAATCAAGATTGCTGGGAGAAATATCAACAACCTCAGATATGCAGATGACACCACCCTTATGGCAGAAAGTGAAGAGGAACTCAAAAGCCTCTGGATGAAAGTGAAAGAGGAGAGTGAAAAATTTGGCTTAAAGCTCAACATTCAGAAAATGAAGATCATGGCATCTGGTCCCATCACTTCATGGGAAATAGATGGGGAAACAGTGGAAACAGTGTCAGACTTTATTTTTCTGGGCTCAAAAATCACTGCAGATTGGGGCTGCAGCCATGAAATTAAAAGATGCTTACTCCTTAGAAGAAAAGTTATGACCAAACTAGATAGCATATTGAAAAGCAGAGACATTACTTTGCCAACAAAAGTCCGTCTAGTCAAGGCTCGGAGAAGGCAATGGCAACCCACTCCAGTACTCTTGCCTGGAAAATCCCATGGATGGAGGAGTCTGGTAGGGTGCAGTCCATGGGATTGCTAGGAATCGGACACGACTCAGTGACTTCACTTTCACTTTTCACTTTTATGCACTGGAGAAGGAAATGGCAACCCACTCCAGTGTTCTTTCCTGGAGAATCCCAGGGATGGGGGAGCGTGGTGGGCTGCCGTCTATGAGGTCACAAAGAGTCGGACACGACTGAAGCGACTTAGCAGCAGCAGCAGCAGTCAAGGCTATGGTTTTCCAGTGGTCATGTATGGATGTGAGAGTTGGACTGTGAAGAAGGCTGAGCACCAAAAAATTGATACTTTTGAACTGTGGTGTTGGAGAAGACTCTTGAGAGTCCCTTGGACTGCAAGGAGATCCAACCAGTCCATTCTGAGGGAGATCAGCCCCGGGTGTTCTTTGGAAAGAATGATGCTAAAGCTGAAACTCCAGTACTTTGGCCACCTCATGTGAAGAGTTGACTCATTGGAAAAGACTCTGATGCTGGGAGGGATTGGGGGCAGGAGGAAAAGGGGACGACAGAGGATGAGATGGCTGGATGGCATCACCGACTCGATGGACATGAGTATGAGTGAACTCTGGAAGTTGATGATAGACAGGGAGCCTGGTGTGCTGCGATTCATGGGGTCACAAAGACACAACTGAGCCACTGAACTGACTGAACTGAATTGAGAGTAACTGTTTTGTCCTAGATGTAAGAGAAGGTTCTTTACATTTGGTTCTAAGGGATAACTTCTCTTGGGAAATGGCACTTAAGGTAAGACCTAAAAGGTGAGGAAAAGCCAATCATGCAAATATTTAGGGTAGCATTTTTTTAGGCAAAAGGAAGCTGAATGGCAAAGATCCCCAGATAACAAAGGAGCAGAGCAGATTGGGAACTAATCAGAATGGCTAGAGTGCAGTAAGGAAGGGGGGTGATAGAATGAGGTAGGTTTGCAGATAGAAGTAAGGCTACAATATCACTTTATCCTTATGATAAATTTTTCAGACTCAAATAAGGTGGGTCTGAATTTTAATTGGTAAACTATGATAAATAACAAGTTTTATTTATTTCTCTGTTCTTTTGTTTAGGTTGCTCAGTTGTGTCTCACTCTTTGCAACCCCATGGACTATAGCTGCTCTGTTCATGGGGTTTTCCAGGCAAGAATGCGGGAGTGGGTTGTCATTTCCTCCTCCAAGGGATCTTCCCAACCCAGGGATTGAACCCATGCCTCCCATGTCTTCTGCATTGCAGGTGGATTCCTGCTGAGCCATCAGGGAAGCCCAATATTTATTCATTTCTCTAAGTCCACTTAAATCCATCTCCCAGCCCTTATCCTACCACATTGGATGGGATTTTATTTCACTTATTATTGCTCCCACTCTCACATCCACTCAAAGTATTCCGTAAAGTTCTAGGGTTTGGGGCAACCTCACATCAATGGCTCAGGAAGGTCCTTTAATAAGTGGTTATTTGGCAGCAGGGGTCACTGCTGAGGCACACACTTTTTCAGTCCTCAGGGTCTCCTGGGATTTGAAGGCTGAGCTGAGCTCATTGTGTGTGAAACTTCAGTGAAACAGGAGGATCCTGCGCTCCAGAGGTGACCACAATTACATCCCCTCTGAGGTTTCACCCCTTTTGATGTCACTGTCATGAGCACTGAACAAGTCACTACTACCAAAAAAGCTCTCGCTATTGCTCTCAATTTGCCCCTCCTACGTTCTCCTAAAGACATGCACTTCTCTTTCCTCCCTTACATAATCCCTTTAAAGAGTTTAAAGTGAAAGTGAAGTCACTCAGGTCTTTGGGACCCCATGGACTGTAGCCTACCAGGCTCTTGCCATTTCCTTCTCCAGGGGATCTTCCCAACCCAGGGATTGAACCCAGGTCTCCTGCATTCCAGGCAGACGCTATAACCTCTGAGCCACCAGGGAAGCCCAAATAGAAGAGAGAAGTCTGATAGTAAGTAAGTAAGTGAAAGTAGCTCAGTCTTGTCCGATTCTTTGCAACCCCATGTACTATATAGTCCATGGAATTCTCTAGGCCAGAATACTGGAGTGGGTAGCCTTTCCCTTCTCCAGGCAATCTTCCCAACCCAGGGGCCAACCCACGTCTCCCGTATTGCAGGCGGATTTTTTAGCAGATTAGCCACAAGAGTTTAGGGTTTCACAAAAGACAGAGAAGTTGCCTTCAGATCAGATCAGATCAGTAGCTCAGTCATGTCCAACTCTTTGCAACCCCATGAATCGCAGCACGCCAGGCCTCCCTGTACTTCACCAGCTCCCGGAGTTCACTGAGACTCACATCCATCGAGTCAGTGATGCCATCCAGCCATCTCATCCTCTGTCGTCCCCTTCTCCTCCTGCCCCCAATCCCTCCCAGCATCAGAGTCTTTTCCAATGAGTCAACTCTTCACATGAGGTGGCCAAAGTACTTCAGTTTCAGCTTTAGCATCAGTCCTTCCAAAGAAATCCCAGGGCTGATCTCCTTCAGAATGGACTGGTTGGATCTCCTTGCAGTCCAAGGGACTCTCAAGAGTCTTCTCCAACACCACAGTTCAAAAGCATCAATTCTTCGGCGCTCAGCCTTCTTCACAGTGCAACTCTCACATCCATACATGACCACAGGAAAAACCATAGCCTTGACTAGACGGACCTTTGTTGGCAAAGTAATGTCTCTGCTTTTTAATATAATGTCTAGGTTGGTCGTAACTTTCCTTCCAAGGAGTAAGCGTCTTTTAATTTCATGGCTGCAATCACCATCTGCAGTGATTTCGGAGCCCAGAAAAATAAAGTCTGACACTGTTTCCACTGTTTCCCCATCTATTTCCCATGAAGTGATGGGGCCGGATGCCATGATCTTTGTTTTCTGAATGTTGAGCTTTAAGCCAACTTTTTCACTTTCCACTTTCACTTTCATCAAGAGGCTTTTGAGTTCCTCTTCACTTTCTGCCATAAGGGTGGTATCATCTGCATATCTGAGGTGATTGATATTTCTCCCGGCAATCTTGATTCCAGCTTGTGTTTCTTCCAGTCCAGCGTTTCTCATGATGTACTCTGCACATAAGTTAAATAAACAGGGTGACGTACTCCTTTTCCTATTTGGAATCAGTCTGTTGTTCCATGTCCAGTTCTAACTGTTGCTTCCTGACCTGCATACAAATTTCTCAAGAGGCAGATCAGATGGTCTGGTATTCCTTCCCATCTCTTTCAGAATTTTCCACAGTTTATTGTGATCCACACAGTCAAAGGCTTTGGCATAGTCAATAAAGCAGAAATAGATGTTTTTCTGGAACTCTCTTGCTTTTTCCAAGATCCAGCGGATGTTGGCAATTTAATCTCTGGTTCCTCTGCCTTTTCTAAAACCAGCTTGAACATCAGGAAGTTCATGGTTCACATATTGCTGAAGCCTGGCTTGGAGAATTTTGAGCATTACTTTACTAGCATGTGAGATGAGTGCAATTGTGCAGTAATTTGAGCATTCTTTGGCATTGCCTTTCTTTGGGATTGGAATGAAAACTGACCTTTTCCAGTCCTGTGGCCACTGGTGAGTTTTCCAAATTTGCTGGCATATTGAACACAGCACTTTCACAGCATCATCTTTCAGGATCTGGAATAGCTCAACTGGAATTCCATCCCCTCCACTAGCTTTGTTCATAGTGATGCTTTCTAAGGCCCACTTGACTTCACATTCCAGGATGTCTGGCTCTAGGTCAGTGATCACACCATCGTGATTATCTGGGTCGTGAAGATCTTTTTTGTACAGTTCTTCTGTGTATTCTTGCCTTCAAGTAGCTTCTAATTCAGGTTCTGTAAATAATCATGAAGATATGAAATATAGAGTCTGGCTATCCAGCAATACTTACAAAAGGCAAGACATAGAAACAACCTAAGTGTCCATTGATGGATGAATGGATAAAACATTCAAGGGAATATTATTCCCCCCTCCTTTTTTTTTTTTTTTTTTTTTTGCCTGTGTTGGGTCTTCATTGCAGCATATGTGATCTAATTTCCCAGCCAGAAATCAAACTTGAGTTTCCTGAATTGGGAACTTGGAAGTTTTAGCCACTGGACCACCAGAGAAACCCCAGGAGTACTATTCAACCATAAAAAAAATAAGGAAATTCTGCCATTGTGACAAAATAAATGGAGCTTGAGGGCATTATGCTAAGTGAAATGAGTCAGACAGACAAATACTGTATATATGACCTCACTTATATATGGGGAAAAAAATTCAGTGAAAAATAGAGCAGATTTGGAGCTACCAAAGGTTGGGGTGGAGGTGAGGGGAGAAGAAATTGAAGGAAAGTGGTCAAAAGGTACAAACTTCCAATTATAAGATAAATAAGTACTATAAATGTAATGTATAACATGATGATTTTAGTTAACACAGATGAATGATATATATGAAAATTGTTAATTAAGAGAGTTAATCCTAAGAGTTCTCATTTGTTGCTGTTAGTCACTAAGTCATGTCTCTTTGTGACCACATGGACTGCAGCACACTAGGCTCCTCTGTCCATGGGACTTCCCAGGAAAGAATACTAGAGTGGGTTGCCATTACCTTCTCCAGGGGATCTTCTTGACCCAGGGATCGAATCTACATCTCTTGCACTAGCAGGTGAATTCTTTACCACCGAGCCACAGGGAAGCGCCAATAATTCTCATTACAAGGAGAAAAATTTTTTCTTCCATTTCTTTCTATTATATCTATATGAGATGATGGGTGTTAACTAAACTTACTGTGGTGATCATTCCACACATATGTAAGTCAAACCTTTACGTTGCTCACGTTATACAATGATGTATGTCAATTATGCCTCAATAAAACTAGAATAAATGAAAAAGAAGGGAAAAGAACTGCATTTTAAATATTTATTTATTTTGCTATATTGGGTCTTAGTTGTGGCGTACAGGTTTAGTTGCTCTGCAGCATGTGGGATCTTAGTTCCTCGCATTGCAAAGCTGATACTTAACCTTAGTTCCCTGCATTGCAAAGCAGATTATTAATTCTTCTGTGAACCACCAGGGAAGTCCCAAGAACTGCATTTTTAAAAGGCCTGGCTATCTATTTGAAATGAAGAAAAAAATCAAGAGAGAACAATCAAAAATTAATATCTCGATAAATTATTTTGTCTCACTAGTGTAATTTTTTTTTTCTTTCAAACAACAATAGTAACACTTACCTAGTGGACACATGAGGCAGTCTTCTGAAAGTTTATACTGTTTACTACTTGGGCTTAGAATCCACAATCCCCTCTCTCTCGCCATTCCCTCTACTCTGACAAGGGCTGGTGTTCTGGGTGATAGATCATTTGGCCTGTCCAGATGTTTTAGTATAGTACTCAGCTAATTTATTCACCTATTTTTCCCTTTTGGCTATTGGACCTGACTAAAACTACTGCTGACTCTTCTTCCCAAATAGTTTAGACTTTGGCTAAGCATCATTTCAAAAAATAGGAATACATGAGCCATACAAAATCAAGAACTTAAACCACTGAAGAGTTAAAAAGATGAAACACTATGAAAGAAAAGCTATTCTAATTTAGAAATATATCCCCAATGAAATATGCTGTATTCTTTCAGGAATCTTAAATCAGTCTTCATGCAGAGTTTACAGAAGACATATTCTCCCGACAGTCCTGATGTGGGAAAAGCTTTTATTTTGAGGCTAAAAAAGATGAATTTTCTAAATTGTCATAGGCTGTGGTTGAGCAGCTGCATTCTGCATGGTCCCTACGCAGCTTATTCTTCTAATTATGCTGTGACAGCTTCCCCAGTGGATTAAAATCCCACACAGAGTTCTCTTATCTTTAACCTTTCATCCCCATGACTCCTTACTCCTCAGACGCCTCTCCTAATGTCTAGTTCTAAGTCTAGGGACTTCTTAAATGGAGACTTGCACAATAAAAGAAAAAGATGATTGTAGTCTTTCTCTGATCTTCAATGTCTAATTTTTACATACATATTACACACAGAAAAAAGGAAAAGGTAATCTGTTTTATAATACAAATGTTATCTGGTCCTCCATTCAGCTTTTAGAAAGTGATAAACCTTTGATGAGTCTACGTGGGGCAACTTATTTTTTAAAAAAGAAAAGAAAAAAAAAAAGCAGACTTTGCTATGCAGTAAACCTCATTTGAATGGCATAAAAGAAGGCCAGAGTAGCCTAATGTAGATAATTAGTCACACAACTGAGACTTACTTGTTAATAAGTCAAATCATTAACCATTTTTTGGGTTCAAAATCTTTAAGAAGTTATATGCCCACCTTAACCAGAAGGTGCCAGAAACTATTTAATATTCCTTTATTCAAGATAAACATTCACAACATCCAGACCATTGGGGAATACAGTTTGGTTCATTTTGGCACTTCAAAATGATGTTTAATGTTTCTTCACTCAATCCAGGCTTGCCTGTAAGGATATGTATATTTTTGTGTTGTTCCCATTTTCCTCATACCCCTACAATGCTCCCAGTTCTGATGACTTGCTGAGGGTACGGAAATTAGATATACAAGCCCATTAAGAATTATATAATAAATGTTGGGGGGGAGGGGCACCTGTGCACACTTAGTCATGTCTGAATCTTTGCAATCCTTTGGATTGTGGCCCACCAGGCTCCTCTGACCATGGAATTTTCCAGGCAAGTTCTGGAGTGGGTTGCCATTTCCTACTCCAGGGGGTCTTCCAACCTGGGGTTGAACCTGTGTCTCTTGTGTCTCCTGCATTGGCAAGTAGATTCTTTACTACTCTGCCCCTTGAGAAGCCCAATAAATATAGCCAGGGGTCAAGAATAACATTTCTTGATTTTTCAGCAACTATTTAAGAATTAGTCTTTTGTCCAGTCATAGGCATTGTTGGGAAGAGTTACATTCATCAGTGTTATGGTAGGGTTTTCTAGCACCTAATATGATGTTTGGATGTATGCTTTTAAAGTAAATCAGGTTCCCTGGATTTAGGATGACGAATTGGAAAGCTGGAAGGTTCCCCTGAAGAGAATGAAGTGAGAGATATTAAGAAAATTCTCTGCATTCATCTAAAGGATAAATTATTTTCTCTCAGGAAAAAAAAAAATGGGCAGAAAAGAGATGGATTCCAAGAAGTCCATAGTGTAGGAAGGAAGAAGCATTAGAGAGAATGAAGACCCTGTGCTGAGGCTGAAGTCTCTTTTCTGATCTCTACCAGATTTCAGGGGACCTTTAAAAGGTCAGAGTAGGGAAATGAGGGAGGAGAAAGAGAACTGAAATACTCCTGGACCCCAGGGGAAAAAGACATGGATCTACTGACATCTCAATTAAGTACCAATGTATCATGCCATGGGTACCAGTCCTAGGACTATTACTGTCTGAGCCATTCTTTGACCTTCTTCTAGTCTCTCTGGATCTTAGGGGAGTTGTGTCCAACAGGCTAATGGATTTCTTAGGCTGACTTCCATGTCTAGTGGCTTCTGGCTTAGTTCAACTGATGGGAGAAAAAGGGTGGGGACCGAGGGTGGGACTTGGGAGAAGTAGAACGTTTCTCTTCTCTGTTTCAGGGCATCAGTGTTCGTGTGTCCCCATGATGATGTACTGGCTACAGTTCAGTTCTGGCTTGCCAAGACCAACATGGTCCTTGGGTTGTAGTAATGCTGTCCCCTCTCCCTATGCCCTCAGTAGAGGAGTGGAATTTGCTTCCTGATGCTATTAATACTAATCACCAAGTTGCCTAACCACTCCTTGTTTGGCTTTTCAGCTATTCCATAACATTTGTATCACATTCTCTGTATTTCAGTTCACTATATAATACATTTGTGGTGTTTATACACTAGATGATAGGTTCATTTTTCCAGTCAGAATTTAATGAAACCAAAGACATTTTACATTCTATTTAGTCCTTACAAGTTCCCTGGAAGGTAGTAATCATTACTTCCATTTTACAGATGAGAAAAAGCAAAAGTCTATGAATTTAAGGTCTTTACTCAAAGTCACAACACTGGTACATGTTCTAGCCATGATTCCAAACCAGTTCTCAACTTACCCTTAAGTTGCTCTTCCTACAGAGGGAAATGTCAACAGCAGAGGGGAAAAAAGCAAAACAAACAAACAAACAAAAAAACCCAGGCCTAAAAACAGCCATATAACTGCGGCATAGTTGTCCCAGGCCAGAACAGTGCATTATAGGGAGCTCCGCCCACACTAAGGGCTGAGAGCCTGAGGGGAGAGGTGTCCTTGCTTCAGAGCAAAGTGCCCTGCTCCAAAGAAGCAATGCCTTCTCCAGCCTTGGACACCTGCGAAGACAGCAGATCAGAGCTGCTATTAGACAAGATGTATGTCTAAGCTTAACTCTCCTGACAACCTAATTTTTACCTTTGCCATTTAAAAATAGTTTCTATCTTTTGTCATACTGTCTCAGACTTACAGACATATTTATGAAAGGGACATTATATTATCTTAATGGTAATAATTAACCCCTTGTATTCACTCTTTATACTGCCTATAAAACATTACATCAGAGACAGTCCTGTTTAGTTTCTGGCTTCTAAGTGCTGATTTTTCACAAAATGACATGTTAGGACAGTAAAAGAGAGCTGAAAAATCTGTTAAGGGATACCTTCCTAATACCTTTCCCACCCCTAGAGATATTCTGAGACCTCATTATCCCAATATAGCATAAATAAGAGGAGGTTTGGTTGTTGTGAAACAAACAGTTGCTCATAACAATTCAGACTGGTTGGTTTCCATTCTATTATTAATCCTTGACTTTCTAAATGCCAATAAACTTTCTATCTAATAAATGCTCCATGTAGATTGTTACCATAAACTCAATTACAAGGATAAATGTATGTGTACACCCAACGCTGAAATTCTTCATGAGTACACAGACTAGAAGGGACACCAGTTCTTTCAAAACAAATAAAACACCAGCACATATCCTTGGTCCAGTTTTCTACCCAATGAAACAAGAAAGATTATGCAAAAAAAAAAAAAAATAGACATCATTTTAAAGATTTTAAAAATCCTCTGGGGTTTTTTGTGCGTGTTCCACTCCCTACCCCCCATCCCCCCAATCCTTATTTCTCTGAACAAAACAGCCTCTGTTGCTCTGCCAGTCTCTTCTTTTATGTGCTGCAGAACACCTGGTGGCCAATTGCTAGGTAGAGGATAATTAGCCCCTCAATTATCACCAGTTTATTTTCACCTGTTCCACAGGCAGTTCCCTAGAACTTGAAGCTTGTCTAATTAGTCTTTTCTGACCCATTCCCCACCATCAGACTCAAGAAATAGCCCTTCCACTAATTAATTAACCCGTGGTAGGCCAATCCTCCAGCTTTGGTTTCCACTCCTGTTGGAATCATTAGAATCAAATGAACAAAGAAACATCATGGGATAGGGTAATAAGAAACTAAAAAGTTCTGCCTGCCTTCTCTCTTTGCCAACCTTCAAATCCAAATTATAGAAACCTTAAGCATAGTGACATTTAGTCAGACACATATGTGCTTGCTGTTGAATGTCTTGAAAGAGCAAAATAGCACTGCCAGAATTATCAAGTTCAGTTCTCCGAAATGCCGAAGGAAATATGGTGTTTATTTTATACCCAAAAGGTGAAAGAGATCAAAAAGAATCCAAATTTTAAAATAGAGGCCAAAATCTCAACTTGTAAAGATCTTTTCATGATATTGTAATTGAATCTAACAAATTCTTCTTTAATTTGGTAGTGAATGAATATTTTTTCCAAACTATTTTATACATATGTATAGAAATTCTTATTTTGCTCTATCACACAAGTCAATAGAGAAGTCCTGCAATGATTTCTATAAGGTTAAGGGATGGTTCATGTTTACACACTCATTCAAAAAGTATTATTGAATATCTACTTTATATAAGGCACGCTGTTAAGCCACAAGGACACAAAAACAACAGATGGTCCTTGCATTTATAAAGC
Organism: Bubalus kerabau; assembly: GCF_029407905.1. Taxonomy (NCBI): domain Eukaryota; kingdom Metazoa; phylum Chordata; class Mammalia; order Artiodactyla; family Bovidae; genus Bubalus; species Bubalus kerabau. The sequence continues at coordinate 74,415,174 of NC_073629.1, forward strand.
TGAAAGTCTAATATACCTCAAAATATAATCTATTTTTAAAGAATGTATTGAATCCATATACATGCTTAAAATTTGACAGAAAACATTCCTCTATGTGCTAGACATTTGTTTTATTTTAGCCTGCCATTTTCTCTTCTTTCTTCCCAATAGTATTCCAAATTCCCTTGAAGAACAACTTCTCTTATGCCACATAGCTTGGTTCAGAGCTGGGCACATGATCCAGATTTAAACCAGTGAGAGCCAGGCTTAAGACATTTGTTCCACTGGTAGCTCTCTCTCCCTCTTAAAATTAGAGTATGTGAGGTCTTAAGTTAATGCTGCCATCTTTTAACCATAAGAGAATAAAGCTAAAGCTACAGTAAAGAGTATAGCTATAAAATAAGGGAAAGGAACCCTGGTAACATCCTTTAAATCCTGTTTAAGCCATTTCAAGCTTCAAAACCATTTGGATTTGGGCTTAGGTCAACTTATCCAAAAGTGTTCTAATTGATAGAAATGTATCTTTAATATCACAAACAAAAGTTTAAGAATTAAGGTAGTTATATTTTCTCTTAAGCAATTAAAGAGGACCTGCATCTTATCTATGTGTGAACTTTTAAGCTTTCAGATAGGAAGATATTTATGACCTATTCATAAGTATTTTTATACTTGTTTTTCACCTGTAAACATGCCAGTTCATTTCTAGACTGTGCATTTGCTTGTGTGAATCTGGTAAATCATATCATTCTATAAAGTATGTTGCCAAAATGCTGTATCCTTTGTTCTTATGCCATAAAATGGGCCTGTAAATGGTTTTTAACACAGCAGCTATTATTCTGTCAAATCGAATAATGTTAGATGTACCTCCATGACTTCCATTCATTCCACAACTACTTACTGAACAATATAAATGTAATGGTATTGGTGATCCAAAGTTAAATGAGAAGGGTTGCTATTTTCAAGGAGCTTTTCTAGGCTCTTTAAGAGAGCATAAAGTGATATAAAGGGACAACTAAATACTGTGTGACAACTGCTATGTAGGTTTAAGTCTCTCAAGTGCTACATCTAATAAGGTGCTACTCTTTTCATCACTTCTCACATCCAACCTATCAGCAAGTCCTTTCAGTATAGCCCTCCAAATCTCTCACAGATTGGACCATTTCTCCTAGCACCATCTTGAAAACCCTAATCGAAGCCATCATTATTTCTTACCTCTACTACTGCTCAATCCCTGGGTTGGGAAGATCCCCTGGAGAAGGGAAAGACTACCCACTCCAGTATTCTGGCCTGGAGAATTCCATGTATAGTCCATGGGGTCACAAAGAGTCAGACACAAACTGAGGAACTTTCACTTCACTTCACTACTGCAACAATGTCCCAACTAGTCTCCTTGTCTCAACTCTTGTAACCTCACAATTCCCAGGCTCTTCTCCATACAATAGCTCAAATGATCTTTCAGAGATCAGATCAGTCGCTCAGTCGTGTCCAACTCTTTGCGACCCCATGAATCGCAGCACGCCAGGCCTCCCTGTACTTCACCAACTCCCGGAGTTCACTGAGACTCACGTCCATTGAGTCAGTGATGCCATCCAGCCATCTCATCCTCTGTCGTCCCCTTCTCCTCCTGCCCCCAATCCCTCCCAGAGTCAGAGTCTTTTCCAATGAGTCAACTCTTCGCATGAGGTGGCCAAAGTACTGGAGTTTCAGCTTTAGCATCAGTCCTTCCAAAGAAATCCCAGGGCTGATCTCCTTCAGAATGGACTGGTTGGATCTCCTTGCAGTCCAAGGGACTCTCAAGAGTCTTCTCCAACACCACAGTTCAAAAGCATCAATTATTCGGCGCTCAGCCTTCTTCACAGTCAAACTCTCACATCCATAAATTATCTTTACACAAGCATAAATCAGGTCAATACACTCTGCTGCTTAAAACATTTGACTGTCTTTTCACTGCCTATAGAGGAAAAAAAATCTAAATACCTTTCCACTCCCAACCAGGCCTTGCATGACCTGACCCTTACCTACCTTTTCAACATCAGTTCCTACTTTGTTCTCCCTGTCCACCTCATCCAGCCACACTTTCACTTTATACCTCAGAAGCGCCCAAACCATTCTCATCTCAGGGTCTTTTAACTTGCTTTTCTGCCTGTAATATTCTTCTTTTATCATTAATTTGGTCTCACCTCTTCTGACAAGTCTTTCCTGACCATCTTAGCTGAAGTAACTGCCCCTGTACCACCACTCCACCAACTTCCTACACCATTGCCACATTTTATTTTCTCCACAGTGGTCATCATTATGTCAAATCAGATTCTTCATTTGATTTCTTACACAATGATTACTGGCCTCTCTCTGCCCTCCACGGTATATAACTTTCCTCTTTGCTTTTAGTCAGTGCCAAGAATGCCTGACTCAAGGTAGCATTCGGTACACATTTACTGAATGAATACAAGATTACAGATGAGACTGAGCTCAAACTTGGAAATCCAGGAAATAGGTTAGAAAGTTAGGGAAGATAAAGTTTTCGATAAATGAAACTACTAACTGAATATAGAATATATGAGTTAGAGGGGAAATTTGAAGGAAGTACAATAACTTGAGGGATTAGTTAAATATGTTTCCTGCAATATCATTCTTCAAAGCAAACTGATCACTAGACCACAGAGTAAAGTAACAATGAATAGGAATAAATTAGACTGTAGGAATGTTCTAACTAGTGATGTTGTGAGATTCTTATTTAACATTATTATCAATCAGTTGGAAAAGAAAATATGTATCACATTAAGGAATTGTGCATGCATGCCCAGTTGCTAAGTCATGTCCAACTCTGAGATCCCATGGACTGCAGCCTGCCAGGCTCCTCTGTCCATGGGATTTCCCAGGCAAGAATATTGGAATGGATTGCCATGTCCTTCTCCAAGGGATCTTCCTGATCCAGGGATCGAACCTCTATCTCCTGCATTGCAGGCAAATTCTTTACCACTGAGTCACCTGGGAAGCCCAAGGGAACTGTAGATAATGCTAAATTGAGTTTTGCCTTAAATATCAGTAAGGATCCAATTAGCAGGTAACAACAATTACATCAAAAATCTAAGTTGACTAAAACTTGAGAATTGATTTGAATTCTTTTTAAAATATAAATATTAGCATAAAATACACCTGAATCAAATCACTCATCAAGCAGGAGAGAACGCTAAGGAGTTAAAAGAACCAGTGGTAGATACTGGGCATAAAATTAGATACCATTTGATAATCCAAAAGAATATATATATTTTTAAATTTTCTGAATACATGAGACATTTATTGAGTGTCTACTATGTAAGGAACTATGAAAGTGAAAGTGAAGTCGCTCAGTCGTGTCCGACTCTTTGCAACCCCGTGGACTGTAGCCCACCAGGCTCCTCTGTCCATGGGATTCTCTAGGCAAGAATACTGGAGTGGGTTGCCATTTCCTTCTCCAGGGGATCTTCCCAACCCAAGGATCGAACTCAGGTCTCCTGCATTGCAGACAGAGGCTTTAACCTCTGAGCCACCAGGGAAGTAAGGAACTACATGTATGTTTATTTTAAGTCTAACTCCTCAAAGGTTCATCTCCATTTCACATATAAGAAAACTGGTGGAACTGAGATTCAACTCTTCATCAACTTATTCCCAAAGTTCTTTTTCATCATTAACATTTTCCTATTGCAAGCTCTAGCATATACAGCATTGTACAGGGATAATCAGAAAATACCATTTCACTTCACTTAAGACGGGGACACATTCAGTAGTAAATAAGAGAACTTTAAAAAGGATTCCTGAATGAAAAATAAACAAAAATAAGTGAACATTTTTTCTAGGTCACAGCTAAGAAAGCTGGAGAAGGCAGTGGCACCCCACTTCAATACTCTTGCCTGGAAAATCCCGTGGATGGAGGAGCCTTTTAGGCTCCAGTCCACGGGGTCGCTAAGAGTCGGACACGACTAAGAGACTTCACTTTCACTTTTTACTTTCATGCATTGGAGAAGGCAATGGCAACCCACTCCAGTGTTCTTGCCTGGAGAATCCCAGGGACGGGGGAGCCTGGTGGGCTGCTGTCTATGGGGTCGTACAGAGTCGGACATGACTGAAGTGACTTAGCAGCAGCTAAGAAAGCAATAGTATGAAAAAATCAAAAAATATTGACCTACAACAAGAAGGAAATATTGATAAACTAAAATTAAGATCAGATTAATTTATACCAGAGAGCAAAGAAAAACACTACCTGCCAACAAACTTGTAAAAAGTAGCTTCCCTTTACTGTGGCATTTAGAAGCAGATTGATGAATGAATGAGTGATTGGATGAATGAATGAACAAAGATACTTTAGCCTGTATTGTTGAAAATATCCTTGAAGTGGCAGAATAAGGGCTAGAAGGAAAAAGAGATGAATTTAGAATCATTACTTTTTTCTTCCTCTGCCAAGAATTTTATGTTTCTCAAGTGATTCTGTGTTACCTTTTCAACAAAGTAAATGAGGTTTTAATTGGTTCCTTTCCTTGAACTAGAAGATAGGCTCAGGTATCACTATCACTGGGAACTTCTTGACCGGTATTTTATGTGAACTTGGACGCTATGTCTATAGTATTTTCAGCCTTCACATTTTTAATTTTTGTCAGGCAATACTGTAACAAGATCCCCTAAGTCAATGTGTTACCTGAAGGGAAAAAAAAAAAAAAAAAACTGAAATAAAAGAAGCATCCATATAAAGTAAACAAGTTAGAAAGGCTCATTTTTCATGTGTTAACTAGCCTCCACACAACTGTTGGCTGTGACAACAAATGATTTAATGAGTCCAATTTAAAATGGCCTTGTCTGTGCGAGATAGATGTCTTGGAAAATACTTTTTAAAAATCTCACAACTATAGCAAAGGGTGTGTCAATATGGCCTGAGAAAATATCTGCACAGCAGTTCTACTTTTTTTCCCCTAAATTTTGTATAGGCCAGATATCAAACCAGTAACAAGAAGAAGCATAATATTTCCATTGTATATGTGAACATTTCCTAATAGCAACTGTTAATACGATGTTTCAGGAATATCCACTCAAGAAACCATAAAGATTTAACAACTGTGTAGAAAAGTGATTAGTCAACAAGAGTCTTTCTGAACTACATGTTCATCTTCTCTTCAGTCATTTAAACATCCCATCAGAGTGATGCTTTGTTAGAAAATAAGGGTAATAACGAATGTGATGAGTATACTGGGCAATGACAGGAAAGAGATGCATCCCCAGGGGTGGGCACTATCTATACGATGGCATTTGATTTTAGAAAGCTTGCAAATGTATTTGATTGAAGAGATGAAACCTTCCCAAATCTGTTTCCTGAGTTCAGAAATACATATCTTCCTCCTCATGTACATTTCTTAGGTATTTTAAGATTTATGAGCAGGTTAAAAGTGTTATCTCTGAATTCACATGATGCTTCCTTTCATATAAAAAAATACCTCAGCTTTGGCAATAGATAAAACACATTATACAGCACATGAGAGGGTCAGGTAAATCCAACTTTGTTGAATGACCTGCCTCAGCTCAAACCTCAGTGTCTTGTTCTTGGAACAGGAATAAATCTAAATTTGATTAGTTTAAATGTATATCTTTATATTTTAAATGTCTGGATAGGGTGTTATCTAGATTTAAGCATCAAAAATAATATTGATTAGGACTTCCCTAGTAGTCCAGAGGTTAAGACTCTGCACTTCCACTGCAGAGGGCGCAGATTTGATCCCTGGTCCGAGAAGTTCTACATGCCCCATGGTTTGGTCAAAAGAAAAAAAATAAATTATAAAGATAATAGTAATATTGACTAAAGTTTACTTAAAATGTTTTAAGAGTCCAGGAATAAGAGACATGAACATCAATACTGAAAGCTTTATATGCTGAAAGCAGATGTGATTCAGAGACAGTCACATGATAAAATTATTCAAGAAGTCAAAGAAAGAAGCAGCAGTGTCAAAATATTTTCACATGAAAAAAGTAATTAACATATGCTGCATAAATTAAAGCAATATAGACAAACAGACGTAGCCATAATACAAATACCTTTTCAAACCAAGTTTTAGTTTAAATAAATACAGTTTATGCAAGGAGAAAATTTTAAACTACCCATTTACCAAAGCTATACATATGTATCTTTCCTGACTTCTGTAACAACCACTAGGAAACCAACAGGAAAGCGAAAGGTAGAACAAATTCTACCAGGAAGACTAAGCAAATTGCCAACTGTCTAGTCTGTACAGGGCATTAACTTCACCATGCTGAGCTCTTGTTTGTGGTCCAAATCTCAGACCAGCATTGCAGCAGGCTATTCTTTGCATGGAATTGGTAGAAAACAAATTTCAAAATGTCAAATGCTGCATGCTATTTTCTCACTCCATATTTGTCTCTTCAGACTGGAATATTTTTTGTTTGTTTAAGAAAAAGAAATTTAATCTACAGGAAAAAAACAAATGTTTTTGTTTGGATAACTATGAAAATATCCTCAATTCTCAATAATATCCTCAATACTATCCTCAATAATATATATGATGCATAAGCCGCAAAATAGTTTTGTCTATTTGAAATGGAAATAGAATTCTAACCCTCAATTATGTGTATTCATTTATCATAAAAATAAATCATTAATAACTGATATTTTCTAAGTTTTAGTCCAGCATCTTTGACAGTATCAAATAATATATGTTGACCCATACTTTGTTCTCTTTAGCGTGCAACCTGCCCTTTCTACTTTCATTCTCTCTTCTGTCATCTTCTCTGATTTCTCATTTTAATAATACTATATAAATTGCCTCATAGCATGAATCTCTTGTAGAGAATCTAATTTTTTCCTTGAGTTTTTGTTTCATCTAAGTTTTGTCTTATGCATTGTACATTTTTTAAAAAAAGGTTTTTTTTAAGTTGCTTAGATAGCAGTGCCAAGCCACTTCTTTCATCTGTTCATCTTCAGTGGTTTTATTCCAATTCTCTAATTTATCTTTTCTCTTCTATACTAAGTGAATTTTTGATTGCTTCTTTTAATATCAGAAATCAGTTTGTCTCCTCTTCTAAACTACCTATAGTTTGAAGTGTTACAGTTTTATGTTCCACGTGCATTTTCTATTACCTAAGGACACGATAGTATGGATGAGGTGAAAAGATCAAAGTTGGCATGAACTAAGCTGCAGTCTCTTCTGTAATCCCTCGCTTCTCCTCTTCCAGAATTTGTTAAGTGTACTGTACTGGAGCTAAATTACTCTAATTGCAGAAAACTTGCCATTCCCCTAGAGAATAGTTTCATACTTCCTGTTAGTCTTTAAAATCAATATTAGAATTACTTTTCTCCAATATCCATTCTCTTTTCATAGTAATAAAACTCCTGATATTAAGGTGTGCTCTTGCTGATCAGAAGAAAAATTACATTTCTGTACCTGCCTTGCTGTTGAGTGTAGTTACTAATCTCTGGCTGATGGGATGCAAGGAAAGTATATGAAAGCTTTCAAGAACCTTCCTTCAGAGACAGCTTGTTCTTTCCTCCATCCCACTGCTTAGAATGAGAATGTCATCTTCTAAGAAGTCAAGCCAGCAAACAGTGGTGCATCAAGAGGAAAGAAGCCTCAGTTCACCCATACACAATGCATAACCAGGGCTACCTACTGCAACATTTAAGTGTGAAAGTAATACAAAAACACCTGAAATAGCTATTAGTTCCCATTTTCTGTCATTTACATCCTTTGACCTTAACAATACAACTTCTTTCGGGGGGGGGGGGGGAGGGAATCAACACTTGTTCATTTCCATGGTTTCATATAGTGAATCAACCAGTTTGAGAAAGGAAGACATAAGTATATGCTACTAAGTTTTACTTTCTCAAGATGCGAAAGAAAGAATTAATGGGAATTCTCAGGACTTTGTTAACATTCTGAAATGTATTCTCAGTACTGAAGACAGGACTGCTCCACTCTAGAATCTTCTAGATTCTATGGAAATCTTCATTTCCATGGCTGCTGCCTTTCTGAAATGTCTATTACTGTACTATTTCCATTTTTTCTTGATGGTAGTTAATGACTAGAATTTTTGGTTGAGTTTTTGTTCATGTTTTTCTTTTTCCCTTTCTAATTTTGGTTTGTAATATTAGAGATCCTGTGATATAGCTCAATTCTACATCTCCCCAAAGCCCAAGGTTCCATTTTTGTAGCTTTTGGGGAACTTGCTTACCTTTTATCTGGGCCTAGAGGTATGCAATGGCACCCCACTCCAGGACTCTTGCCTGGAAAATCCCATGGACAGAAGAGCCTGGTGGGCTGAAGTCCATGGGGTCGCTGAGGATCAGACACGACTGACCGACTTCACTTTCATTTTTCACTTTCACGCATTGGAGAAGGAAATGGCAACCCACTCCAGTGTTATTGCCTGGAGAATCCCAGGGACAGGGGAGCCTGGTGGGCTGCCGTCTATGGGGTCGCACAGAGTCAGACACGACTGAAGTGACTTAGCAGCAGAGGTATGTAGTAGGGAAACACAATTTTTGAGAATGGGAATCAGGGCATGTGACCTCTTGGATGGTTCATTTTAGGCATCAGTGTAACTGGACCACCTGGGGGTGCCCAGATATTTGGTCAAACGTTATTTTGGGTATGTCTGAGAGGGCACTTCTGAGTGGTATAAACATTTGTAGACTGTGTTAAGTAGATTTCCCTCCCTAATGTGGGTGGGCTTCATCCAATAAGTTGAAGGCCTGACTAAAATGAAAAGACTGACTCTCCTTTGAATGGGAAGAACTCTTCCTAACTGACTGCTTTCAAGGTGGGACATCAGTTTCTTCCTAAATTCAAACTGAAACATTTGATTTTCCTGTGTCCTGAGGCTGCCGACATTTGGTCTGGAACATTGGTTCCCCTGAGTCCGCAGCTTACTAACTTCAGATCTTGGGACTTTTCAGGCTCCATATTGCAAGATTCAATTCCTTATAATAAATGCATATATTTGGAATATATATATATACACACATACACACACACATATATATATATTCCCTATTGATTTTGTTTCTCTGGAAAACCCTAATACAGTTTCAGCACTTCTCTTCACTCCAAACAAAACAGTAATTCCAATGAATAAGTGAGTATAACCTCCAAGGAAAGCCTGGCTATGGATAGACATATCTTGGGACCTAGAAACAAAACCTATTACAGTATTTTACATGATGAAGCCACAGCCAGGCCAGGGCTTCAAGTCATACATGTCTGTCATATGGAGTTAGATGACATCCTACACATTATTTGTTTCACTGATTTACATGGGGGTTGATTCACAACATGATGAGAGGAATTCAGATTTACAGACATAGACAGTTTTCTGGACTAGATTGGAAAGGGAGAAAGTAAGAGTGCCAGATGGCACAGAAAGCTGGCAAAGATCTTGAGAAAGAATTCATACCAAGAGAAGAAGGAATCTGAAATGGCAATTTCACAACAGGGTTTGAGGATCAGATGACAGCAAAGATATAGTGAGGCAGCTGATAAAGAAACCTCATCCCAATCTGGCTACCTTTTTGTCAATATACACTCCACACAGACAAAGAATCAGGATCATGAGTTTGAGACTAGAAAGTGAATCTCTCCCTAAGTAGCTTAACATTTCAGGACTCAAATCACCACCAAACTATCCAACTGAGCATTAGGTATGCTCAGCCACTCAGTCGTGTCCAAACCTTTATAACCTCCTGGACAGTAGCCCACCAGGTTTCTCTGTCCATGGGATTTCCAGCAATTTCTAGTATTCCAACAAGAATACTGGAGTGCGTTGTCATTCACCTCTCCAGGGGATCTTCCCAACCCAGGGACTGAGCCTGTGTCTCCTCCATTAGTAGAAGGATTCTTTACCACTGAGCTACCTGGGAAGCTTCAACTGAGTATGCTATATGCGTTTTTTTGTGCTCACAGGAGACTACCAAATTTTATAGCACCATGAAGATTAAAAGCATCAGAACTGAGGTGAATCAGCAGGGGCCTGAGTGAATGCAGAAGTACAAATGAAATGACATGATAGAAGCCTGTATTAATTCATGAATTTATGTAAGAAACTCTTCTGGATTTCCAAAGGTAGTTGCGGAATGGTGGGACTGTGAAAGTATTGGAACTCTTGAATGAGATTTAGAAGTGAAAATCTTCAGTTCAGTCACTCAGTCGTGTCCAACTCCTTGCAACCCCATAGACTAAAGCATGCCAGGCTTTCCTATCCATCACCAAACTCCTGGACCTTACTCAAACTCATGTCCATAGAGTTGGTGATGCCATCCAACTATCTAATCCTCTGTCATCTCCTTCTCCTCCTACCTTCAATCTTTCCCATCATCAGGGTCTTTTCAAATGAGTAAGTTCCTTCTCATCAGGTGGCCAAAGTATTGGAGTTTCAGCTTCAGCATCAGTCCTTCCAATGAATATTCAGGACTGATTTCCTTGAGGATTGACTAGTTGGATCTCCTTGCAGTCCAAGAAACTCTCAAGAGTCTTCTCCAACACCACAGTTCAAAAGCATCAGTTCTTCAGTGCTCAGCTTTCTTTCTTTATTGTCCAACTCTCACATCCATACATGACTACAGGAAAAACCATAGCTTTGATTATACAGACCTTTGTTGGCAAAGTAATGTCTCTGTTTTTTAATATGCTGTCTAGGTTGGTCATAACTTTTCTTCCAAGGAGTAAGCATTTTTTAATCTTATGGCTGCAGTCACCATCTGCTGTGATTTTGGAGCCCCCCAAAATAAAGTCTGTCACTGTTTCCATTGTTTCCCCATCTATTTGCCATGAAGTGATGGGACCAGATGCCATGATCTTCGTTTTCTGAATGTTGAGCTTGAAACCAACTTTTTCACTCTCCTCTTTCACTTTCATCAAGAGGCTCTTGAGTTCTTCTTCACTTTCTGCCATAAGGGTGGTGTCATCGACATATCTGAGATTATTGATTTTCTCCCAGCAATCTTGATTCCAGCTTGTGCTTCATCCAGTCCAGAATTTCTCATGATGTACTCTGCATATAAAAGTTAAATAAGCAGGATGACAATATACAGGGTGAAAATCTTGGGTACTGCTAAATTGACTGCATTCATACACAAAGATTAGTGAGATTTTGGAATGTTTGGGGGATAATATGCATCTTCTGGACCTCCCAGAGTACTGTCTTAGACACAAAAATCAACCTGCATTGTTCTACTTTCTCTTTAAGAGAAGAGTGTGGGGATCTAAGAGTCAAAAGAATTTCATATACTTCATATCTTATTCTACTTGATCATATTCTTATGATTAACATTCTAATTAAGATGGAGACATTTTTTAAGATTCAGGGAGTGTTTTCTCAAATTTAACTTCTGCCATGCATAGTTCTATCCCAAGCCTTTTAAGAAACTTGATGGGCATTATAGTAAGATTTTGAGAAAATTTTTCTCTCCTTTTTCTCATCTCAGTCTACCACCTTCCGCTTGCCATTGGAAATGTCCTTGTCGATCTTGCTTTCTTGCATTTTGGCACACAATAGTCAACAACGACGGAGAAAGCAATGGCACCCCACTCCAGTACTCTTGCCTGGAAAATCCCATGGACGGAGGAACATGGTGGGCTGTAGTCCATGGGGTTGCGAAGAGTCGGACACGACTGAGTGACTTCACTTCCACTTTTCACTTTCACGCATTGGAGAAGGAAATAGCAATCCACTCCAGTGTTCTTGCCTGGAGAATCCCAAGGACGAGGGAGCCTGGTGGGCTGCCGTCCATGGGGTCGCACAGAGTTGGACACGACTGAAGCGATTTAGCAGCAGTGGACAATGAAGGAGATTTTAGGTTCTCAAAGGAAAGATGCACAGTGGTGTTAAACCCCTTTCCTGCTTCAGCATTTAAAGCCAGAAGTGCCTAATTTGTTTCAGTTTTGCTTGTTGAAACTGATCAATCAATAAATGTCTTTTAGACACCAATGTGACTAGCACTGGGCTTCTGGGAACTTAGTGGTAAACTAGACAGACCCAGTCCCTTCTCTTGTGGAGCTTGAAAACTGGTGAAGGATAAACACACAGAAGTACAGGTGCACAGAAAGCTATAATACAATATGCAAAAGAAATAATAAAAAGACTATATTTAGCAGTATAGTATAGTAATATATAATATAGGAGTTAAAAGCATGAGCCCTAGAGTCAGACTGCTTTTGCTTCAAACTTTAACTTTGCTACTCGTATATTATCTTTTTAATCTGTCATGTGAATAAAATATAAGCATAAGCACATACACTAGGTGCTAAATAATTCTTGGCTACCATCATTAGCTCTACATTTTCTCTGGAGTTGTCTGTTTTTATATTGCTATTATGTGTGTATTGTCTCTCCCATGTATTGTTCTAATTGTTATTATTCTTAGTGGTCATTTAAATGACCACTACCACCTGAAATCTCCTTCTAGCAGCATGCATTAATTTTTCTGGGATTTTATTTCAATCTTCTTTTTAAAGTCCTAGGGCAGAGATTCCCTGAACATGTTACTCACCAGCAATCTATTGCCTGAATCTGAAGAGGCAAAGTGTTGTTGTTGATCTTGTTCCTTCTAAAATTGAGTCCATTGCAATCATTATCCATTCACCCAGGCCCAGTGCCTCCCTTCCCTGTTTTCCTATCCGAGTCCTGTTATGCCCTCAGAAAGACTGATGGCAGACTTTTTGCTACTTTTAGCAAGTTCAGTGATAGTATCACCAGAAGGGCAACTGTCATTAGTGTCTCAAACTTGATAGGCATTACTTGATCTTTGAACTTGTGCGTCTACAGAATCAACAAACTGAAAGTACTTAGTGATGACTCACCAGATCCATTCCTAACAGTAATATATTTTCTACATAACACAAAGACCTTGTTTGTGTATTTCCTTGTTTTAAAATAAAATTAATGTTCTTACTGAAACCCCTGTTAATGCATATCCCTGATGTGGGAAATCAACCAACGAGAAAAAATGATCTTGTTGTCTCTCTCTTACTGTTTGGCAGTTTTAACATGCCCAAACAGAAATCCTGGTGGGAACAGAAACTGCCTTGCTGTATCTATCATTTATCAACATGGAGACATTATGGTTCTAGTCATAAAATTTGAGAGGTCAGTCTTATCTCCACAACTGTGCTCTCAAGATTTTCTAATAGAAGGAGGTGTATTTCATAAGAGTAAATCTAATTACCAAAAGTTGGTAAGAGGAGAGGAGATGCAGATACAGAACATTTTGTGAAGATGCAAGTATAAACTTTAAATTGGGGAGAGTGATTACAGGGCATAGGCAGAGGAAGTAATAGAGGGAAGTAGCAGCCTCAAAATGTTTACATGAGAGAATGAGGAGCAACAAACAGGTTAGAAGAGGGAGGGTAGAGGTCTGGTTCTGAAGCTACAAGGATGCTCCTTCATTTAGAATAGATTTAATTTGGGGTCAAAGAAACCTTGGGAAGGGCTGCACCTTACAAATATCTCTTTGATTTATGCACTAGGGAGGAGAGAAAAAGGTCATGAAAGCATAAATATGATCTGCACCAAGATATGTATTATGACAGAGCAGATCATAAAGTTAACAAACATAACACAGCCCTTCCCTACACTGGAATACCCCGTCTTGGAAAGTATATTACTACTACTGAAAGTAACAAAATGTTCAATCCATTTACAAGGATTGGCATGGGCTCCAGCCTCCATTCTCATCCTGTGCTCATTCTTAGGCTGTTTTTAAAGACCATTCAAATGACAACCAACAATTCAGCAAATATTTCATAAGCATATCTACATTTTCCCAGATTACAAAAGCCCAATTCATGCAGCACTATTACTGTAATTGGCTTGTTACACACCTATATCTTCCTCTCTAGACTAAACTGTAAAAAATTGGAGAGAATTTCTTGGTATCACTGCTGCTGCTGCTGCTAAGTCGCTTCAGTCGTGTCCGACTCTGTGTGACCCCATAGACGGCAGCCCACCAGGCTCCCCTGTCCCTGGGATTCTCCAGGAAAGAATACTGGAGTGGGTTGCCATTTCCTTCTCCAATGCATGAAGGTAAAAAGTGAAAGTGGAGTAGCTCAGTCCTGTCTGAGTCTGAGCGACCCCATGGACTGCAGCCTACTGGGTTCCTCCATCCACGGGGTTTTCCAGGCAAGAGTACTGGAGTGGGGTGCCATCGCCTTCTCCGTGGTATCACTAGGAATGATAATAATAGCTAACATTAATTTATCACCTATTTTTTGCCAGACACTGTACATTTAACATTCTTAACAACCTGTATTTTCACTTACGCATATGGTTCTATTTTGGGAGTACCTGATTGGGTTGAGTACTGTGCCCGACTTTGTAACTAGATTAGCAAATAGCATACAAGCAGGCTCAAACTTGATGATGCTTACCTTCTGGTAGGGGAAATAGGCGATCAATAAGAAACAATCAGACCCCCAAAAAAGTGAAAAAGATATTGGCAAAGAGTATCTATTAAGATAAATGAGGTCAGAGAGAATAACTGGATGATGAGGGAGATGGTAAGCAGAGGGCTACTTTAGATAAAGTGCTTCATAAAGTCTTCTGAGAAAAAGTGTTGTTGAGGTCAACAAGGAAATGAGACTATCATGTGACAGTGTGAAAGACTAATATGGCAAGTTACTCATCTTGCTTGAAAGACAGAAAATAGTCCCCTCAAAGCAAGCAACTGAGTGGTCAGAATGTTATGGATGGGTAGGGAGGAGTCAGATCTTGTAGATCTTGGCTTTAGGCCATTGTAGGTAAACTGAATTTCATTCTATGAGCAATAGAAAGCACCAGCACATTTATCTCCATTTAATCAATTTATAGTTGAAGTTTGATGTCAAAGACATTAGTTCTTGATCCTGATTCTGGCCCAGTACACAGAACATTAGCCTTCATCATCATCCCCACTCCCCATAATCATATTGTCACCATTATTTTACAGATAAGGAACTCAGGGCCTTTAAATTCTGAGAAACTTGCCCAATGTCACAGCCAGTGAGTAGAAGGGATAGCATTTGAATTCAGGTTCTCTAATTCCAGAACTAAGGTGCTTAACCTCAGCACCTATAGTTTCTAGCAGGTGGTAGACATTTAACAATTATTTCCTGAAAAATAAGTAGAACAATAAGTATATGACATTGTACTTGACTCTGAAGCAAACTGATAAATGAGTAAAATAGAGACCCAACTGTTAAAGTGCTTAAAATGGGGATAAAGTAGGGATTACAGATGAATCAAATGTACAGATAACCATGCTACAAGGCAGATTTTTGTTTCTTATTTTTAGCAAATATTTTTTGGACTCCTGATATCTGTCTCTATGTCAAGCTCAAAACCAAGAGAAGAGAATATTGTCAACAGTATTAACATAACTGCAACTGAAGGCCACACACCGCAACTAGAAAGTAGCCCCCACTCTCTGCAACTGGAGAAGGCTCGTATGGAGCAACGAAGGCTCAGTGCAGCCATAAATAAATATAGATAAGTCTTTCTTAAAAAGGCTTCATGGAAGGACCTTGAAAGAGGAAGACAATTTTGGGGGGAAGCTGCACCAACTGCCAGGTGGAACTTCCCTGACCAGGGATCAAATCTGTATCCCCTACAGTTAATGCATGGAGACTTAACCCCTGGACCACCAGGGAAGTCTGAAGAAGACAATTTTGACACATGAAACTGTGGAGGACAGTGGGGAGCATTCTAGACAATGACAGTGTAAAGGGAGGCACAGAAGTAAAAGAATTTAAGACCTATTCACCAAAGAGTCAATGGTTCAATTTAATCTGAAAAGAAAATGCATGTGTCAAGAGACAGGAGAAAATCTTGAAAAGGAAGTTTGTGGCTATATTTTGAAAAAAATTATATAGTAGATAGGTCTGTTCTCCATAGAACATTCCCTAATAAACTTCAAATGCACTTCAAACAAGGAGTTAAAGAATAGAGGGTTCAGGTAACTGATAAGTTCTACGTACTTAAAAGACTTGTCTTGGTACAAACAAAGGAAGAGTATGAAGTGGTCAATATCCATTCTTAATATCCCTTCTGTTGTTTATATTAGTTCCCTGAGAGAAGGTAAGATATTGTCTTATTCACTGCATCACAAGATAGCACCTAAACACTTTCCACAGGTAGGTGCTCAGTAAGAATTTGTTGAGTGAGTATGAGGATGACTAGTACAGTGTTTTGACGAGTTTCTGCCACAAAACTGACATCTGTTAGGAATGATATTTTAAGTCCCTCATCTAGTGAGTGGCAATAGGGCAATATTACCCATAAAAGGTGTTTTAAAAATTATGAAGGTATTTCTGGTAATAATAAGGAATAGGAGACACCAATGATATTTAATATGTGAAGGCCAAAAATGCATAAGAATATTTTACATAACATAGCATTGTTCTTGCAGGTACAGCACTTGGGCTTCCCTGATGGCTCAGATGGTAAAAATCTGCCTGCAATGTAGGAGATCCAGGTTTGAGCCCTAGGTTAAGAAGATACCCCGGAGAAGGGAATGACAACCCATTCCTTGCCTGGAAAATTGCATGGACAGAGGAGCCTGGAGGGTTATAATCCATGGAATTGCAAAGAGTCAGACACACAAGAGCTACTAACCCTTATAATCATCCGAGTTTTATACCTAATCCCATTTTACATGTAAATACAAGTAAGTTGTATACAGTTCTATGGGAGCTTGGAAACAGATACTTCAGTTGAGCATCTGATAAGAACTTAGCCCTTGCTGAAACCTTGATTACAGCCTTAAGAGACACCCTAACCAGAGTATCCAACTATGGTATGCCCTGAATGCCTGACCCACAAAAGTGTTAGTCACTCAGTCGTGTCCGACCCTTTGCAACCCCATGGACTGTAGTTTACCAGACTCCTCTGTCCATGAAATTCCCCGGCAAGAACACTGGAGTGGGTTGCCATTTGCTTCTCCAGGGGAACTTCCCGACCCAGGAACTGAATCCAGGTCTCCTGCATTACAGGCAGATTCTTTACTGTATGAGCTACCAGGGAAGCCCACAAAAGTTAAGTGATATTATATAAGTTGTTTGAAGCCACTGAGTTTGTGGTAATTTGTTATGCAACAATAGAAAACTAATATAGATAGGATAAAAAAAAATTGCCCTGATTTGTATAACTACTAAGTGATGAATGTTTAAAAAAAAAAAATCAAACACAGCTCTGTGTCCAGTGCCAGTGCTTTTTTCAATTATCAGAAACTTTAAGATTGAGGGGAGAAGGGAGGTTAAGATATTTCATGCCAAATAGTTTCAAGATACTAATTAAAGTGAGAAAAGAGGCAATACACCAAGAGTGGGATGGAACATACTGTTAGGATGCCCAGGAAAGTAGTCTAGACTGAAGATACAGATTTGAGAGTCATCATATTATAAATAGTATGTAGCCAAGAACATGAATGAAAACATCCAGAGAGTGGTAAAGTTGTGAAGAACGAGAATGAATATTTAAGGGATGAACAGGCATCAACTCAGAGAAGAAAGAGGAAAACTCAAGAGTTGAGCAGGAAACTAGAAAAATGATACCTTAGAAGTTGAAGATACATTTTCTAAAAACAGAAGTCAGTGCCCCATGCCGGTGAGGCAGCAGATACAAGAAGGCTGAAAAAGACTTGTGAGGTTTAACTGTGAGGAAGCACATGGGTCAACAAATTGGGCTTGGAAATCTTCACACACCTTTGATCAGCATACTGAACAGGACAAGGTTTAGAATAACACAAGGCACACTACTTTGGCACTCTGTATAGATGAACATAGATGGGTTCATTTCAATTTAGCTCCACAACCATCATTGAACATCTGTAAGTGAAATAAACTACCTCAGTACAATTGGGCAGATTCACTCAACAATACCTCATTCCACTCACACTTTTCCAGCTTAGTGAAAATATCAAAACTTTATCAAACTTTTGCTGAATTTAAGACAAGATATATGTACATATTTCCCCTAATCAATAGCTCTGCAGCCAGTCTCCCATGTGGATTCTAAGAGTCTGCAGAAGTCTTCTCATATGAAATTCTAATTACTTTTCATACCTATGGGAAATAGATGGGGAAACAGTGGAAACAGTGTCAGACTTTATTTTTGGGGGCTCCAATATCACTACAGATAGTGACTGCAGCCATGAAATTAAAAGACGCTTACTCCTTGGAAGGAAAGTTATGACCAACCTAGACAGCATATTCAAAAGCAGAGACATTACTTTGCCAACAAAGGTCCATCTAGTCAAGGCTATGGTTTTTCCAGTGGTCATGTATGGATGTGAGAGTTGGACTGTGAAGAAGGCTGAGCACCGAAGAATTGATGCTTTTGAACTGTGGTGTTGGAGAAGACTCTTGAGAGTCCCTTGGACTGCAAGGAGATCCAACCAGTCCATTCTGAAGGAGATCAGCCCTGGGATTTCTTTGGAAGGACTGATGCTAAAGCTGAAACTTCAGTACTTTGGCCACCTCATGCGAAGAGTTGACTCATTGGAAAAGACTCTGATGCTGGGAGAGATTGGGGACAAGAGGAGAAGGGGATGACAGAGGATGAGATGGCTGGATGGCATCACTGACTCGATGGACATGAGTCTGAGTGAACTCCGGGAGTTGGTGGTGGACAGGGAGGCCTGGTGTGCTGTGATTCATGGGGTCACCAAGAGTCGGACATGACTGAGCGACTGAACTGAACTGACAGCTGCAATACAAGGAATTTAGCAAGATTATCTTAATTGCAAAATTATGCCCATCTTATTAATTTCACTGTAGCCCCCAATTTTTTCCTTCCTTTTAGATATATGTTCTGGTTTCTCAAAATCAGAATAAAACTTTTCCTTAACAGTAATATAAATTTACAATTAACCATAACCATGTTATGCCTGCTTATATATATATTTTCAACCCAATTAAGAAAATTGCTATTTTCCAGACATTTCTGGTATCAGCCTGGAGCAATGTACAAACCAACAGGGTTGTTTTTGTTTGTTTTTTAAGTTTTGCCTGAAGGCTGAGAATCCACTAACCTAAAAGTGATGTCCACTGATATGGAGCAGGGAATGAGATAAAATAAAATATCCAGAATCATTGAGTGCTTCCAAGTAGCATTAATTGATCATTAAGTAGAACAAATCTCCAGTGGTTCTGGAGCATGACATGTCTGTGTAACATGATTATGAAATCTAAAAATTTAAAGTATATCCATGCCTAAAAGCTAATCTCTTACACAGAAAAATTAGTGATGACTATGACTACATTAAATGTAGATCATACATTCAGATTAGAAATGTTTTGTTTAGAAGGAGTAAAAGAATTATCATGAATGTGTGGTTTAATATGAAGGTAGTAAGAATGTGAATGTGGAAAATTACAAATTTGGAAAGATTTAAAATTAACAACAAATCTACAAAAAAAAAAAACCTTAGAAAGCAACTACCAAATGTACCCCAGTCAAAATTCCATTTTCAATGTTCTGTTTCATTTGTTAATATGCTTTGAACACCTAGAACACCACCTGGTATATAATAAGTGTTCAAAATGGTGCTGGCAGACATGGGAGTTTTGAGAGGAACACACACTGCTGGGGAGAACAATTCCAAAATGATCAATTCAGGAAGGCATCAAAATCAACTTTCCTCCTCCATGACAGAGAAGGCCACCTCAAGGAAGACATAGTATGTGTGGGTTGACATGACACATCTAAAACAGTTAACCTTGGAACTGGCACATGATTATGTCTCAATCATATTGGTTGTCATTTTTATTGTGGGTTTTTTTTTTTTTTTTGGTGGCATTGTCTTAAACACAGGTCATTTCTTGACAGAGGCTGCTCTCCTCTCCAAGCAAAAGAGCTATAAAAAGCTTAATATAGACCCTGGCCACAAAAATGGCCCAAGTTCAAGCTGCTATAATATCATACTTTAGAGAGAATGGCTTAAACAATATGGATCCTAAAGGAAATCAATCCTGAATATTCATTGGAAGGACTGATACTGAAGCTCCCAATACTTTGGCCACCTGATGCAAAGAGCCAACTCATTGGAAAAGACCCTGATGCTGAGAAAGATTGAGGGCAGGAAGAAAAGGGGTCAACAGAGGATGAGACGGTTGGATGGCATCATCAACACAATGGACATGCGTCAGAGCAAACTCTGGGAGATAGTGAAGGACAGGGAAGCCTGGGGTGCTATAGTCTATGGAGTCACAAAGAGTCAAACAATTAGCAACTGAACAACAACAATAATTCGGTTTAGAATGACTGATTGCACTGTTTTAGCATTGGAAAAAATTATTTCAGCTTTACATATTAAAGACTTTTCTAGATTATCAATAAAATCATTCATGTTATATACATTTCTAGGATTACTGTAAAATTTGGATATACTCTATTCAGTTTCTTTTCTATGTGGGCTGCAGATTTCAAAGCATTTCCACTTTTCCTTGAATCAACATTATTATTTCCCAGTTTGCTATCCATATAAAGAATTGCTGTGTTATCTTCATGTAAGCAAATATTTATTCTTAAACATCTTTCACATTATGTTCCCAGAGTTCACTTCTTCATTAAGTAGATTATAAAAAGAACCTGTGTGCATGCTCAGTCACGTCAGTCGTGTCCGACTCTCTGTGACCCCATGGACCATGGCCCACCAGGCTCCTCTGTCCATGGGATTCTCCAGGCAAGAATACTGGAGTGGGTTGCCATTTCCTTCTCCAGTGATAAAGTATGGAGTGAAATGAGTGAAGTGAAGTCGCTCAGTCATGTCCAACTCTTTGTGACACCATGGACTGTAGTCTACCAGGCTCCTCTGTTTATGGGATTTTCCAGGCAGAAATACTGGAGTGGGTTGCCATTTCCTTCACCAAAGAACCTACGTGTCCAACTCTTTGTGACCCCATGGACTGTAGTCTACCGGGCTCCTCTGTTTATGGGATTTTCCAGGCAGAAATACTGGAGTGGGTTGCCATTTCCTTCACCAAAGAACCTATTCAGTACTTTTACTTGAACTTTATCTCTTTCTCTTAATGAATTTTTGTATCTCCTGAAAAACTTTTGCTGTTATTTGCTTCTCACCATCAGAATAAATTTTTACTAACATCATCACTAAACTCTGTCATTTTCAAATCAGATTCTATTAACTTTTATTTGAATTTTCTCCCAATTCATAAAGAAAATACCAACACAATACTGTAAAGCAATTATTCTTTAGTAAAAAGATGATAAAATATGGTTTTTATATTCTTCCAAATAGAAAGGCTGCAATTTCCCACTTGTTTTCGTGAAACATTCCAAATGTTTTCAGAAGACAATTAATGGCACACTCAAGCTTCAATTATTTCAATAAACTTTTTGCATATTATAACTCTTGGGAAAAAAAATACAAGTTGCATGTGTTTAAAATACTCTTATGAGGTGAATCTGGAAAGAAAACATAGCTGTTGCAAAATAGTAAAGTAGTCAAAAAATTTCATTTACTGTCACAGTAGCTTTTTCTCTGACAAGACTAAGGAAATGAGCTGGCATGACACATATTCTGCTTACTTATTAAAGTTTTTAAAGAGTGTTTGCAGCCCTTTGTCCTCACCTTTCATAACAGCTGCCTAGTCAGAAAATGTATTGCTAATATTTTTCAGCAACTGGTTTTCACATTCCAGAACTTGTTTCATTTTTTAAAATTCAAAGTCAAACATCAAGATGGTTTCCAATGGACAAAAAAATATTAAAAACTATTCATCAGGTCTTTGTTGTTGTTAATTACTAATCAATGTTTCATATTCAGTTTAGAATATTTAAAAAGAATATTTGGTGTCTTTTCCCCTTAGTATTATTTATCTTCTCATTTTGTACACATTTTCCCATTATTAAAGCTAATTCTCCTTAAACTGTTTCAGATATGTCACATTTACTTTTTTCATTTTGACATTTCCCAACTACTTATGTAAAAATGGTCAAGTTGAACAATTTAGAGAAAGACAGTCTTTATTGTGAAAGCTGAAGGGCAAATGTCCTTCACTTAAAAATTTAATAATCCTAATTAATTTTGTTAAGCTCTTCAAAATAATACTGAATGTTCTTTCTTATCTTTTATTCAAGACATTAGTGTAGTGGCATTTGTAATTGATTTACTTTTTGGTAATCCAAGTAAATATAGATTTCCTGTGCTCTGTGGAGTCTTCATGACTTTCAAGGGTTCTCATTATATATATCTGGTCTGGAAACTCATCTGTTGTAAGTAATGACTGTCTTGTTAAAAACAGCTTAAACAAAACAAGAGATATAAGCTTTTAGTCTTGCTATAGACAAGCCAGGATCTACAGTAGTTTAATCGTTTACTTTTCATAATATTTCCTTGAGTTTTTTTTTTTTATGGTTTTATGTTCTATTTGCTTCTCTGTGAAGTTATTAATTTTAAGCAAATAATCTTTTTTATTAAACAATGTTGAGTGGAATTATTTCTTAATGAAGATTACAATGTTTAAAGATCATAATGATTACTGAACACAGTGATTTTTCAGTATATAAAAGTATATACTGTATATATTTTTCAGTGACTTTTCAGTATATAAAGCTGTTCCTGACCTTTGTGTTCCTAAAACTCAGTTCTCAGTCTTGTTCCCTATCCTCAGATTTACGCCTGTCTCCTAAATCACCCACTTCCTTTCTAAGGTAACCTGTGTAAGTAGCCCCCCAGACTTTGTGTAAGTATTGTGTAAGTATCCCACCAAATGGGAAAAAGTATCACCATTTTCCCATAGAATCTATAAAGGAGGAACCAAGGAGGCAGCTTTGGCCTACACAACTCACAAAACACTACAGGGCATGGGCCAACTCTCCAAGAAATACGATTTTCTTTTCAATCTTACTACTAAAGGCAGAAGGAATGACTTTTGTAACCAAACTACTCACAATCCAAGGAAAAATATTCATTTGTGATGACAGTATAGTCTGAATTCTTAAAGAAGCCTGCCTATCTTTCCTTGAATTATGCAAATTGCATCATTATGTAGAGTCAAGTTCCTCTTAATGGCTTTCTCTTTTAGTTCAAAAAAAAAAAAACCTTTGTGATCACAGTTCTAATAAGGACCTTATGAAATCTTTAGCTGCTGCTGCTGCTGCTAAGTCACTTCAGTCGTGTCCGACTCTGTGCGACCCCATAGACGGCCTCCTACCAGGCTCCTCTGTCCCTGGGATTCTCCAGGCAAGAATGCTGGAGTGGGTTGCCATTTCCTTCTCCAATGCATGAAAGTGAAAAGTGAAAGGGAAGTCGCTCAGTCATGTCCGACTCTTAGCGACCACATGGACTGCAGCCTACCAGGCTCCTCCATCCATGGGATTTTCCAGGCAAGAGTACTGGAGTGGGGTGCCATTGCCTTCTCCAAATCTTTAGCTATAGGTCTCTTATGCTCCAGAGGAGGGGGAAGTCCCTCCTTAATCCTGACAATAGCTAATTGAGTGCTTCCCTGGTAGCTCAGATGGTAAAGAATCTGCCTGCAATGTAGGAGATCCAGCTTCTATCCCTGGGTTGGAAAGACCCCCTGGAGAAGGGAATAGCTACCTATTCCAGTATTCTTGCCTGGAGAATTGCATGGAATGAGGAGCCTGGAGGGCTACAGTCGATGGGGTCACAAAGAGTTGGACACTATTGAGTGACTAACACACATACACAGCTAATCAAAGTAGATATAACTTTTACCCTTACCTTTTGTCTTGCTGTATCTTACTGTTCACACTGTTTGTTGAACCCATGGTAGGCAAGGCGTGAGCAGGAAAGCTGGAAGAAAACTCCAAGGAGTGGTAGGAACTGCAGACACATTTATACTCTCCTGACTGGCACAGCAGCCATAGCAGCAGACACGCTGTAGTCTCTCCTCTCATGGCTGACCCAGCAAACACAGCCATAAGGCAGCCATAACACAACCTCAAAGGTTTTTCAGGTGGAGCTTATATATGTTTATAGAACAAAAGGGCCCTGTGGCTAAGCAGGTACATTGTGACCACATGTGTAGTGCTATAAGTAATCTCAGCTGTCACATAACCATGTATTTACAAAATGTGGGACGAGAATGAGAGGCCATGGGGCAAGAGCCTGATCACTGCCATCCTGGCTAATTTGCTCTTTCCTACACCTTGAAAACTAAAACTTTAAAAAGAAATATAAACTTCACATGGCTAGTTTTTAAGTGACAGAGCAAGGAATCAAATTCAGAACTATCTAATGATAAACTTCACGGTCTTATCTGTGTTGTATGGGAGACACCTTGTACTAGCTTAGAAAGTCAATTGTTAAATATTTAAACTTTTTTGAGTTGGTTGTTAAACAGAACCATTAGTGAAAATCAAATTACTCAGGGGTTAATAGTCAGCTGCCTGTTGCTCTGGCTAAGCCATGTGAAGAACACCATGGAAAAAGAATAAAAGTGAGATACAGCAACTAAGTATAATCTAAACAAAAAGTACATTGGGCTGATTAGTTGGGATCGTCATGCCTTTCTGAGCTCAGGAGGAACATAGCATGGACCGTGGAACACCAGGTTGTGCAAATTCAGAACGCTGCTTGAGCACGCTCTGATTGTTCTTTCAATGGTCATGTGAGGACTGCTGCCCCTGGCTGTGTAATGCCCTTGGTACTAGGAGATAACATAAAAGTACAAAGAACATTAATTTTGGGATGTGACTGGGGCATGGGAACCTTATGTTATCTAAAAACCAGATACTTTCTGCATACCAAGAGCTCAATAAAAGTGATGTGTCAGCAGGGCTCTTGATCCTAGAGGTCTTAAGTCCCCCAATCCCATCTTGAAAACTTTAATTCTGTCTCTAGTTTCCTTTTTCCAAACTGTGCGTCGACCACTTTCGATCCCTACAAGCTGTGCTGGGCGCAGCAAAATTATACAAGCTAATTAATTACAAAGGTAATAAGTAGCCAAAAATACATTGCTTCCTCACTAATTAACTACACTACTATCGCTGTTCCTGAATTTATGTTTTTTTTTTAATATCTTTAAGGTAGAACACCCTATAAAATGGTGAGCTGCTGCACATCTGTTCCCAACTCAAGTTCAATGATTTCAAGTTTATAACTTGAAAGGGGCCAGGATGGCATTATTTACATCATAGGAATTAGCAGTACTCCACTTCCCTACCAGAGGTGGTTATTAAATATTTATCATTACACTATTTCTCTTAATGATTACACTGTCCAACCCTTGAAGAGTGATTATTTCTCTCTATGAAAATGCTTCACTACAACCCATGTATCAGAGAATTGATCTTATCACTGCCATGTAAGAGAGTTCCAGAAAAACATCTATTTCTGCTTTATTGACTATGCCAAAGCCTTTGACTGTGTGGATCACAATAAACTGTGGAAAATTCTGAAAGAGATGGGAATACCAGGCCACCTGACCTGCCTCTTGAGAAGACTATATGCAGGTCAGGAAGCAACAGGTAGAACTGGACATGGAACAACAACTGGTTCTAAATAGGATAAGGAGTACGTCAAGGCTGTATATTGTCACCCTGATTATTTAACTTATATGCAGAGTACATCATGAGAAACGCTGGGCTGAAAGAAGCACAAGCTGGAATTAAGATTGCCGGGAGAAATATCAATCACCTCAGATATGCAGATGACACCACCACCCTTATGGCAGAAAGTGAAGAGGAACTAAAGAGCCTCTTGATGAAAGTGAAAGAGGAGACTGAAAAAATTGGCTTAAAGCTCAACATTCAGAAAACAAAGATCATGGCATCCGGTCCCATCACTTCATGGGAAATAGATGGGGAAACAGTGGAAACAGTGGCAGACTTTATTTTTTGGGGCTCTAAAATCACTGCAGGTGGTGATTGCAGCCATAAAATTAAAAGACGCTTACTCCTTGGAAGAAAAGTTATGACCAACCTAGATAGCATGTTCAAAAGCAGAGATATTACTTTGCCAACAAAGGTCCATCTAGTCAAGGCTATGGTTTTTCCTGTGGTCATGTATGGATGTGAGAGTTGGACTGTGAAGAAGGCTGAGTGCTGAAGAATTGATGCTTTTGAACTGTGGTGCTGGAGAAGACTCTTGAGAGTCCCTTGAACTGCAAGGAGATCCAACCAGTCCATCCTAAAGAAGATCAGTCCTGGGTGTTCATTGGAAGGACTAATGCTGAAGCTGAAACTCCAATACTTTGACCACCTCATGCGAAGAGTTGACTCATTGGAAAACACCCTGATGCTGGGAGGGATTGGGGGCAGGAGGAGAAGGGGATGACAGAGGATGAGATGGCTGGATGGCATCACCGACTTGATGGACGTGAGTTGAGTGAACTCCGAGAGTTGGTGATGGACAGGGAGGCCTGGCATGCTACAATTCATGAGGTGGCAAAGAGTTGGACACGACTGAGCAACTGAACTGAACTGAACTACCATGTAATCTGGCACCCCTGTGGTCTAAAGAGTTAACAGAATCTTAGATATTTCACATACTGTGGACTAGGGTAGGTAAATAAATGTTCTACTTTCTATAGTAATAGAAAAGAACAAAATCCATTCTCCTCAAACTGACAGATGCCCATGACAGTAAATGTATTACTTACATGACAAGTATCAGTAAAGTGATATATTGCTGTCCCTCTTAAATGACCTTTCTGAGCAAAGGAGTAATTTAATATCTAGAAAATGAAATGAAAAATACAAAATATAAAACTTCTTGTTTAGACTACAGACAGTAAAAGAAACATACTGAAAGATCTTAAATCAACTCTCTGTGTGCAGAAAATTCAGATATTAAGGAAGAAGTAACTGGCGGAATTTTTGCCCAAAGAACTTCTGATCCCCTAACACACACCTCCATTGATTACCCACCTTATTTCAAACCTAGTCACAAAAGTCAGAAAAGCCAAAATCTTTATCCTCAATTCCCACTTGAACTTAACAATTTATTTTGCATAAAGTCATGTGCTGACATATGCCCTGTGAAATCAAAATGAATTATTCTTCTCTATTAATACTACACAGTACTGTTGTTCAAAGATATTTATGAAATTGTTATATATTTTCAGAACTTGATATATATGAAGCACTGCAACAGCCAAGTGTTTAGTATATATGTTCTAAATTTTCCTCTAAGCCATGTTTCTAGCAAACCATAGGTAAATATGAAAAGCAGAAGATAACATGAAATTAGAAAATTGCTTCATTAAGAATAATTCTGTGCCACAGTTCCTTACTCTCCAATAAAGAGCAGCTACAAAGCACAGAATAACAACTCCAAAAATTAAAGTTTAGCAAAGGCTGTTTTTTAATTGAACTTATTGGATGACAGGTTCAATTCTGAAAATTTCATAGAACCAAAAATTAGGAATATTGTCAGGAAAAGTCATTTAGTTTACCTTATTAGGCAGGAATACATCTATACCAGTATTTTCCAAAGTTCCACAAAATGATAACAGATGTTACATGAGAAAAAAGATTAGTCAAATAAGCTTGAAAAAGACTGGATTTCTTTTTTTTTTTTAAATAATCCCTCCTTTCTAGGTTCTGGGAGCCACTCTGTCCCCTTGACCCGTCAGCCCCTACAAAGATAAAGCCCAACTGTAACTAGCCATAGGGTTTAGTACTATGTTTATTGGTGCTCCTAAATCTGTCCAAACCTTCATAATTAAACTCTTCTTAAATTATCCAATTAAGTGTCTCAACTATTTCCTTCCAGGTTCCTGACTGATAGACATCTCAACCATTTCCTCACCAGGTGTATAGAACAACACCACTTTTTGAGTAAAAAAATATGGTAGGCCACGAAAGTGAGGCCATTCACATTGTCATTTAAAGTCTAAAAAAGATCAAGGATTCAGCCTTGCTGGAATACAAGCAAGGGCCCTGATGACAGCTGTCAATGGGTGATTCTCATCAATGGGGACAAAAGGAAATCCTAATAGCTGTTCCGTCTAAGCAACGCATGCCACTCATTGGAATGGAGACTAGATGATGTGCAGAAGTAACACAAGTCTGGGCATCTCCCAAGAAATAGTCACAGAGATGTCTAGCATGGACAGAGCTTGGTGATCTCTTGAGGCTAACATCATGCCAGTCCACATAGCTCCTCTAATCTTCCCTTTCCCATTGCATGGAGTCCTACCCAATCTACAGACAAGAAAATAATATATCTGCCCAAATGTTTTTTGTTTTCCACTATGGATTTTTGAACTTAAAATGAAGAATTGCTTTTTGGAGTCTTATTTTCATTATTCCAGGGCTGATGGGAAGTCTCCCAAAATATAGGAGGAGAACAGTAATAAATCATGAAGTGGAAGGAAACCTATCAGTATATCCCCCAATGCATTTTCTTGCCACATAAATTTTGAAAGGTTCTAGTTCAAAATGATGGAGCCTATACATATGTTTACTTCTCCTCTCCTCCCCAAAGTCCTCTTGAAATAGCGCTATAAATCTATAAATGGAATAAATTTATAAAGGCACTGAATGTATAATGACAAGTAAAGATTTTAACAGATACCTGCAAAACCAAAGGCATTAAAACTAAATCAACAAAGAAATAATAATTGAGGAGGCCAGAACTTAGATTATGCATAGGAGAAAATTGGAATAGAGATATAAACTCTTTTCATAACAAATCAAAAGCTCTTCCTGAATTTATAGGTAGAGAAACCAAGAGTAAGAGAAGAAAAAGCTACCAGAAAGAATAGCAAACTGGCTATTGCAGGAATATGCTTCAGGCAGGCCTAAAGCCTAAAACCTGCCAATGGGGGTGGCAAGCCTAGAATTTACCTTTAATCTCTCCATTCCTACAATAGCACTGAGGGATGCTTTGGGAGCGCTAACAATTACAGTATTTTCAATTGCTGGGCAGACAGGCACATAGCACAAATCTCTAGAGAAAGCAGTCATAAGGGACCAACTATGTATAAAACAAGTATAAGGTTGTCAAGACGAGTGTCCTGAAGAGTCATCACCCAGATTAAGTAGTAGTATTAGTAGGCAGCCAATTTCATGGGCATTTGAGAGTGAAAGGGTCTTACTCATCCAGCTGAAGTGCTGCTGTGTATGGCCAATTTGTGTGCAGTAGCTTTGCCCTTTACATGCTTAAGGAAACGTATATAGTCTGTCCTATGTTTAAACAGTGTTCTGCCAATCACATAACCATCCTATTTTGACTAATTGCAGATTGGTGTCAAGAGAAGGATTCACACACACATACACACGCATACCACCCCCCAAAACAACCAAATAAGACAGATCAGATTCTCAGGCCATATAGTATAGTGGTTATAAGTATAGTCTCTAGTCCCTAACTGCCTTTAGTTTTCTTCAAAATGAGGATGATACTTTAACTCTCAATACATTTAAGCTTCAATCTTAGATTGCAATGAGTTAATACACACAAAATTTCCTGTACCTGTCACATAGAAAACATTATCTATGTGATTTATGATTAAAAAAATCATTTTATTACAGTTACTTGAAGGCTTATAGATTTTTCTATAAAAGGCCAGAGAGTAAATATTTTAGGTTTTGTAGGCCAAATATGATCCTTGTTGCATAGTATTATGTGTTTGTGTGTGTGTGTGTGTGTGTGTGTGTGTGTATCTACAAGTCTAAATATGTAAAAACCATGCTTAACTCACAGGCCATACAAAAGCAGCCTGCAGGCAAAATTTGGACTACAGTCTGCAATTTGCCAACCTGTTTTAAAACATCATTTCACTTTCTATTGTAGGGATAAACATCCACCCATTTTCATTAAGAAGTGGCAATCTCACACTGAGACTCTAAATCACCTATTAAGAACATGTATGAAAAGATAAAGGAAAATTATTGCCCAAGATTTGTAGACTTAGAGAAAACAAGTACATTGTCAGTACCCTCCTTATCTCACTTGGGCCTGTCCAAGAGAATCATCTCTTCTAAACAAAATTATGCCCATGAGAATAAATTGCTTATCCTCTTTAGATGAATTATTTTGACAACATTACAATTAAGTACTCTTCGGAGACATGTATCATCCTGGAAATGAACTTACAGATGTCAATTTCTCAGACATATCTATCTAAACATTTTCCTATTTAGACTGAATAGGAGGGGTTATCAAATGGATAACAGTTAGCAGAGATAAAACATATTACACAAGGCAGTTAAAAATGAATTATAGTTAATAAAACATCAGGAATTCTAGCATCAGGAATATAGAAAAGGAAGGAGTAGGGGGAACAGTTATATGCTGAAAACTGGTACAAAAGAACATAGCAAGTTGCCCCAGCAGTCTTTTGTGGACGTGACATATGAATGAACCTGGACATATCCATGCAGGACCTCACAAAGCCCTGAAATGGCAGCATCTCTCCTAAACAAGTTCTGATGCTAATTGGACATGCAAAACAAGAGATTATAATTTTACAAGGTCAACCTGAAAGCATTTAATTTCTTGGGAATCTCTTTGGTGGTGAAGCATTTAAAATAAACCACGAGGGATGGTACAGGGAGGGAGGAGGGTTCAGGATGGGGAACACGTGTATACCTGTGGTGGATTCATGTTGATATATGGCAAAACCAATACAATATTGTAAAGTTAAAAAATAAAATAAACCACAAAATCTTAAGAACAAATTTCTGATCGTGGCCAAAAACAGAAAGCTCAATGCCTGGTCAACTTCATCAAGATTTTGGCAAAACTATATTCTACATTTGTGTATCTTTTTGAGCTAAATTTACTAAGTCACAAGAATAAGGTAATTGGAGCTTTATATTGGGAGAATCATTCAATTAATAAAAATTAACAATTTGGGAGTATAGACATACTATGCATTGATATATGATATATACATAAATATACACAAATAATTAATATATTCCTTTCATATATTCATATTCTGTATATAAAAGAACAGATATTTGAATTGAAATTTCCTGTTGCTAAAAAATGATGACCTCTCTGTTTTAATCTTATGTGAAGATGAAAACTATTAGAAATGGGCCAAACATTTCTGCAATTATTAGTAAAGGAATTACAGAATATTTAAATAAAATTTTAAACATAATATTAAATATGTTGTAATGCAATGTGCTCTTGTCTATTTCAGTTGAGTCTTGTGGAACTAGGGAGTGTTACTTGCATAAATTGTTCCACTTGAAGCTCTGGGGTTGGAAAACATTCTGATGATTCTTGGCATTTACTGAGATGTACTATCTGACATTCTCTAACTGAAATCTTAGACTGATACAATAACATTGAGCTAATAATTATTTGTATATATCATTTGTAACTCAAAAGCAAAACTATCTGACACAAAAGATGTGTAGTGACTGAAGTTTCCATAGAAATAAAAAGTTAAAGGTTACTTTTAGGCAAAATCTCAAAGACATCCTTTATCGCGGGTGTCTTCTGTTCACAATTCCACTTAAAATATTAGATGTCATCTGCCTTTGTTGTTGTTCAGTTGCTCAATTGTGTCTGACTTTGTGACCCCAAGGACTGTAGCACACCAGGCTCTTCTGTCCTCCACTGTTGCCTGGAGTTTGCTCAAATTCATGTCCATTGAGTCAGTGATGCTATCTAACCCTCTCCTCCTCTGCCGCCTCCTTATCCTTTTACCTTCAATCTTTCCCAGCATTAGGATCTGCCTATATCTTCTTTACATCATGAGAAATGCTGGGCTGGAAGAAGCACAAACTGGAATCAAGATTGCCAGGAGAAATATCAATAACCTCACGTATGCAGGTGACACCACCACCCTTATGGCAGAAAGTGAAGAGGAACTAAAAACCCTCTTGATGAAGGTGAAAGAGGAGAATGAAAAACTTGGCTTAAAACTCAACATCCATGTCCCTGACCTGGGTAGAGTGGCACCTGGTTGGTGGCGCCTGTCTCATATCAGTGAGGGACAAAACAACTCCTTGTTTATCCCAGCTTGGCTTTTGCTCTGTGCCCATGCCTGGTTCATGCCCTGGACACATGGAAAAAAAAAAAAACTCAACATTCAGGAAACAAAGATCATGGCATCTGGTCCCATCACTTCATGGGAAATAGATGGGGAAACAGTGGAAACAGTGTCAGATTTTATTTTGGGGGGCTCCAAAATCACTGCAGATGGTGACTGCAGCCATGAAATTAAAAGACGCTTACTCCTTGGAAGGAAAGTTATGACAAACCTACATAGCATAT
Source organism: Bubalus kerabau (assembly GCF_029407905.1). Lineage (NCBI taxonomy): Eukaryota > Metazoa > Chordata > Mammalia > Artiodactyla > Bovidae > Bubalus > Bubalus kerabau. Next base: position 74,447,323 of record NC_073629.1, read on the forward strand.
TCAAAAGCAGAGACGTTATTTTGCCAACAAAGGTCCGTCTAGTCAAGGCTATGGTTTTTCCAGTAGTCGTGTAAGGATGTGAGAGTTGGACTGTGAAGAAAGCTGAGTGCCGAAGAACTGATGCTTTTGAACTGTGGTGTTGGAGAAGACTCTTGAGAGTCCCTTGGACTGCAAGGAGATCCAACCAGTCCATTCTGAAGAAGATCAGCCCTGGGATTTCTTTGGAAGGACTGATGCTAAAGCTGAAACTCCAGTACTTTGGCCACCTCATGCGAAGAGTTGACTCATTAGAAAAGATTCTGATGCTGGGAGGGATTGGGGGCAGGAGGAGAAGGGGATGATAGAGGATGAGATGGCTGGATGGCATCACTGACTCAATGAATGTGAGTCTGAGTGAACTCAGGGAGTTGGTGATAGACAGGGAGGCCTGGCGTGCTGCCATTCATGGGGTCGCAAAGAGTCTGACACGACTGAGCGACTGAACTGAACTGAACTGATACCTTCTTTATAATTTCTCAGGAAAAAAGGTAGAATATTTTTTACTTCTCATAGAGTCTGTCCTCTAAAATGCTAATGAGGGGAATGGTTTAGGGTAGTACATTCTAAGGTACTTGAGGAAGGGAATAAAAATAGAATAAGAAAGGACTTATATAAATAAGACAAAATGTTGCTTGGTATGACAATATGCTACATTAAAACTGCTAGAAAAAAAAGAAATTAGATTTTTAAAATCTCATACTAGGGCTTATATAGAAACTTTGTTTAAAAAATCATATAATTATCTTATCTTTAAAAAGAAAAAAATATATATTTTTTCTGCCCTGTACCTCAGGTGGCTTCATTGACATGCTGTATCCCCAACTCTTATACAAAATACTAAAATTTCTATGCTGAGCCCCTGATTTGATCTTTATTGTTATTTCTGAACAAAAACAACTAGAGTCTTGTGGAGAGTGTGGCACATTAAAAGTAGATATGGTGATAGAGTCAATAGTCTCAGGATGAGACTAAAACATCCCACTGAAGTTAGAAAACAAGGACTTTTATTTTTGTTTTTGTGCCTTCCTGTACCATTTACATGATTATTACTGTGCCTGCATACCATGCAAGTGTATAGATATAAATAAGTAAATAAAACATAGTGAAAGAAAGTGTTAATTGCTCAGTTGTGTCTGACTGTTTGTGACCCCATGGACTGTAGCCTGCCAGGCTCCTCTGTCCATGGGATTTTCTAGGTAAGAATACTGGAGTAGATAGACATTCCCTTCTCCAGGGTATCTCCTGACCAGGGATCAAAGCCAGGTATGCTGCATTGCAGGCAGATTCTTTACTGTCTGAGCTAATGTAGATACTATTATATAAGTCAAGTCCACATTATAAAATAATAGGGTGAAAACTGCTACCTTTATATACCATGCCTTCTCACAGAATGGCAGTGTGAAATTTATTTAACAGAAAACACCATGGAAAATGTTATCAATGGCTAACATATGGACTGAAAATTTCTCCTTCCCCAAATGACTATTATCCACTCATCTAATGGTCTTTGGCTTATTTCTGATGATCAAAAAAAGTGGTGGGTGGGCTACATGGGCTTCATCAGTATGCCCTCCTTCTCTATTCTTTTCAGGTCCATAAGTTTCCTGCTACTCTGGTATCCATGGATAGTTCTGCAGTTTCTAGTATATTCTCAACTATCATATTGCCTCCTTTAAAAGTTCACATACAGAATACTCATAATTTTGCCCACTAGGAAAGTGAAAGAATCTTGGAGTTGTCATTTCTACTGGTAGACTGGTAGAGCAATTCACTGTTTTTTGTTTAAGTTGTGATTTGTAGCATTTGCTTCTTGCTCTGATGTAAATATCAATAACCTCAGATATGCAGATGACACCACTCTTATGGCAGAAAGTGAAGAAGAACTAAAGTGCCTCTTGATGAAAGTGAAAGAGGAGAGTGAAAAAGTTGGCTTAAAGCTCAACATTCAGAAAATGAAGATCATGGCATCCGGTTCCATCACTTCATGGGAAATAGATGGGGAAACAGTAGAAACAGTGGCAGACTTTATTTTTTTGGGCTCCAAAATCACTGCAGATGGTGATGGCAGCCATGAAATTAAAAGACGCTTACTCTTTGGAAGGAAAATTATGACCAACCTAGACATTATATTAAAAAGCAGAAACATTACTTTGTCAACAAAGGTCCATCTAACCAAGGCTATGGTTTTTCCAGTAGTCAAGTGGATGTGAGAGTTGGACTATAAAGAAAGCTGAGCGCCAAAGAATTGATGCTTTTGAACTGTAGTGTTGGAGAAGACTCTTGAGAGTCCCTTGGACTGCAAGGAGATCCAACCAGTCCATCCTAAAGGAGATCAGTCCTGGGTGTTCATTGGAAGGACTGATGCTAAAGCTGGAACTCCAGTACTTTGGCCACCTCATGCGAAGAGTTGACTCATTGGAAAAGACCCTGATGCTTGGAAAGATTGAGGGCAGGAAAAGAAGGGGATGACAGAGGATGAGATAGTTGGATGGCATCACCGACTCAATGGACATGGGTTTGGGTGGACTCCAGGAGTTGGTGATAGACAGGGAGGCCTGGCATGCTACAGTTCATGGGGTCACAAAGAGTAGGACATGACTGAGTGACTGAACTGAACTGATGATGTAAATACTTCTATCATGGCTGATTTCAAGCTACCAACAGTTTAACAACTGTCTCACAAAATTCCTAAGTAACTGACAAGTGTTTTTTATAAATGTGAAGAATCACCAACACACCACTGGCACTGCTTTCTTTAATTTTCCTTATCTCAGCCTTTTTCAGTGGCTTTTTACATGCAAAAAAAGTTACTTCTGGCTGTCTTGGAGAATATTGCTGTTGTTTAGTTGCTAAGTTGTGTCTGACTCTGTGTGACACCATGGACTGCAGCATCTCAGGCTTTCCTGTCCTTTACCATCTCCTGGAGTTTGCTCAAATTTATGGGAAACACTATTCCCCATAAACTCACAGATCCCACTTTATTTGCCCTAAATTTTTTCCTCGGTGTCCACACCCAGTGTTGGCAGCAGAGGCTGAAATTGTCAACCTAGTATTTCTTACTTGTTTATAAAACTTTTACACATTATACATGCAAGTATTGATTTTTTAAAAAATGAAAGTAAAGGGAAGAGAAGGAAAAAGAGGAGAACAGAGGAAAGGAAGTATTGTTGTCCCCTGTCTTTTTCAAACTTATTACTTGCCTTGTGTCACAATCATTCTTGCACATGTACTATCACTTTCTGAAGTTAATTTATGTGTCTCCAAAGCCTGGCCCACAGTGAAACCTTCAATAAATATTGAAAAAATGGAATGAATGATAATTCACAAACAAAAATGATTACATAGAGGTATCTTGTCTCAATACCAAAGCACAAAATAAGTAGCCAACATTCTGATTTCCAAATTTCACTTTGTTTGCCATCAATTCTCCACCCAAGCTGGTATTGCCAGCCCAAAATCAAGATCCTCTTACAGTAGAACTATTGCCTTTGCATTTTCTTCCTAAAATGGGAAACACATATTGTACCTGCCTTACTCTATTTAAGGTAATACATGCTTCACTGAGATAATCACTCTTTGCTGAAAATAGATCAACTCTGTTGTTTGGTGCTCAGTGTTACTTTTTTCCTTCCAGATAAAGAGGGATGCCCCCACAGACAAGTGCAGCACAATGTGACTATCAGAATAGGTTAGATTTGGGTTTTATTTCTTAGTCTTAATTGTCAAGGTACCATTAAGAGCTGTCTGCTGCTCTTGAGATCAGTTAGTTCAGTAGATAGTTAATGCTGAGCTCTTTGAAATACCTTGTACATTTCACTCAGAACTTTTAAAATTCTTAAATAAAAATGAACCATCCCGTCACAATAGGAAGAAAAGACTAACGTAGCTTTTCTTGTTGTTATTGTTGTTCATTTGCTTCATGTAGCAAGTATGAATCTTAGTCAGATACATTAGTAAAACCACATTCCATTATTGTTTGTAAATCATCTAATTTCTATTCTGAGAACCAAGTCACATTGAGTTTGTGAGAAATTCAACTTCAGGTAATTCCAGACTTTCTCCCACCCCCAGATTTGTATTGAGGTTCTAATGTCTTACTCCAGGTCTGGGCTTTAGAACACTGATCATAAGGTATCTGTTCACATTTGTTAACAGCTACATTCTGCTGCAGCCACACGATCCCATCAAGTCCACCAGTGTGTCATTTCCGTGCCACGTGTAGAGCAGGGGCTCTTTAACAAAGCTAGGACCCTAAGCTTGGCATCTAACCCACCTGATTTATTGCCTGGAGATTTCCCCTGAAGCCCTGCTACAGCCTTGGGCACTTCCAGGGTGGACCTAAGCATCCCCTCTGTTCAAGAATCAGCAGACTTGTTTCATCCCTGAGACCTGGAGAAAGCTCTTTTCCCTTTGGCGAACCTTCTGTCTCTCTTGGTTTCACATAGAGATACCAATTTCCGCTCTCTTCAAGTTTTATTATCCTCAGTGGGCAAACAGAAGCCAGGAAACTCTGCCAAAGACTTTTCATGTGGCAAGGATGCATGAAATGTGTTGTCTGCTTGAATGGAGGACAGAAAAGACAAAATTTCAAGGAGAAAAAAAATGAACACCTCAACTTTCAATTAATAGCTCAAAAAAAAAAAAGAATCCATCTTAGCAAAATATCTACCAAACATCTTCCTTCTGCTTAGGAATATCTATATTTAGGGATTTCAGAGAGGTTTCAACAGAGGTGACCTAGCTTTTCTACGCTCCACCCTTCTCCCTCGAAACACCAGCTGAGGTACGTTTCTGTCCTTTCTATCTTATTCTTTGCCCAATTAAAGAAACATTCTGCTATAAAGTAGGAAAATGCCTAAACAGTATAATGTAAGGGACGGGAGGATAGGGATGTAAGGAATGTAAGGGATAGGATGTATCCCTACTCAATGATACTTGTTTCTGTTCCTGATGACTTCAGCACTATCACGATGTCTCAGTTAACTCCAACAGGGGCTCTGTATAAACCTAGAGGAGTGGGATGGGGAGGGAGGTTGAAGAGGGAGGATACATAAGTACACCTATGGCTGATTCTTGTTAATGTTTGACAGAGAAACAACAAAATTCTCAATTTTCTCAAAATTCTCAAAAAAGGAATTATCCTTAAATTTAAAAATAATAAATTTTTAAAAATGCTTTGAATTAAGGCATAGCTACGGGGTACTTGAGGCTTTCCTGGTGCCTCAGTGATGAAGAATCCACCTGCCAATGCAGGATACATGAGAGATGTGGGTTCTATCATTGGGCCATGAAGATCCCCTGGAGGAGGAGATGGCAACCCACTCCAGTATTCTTGTCTGGGAAATCCCACAGACAGAAGAGCCCGGCAGGCTACAGTCCATGAGATTGCAAAAGAGTGGACACAACTTAACGACTAAACAACAGCTACACCAGGGTACTTAAAAATAACCCAAGGATTCAACTATTCATTCAATGAATATTTACTGATGATTTATATATGTCAGACACTCTGCTGGCACAAGATATACTACAATAAATAAGCAAGCACGGTTCCCTTTGCACAGAGTCTACAGTCTACTCATGAAGAAAGACATGGTAAAACATTTCTAAAATAATTATGTGATTACAATCATAAGGGGTATGAAAGGAAAATGGAGAAAGCTGTGAGACTGTACAATAGGGGACTTTTGTAATAGGGACTCTCTGATGAAGCAGCTTTTAGACCAGAACTTAAAAAGTAAATGAGGAGAAGAGGAGGGTTTTAAAGCATTGCACACAGCAAGTCTGGAGGCTTGAAATAAATAGAATGTCATTTAGAATTTAAAAAAATAAAAACCTCTGGTAGTTGAATCCTAAGGGTGAGAGAGCATGCCTCAAATTGAGACCAGAAGTTGAACAAGGGCTAGGAGTAGTCAAGAGTTGGACACGACTGAGCGACTGAACTGAACTGAACTGAGGAGAAGTCAGGGCTGTGTAAACCATAAGAAAGATCTTGGTATTTATCCAAAAAGGCACTGAAGTGTGTTTTAAGTAGAGCAATGAATGATCAGGTTTCTGTTTAAGAATTCCAGCTGCAGTGCAGAAAATGAATTGGAGAGAGGCAAAGACTGAATATGTAAAACATTATGCCATTATCAGCTATTAGCATCCTAGTCTCTCAAATTCTTTCTAAGTAGCTGTTGATACACAAGTGTGACAATTAAGGCCCTCAGACTGAGAGTCCTCACAATTCCACATCCTCACTGAACTGCTCCTCTGTATGTATATCTCTCTTCTTTTTCTCACATCCCTTTTCTTATAATAATGTCTCTTCTTGGCATAACAGGTCCATCGCCAGGACCCCTGTCTTAATCAGGGAGGTCCACAAACTCTTGCCAATTAAGCCTTGTCTCACTTTTACCACTGGTGCCCTATGACCATAGACTGGAGTCCTGCCCCTGAACTCTAGTCTAAGGCATGATGCTTTGTTATCTGCCAAGAGGTTCAGCTGATAATACCTCTTCTAAGACTTCATGTAACTATGCTTCATGTTTTGAGACACTCCCTACACTCTTCTAACACCTCCTCCTGCTGCTGCTGCTAAGTCGCTTCAGTCATGTCCACCTCTGTGCGACCCCATAGACAGCAGCCCACCAGGCTCCCCCATCCCTGGGATTCTCCAGGCAAGAACACTGGAGTGGGTTGCCATTTCCTTCTCCAATGCATTAAAGTGAAAAGTAAAAGTGAAGTTGCTCAGTCATGTCCGACTCTTAGCGACCCTGTGGACTGCAGCCCACCAGGCTCCTCCGTCCATGGGATTTTCCAAGCAAGAGTACTGGAGTGGGGTGCCATCCCAGTTCAATGTAATATCGTTTCTCGCCTCAGTTATCCAAACTGTCTACTGATGCATCTTCCTTTTATCAAGTCTTACTTCCCTCCAATGCTTTGACTCACACTGACACAAAAATATCTAAGCCAAAATTTTTGCCGTGTCAACCTGCTTCAATGGTTTCACATTTCTTATAGACAAAATGCAAACTCCTCACATGACATACGGGGCTCTTTATAACTGGACCCCACTTACCTTTTCAGTCTTGTCTCACACTCTCCTTTGCACTCGTGTTTCAGTCATCCTTAACTTATTTAAGAATGTAAGTAGTGTTTGTTGCTCAGTCATGTTTGACTCTTTGCAACCCCATGGACTGTAGCCTGCCAGACTCCTCTGTCCATGGAATTCGCCAGGCAAGAATACTGGAGTGGATTGCCATTTCCACTTCCAGAGGATCTTCCTGACCCAGGGCTCAAACCCAGGTCTCCTGCATTGCACACAGATTCTTTACAATCTGAGCCACCAAGAGTTTAAGTAGAGGCTGGACCTACTGGGGTATTCACCTCACTGGAGTACCAGGAAATACTGGTTTGCTAACTTGGGTCTTTAACTCTTTGTTTATGTTGGTGTTGCTCCTATAAAGAGTGAGCTCCCACAAATGTAAATAAAAATATTCTCCTTGTTCCCCAGACACACTAAGTTAATAAGTATTTCTGCAAAACATATTTCTGCAAAATAACTAGAAGTCGGCAGTAAGTTGAATTTCCAAAACCAAATAATATGTGGCATAGTGCTGTTTATCTGGGATGAGTAGCTTATTTTATTATCTAAATTTTGCATTTTTAACACACCTCCCAAGAAGCTCTGTGATTCAAAACACACACAAACTGAAGAGAGAGATGAAAATGGGGAACATTTCACTGAATAATTCCACAATATCAACTCTGCTTTGACCCTGCTGAAGTGAATTACTAAGTGAATGTGTTTTGCATATAATTTTTTGTAATAGAAAAATCAATTTCTCCCTGGCCCCAAGAAATAAATATTGAGTGAATAGTTTTTAAATATCCATTTTAAGGGGTGACAAAATGCTAGCCTGCCTAACAGGCCCTGATTCTCAGCACACTCTTGCAAGCCCCCTGTGCTTTTTCATGGCTATTTTCTCTCCCCAAAACAAACTTCATTGCCTCATGCTATTGCCTATTCAGCTTAACTAATATTCCCTTTAAGGGCACCTGCATGACCCCCAGACTAAGGCAGATCCCTCTGAATACTCATCTATCTTCTCATACTTTGCTTAGGATTTCACTGTGTCCCCATTCTCCCAGACCTTAAGCGGGACGTTTTATCTTCATTTTGTTGACTTATATATCCCAAGGGCCTTCCTGGTGGTTCAAGTGGTAAAAAACAAAAATCCACCTGCAATATAGGAGTTGCAGGAGACTCAGGTTTGACTTAGGTTTGATCCCTGAGTAGGAAAGATCCCCTGGAGGAAGGCACGGCAATCCACTGAAGTATTTTTTCTGGTGAATTACACAGACAGAGGAACCTGGTGGGCTATAGTTCATGAAGTCATAAAGAGTTGGACGTGACTGATGTGACTGAGCATACATGCATGCATATTCCAAGGACTTAGACCAGTGCCTAGAAGTTCCTCAGTAATTATTGGATGAATAAATAAATACATGAATAAAAGATTACTCCATGTTAGACCTCCTGATTCTTTGACTGAACTGCCCCTGTCATTTATCTGTATAACTTACAGTTACCATCTTCTGCTTAAAGCTGTGTCTATGAACTGAATGAATGAAAATTTAGAATTAACTGTACCTGCACCCTGGCACATGGACATTTTCAACCATGAACACAGAACAAGTAAATGAGAAGACACTACACAGCATGAATTGTCTCTTGCATAATCTTATTTATGACTAAACCTGCACACATTTCTCCCCAGTTTTCATAGAGAACCCCCAACTCCAGGCGTTGGGAAAACAGTTGAAGTCCCGACCCTGTAACTTCCAAAGAACTATAGCTAATGTGGCTCCAATGAATTCAAAGCTACAGAGAATGGCAAGTCAAACAGCTGCCTAGGAAATTATTGATGAACTAAGAAATAAGCAGTTTTCTTCTAGCTGATGCAATCACTCCAAGGTTGCAGTAAGTGCTTACTATATTCCAGGGCATTGTGCTATCTTTTGCAAACATTATTTGATTTTAAAAAACATAAAAACCTTAGAAGGTAGGTTGCACTCATGTTATACCCATTCTATATATGAGAAAACTGAGACCCAGGAAAGTTAAATTGTTTAAGATCACCTAGTTAGGGAATGGGTGGGCTTCCCAGGTGGCACTAGTGGTTAAAAAAAAAAACAACAACCAAAAAAACCCTTCTGCCAATGCAGGAGACATAAGAGATGTGAGTTCAATCCCTTGGTCAGAAATATCTCCCAGAGGAGGGCATGGCAACCCACGCCAGTATTCTTGCCTGGAGAATCCCATGGACAGAAGAGCCTGGTGGGCTACAGTCCATGGGGTCGCAAAGAGTCGGACATGACTGAAGCAACTTAGCATGCACACAGAGCCAAAATTCCAAATGGATCTGACTCCAGTATTCAGACACCCTTAACAGAGCTTAGTCCTTCTACCTCCCACCCTCCAATAAACTGCAAGAGAAAATGCAAACTAGTTTCAAGAACCAAAACAAGTTAATGAAAAAGAAAATTAATCTTTCTGTTTATAATGTCATAAGTCTTCCTTTTGGGTTCTTTTCAACCAGCTGCTGCATGTACTACTTTTGTGGTAAATAACATTTCTTTAAACAGAAAAGATTCCTCACTCTGTTTACATCTAAAATTAATTAAGAATGATTAGGAAGCATACAGGAAAAAATACCTAACCAAATTATTTTGAATGCACTCTATAAAGTACATGAAACAGAACCATTGAAAGATCTTGCCATTATTTCAAAAAGAAATACATTAAAATGGCTTGTTATTATTAATCAGATCAGATCAGATAATAGGGTTTTTAATAAATCTGTAATACTATTAAGTGTAAACAACCCATTAATTGTGGAATATTCTATGGAAAGAGAGGTTAGTGTATTGATTAAAGGGAAAAATGTATTTAGAAAATGCTAAAAATAATACTGACTATCAAAAAGAAGTATTACACTGGGGAGTGGGAGGGAGAGATAGTAACCCTGAAGATATTGAAGCAGGGCCACCCTTTCTCCTTGAGACCTTGGAGAAGGATGTGTGGGCCTGCGTGTATATTTAGAGTGGACTGACTCGATGGACGTGAGTCTGAGTGAACTCCGGGAGTTGGTGATGGATAGGGAGGCCTGGCGTGCTGCGATTCATGGGGTCGCAAAGAGTCGGACACGACTGAGCGACTGAACTGAACTGAACTGAAGCAGGAAACACATTCTATGTTGACACAAACTGAGCCATTGGAAACAAAGCCAGTGAAGGTGACTATGATAAAGCTAAACATATGCCAGGGTCTGTACTAGGCTCTTTACATGGATCTTCACAGATTTTCAACAGAGAGAGTTCAAAATCAATGAAAGACACAGCTTTGGGAGATCAAAGATGCTTTCATTTGAATTAAAGATTTAAAAAAAAACAATTGTTAAAAATAATTTAGACCTTGGCAAGCAATAAATAAGAAAATTTGTTTGAACTTACTATATTTCTAACGTTTCATTAGAAGTCGTGACAAGTTTTTTCAAAAGTATGCTCTGATATCAGAGGGTCATATAATCTATGAAGGAGTTAAATCTAACAAGTGAAGTTAAAATACAGTAATAGTTCAGAAAAAGGAAATTTATATGAGGTCAAATGAGGCAGGCAGCATTGGATCTGTGCCTTAAGAGAAGTACAGGAATTAGATGAATGGGGGCAAAAGAGAGAGACTGCTATAGACCAAACAGATCACATGAGCAAAGCAACACAGAAGAAATTCAATGTGCCTTATTAAAGGCTATAAGGTTGACTGGTTGGAATTAAGAACAGGTTCTGGGGAGAAATGAGAAAGAGTTAGACCTATAAATTGGAATGAGATTACGGCAAGCCGTAATTAATTAAAATATGAAGTACTTGAATTCTAATTGGTCTTTGCAGTTTCTTCATCACTCCATCCATCTCACTGAAATCTAAGTGAGTAACATCCAGACACCAACTGAGTAGCTTCCATCTATATTCATTGCTAATTCAATAGCCTCATGTCCAATTGCTGTTCAGTAACTTCAACTAGGGGGCTTCCCTGGTGGTCCAGTGGTTAAGAAGGTTGCCAATGCAGGGGATATGCTGCCAATGCAGGGAATATGATTTGATCCCTTGTCCAGAAACTAGGATCCCACATGCCATGCACCACAACTACTGAAGCCCATGTGCCCTAAAACCCACGCTCTGTAAGAGAAGCCACCAAAGGCATAAGTCCGGGCACCACTGGAGAGTGGCCCACACTCATGGCAACTAGAGAAAGCCCATATGCCCCACCACAAAGAACTAGTGCAGCCAACAAAACAAAAAAAAACTCCAACTAGGATTTGAAACAGGTTTAGAGGTAGTACCATATCCCTTATGTGGAATAAGAAGTTGATGCCCAAGGAAGGTTTCTCTTCCTAATACCAGCATCCTCTGCATGGTATCAAGCCTCTCAGTGCATTGCAGCAGCTTCCCTGGCCCTCAGTGCCTGCCTCCTGGAGGAAAGCATGGGTATCACTGTGCAGAGAGTCCAGACGTGTTAACACGAAACATGGGATTCATCAGCCTAAGATGCCACCTGGTAAGCACAGCTCACCCATAAATCCAGCCCACGCCTGTCATGATCTCCTCAAAGTCTCTGAAAATAGAATGTTCTACACAGCAAAGCAGTTTTCTTTCTCACATTTGGTGGGGAGTGGAAGGCACGTTTTCCAAAGACAGAATAATGTGAATGTGAAAGCTGGACTCCTGTATAACTCAGCACCCTTTCTGCCATCATAGCAAGCCACCTCTGTCAAATGTGCTGAGTCTCATGTCAACAGTAGTAACTATGTGGGAAAAGGTGCTCCTTGTAGCCACTGCAGGCTGTCGTAGTGAAAAATACTGAAAACGCGAGCACTGTTACATGGTGAACTTGTCACTCTAAGTAGGATAATGCCTAATGTGGTAAAGAAAATGAAGCAAACACCTGACATTAAATCTCTTTTATGAAATTTTCATAGAAATTGAAGAAACACCTACATAATCCCTAACCTTAGGAAGGAACATGAAAAGAAAAATACAGTCCTTAGTGACATGGACTTCATACTGGATGGAATGTTCAGGATCATTAATAACAGCTCTTTTGCCAGTGGAAGAAATTGAGACCTAGAAAAGGAAAAAGATTTGACCCAAATCCATATTGCTTTTATAGGCAGAGCACAACTATTTGGCTAAATGTCTTGCTTTTTCTAATGATGCCATGCTAGTAACAAACATTTACAGTCCGTAACAATAGGGCATGTATTATTATAGTTGATTTTTACTGCAACTTTGTGACTTTTATTATCGTCCCCTTCACACAGATCCAAAACCCAAGGCTCAGAAAAATCAATTGACGTGTCAAAGAGCTCATGGAAAAGGTAGGGCTCACACGTGCCTCTTCAGCCCAACATTCTGAGTCAGTTCGCAGTGCCGTGTTTTCCCAGTGTCTTGCAGACAGAATGCAATAGAAACCTCTCCACTTCCCCAGTGTACCTATACAGGTGAATGTAGCTATTGAAAGGAGGCAGCTGTTTATCAACCACTTCATTCAGGAAGTAGTGCTCTGGTATGAGTACCTACTGCATACCAGAAAATTATCTAGGTCATGGTGATAGAGCAGTAAGAACCATAGACGCAGTCACTGGTCTCATGGAGACAGACAATGAACAAAAATATAACATATTTAAGTACAAGCAGAAATGAGTGCTAGAGATGGTTAGACAGCATCACTGACTCAATGGACACGAATCTGAGTAAACTCCAGGGGATAGTGAAGGACAGAGGAGCTTGAAGTGCTACAGTCCATGGGGTCATGAAAAGTTGGGCACAACTTAGTGACTGAACAACAACAAATATAGTTAAGTAAGATTATAGAGATGGTGAGGGACAGGGAAGCCTGGCATGTTGTAGTCCCTGGAGTCACAAAGAGCTGGACAGGACTGCATGATGAACAACAGCAACAAGAGTTTAAAGAGTGTTGGGAATAGCAATTCCTACTCACAAGGGCTCTGTCTCAACCTGAACAAATCAGCATGCATAGATCTTATATACAATGAACTGTAAACAAAAGTAACAAACTCAAGTTCACTGATCTTTCAATTCAGCTCAGTTGTTCAATCATGTCCGACTCTTTGCGACCCCATGAATTGCAGCACATCAGGCCTCCCTGTCCATCACCAACTCCCGGACTCCACCCAAACCTATGTCCATTTTGTCAGTGATGCCATCCAACCATCTCATCCTCTGTCATCCCCTTCTTCTCCCGTCCTCAATCCTTTGCAACATCAGGGTCTTTTCAAATGAGTCAGCTCCTCGCATCGGGTGGCCAAAATATTGGAGTTTCAGCTTCAACATCAGTCCCTCCAAAAAACACCTAGGACTGATCTCCTTTAGGATGGACTGGTTGGATCTCCTTGCAGTCCAAGGGACTCTCAAGAGTCTTCTCCAACACCACACTTCAAAAGCATCAATTCTTTGGCACTCAGCTGTCTTTACAGTCCAACTCTCACATCCATATATGACCACTGGAAAAACCATAGCCTTGACTAGATGAACCTTTGTTGAAAAAGTAATGTCTCTGCTTTTGAACATGCTGTCTAGGTTGGTCATAACTTTCCTTCCAAGGAGCAAGCATCTTTTAATTTCATGGCTGCAATCACCATCTGCAGTGATTTTGGAGCCCAAAAAAATAAAGTCTGACACTGTTTCTACTGTTTCCCCATCTATTTGTCATGAAGTGATGGGATCAGATGGATGATCTTAGTTTTCTGAATGTTGAGCTTTAAGCCAACTTTTTCACTCTCCACTTTCACTTTCATCAAGAGGCTCTTTAGTTCCTCTTCACTTTCTGCCATAAGGGTGGTGTCATCTGCATATCTAAAGTATTGATATTTCTCCCACAATCTTGATTCCAGCTTGTGCTTCCTCCAGCCCCGCGTTTCTCATGAGATACTCTGCATATAAGTTAAATAAGCAGGGTGACAATATATAGCCTTGACATACTCCTTTTCCTATTTGGAACCCGTCTGTTGTTCCATGTCCAGTTCTAACTGTTGCTTCCTGACCTGCATACAAATTTCTCAAGAGGCAGGTCAGGTGGTCTGGTATTCCCATCTCTTTCAGAATTTTCCAGTTTATTGTGATCCACACACTCAAAGGCTTTGGCATAGTCAATAAAGCAGAAATAGTTCTTCTGTAACTCTCTTGCTTTTTCAATGATCCAGCAGATGTTGGCAATTTAATCTCTGGTTCCTCTGCCTTTTCTGAAGCCAGTTTGAACATCTAGAAGTTCACGGTTCACATATTGCTGAAACCTGGCTTGGAGAATTTTGAGCATTACTTTTCTAGCATGTGAGATAAGTACAATTGTGTGGTAGTTTGAGCATTCTTTGGCATTACATTTCTTTGGGATTAGATGAAAACTGACCTTTTCCAGTCATGTGGCCACTGCTGAGTTTTCTAAATTTGCTGACATATTGAGTGCAACACTTACACAGCATCATCTTTTACAATTTGAAATAGCTCAACTGGAATTCCATTGCCTCCACTAGCTTTGTTCGTAGTGATGCTTCCTAAAGCCCACTTGACTTCACATTCCAGGATATCGGACTCTAGGTGAGTGGGAGTGATCACACCTTCATGATTAACTGGGTCATGAAGATCTTTTTTGTACAGTTCTTCTGTGTATTCTTGCCACCTCTTCTTAGTATCTTCTGCTTCTTTTAGGTCCATACCATTTCTGTCCTTTATTGTGCCCATCTTTGCATGAAATGTTCCCTTGGTATCTCTAAATTTCTTGAAGAGATATCATCTTTCCCATTCATTGTTTTCCTCTATTTCTTTGCATTGATCACTGAGGAAGGCTTTCTTATCTCTCCTTGTTATTCTTTGGAACTCTGCATTCAAATGGGTATGTCTTTCCTTTTCTCCTTTGCTTTTTGCTTGTCTTCCTTTCACAACTATTTGGAAGGCTTCCTCAGACAGCCATTTTGCTGTTTTACATTTCTTTTAATCGGGGATGGTCTTGCTCCCTGTTTCCTGTACAGTGTCACGAACCTCCGTCCATAGTTCATCAGGCACTCTATCAGATCTAGTCTGTTAAATCTATTTCTCACCTCCACTGTATAGTCATAAGGGATTTGATTTAGGTCATACCTGAATGGTCTAGTGGTTTTCCCCACTTTCTTCAATTTAAATCTGAATCTGGCATTGATCTTTAGGGATCCACAAACTACAGTCAGTGTTTCCAATAGATAAATAAATGGACAAACAAACAGTGATAGCATAAGTTGAATATTATTTAAGAGAAAACTCTAGAGGTTACTTTTAACTTTTAAGACAGATTCTGTCAACTTTGCAAAAGCATAGACTATCCAGACTTAATAAAAATTCCTGATTAACAGATATCCATGTCATAAAAAATGGAACCACAGTCATTATTTAATAAATGCAATTTGCATAGAATCCTTAAAAACATTAGGGGTTCTACGAAGTAGTCCTTGCCTACAATAAGGTTGTAATTCACCAACTGTCCTTGATCAAAATAGAAAGAATTCCTGCCCTGGTATCTCTTGCTGATAACTCCACCCTTTCACAGTCAGGCAGACTACTCTGAAAAGAACCTAGGCATGCTCTTGCAAGAAATATCAATAACCTCAGTTATGCAGATGACACCACCTTAATGGCAGAAAGTGAAGAGAAACTAGAGACTCTTGATGAAGATGAAAGAGGAGAATGGTTTAAAAAAAACTGGCTTAACACATGTATACCTGTGGCAGATTCATTTTGATATTTGGCAAAACTAATACAATTATGTAAAGTTTAAAAATAAAATAAAATTAAAAAAAAAAAACTGGCTTAAAACTCAACATTCCAAAGCTAAGATCATGGCATCTGGCATCATTTCATGGCAAATAGATGGGGGGAAAAATGGAAACAGTGACAGACTTTAATTTCTTGGGCTCCAAAATCACCGTGGGCAGAGACTGCAGCCATAAAATTAAAAGACACTTGCTCCTTGGAATAAAAGCTATGACAAACCTAGATAGTATTAAAAAGCAGAGATATCTCTTTGCCAATAAAGGTCCATCTAGTCAAAGCCATGGTTTTTCCAGGAGTCATGTATGGATGTGAGAGTTGGACCATAAAGAAGGCTGAGTGCCAAAGAATTGATGCTTTTGAACTGTGGTGTTGGAGAAGACTCTTCAGAGTCCCTTGGACAGAAAAGAGATCAAATCAGTCAATCCTAAAGGAAATAAACCCTGAATATTCATTGGAAGAGCTGATGCTAAAGCTGAAACTCCAATACTCTGGGCACCTGATGAGAAGAGCCAACTCATTGGAAAAAACCCTGATGTTGGGAAAGATTGAAGGCAGGAGGAGAAGGGGACAACAGAGGATAAGATGGTTGAATGGCATCACCGACTCAATGGACATGAGTTTGAGCAAACTCCAGGAGACAGTGAAGGACAGGGAGGCCTGGTGTGCTGCAGTGCATTGGGTCACAAAGAGTCAGCTGCTATTGAGTGACTGAACAACAATTGCTCTTATTGCAGCTTGCAATGCAGGCCCCAGGAAACCTGAATAATCAATAAAATAGATATCCTTTATCATCTTCTAGAGCTGTCCTTATTCATATGAGTACTTATTGTTCCTATACCAATATTTCCTTAGGAGCCAAAGTACACTGTGTGGTATTGATATCTACCACCTACAATCATTTTAAGGCTAATCGCTCCATCCTCAAGACATTGCTGAGAGAAAAATACAATTATTAATCTCCACAGTAGGTGCTTTATACATATTGTACGTTATTTGCTCCTCAAAACAACCTGACAGAATATACATGCCATTTTCATTTTGCAGATGGAGAAATTGATTTTTATGGAGATTAGGTATCATGTATGTGGTCACATGTATAGTCTTTTTCTCTTTCCAATGTAACATGCTAAATGATCATCTAGTTAATCTACTAAATAAATGGGTAAGATCTACATTTTTTTAATATTTCAATATATTTAATATAGTAACAGAATGTATGTATAAGCATTACTAAGAATTTCATTGTTTACAGATTCCTCACACATTCAAAATCACAGTGACACGTCAACAAGGGAAAGAAAATATGAGTCCTTACTGTTCTCAGCAAATAAATGTAGGTTCCTGTGTAGATGTATATTCTTTAAAAGCTTAGAGTTTATATTTTTAACTTTCATTAACATGAATTCTAAAGGAAATAGCAGTTTGTGTATTTGGGATTCTTTTCCTGACAATGTTGTTAGATTTATCCTTCCCCTTAAATTAGAAGTGGGCTTCCCTGGTGGCTCAGAGGGTAAAGCATCTGCCTGCAATGCGGGAGACCTGAGTTCAATCCCTGGGTGGGGAAGATTCCCCTGGAGAAGGAAATGGCAACCCACTTCAGTACTCTTGCCTGGAAAACCCCATGGATGGAGAAGCCTGGTGGGCTACAGTCCATGGAATTGCAAAGACTCGGACACGATGGAGCAACTTCACTTTCACTTTTAAATTAGAAGCTAGGTTAAGATAGACATATTTTTGGTTAAATAGTGAAAAAATAAAGTTAGTATGTAGAATACAAAATAGGTTAGAGATAACTAAAATCTAGTCAAGATGATCTGACTAGAGAAATGTGCTGATTTCTAGTATTGTCAAGTTTTCTCTCCCTAAATAGGTTAATAATAGCTCAGCTAATGTAATTTTAGATATTATTTAATCCTCACAACAGGATGAGAAATATGATCCTCATTTTACAAATGAGGAAACTTGGGCTCAGAGAAGTAAAATAAATGCCCAGGTGACAGAGTCATCGTTTGGACTTTGGTATATCTTTCCCCAAGGTTTGTGCTCTTAAACACTCTAATGTATTTTATGTAATTCACTACCATAGCCCAGGCTTCCCTGTTGGCTCATCTGGTAAAGAATCTGCCTGCAATGTGGGAGACCTGGGTTGGATCCCTTGGTTGGGAAGATCCCCTGGAGAAGGGAACAGTTACCCACTCCAGTATTCCAGCCTGGAGAATTCCATAGACAGTCCATGGCGTCACAAGAGTCAGACAACACTGAGTGACTTTCATTCACACCACACCCCAAGCCTTACATAAGATCTGATGTTATACATCTCCAAGCAGTGCCCAGGAGATCTCTAAAGCTAGACACATATCGGTGTCTGTTACAAATTAACAATAACATTGGAATTCAACAAAGGGCACTTTCAGAAGAGATACATACACCATCACTCTGACAATCCAAAAACATTTTTAAGTGTTAAGTGCATTTTGCCAATCATAAAATGAAGATGAATCATATTCTTGACTTCATATTAAAAGTAAGTATCCTTTTTTGCATGATTTTTTCTAAAATTATTAATAATATGCTGATGATTCACAACCCCTTGTAATATCACCTTTGGCCTACCATTTATCATCACTGTATTACGATAAAAACTCTCTCTGAGTTAAAGCATGTTCATCTGGAGGAATGTTATTATGGTCTGCAAAAATAGCATTCAGTTATTTTTTAAGAATTATTTTCTCCATCTGTTCAAATCTACTCTATATTTGTTATCCTGAAACAGGTTAACATTACCTTACCAGAATTTCTGGCTTTAAAGGACTTAGTCCCTTCCTTGATCCTTTATTAAATGACCTGGATCTGTTTTACTTCTTTAACAAGTTTTGCCCGACTGTTGTTTTAGTCACGCAAGAAATGATAACCCAAGAGTTTTAAAAATACTATACAGATTGCACATGGGGAGGCTGGCAGTCTTTCCCACAGTGTTCATTCTCGGCAGCACAAATCGTCACCACAATAGAGAGCCTAAAACAAAAGCCAAATGCTGCATAAGGAGTACTTTTGCTCCTAAAAAAATTCCAACATTGGGGAGCATACTTTCCTCTGGATGCACACGCATAATTTCCATTATTGTTAATGGGAGCTATACATGCATAACACCCATTACCACTAATGGGAGCTAAGTGCACACACAGGGGTAGAATACAGTGAAATCTGTCTTAGAAAATCACCCAAGAGACTAGCAAAAATCAGTTGCCTGGTAGAGAATGGTTTTAAATTAAAAGCAGAACAGAACTGAACTTGAAACCACAGGGGAACTATTTAAACTTCAGGGAGCTGTGGGAATTGGCTTCTTTCTTTCTTGCTCTATTCTGAAATCTTGTTTTCCTCATCCATGTTCTTGATGAGAGCCAATGACCTTGTGATCTCCTAAAGAGATGATCTGGAAATGAATTTTACACCTCCACTGATTCAAATAGTCAGCTTGGGGATCCTTTGGTGAGGGAAGGAATACAAGCTCTGGATGATTACATCACAGCATATGTAAGATATGTCACGTGGTATCTTTAATAACAGTTAATGAACCAGGAATGAAAACAGTACAGCAATGTTATTATGGCAATTTATATCAATCATTCACTAAACATCAAAAACATCTGTTCTATTATAATGTTATTGTAAAAGTCAATGAAAGATAAACCAGAAAGTGATTTCCATCTAGCCAGTGGCCTCTAGATTTTCCCTGGGCATCTTAGGGCTTTGGAAACACAGACTCTTTCCTAAAATATCTTAAAATCATAGAATTTTGTCCTAATTCAGTCTCTTTATTTTGCAGACAAGGAAACTACAGAGAAATCAAGTGTTTTTTCCCCAAAGTCACAGAGTACCAAAGGCAGATCTTGGACCCAGAATCCAGAATTTTCCTGACTCCAGATCCAGTGGTTCTAATGTTCAAAAGCCCAAAACTCTGAAAGACTTTCGTCCTTTTTGGCTTTGATTGGTCTCTGAGGACCAAATGCACAGATGGGTGGTTGAATTTCAGACTCCAAAAGGGACAAATCTGGAGCTCTAGAGAAATGGGGACTTACTGTTCTGCATATTACTCAAGTGACTGCATGCTCCAGTTATTTCCAAAAATAGTTTCAAATAAAATTTCAACAAGTACTTTAAAGAAACAGAAACAAAATATACAGGGGAAATGGAAAGTTCATTACCTCATGCTTAGAAATGAAGAATTGAAATGTTGTGCTTGGAATGATTTTTCTGTTTAGTATCCCATTTCCTAGGAAATCTTTCTAAGACTGATTACAGAACACAAGCCATAAAGTTATTCTTGTTCACCTGTGTCACACATATGTGACATTAGTTTGGTTATGATTCGTACACAGATGTCCCTCGTCAGCCTTGTTTTGACCTGGCTCTCCCAGAAATGGACAGGAGCAGACAGAAGACAACATTGGGAACTGTTTTGCAAGAACTGTCAGTTTACAAAAACCCATGTGAGTTCTTTCTTGCTCTTTTCCTATGGAAGGTGTCCTAGCTGTCACCCCCTTTCCCTCAAAGGCAAAAAATATACCTACAGGAGAACAGCAGCTCAGTGGAACAGTCAGAAGTGACTGATGTTCCATTCCAACCCAGATATTCTACATATACTGGGTTATGATTTTACAATAATGATAATCCTTTCTATATACTTATTTGGAATCGACGGCCCTGCTGATTCAAATCACCAAAGTGGGGCAGTTTGATGAGAGAAGTCTGCCCTCAGCTAGCTACTGTCAGTCTAGTTATAAATTTCAAGCAGAAGAATAAAAAGGATGGCAGGAGTGGGAGGGAGAGGAATGGAAAAAAAAGAAAGACAATGAGAAATAAAGACTGGAATGACAAAAGAAGCAGCAGGAAAAAAAGGATACAGATGAAGGGAGTAGAAAAGGTAGAGGAAAGCAGACAACAGGGCATGATAATATTTTGGGTGCCACAGCATGAAACAGATATATTGGATTGCAAAGAAGACTTTGGAGCCTGAATAGCTAGGTTTTACTCTCATTTTGGTTTATTCTATATGTGGTGTTGGACAAACTAAGTAAATCTGCTGTTCTCTCAGCCTCACATTCTGTCATAGAAGGATAAAATCTACCCATCTTATATCACAGGGATGTTGTATGATGAGTAATGCATTCAGTTCAGTTCAGTTCAGTTGCTCAGTCATGTCTGACTCTGCGAACCCATGGACTGCAGCACACCAGGCCTACCTGTTCATCACCAGTTCTCAGACCTTACTCAAACTCATGTCCATCAAGTCAGTGATGCCATCCAACCATCTCATCCTCCGTCATCCCCTTCTCCTCCCACCTTCAACCTTTCCCAGTATCAGGGTCTTTTCAAAGGAGTCAGCTCTTCACATCAGGTGGCCAAATTATTGGACTTTCAGCTTCAACATCAGTCGTTCCAATGAATACTTAGGACTGATTTCCTTTAGGATGGACTGGTTTGGTCTCTTTGCAGTCCAAGGGACTCTCAAGAGTCTTCTCTAACACCACAGTTCAAAAGCATCAGTTCTTCAGAACTCAGCTTTCTTTATAGTCCAACTCTCACATCCATACATGACTACTGGAAAAATCACAGCCTTGACTAGACAGACCTTTCTTGGCAAAGTAATGTCTCTGCTTTTTAATATGCTGTCCAGGTTGGTCATAACTTTTCTTCCAAGGAGCAAGCGTCTTTTAATTTCATGGCTGCAGTCACAACCTGCAGTGATTTTGGAGCCCCAAAACATAGTCTGCCACTGTTTCCACTGTTTCCCCATCTATTTGCCATGATGTGATGGGACTGGGTGCCATAATCTTAGTTTTTTGAATGTTGAGCTTTAAGCCAACTTTTTCACTCTCCTTTTTCACTTTCATCAAGAGGCTCTTTAGTTCTTCTTCACTTTCTGCCATAAGAGTGGTGTCATCTGCATATCTGAGGTGACTGATATTTCTCCTGGCATTCTTGATTCTAGCTTGTGATTCCTCCAACCCAGCATTTCTCATGATATACTCTGCATATAAGTTAAATAAGCAGGGTGACAATATGCAGGCTTGTCATACTCCTTTTCCTATTTGGAACCAGTCTGTTGTTCCATGTCCAGTTCTAACTGTTGCTTCCTGACTTACATACAGATTTCTCAAGAGTAATGCATTAAGACACTTCATAAACTATAAACAGCTGTGATATAGAGTCCTAGGATTCTGACTATTTAACAAAGCACATGATCAGAGAAAGAGTCACACTGATGAGATAATCATTGCCCAGGTATCAGAAGACATCTTGATAGCCTCTGACCATCTGTCTAACTTTCTAGGTGTACCTTTACCCCTACTCTATTCTATGAGAAAAGCAAACCAAAGGAGACCCAAAACTTGGTGCCAATCAATCAATTAATCTATTCTACTGTGTCCACACCAGGGAACAAGTCTCTGGATGAAGGGCAAAGGCCTTGGATTAGAGTTGAAGTCATTTCTGCTGACTCTACAAAACACCAACTGCAACTTCACCAAGACACAACTACAAGCAGGGAGAGATCCAAAGGGCCATAGCTCAACCCAGTGGTGATCCAGAGAGTTAAAAAACCTGTTCTGAAGGTGCGTAAGTCTCACCGACTTTCCCGGTCTTTGGAAAAAGCAAGCAGGGTCCTAATTCATTCTCTAGAATCTGGAAATAATGGTTTGTTATTTTTGTGACCTATAATACACACTAGCTTTTGTTGAGCCTCTTTTATACATTACATGATATATTTTCATTATTCATTTTTTTCCTCTATCAAACAGAAACCACTTTGAGTGCAATATCACTGTGTCTTCCTGCTGCTGCTAATCTCTATGGCCTAGCACAGTGCAGAGCCTACAGAAGGAGCTCAGTAAATATTTATTTGATTTATTTACATATATATTTATTTACCTGTCTTCCAATAGATAAAAGATCATATAGACATAAGCCATCTTATATAGGCATAGACCAGCACATATTTACATTCTAAAATAGTTATATTTGATCATTTGCATAGTAAATTAACCTATCTGAATATAAACAAGTGTCCACAAAGCCAACTAGAAAGAATAACTTGTTCTATAATAAGCATGAATTCCTGCCAAACAGTGCTAGAACATATAATAATCATGCTCCTAAAACCCTTCTTGTAGCTCTTAAAAAAGACAAAGGAATAATGATTTGATTTTCAACACAAATTCATGTATAAATATCTTCTATGAGGAAATATTGAGATTCTTGTTTTGTTTCTAAGAAAGATTATTTCTTACAATTCTGTTTAATGGTTTATTTGCTTTGATTTGGAGCTGACACTTTTCCTTTCATTAATATTAGCTTTGCATAAACTATGCAACTGCTATTTATTCATCTGTTTTAGAGACTTTAAGAACACTGCTAAGGAATTCCTTGACAGTCCAGTGGTTTGGACTCTGTGCTTCCACTCCCAGGGCCCAGGTTCGATCCCTGGTGGGGGAACTTAGATCTCGCAAGCCATGAGGCATGGCAAAAAAAAAAAAAAAGGCTATATTTAAAACAGATAGCCAATATTGTATAGCACAGGGAATGCTGCTCATTCTGTAATAACCTAAATGGGAAAAGAATATGAAAAAGAATAGATACATTTATATGTATAACTGGTTCATTTTTCCTGTACACCTGAGACTAATACAACATTGTAAATCAACTATGCTCTTCAATATAAAATTTTAAAAATTTTTAATGTTTCCTTTGTACAGGAAGATAGCACTATTCCTTCCCTCTTATTTTATTACATAGTGAAAGAAATACACTCCCATATTGAAAGATGTGGGTGTGTATTCCAGCTTTATTGTTCTGTCAACATGTGACTTGGCAAATTGCTAATTTTGCTAATCTTGCTGACCCTCCACTTCTTATCTTAATTTTTTTCTTCCGAAAATTGAATGAGAGAACATCTGATGTAAATGTTGTCTGTACCCTACAAAGGACCATAAAAAGATTTATTAGTAATAGTTATAATAGATACCTTTTGTTTAATATCTACTGGAAATTAGAAATGGAGTACCCAATGTTTCTAACTCATTAAATTATGCAATAGGTGTATTATTATCTCCATTTAATAGATGAGAAAATGAGGTTTAGGAAGTTTAATTAACTAACATGTCCAGAATCAAGCAGTGATTAAGAGGGAGGAGCCAGAATTTTAAACCCAAATTGACTGATCCAAACGTCAAAAGAAAAATATTCCACTGGAATTCGGATGAACTATTCACAATTTGTAGTCAAATTGCTTGCACTGTGTTCCCTTTTTTTTTTTAAATTTTCTTTTCCTTTATCAATATGATTTCCAATATCCTTTATTTTTCTAACTTTGGATCTGGGGATAATCTGCAATACATTTTGTCACCTTTTAAGGTTTATTTTACTCTCCTTCCATTTGATATATAGGATTCATGTAATGTTAATGTTCATGAGATCAACTTTAGTTTTAGTGAACATTGGAAAGAACACATACAGATACAAGCAATATCTTATGTGACCAGATATTAAGAGTGGTCAGATCCACGAGGGAAATTTTCCAGGTGTTTTTGAGTAGATACTGCATGCCATAAAATGGCAAAAGGCCACAATATGAAGACAAGGTTACTGAATGGTACTTCTAAGGACAAATTTCTGAGATGAGAATGAATGTTAAATTCACAAGTTGACTTTCCCCAGATCTTTTGAATGTCCTCATTGTTCGTCATGGGATGTGGGTTAATATGGTTTAGGGAAATAAGCTAAAGTATAAGCTAAGTAAAAGCCTTTACAATGAAGAAATCTGGTGGATATTACCATGATCAATGGGATAAAGCAACATAATATAGTTCCTTAAATAATATATGATAAAGGATATTATATCATACCATCTATGTAATATTAACTAATTATGAAGAAGCATTCAGGCAAATTTAAATTGAAGGGTCACTCTACAGAACTGGCCTGAACTCTGCAAAAATAGTAATGCTATAAATTATCCAAAAAAAAAAAAAAAAGGCAGAGGAAATAATTTAAAAACAAAACAAAAGAGACACACAGCCAAATTCAGTGCATAATTTCTGGTTGGATCCTGGATCAAAAAAAAGAACATTTTGAGACAACTAGGAAAATCTGAAGATGGATTATATATTTGAAATACTGTAACAATGTTAAATATTTACAGTATGATAATTATATTGTGCTTTGTTGCTATTAAATGAAAATTCTTGTGCTTAGAATTACATCCTGAAGTATTTATGGGAGAACTATCTTGAGGTCTGCAACCAGATTTCAAACAACTGAGTTTTAAAAATGTATATTTTTATGAATATGATCATATATATTTATACAATGAAAGAGAGAAGATAAAATGTGGCAAACTACAATTGATTAACCTAGATAAAGTATATTCTCACACTTTTTATGAAGGGTTGAAATTTTTTAATTTGAAAATTTTCAAATTAAAGAGTAGGGGGTCATAAAGGCTGTATGTATTATGAAACTGTGTATATACTGACATGAAGAAAACCATGATTTAGTCAAAAAACATAAAAACAAATGGTTGTATATTAAAAATGAGTACATATGCATACATATATAATGATCAAATTTTATAAAAATCATATACACATATATTTGCACATTTAAAAACAAACACTGTGGACACTGACTGCAGCCATGAACTTAAAAGATGCTTTCTCCTTGGAAGAAAAGCAATGACAAACCTAGACAGTGTATTAAAAAGCAGAGACATTACTTTGCCTACAAAGGCCCATATAGTCAAAGCTATGGTTTTTCCAGTAGTCATGTATGAATGTGAGAGCTGGACAATAAAAAAAGCTGAGCACCAAAGAATTTATGCCTTTGAACTGTGATGCTGGAGAAGACTCTTGAGAGTCCCTCGTACAGAAAGGAGATCAAAACAGTCAATCCTAAAGGAAATCAACACTGAATATTCATTGGAAGGACTAATGTTGAAACTGAAGCTCCAATATTTTGGCCATTTGATGTGAAGAGCCGACTCATTGGAAAAGACCCTGATGCTGAGAAAGATTGAAAGCAGGAGGAAAAGGGGTCAAAAGAGAATGAGATGGTTGGATGGCATCACCTACTCAATGGACATGAGTTTGAGCAAACTCCAGGAGATAGTAAAGGAAAGGAAGCCCAGCGTACTACAGTCCATGGGATTGTAAAGAGTCAGACACGACTGAGTGACTGAACAACAACAACATATGTTTTGGGGGGTGGGGGCGGAATCCAACCATTCTCACTTTTGCTTTTTTTGACCACAACTGAAAAAGAGCTAGTCAAATTGTGGATAATGGCAAGCCTTCTCTTTCATGTTTTGCTCAGTGAATACCAACCATCTTTTATGGGATCAAATTCATAGTTTGGGGTTTATTATCACTGGGCCTTGAGAAGTAGAACTAACCAGCCCAAGAGAATAATTTAGGAGATGTCATTAATTGAAGGGTGTGAAGCAAAAGCATGTCCAAATATAAGTTAATGTATTACATCCCTGGGCAGAAATCGAAATATGTGTTTTTTCAGATGTAACATTTTAATTGAGCTACCTGATGGAAGGTTAAATAAAATGTACACTAAACCTCATTACTACTCAGTTGTCAAATACCCTCCCTGAAACATGACACAAAGTAACAGTAAGGAGTGCAACCCAGAATTATGAGAGACTTAAAGGTTCTCTTTTGCAACACTATTTGCAACATAGAATTTTAAGTGGTTCCATTAGAACAACTACACTCTTACTATAATCCAAGAGTTTTAAGTACAGAGCTGGGTTTTAAAAATTCTTTTTCCATAGAATAATCCATTTCAAATGACCTTCTGGAAATTATCTGTGACAATACATTTCTGATAAAATGCCACTATTGAATGAAGCCTAACCACATGGCACAAAAACAAATTCTATATCTTAGCATGAGGTTTGAAATTTTTCTGGCATGAAATGGTTCCTAAAGTGAGGATTACTTTCCCCTACCCATCCCCCAACCTTCTCCCAAATCCCTGTAAAAGATCACTCTGCTGATAACAAAGATACATGTATAAAGATGAATGCCATGGAATACCAGAAGCCACTAAAACTCTCCAAAATAAAGATGATACTTAAATGAAGATTAATTCAAAATTTGCCATGACTACATCTTCCAACCTTCAATGAATGAGCTGCCCACACGTTCTTTTTTTCTGCAAGTCAGCTACCTGGTTACTGGTGGTTCTAATCATCTATGCTGCTCTACAACCAGTAAAGAGAAATACAATGGCACATATCACTATGATGCTGGAATTCCTTCCATCAGCAAATGTTGATAGAGCCTCTACTTTGTGCTAGGTCCATGGGGGATTAACCTAGTGAAAAAGACAAACCCTGTATTTCAGGTATTCATTGTCTAGTATGGAAGAGCACAGAAAAAGAAACAATTGCAATATAGTGTGATAAGGATTAAAAATGGTAAAAATACAATGTGCAATGGAAAAACTGAAGAGAGGTATCTGGGCTTCCCAGGTGAGGCTAGTAGTAAAGAACCTGTCTGTCGATGAAGGAGACACAAGAGACATGGGTTTGATTCCTGGGTTGGCAACATCCCTAGAGAAGGAAATGGCAACCCATTCCAGTATTTCTGGCTGGAAAATTGCATGGACAGAGGAGCCTGGTGGGCTACAGTCCATGAGGCAGCAAAGAGTCAGGCATGACTGAGCTCACACACACACACACACACACACACGATATCTAACTCAGTCTTGCAGGATGAGTCAAGTTAAAAAATCTATAAAGGAAATACTAAATTGAGACCTCAAGTGGGATAAAGAATAGGATTAAAGAAAAACAAAACTACCCCAAGGGCAAGGGTCTTGCCCATGGAGTAAGACCAAGAGTGTCAAATTTGTAGAAATTCCACTGATTCACAGTTTAGTTTTCAAGGTGAGGTGGGAGGCCTTAGTGAGAAATAAAACAAGACATGTACATTTACAAGGTAATAGAAGACTTGCAAACTGCCTTACAGACTTTGAACTTTATTTTAAAGGCATGTGGAGCACAGAAAGATTTTAAGCTGGTAAGTCACAGGATCATGTTGGCATTTGGAAAATCACTCTGGCTGAGATATGAAGAACAGATTGGACTGAGATACAATGGGACGCCAAATGGCTGGTTATAAAAAGGCTACTGCAGCAACTCAGAAGCAATAGAATGAAGAAAAGGAGATGAATTTGAAAAATATTTAGGAAGTAATTTTGACAGGTCTTAGTGATTGTCCAATGTGAAAAATGAGGACCAAAGAAGAGTCAAAGAGTAGAATCAAGTCTCTGGCATAAGAAATTGAATATGTTGGATAAGCAAACAAGGATGAAAGAGAAGGGGTATGGAATCATGGAGGACCAACTTTAAAATTTGATTCATAGTTCCAATTTCACTGACAGATGTGAAAACAAGGAACAAACAGTTTAATGCAATAAGTTTGTAGGTGAAGGGGCAGAACTTTGAAAGTAGTTCTAATATAATGAGTTATTTTTATTAAGTCAGAAACAAAGTCATCTACTGAGAGGAAGAGAGACAGAAAGTATGAATGTTTGAATGGAGTGGATAAAAAGTGATGCAGGATCCATAGAAGGAATTTTTGATTGATTGATCCATTTGAGGTTTGGAGGTCATGAAATTAATTGGCATTAATACCAATCAAATGGTGTTGAAACAATATGGATGGACCTAGAGATTCTCGTACTGAGTGAAGTATGTCAGAGAATGACAAATACAATATGATATTGCTCACATGTGGAATCTAAAAAAAAAAAAAGGCTATAAATGAACTTATCTACAAAACAGAAACAGAGTTAGAGATGTAAAAAATAAGCTTATGGTTACCAGGGGGTACAGGGGAGAGGCATAAATTGGAAGATTGGGATTAACACATACACATGACTATATATAGAATTCAGTTCAGTTCAGTTCAATTCAGTCGCTCAGTGACAATGAGAGGGAGCTGACAGAGGAATAATAAAGGTTCAGGGGATTAGAGGTCCTAAGAACTCAAAGGACAGATCTAGTGAAACTATAAGAGGAAGATGCTAAAAGAAGTAAAGAAAAGTTAGGAAGATGTGGTCAAAGATTAGGATGTTTTAAATTAATATTTTCAGAATTGAGCCAGTGTCAGATGACAACATGTTCTAGGGAGTAAGTTAACAAAGGTGAAGATCCCTGAACCTGAGGAGGTAAAAGAGAGACTGGAAAAGGTGTACTATACTTGTGAATACTGAAGTTACTCAGGAGAGAAATAGGGTGAAGAAAAAGATTATAAAGCCAGGCCAAATTTTTCAAGGAATGAGGGGAAGTAACCAATTAATCAGGTGATAACAATGACAATTAGGGGTGGAGGATAGAGTGAGCCTTAATGAACCAAGATTTTGTATGGATGTGAAAGAGTAATGATCTAGAATTAAAACTAAGGATATTCAGCATTAAACTACCAATACACCACTAACTCAGGAGGCATGCTGGGGACAGGATGTAGAGGATAGTGGTCTTTTCTTCTGTGAATATATCTTAATCCCCTTCTCAGCAGTTCTGAAGAAGACTGCTCTGTGGGTTTATTCAAATTTAATCACCATTTTGAATTAGACTTACTGTATCTATATTCATAGATAATAAATCCTTTTCTCTCTCTCTTTTCAAAACTAGCTAGATTTTCATGGCATAAATATCAGGGATTCCACACTACAGCTGCCACACATCAATCTTACATAAACCCTAACAAAAAAAATGCGTGTGCTAGCAGAAGGTAAGGACCACACTGGGTTTTCCCACCCAGGGATGGTCACCCTGATGTGTAATCAATCAACAGGAAAGGTGTGCCTTTTGCAAAGAACCTCCAAGAGGTCACTTTCCTAGGTGTGATCAATCTCCCCCATGCTGATCATGTTACAGCGATTACCACTCTACTCTAACAGCTTCTTCTCCAGGGAGAAACAAAACTGTGTCTGTGAATGTTTGGTATGGTGTGTCTTGTCAGGTTAAATTACCTTGTAACATAACTCACTGTAAATTCACCTCATAAGTAAAAAGCAATTGGAGATTTTAAAACACCATCAGAAAACATTCTATTTGGGGGTGGAATAATATTGTGCAATTACAAATGAACCATGCCAGTGACCCTCATCATTAGTAAGAGAGTCAGCATTTCTTTAGTTCAGCACATAAAAGAAAAAAAAAGTTCACATATGCTTTATGACTTGAAATGTTCTTGCTGGGCCAAAAAAAAAAGAAAAAACTTCTTATGATCTTTGAAGAAGATGGAAAGAAAATTAGCATTTAATGAGCATCTAATGTATGTTAGGCAAATACTTTATACATATTCTCTTACATAAGGTTCATAAGCACCACCTCCTTTGGGAAGCTTTTCTTAACAACCTCTCAAATCAGGGTATGATGGTTAACTTCTGTGAGTCAATTTGACTAGTCTAATGGGTACTTGGTTAAGCATTATTTTAGGTGTGTCTGTGAGGGTGTTTCCAGATGAGATTAATTTTGAATCAGACTGATTAAGGCAGATTGCCACCTCCCAGTGTGAGTGGACCTCATCTAAATTGTTAAAGGCATGGATAGAACAAAAGGGCTGAATAAGGGAGAATTTAGTCACTCCACCTATCTTTGAGCTGGAATATCAGTTTTCTCCTGTCTTCTGACTCAGACTGAAACTTAGACTATTTGCTCTCCTGCTTCTCAGGCCTTTGGACTCCACACTGAAAGTAAACTATCACTTCTCCTGTGTTTCCAGTTTATTAACTGCAGATCTCAGACTTGTCAGCCTCCATGATCATGGAGCCAGTTCCTTGTAGTACATGTGTACATGCGTGCTAAGTTACTTCAGCTGTGTCCAACTCTGTGACACTACGGGCCATAGCCCACCTGGCTCCTCTATCCATGGAATTCTCCAGGCAAGAATACTGGAATGGGTTGCAATGCCCTCCCGAAGGGTATCTTCCTGACCCAGGGATCAAACCCGAGTCTCCTGCATCTCCAGCATTGGCCGGCAGGTTCTTTATCACTAGTGCCACCTGGGAAGCCCCCATCTAGTACATCTTATAATAAATTATACAATACATATCCTATTGGTTCTGTTTCGCTGGTCAACCCTCACTAATATGCAGGGTTAGCACCCCATTGTCTCTGCTCCTCATCTGCTCTTTGCCACACAATTACTCCTCCTTTATGTTGCTGTGCGCTGCTTTTGCTTCTAGATTACAGCTGAGCTGTCTGAGTGAATCTTACTCATTGCAATATTGTCAGTGCCTAGAACAGGATCTAGCACATAAGAGGGCTCAGTGAATGCTAATGAATATTCATATTACAGCCAATAACTATTACCATTCTTCTAAGGAAACTAAAATTCAGAGTCATCAGATAATTTACACAAACCAACATAGCCAGTAAGCAGAGTTAATAACTGAACCTAGGAAAATTTGACTTCAAAATCCTTGCAAATTTTCCATACCATCCTGCCATTTTTCTTGCATTTTTAAAACATAATTCCTAAAAATTTAAATTTACTTTGAATATTAATTCCATTAGACTATTAGAGGCAGGATAGGGAAGTACTTTGGCTGTAGAGACAGCCTCCTGAGTTAGAATCCTAAATCCTCTGCTTACTGAACAACTCTAAGCTAATTACCAGCCTCTCTGTGCCTCAATTTCCTTGTCCACAAAATAGAAATAAGAGGCAATCTTACCTATACATACCAGTAGCTCACTGCCACAATAATGCTGTCTAACAAACCACTCTTTAACTTATCAGCATTCAGTTCAGTTCAGTCGCTCAGTCATGTCCGACTGTTTGTAACCCCATGAACTGCAGCACGCCAGGCTTCCCTGTCCTTCACCAACAATCATTGTTGTAGATCTGCAAAAAGGCTGGGGTCCAGCTGATCTATACTGGGCTTGGCTTCAGGTGGGAGTGGTTCTCTGCCTCTGGTGGCAGCAGCCGGGGTAGCTTTATTTCTTACTGCAGGTCTGTGGTCAACTGAGGCAGCTCGGTGTGGAGCACTCTTCCTCCTTACCAGGCTGGTTTCACTTAGGACAACAGCACGGTGCAGGAGGAAGAGTAAAAGTACACAAGGCCATTAATGCCTATGCTTTGGGCTGCCATGCTGGCCCATATATAAGTGAGCCCACATGTAAACAGGTCACCTAACCAAGTCAAAGGGTAGAGAAATAAAGTCCTCCCACAATGAGACTATGGGAAGGATGTGGTGAAGAACTAGACAGGAAGGAGTTAAGAATCAGGCCAAAGTTAGCTACCACCTTACCTCTGAGGCCTGTTGTGTGGATGTAACATAGCAATACATGTGTCACACATAGATCAGAGCCTGGCACACATTAAGACCTGAAGAAATGATCTCAATGTTCTGTTTGTATGTTAAAAACGAAGTGGTCTCATAGAATGGCTGTGGTTCTGTCACTAACTAGCTATAAGATTATGATAAGTCACAGGGCTTCCCTGTTTTTTTCTGTTTTTTCTTTTTTGCTTTTATCTACCACTTGAGTTTATAATAGCTGCCTCACTTTATTCATTGTGTTGCTAAAAGGAACAAATAACATATGGTGGCTGATTGCATTTCAAAAAGAATAAAATATCCTAGGAATGCAAAGCATAGTACATGGCTAATTCTAGACAACTATTTAGTTAAGGTCAGTAAATCCCTCCAATTTTAAGTGATAGGAAGCAATAGTTCTTATTTTATAGATGTGGTAAATGCTTGAAGGAACTAAAGTACTTCTTTTCTGGCCGTAAATTCAAATGTTGGCTGAGAAGGGATGGAATTAATGTTTCCTATCTTC
This sequence comes from Bubalus kerabau, assembly GCF_029407905.1. NCBI lineage: Eukaryota > Metazoa > Chordata > Mammalia > Artiodactyla > Bovidae > Bubalus > Bubalus kerabau. The sequence continues at coordinate 74,480,090 of NC_073629.1, forward strand.
TGGATGGCAGCTGGGTCAGAAACTGCCACTAAGGTTGGGGTCTTCAGCATGAAGCGGTTCCCATTCAAATTCCCAAGGTTCAGGATAGTAAGGAAATCTTCAATCAACTACCTAGTCTCATCCATGTATTCAGCTAACAAACCCCTAGGAGCCAGGAATACTAAGATGAAATGCCCACTGACTGTCCTCATGACTCTCAGCTATGGAGTTAGAGACTGTGAAAGCCACATGTATCTCTGAGCACAAACTAATGATTCTAGCTTCACTGGATTCTAGGTGCCCATGTGCCATCTTCTACCTACTATCTAGCCCCACTGATAAGACAGAAATAGAGAAGAAGAAAATAAAAATGAGAATTACGAAAACCATGTCTGGGGAGAATGAGGTGGGTTGAAGGAGGCAGGAACAGGAGTTTCTTAGCAAGGAAAGGGGGCAATTTCTGAGACTGCATAAACACTACACACTAAACCTAGGACCAAGGCTCTGTGGTTTGGGGAGCATGCTCTCCTCCATGCAAACTATTGTAACACACAGCTAACTGATTGTTCAGGTACTTTCTAGGTAGTTCTGCTTAAAAAGCCTTGGAGACAAAGGAAAATCTGCAGGAATGATGGAGACCACTAAGCCAGGGATGGAAAATCTCCCATCAACAGCCTAGAGGGTGAAAAGGCGCCAAACACAGTGTTGCAACACAACGTAGTAAGTGGTGGGCAGTGTGAACACAGGAAGAAGAGACCCCTAACCAGAGTCTTCAGAGAGGATGCAGCATGTCTGCTGAGATTCAAAGGTGAGTAGAAATTGGCCAAGCAGACTAACAGATCTAAGGCATCTCAAGTAAAGATAGCAGGTACAAAGGCATAGTACATGAGAAAACAGAATTTGTTGCAGAAAGGACTGCCATAGCATGTTCATGAGTGATGTTTATATACAATCTAGAAAGCAATGGAAGGCTCCTGTCGTCTCTCTCCCTGCAGCCTAGGATCTGGAGCAGTTATCTTAAAACCTAAACATAAGCCTACAAAAAATAATGACAATACAATGTGATACATGTTAAAATGGAAATATATACATAAGGTAGGCGCATAAAGAAAAGATGTCTTGAGGTACACTGGGGAATGAGGAATGACTCTGAGTATTGTCTCATGCTCTCCCATAACTGCTGCTCTTTTCCTCACTCAGCACTCTTGCCTGAATCTGGCCCATCATGCCACCTTCCTTTTCAGTCATGGAGACTCTTCTCTCCACCACCCTGCATCTAGTTTCCACTAGGCTTTCCCTCTTCCTGGAATCCCACCCTCTTAAACATCTCTGAACCCCATTTCCTACGCATGGGTTTCAGTCTTTCACATGGGGCTCCTAGAACTTGGAACTCAGGGGATCTAGCTAGATACTAGGAAGGAAATCACCTTAAAACATCCACCATTCATTCTTCCAATTTTTATTTATTAATCACATGCTATGTGTCAGGCATTGTTTTAAGGACTGAAGATGCAACAGGAGGCAGAACCAACTTCTCAGCCTCTATGCAGTATGCATTCCAATATCTCTGTACCTGTTATATTCTTTAAACCAACTAGGAGCTCAGATAAAAGTGGTATAATAGAAACCCAGGGTTAAGAACAGTGGGAGTTACTCGGAGGTTAGGGGAGAAGACTCTACCTCCTGGAGAAGCATGATTTATTTCTAAAGAATAGTGCCAACGAGGTGTTATCATGTGGATCAGTGTATTTGCATTTTTCTCTCCTCATTTTTTGTGTTTCTATCTTTCAACTCAAGATTTGCTTTTCCCTGATTTCTGTTTAAAAAAAAAGCAAGATTTGGATTAAAATCTGCAATTTCTTCCACATTTCACTGTAATGCAACATTGTTTTCTCCTACTGTTTTATCTTGGAGAATCTGCAGTTTGCCTTTTAGCAGATAATTCTTTATATCTGTTTAGTTCCTGAACTTATCATATCACTCATTTTAAATGTTTTAATTGATTTTTGGAAAAGGTAGCTGTAATCCATTCCATTTCCCAAGCATACCACACTCCCCAATTATACCCAAAGAGTGGACCCATTTATGATTCCATTAAGTCTGGCCTTTATATATAAATAAAGTCACATCATAGGCATATTTAAGTTGCACTTAATTAACTTAAATCCCAAGGCCAGAGAGAGAGAGAAGTTAAACAGTGCAAGTAATTCCACTCACCATCCCACTCAAGGAGCACATGCTGTAAATTAATTGTGAACAAGAGTTATATTTTCTCAGTATCAGGTCTCATGTGCCTCTCAAAGAATGAATATGATTTTGATATTTAAGATAGTATTTTTTGTGCAACATTGTCTCCAAATGCAAGTCAACCACCTCATCTACTCAACTGCAGAAACAATGCTCTGTTGCAATGCTTACCATAAACTTAAAAGTTGTATCTATTAAGAAACTGTATGCCAATGTCCAAAATGACATCTCCCTAATGTATTTCCAAAGGTAATTTTGCATTTTGTAACATTTGTTTTAACCTTAACCTAAAATATTACTTTATTCTACTTCTAAAGTGACCTTGGCCTAAGATCTCTGCACTTCGTATCTCTGACCTAATATAGCAGATGTTGTCAGTGTCTTCCCACATGCTCTCTGCATTTGCCATTTCCATACACACCTTTCAAACAGCAACGGCCAGCATCTGCAACTACCTGAAGGCTTTCTCTGGCTACCAAGGCCTGCTCTGTATATGCATGGGACAGGCCAGGAGTGTAAGGAAGTTAATGAACCCTAGAAGCAGTCCAAAACCAATGACCAACAAGAGATGGCAAGGGAGAGCTAACTCTGAGTGAATATTTCAGTGTCCCCCCAAAACCCCCAACTGGATCAAGGCAGAGGTTAATCAGAGTGGCAATTTACTTAATGGAGCCATTTACCTGGCTTTTCCTTTCTTCTCTGTCCCTCTTTCCTACTCTCCTACAAGTATTTCCTAGAATCCCTCCTTAGAAACTAATTGCCCTTGAATCCTTCCCTCAGGGTCTACTTCTAGAAGAACCCAAACCATGACACTGAGAAGTCTTAACCACAGCATTAGACTCTAAAAAGTCATCCAAATGAACACTGGGAGAGGTGTGTTCAACCCCTCAAGATACACTTCATGCCATCTCATACAAGCAGCTTGAGCTGGGCTTTGTTCCACTGAATGTTGACTTCCATGTTTCCAGGGTGTGGATCTTATGTCTAAACATCCTCAACCATCAACTCTTTGAGAATAAGTCCCTGATGTTATATAATCTTTGCAATATTTCCCAATCCCTATGCCTAGAAAAATTCTAATCGAGGCAGTGGTAAAATGTTTGACATGAAGCAAATGAAACCAATTCTAATTCGATACCTGATCCCATTTATCCATAAAAAGGAAAAAGTCTAGAACTTATTTGATTATGTTTTCTATGCTAAGGAAGATATTTGAACCTTTAAGCAAGAGTGTTGCTCTCTATCCCATGCCCTGAGATATGAGTTTACATTTCAAGTGGGTTGGTCCTGGGGTACTGAGTTGAGTAACTGCTGAAAAAATTCACTTATGTGAGCTAAATTCTTTTTAAATTTTATACTTAGTGCTTTCCTTGGAGTTAGGAACCTTTAAATGTGGTGCATATACTCAACATAAACAAGATAGATAAATTAGTAAAACCATATTAAATGAGAAAAATTTTCTGTTATTCCTAGCTAGGAGAAATGCTGCTGCTGCTGCTAAGTCACTTCAGTCGTGTCCGACTCTGTGAGATCCCATAGATGGCAGCCCACCAGGCTCTGCCATCCCTGGGATTCTCCAGGCAAGAACACTTGAGTGGGTTGCCATTTCCTTCTCCAATGCATGAAAGTGAAAAGGGAAAGTGAAGTTGAGAAATGCAGGATTCCATAAAACTTCACTCTCAAAAAGACAGGTGTGTTCAGAGTTTTCTTCCTAGAATAAAGCTTCAGGCTAAAAGGTTGAGCAAAAATACACAGGAAATACATTATGTTTTTAGGGCAAACAAAAATATAATACTCTACCATAATGTTGTTAAATGTGTCTGAGTGACTGTGGATTTTTATTGCAAAGGAAAATGATGCAGAAGTGTATTTCTCAATAGTGCTTTTGGCCATGCTCCTTCTTAAGTGATATTTTGAGGCAAATTTTCCTGTGGAAGTTTAAGATTTTTAGGATGTGTAGATTTTTACCTCAAAGGGTTATAATAGTGATTTGATGTGAAGCAGGATTAGTTACCTCTCATTGTGCTTCTTAACAAATATCTCATTAGCTGGACACCCCAGTTCTAGTCTCTAAAATCCGTACACTGTATTTTAATAAGAGCCATCTCCTTTTGTTCCCAGTTGGGTATGAGTGTTCTTTCCTTATCCCTCCTCTGTGCTGAAATGTTCTGTATGCCAACTGACATGGAGCGTTCTTGGCAGCCTCAGGACCCCAAATGACTGATCTGGAATATATTGTATTTTTCCAGCAGTGACTTTTGGGCCTCTGGCTTGTTCCCTGACTGGGGTCTGAGAGCAATCCACACCCAGGACTGCCTGAGGCTTGAAGCAGAGTCGGCCTGTTGAGTTTCTACCTCTAGATATTATTTATCACTGATCTGATTCCCTTTGGATGACCAACAACTTTTAATTTTCTCTTTAAAAAATAAAACAAAATCTGTGTATTTCAGGAGAATTTTAAAAAAGCACAGAATCTAATCACATTATTTTACGTAGACTCTAAAATCTTTTTTTAGGGAATAATTATTTCATGTTCCGATTAATATGATGCAAAAATAGCAATATTCGTACTCAGGGGAGACAATCTGTCTCAAATTACAGAAAATAATTTCTAAATCACTGTAAACCACAAAAATATATGTATAGAAGACACTGAAAAAGCCTTTTTCTTTTCTCTAATGTTTCACTCATGCAGGACTGTGTCTCATTTCTTTGAGAACAACCCTTTGGTGCTTATTACTGTGCTGTCTTTGAGAGCCAAATCTCCTGACTTCTGTTATAATGAGCCCTAAAGAAAGAGAGACACACACACAAAAGGATTTTAATGGGAGGCTATCTTGTTGTTTGAACCAATAAAACTAAAGCAGTTCTAGAATGACAAATTATTTTAAGTTTCATCATTTTCATAACAACATTTGAAGGATATGCTAAGATCTTAAAATGCTGATCTTCCTGCTTATAATCCCAAGCAGAAGTTTCAGATATCGTGAAAGCACATTCACATTTCATTACCACAGCTGAGGCAGCTGTATAGAAATCTATCAGTTGTTAATGTTTTTGAAGCACTGACAGGCAGTCTGCCGGGAAAATCAAGTAAAAAAGCTAACCCTGAATTAAAAGGTATGCAGATCACTCTCATGATTATGATGAGTAAAATTCAAATAAAACACACACACAGTTATTAGCTAATATTAGCAAGAGTACACTAAAATCCTCTGCTACTGAAAAAATTAGACTGACCCTAGAGATTACACAACAGCAGGAGGGCACCAAGATATTTGTTTCTCTGAATGGGAAATTGTCAACTGAACCTTAAATCTGCATTCACCTCATGAATTATGGTCTATTAGAAATAATCATTTTAATGATTTCAACTTCATAATCAATATCCATCAGTGAGATGGCATTTCTGTACAGTGATCAAAGTCTAGTGACTAAAACCAAAATATATGGCCTCAAGTGAGAAAGATTAGATTTCTAGGATATTCATGGGAAAGAAACAAATATTCCTCCAATATCTCATCACATTTCTTGGGTTTCCAACCCAAAAGAAAATGTCTTACTTACATGGCAGAAAGGAGTGTGGACAAATGGCAACTAATTGATTAAACAAGCTAAAGGATCAAGACTAATGAAATAAGATTTATGAACATACTAAAATAGTTCATCTTGGAAAGGGATAAATGAAAGTCTTGATAAAGAAAATCCATGCTTTAAATGTTTAAAAACCATGAATTCAGTCTGAAAAAAATTAATCTACTTAAGATGCAAACTGGATTTTTATCTCTAAAAACCATTATACAAACAAGGAGTAACAACTACTATGCACAACCTCTGAAGAACTACACCTCCATAGCCATCTCCATATCTCTTACCCCTCCATTCTCTTTTTTCCTCTGCATATGGAAATGAGGAGTATTAAATATACACCAACGGTAATATTTAGAATGTTTTTTTCTTAATCCAAATGAAAAACTACTTGAGTATTAAGTCACATTCTCCCCCCAATGGTGTGAATAAGCCCAGCTCACAAAAATCCAGGAGAATGCACAATAATTTTTGTCACTGATTATGACACCAAGTAATCTATGAATTGAGAAATTGGGTAACTGTATTCCCTGGAAGCTGTCCATATTTCTTGAGCTACACTTGTTACATGCAGAGGACTATCACCCCCAATGATTTGGAATAAGTGTGTGATAGACTTTTATGTTATGGTGCACAGAACTGAAATATGATCTTCCATCTCACACAGAGCAATTGCATATGGCAGATTAATGTCAAAGAGGCTTTGAACAGGCTAGGTTCATCATCAGAATTTTCCTCTAGGACTGAGTTATAACCTAATGTATTTCTCTGATGTATCCCAAAGAGAGGAAAAAAGATGGTTGGAAATATTATATGGTGCTCATAAAAGAGATATTCTTTCCCATCATTCAGAAAAAAAGCAAGAAAGAGATTTGCTAAACCATCATTTCCAGACAGCAGTCCATTGTGTGACCATTGAAACTCACTGAAATTATTTTGAAGTAGATCATACTTTGAATGTCATTTTAACATATTGCTATGATTAGATACATGCATTATCAAAGCCTCAAACTACATGCTCACTTTGGATATTGTCATCACACATAGCAACCTAAGATTTTTTTTGAGTGACTACAGAGGATAAATGAGGCCTCAGTTATGGTTTTGATTTCTGTATAAGCCATCTAACTTGGTTCTGTTATATGACCACAAATTATACTCCTTATAGTGGTAAATTTCATGCTACTGGTCTGAAAATGAACGAATGTGAGTAGCTCAGTGTAAGCTAGATCAGTGGTACCTTCACTTTGCTGTGCCTCAAAATTGTTGTTATTTTTGTTTTTGTTTTTCTGATCTTTAAGTCACCAATCTTCTGAATCCTAATCTCTGAGATGATTCTAATGCAGGCATTTATGAGCACTTGGGAAATATTGGGCTAGGCTGATCCTCAATTGAAGGGAAAAACCCCAAACACCAAAAAGTAGAGGGTCAGTCAAACCATTTTCAGACAGCATGTACTACCCTATCATTTAATGATGTGCTCTGTTCCTAGTTTGCTAACACAGATCCTTGAAGAGTTTTCAAGCAAAGAGTAACTCATTATCTAGAAATCATGAAGACCCTCCCTAACTAAGCAAAGTGGACCTCATCTGCACCTTAAAAGCATATTTGACATTCAAGTTGCTAAAATGTATTATGATGTTTTACTCACGTTTCTGATTTTTCAATTATCTTATCTTCCAAAATCCTTGAGAGTAAGCACAAGTTTTAATTCCTCTTGGAATCTACTATAGAATTTTGCACATATCCTCAATATGTCTTTTTGTTCTGAAATGAACTAGACTATAGAAAGAAGACTCATGCTCACACAGTATCTCTTACATCTCAACCAAGACTTCTTTGGTCTTCAATTTCCTCATGAAGGTGCTATACTAAATGATTTCTCTAGCTTTTTCCAGCTTTCATCTCTCAGCTACTATATATTCACATATCATGAACTCACAAAGGCAGGATGAATAAGACTTCACTCTTAAGAAAACAATCTTAAATCAATCTTCCTAAATCAATTTCTCTTTGAAACAAATCCTGATCTGTTTAACAGCCACAGAGCTGAGCAATTTCTGAGGAAACTTGTGTTCTTTATAGCAAGAATCTAAACTATTCATGTCAACTTTAGAATCTTGCAGAGACATGAATTATACATATTATCTTCCACTTAACGTTGATCAGCCATCCATTTGACTTCTTTGGGGTGCATATTACCAGAAGTGGTTTTAATGTGCTACAAAAAGAGCTGGAATCTTAATATTGAAGAGAAAAGAGAGTAACTCAAAAACCACTTTGCCAAAACTTTATGGTTGAAATTATATCCTAATGAGATTTTTATAAAACCCTTCAGTGTCCCTCTCTGATTTTAAGCAGATGCAACCTAAAATTACTCAAATATTTACATTTATGTCAATGACTTTAATCCATTTTGTCACTTAATTGTATAAAGCTATCTTCTACAAAATAGTATACTGGTATTTTGGAATAAATTGATTTTTTTTAATGGACATGGATAAAAAAGCTACAGATGGGGTTTTATATACAGTGTTTGCTTGGTAGATGGAATATTGAATCCCTCACCCATTAAATGTATCCTCACCACAGATTTGCCGCACCTGCTATTTTACATTTCAGTATATTTCATACTGAATATTTATGGTCCTTTCAAACTAATATGGAGACGGACTAAATGGTCAGAAACGGCCCAATGCTGACATCTACTGGATACACAAATGGATGCATTTGACTATCAAAAGACTCATAGTCCACTTGAAAGCATAAAGTAAAGATATAAGAAACATTAAATAAAACTTACCTTGCTATACTTAATAAATATATATACTTGTTCTCTATAAATTCATGATCATCCCTAAACAAAGAATATCATTATATTCCAAAATGCCTAATGTTCGGAAGTTAGATACTTTAAGACTCAGAAACCTAAGAGGCAGCAGGAAGAAATCACAATATTCTCAATGGGGATGAGCTCAGGAATAATGCATTTCATCCACTGATAATGTCCTTCAACTACTAATCCAAACTCTTTAGGTGCTTTCCATGTTTGTAAATAAGAAGGGTTGCTCCAACCCGATCCTCTTTGTGTCTGGGGAAATTATGTGAATTCTGCTCTAACTGTTCTTCTTCCACACCAACATGGTTTCTTTGGCAGATTTTGGGGGGCCTCTATGAGCCCATTATGAATTATATCTTTCTTTTGCCAAGGCATATTCAATTTATAGAAAAAAAGTTTTTACACTGGAAAGTCAGACAGTCAAGGGTTCGATTTCTGGTTCAGTCTCTTATATACGTATCTGAATAAATTAGGGAATTTTTTAAATTAAAATGCAAATAAACTGCATTTTACTTCACTGTTATCAAAATTAATGGCAATATATGTGAAATAGATAACATGTCTAAAACGTAGGTGCTAACTAAATGCTGGTTATTGTTATTACAATCACCATCATTATTTTCAACTAATCCTACAGAATACCTAAAACTCAAGATTCCACGACTGGGTGAAGTCCTCAAAGACAGGTTGTTGTTATTCACTTGCTAAGTCCTGTCCAACTCTTTGTGACCCCATGGACTGCAGCACGCCAGATTTCAAAGACAGAGGCCATGGCTTATTTGTGTTTGTCATCATAGAGCCTGATGTGGTTACCAGACTCGAATGGGTGGTCCATAAATATTAAAAGAATCTTATTTCTGAAGTGAGTATCAGGAATTCACTTGGCATTTTACAGAGATTACACAATGATAAAACATATGGCTACATGTGGGTGCGTGCTCAGTCGTGTCCGACTCTTTGGGACCCCATGGACTACAGCCCACCAGGCTCATCTGTCCATGAAATTTTCCAGGCAAGAATACTGGAGTGAGTTGCCATTTCCTCCTCCAGGGGATCTTTCTAACCCAGGGATGAACCTGTGTCCCCTATGTCTGCTGCATTAGCAGGTGGATTCTTTACCACTGAGCCATCTGGGAAGCCCAAAACATATGACTATATTCTTCGTTAAAAATATCACAAACAGAGAACAGTAATAAAAGGGCTAAGAAGATGACCAGCTTACTACTGCCAATTTTCAAAGCTAATACTGTGAAAATACACTCTCCTTATTACACCTCAGGAGGGCTTGAACTCATAATATTCTGATGTATCATTTCCCTGGGCAATAGCATAGCAGAAAAGTGGTGCAGGAAAAGAAGATTCAACTGTTCTGGAACAGAGAAACTGACCCAGATACAGAACTGCTCCCTAGCTCACATAGCACATTTACAGTTCTATTAATATGATCTTTGCCCTCCATCAGTTCTTATTCAAGGTTGTTCCTGCCACTAACCACAGACTCCCTCTCATTTCAGCTCTAATAAATGTTCAAGCTGGTAAACTTAACAACTGACAAAAATTGTAAAACTGAGCTTTACAAATACAGTTGAGAACCACATAATCAGGGATATTTCCCCAGATCACATAACCGAAACCTATATATCAAGACCCAAGGATACACTGTGGAATTCGATGGAGGAGGGATCTTTAAGAGGCATTTGGTTACATGTCATGTATTACATGTTTTCTGTTTAATTGCCATTGTAGGAGTGAATAATTTAACATATTACAAACACAGTTGCATGAAAAATATGGGCTCTTTATTTTCTATCTCTGAGCTTATCATACTCTCAAATCCCCTATTTTATAGGGTAGTGGGAAAATTTAAGCTTACCAAGTCAAGTAACTCAGTCATGTTTACTTTAAATAGTGATATTAACACAATATCTTCTGGTACTTGCAGAGTCTGTCAATGTTTATGCCACATCCCCTTCTCTAAGACAACATAGCCCCTGGATATAAATATTATCTTAAGTGTGCTCATGGCAGAAGGAAGACAGATTCCTAAATCAAAGAGTTGTCCTTTGTTCTTTCCTCCAGAAACTTCTTGGCTTCCTTAAAAATGTTCCTTGCTCTTTATGAGTATTCACTTCCCTGTAGTATATGCTATTGAAATTTGTGACTGGTAAAACTTGGTTGTTTTCTTATCATGACTGGTAATCTCCATGCCCGCTCTGATGACTTGGCTCATTCTGGCATCATTCATACCATAAATTATTTAAAATCTTAGCTACATTCTCCATATGGCCCCTGCCCAAAGCAGGCTTTCTGGCTTTCTACTCTTAGATATCTCTGCGTCATCTCCTCTAATTATACAAGGACATTCTGCATCCTTTCTATAGCGCAAAGGAGCCAAAGGAGATGTCTGGTACCAAGACTTCTCTCCACATAAATGTACCATACTAACACTCTCCTCAGCTCAGCACCCATACACACAACAAAGGTGTTGCTGCTGATTCTATTATGTAATACCTTCCCAGAAGCCCAAAGAAAAAAATTGGGACGCAAATTCTTCTTACTTTAATTTCCACCATAAATTGTACATTTTCCATTTACATATTTTGTTCCCACCTTTCAAGGATGACCAGGGTGGGACTGGGCAGGGCACACAGATAGAAATGATTAACATCTTATCTTTATGAATATTGTATAGGCAACAAAATAAAAAACAGACAAATGGGGTGGCATCAAACTAAAAAGCTTATATACTGCAAAGGAAAGCATCAACAAAGTGAAGAGACAGCCTACGGAACAAGAGAAAATACTTGTAAATGATATATCAGATAAGGGGTTCATGTCCAAAATATATAAGGAACTCTAACATATCAATGAACCTGAACGTGAAAGTCGCTTAGTCGTATCCGACTCTTTGCGAACCCATGGACTATACAGTCCATGGAATTCTCCAGGCCAGAATACTGGAGTGGGTAGCCTTTCCCTTTTCCAGGGGATCTTCCCAACCCAGGGATCAAACCCAGGTCTCCCATATTGCAGGTGGACTCTTTACCAGCTGAGCCACAAATAGAAAGAAACAAATAAACCAATTTAAAAATTGCAAAAGACTAGAATAGACACTTCCCAAAAGAATACATACAAATGGTCAACAAATATATAAAAATATACTCAACATCATTAACCATTAGGGAAATGAAAAATTAAAACTACATGAGACAACAGAATGGCTATTAACAAAAAAACAAGACAGAGAAGTGTTAATGATGATATGGAAAAAAGAGAATCCTTGTACACTGTTGGTGGGAATGTAAATTGGTATAGCCACTCTGGAAAAGAATATGAAGGTTTCTCAAAAAACTAAAAATAGACCTACTATATGACCCAACGAACCTCATTCCATATTTCATCAGGCACTCTATCTATCAGATCTAGGCCCTTAAATCTATTTCTCACTTACACTGTATAATCATAAGGGATTTGATTTAGGTCATACCTGAATGGTCTAGTGGTTTTCCCTACTTTCTTCAATTTAAGTCTGAATTTGGCAGTAAGGAATTCATGGTCTGAGCCACAGTCAGCTCCTGGTCTTGTTTTTGCTGACTGTATAGAGCTTCTCCATCTTTGGCTGCAAAGAATATAATCAATCTGATTTCGGTGTTGACCATCTGGTGATGTCCATGTGTAGAGTCTTCTCTTGTGTTGTTGGAAGAGGGTGTTTGTTATGACCAGTGCATTTTCTTGGCAAAACTCTATTAGTCTTTGCCCTGCTTCATTCCATATTCCAAGGCTAAATTTGCCTGTTACTCCAGGTATTTCTTGACTTCCTACTTTTGCATTCCAGTCCCCTATAATGAAAAGGACATCTTTTTTGGGTGTTAGTTCTAAAAGGTCTTGTAGGTCTTCATAGAACCGTTCAACTTCAGCTTCTTCAGCATTACTGGTTGGGGCATAGACTTGGATTACTGTGATATTGAATGGTTTGCCTTGGAAACGAACAGAGATCATTCTGTCGTTTTAGAAACTGCATCCAAGTACTGCATTTCGGACTCTTTTGTTGACCATGATGGCTACTCCATTTCTTCTGAGGGATTCCTGCCCGCAGTAGTAGATATAATGGTCATCTGAGTTAAATTCACCCTTTCCAGTCCATTTCAGTTTGCTGATTCCTAGAATGTCGACATTCACTTTTGCCATCTCTTATTTGACCACTTCCAATTTGCCTTGATTCATGGACCTGACATTCCAGGTTCCTATACAATATTGCTCTTTACAGCATCGGACCTTGCTTCTATCACCAGTCACATCCACAGCTGGGTATTCTTTTTGCTTTGGCTCCATCCCTTCATTCTTTCTGGAGTTATTTCTCCACTGATCTCCAGTAGCATATTGGGCACCTACTGACCTGGGGAGTTCCTCTTTCAGTATCCTATCATTTTGCCTTTTCATACTGTTCATGGGGTTCTCAAGGCAAGAATACTGAAGTGGTTTGCCATTCCCTTCTCCAGTGGACCACATTCTGTCAGATCTCTCCACCATGACCCGCCCATCTTGGGTTGCCCCATGGGCATGGCTTAGTTTCATTGAGTTAGACAAGGTTGTGGTCCTAGTGTGATTAGATTGACTAGTTTTCTGTGAGTATGGTTTCAGTGTGTTTGCCCTCTAATACCCTCTTGCAACACCTACCGTCTTACTTGGGTTTCTCTTACCTTGGGCGTGGGGTATCTCTTCACAGCTGCTCCAGCAAAGTGCAGCCATTGCTCCTTACCTTGGACGAGGGGTATCTCCTCACCGCTGCCCTTCCTGACCTTCAATGTGGGATAGATCCTCTAGGCCCTCCTGTGCCTGTGCAGCCACCCTTAGACGTGGGGTTGGTCCTCCCAGCCACTGCCTCTGGCCTCGGGCATGGGGTGGCTCCTCCTGCCGGCCGCCCCTGGCCTCGGGCTTGGGGCGTGGGGTATCTCCTCCCGGCCGCCGCCCCTGACCTCGGACGCGGGGTAACTCCTATTGTCACCGCCCCTGACCTCGGACACAGGGTAACTCCTCTCCTCGCCGCCCCTGGCCTCAGACACTGGGTATCTCCTCTCTGCCGCCCCCCCTGACCCCGGACACAGGGTAACTCTTCTCCACCGTTCCTGCGCTGTCGCAGTCTGGTACTCTCCACTGCTGCCCCTGACCTCGGACTTGGGGTAACTCCTCTTGGCTGCTGCCCTTCGGGCATGGGGTCCTCCCGGCTTCTGCCCCTGACCTCAGGCGTGGGGTGGCTCCTCTCGGCAGCGCTTTAGCGCGCCCATGGCAGCCGCCTGCGCTTAGATCTGATAGATAGAGTGCCTGATGAACTATGGAATGAGGTTCATGACATTGTACAGGAGACAGGGATCAAGACCATCCCCATGGAAAAGAAATGCAAAAAAGCAAAATGGCTATCTGGGAGGCCTTACAAATAGCTGTGAAAAGAAGAGAAGCGAAAAGCAAAGGAGAAAAGGAAAGATATAAACATCTGAATGCAGAATTCCAAAGAATAGCAAGAAGAGATAAGAAAGCCTTCTTCAGTGATCAATGGAAAGAAATAGAGGAAAACAACAGAATGGGAAAGACTAGAGATCTCTTCAAGAAAATCAGAGATACAAAAGGACCATTTCATGCAAAGATGGGCTCGATAAAGGACAGAAATGGTATGGACCTAACAGAAGCAGAAGATATTAAGAAGAAATGGCAAGAATACACAGAAGAACTGTACAAAAAAGATCTTCATGACCCAGATAATCACGATGGTGTGATCACTGACCTAGAGCCAGACATCCTGGAATGTGAAGTCAACTGGGCCTTAGAAAGCATCACTACGAACAAAGCTAGTGGAGGTGATGGAATTCCAGTTGAGCTATTCCAAATCCTGAAGATGATGCTGTGAAAGTGCTGCACTCAATATGCCAGCATATTTGGAAAACTCAGCAGTGGCCACAGGACTGGAAAAGGTCAGTTTTCATTCCAATCCCAAAGAAAGGCAATGCCAAAGAATGCTCAAACTACCGCACAATTGCACTCATCTCACACGCTAGTAAAGTAATGCTTAAAATTCTCCAAGCCAGGCTTCAGCAATATGTGAACCGTGAACTTCCTGATGTTCAAGCTGGTTTTAGAAAAGGCAGAGGAACCAGAGATCAAATTGCCAACATCCGCTGGATCATGGAAAAAGCAAAAGAGTTCCAGAAAAGCATCTATTTCTGCTTTTTTGACTATGCCAAAGTCTTTGACTGTGTGGATCACAATAAACTGTGGAAAATTCTGAAAGAGATGGGAATACCAGACCACCTGATCTGCCTCTTGAGAAATCTGTATGCAGGTCAGGAAGCAACAGTTAGAACTGGACATGGAACAACAGACTGGTTCCAAATAGAAAAAGGAGTTCGTCAAGGCTGTATATTGTCACCGTGTTTATTTAACTTATATGCAGAGTACATCATGAGAAACCCTGGACTGGAAGAAACACAAGCTGGAATCAAGATTGCCAGGAGAAATATCAATCACCTCAGATACACAGATGACAGCACCCTTATGGCAGAAAGTGAAGAGGAACTCAAAAGCCTCTTGATGAAAGTGAAAGTGGAGAGTGAAAAAGTTGGCTTAAAGCTCAACATTCAGAAAATGAAGATCATGGCATCCAGTCCCACCACTTCATGGGAAATAGATGGGTGGGGAAACAGTGGAAACAGTGTCAGACTTTATTTTTCTGGGCTCCAAAATCACTACAGATGGTTACTGCAGCCATGAAATTAAAAGACGCTTACTCCTTGGAAGGAAAGTTATGACCAACCTAGATAGCATATTCAAAAGCAGAGCCATTACTTTGCCAACAAAGCTTCGTCTAGTCAAGGCTATGGTTTTTCCTGTGGTCATGTATGGATGTGAGAGTTGAACTGTGAAGAAGGCTGAGCACCGAAGGATTGATGCTTTTGAACTGTGGTGTTGGAGAAGACTCGTGAGAGTCCCTTGGACTGCAAGGAGATCCAACCAGTCCATTCTGAAGGAGATCAGCCCTGGGTATTCTTTGGAAGGAATGATGCTAAAGCTGAAACTCCAGTACTTTGGCCACCTGATGTGAAGAGCTGACTCATTGGAAAAGACTCTGATGCTGGGAGGGATTGGGGGCAAGAGGAGAAGGGAACGACAGAGGATGAGATGGCTGGATGGCATCACTGACTCGATGGACATGAGTCTCAGTGAACTCCGGGAGTTGGTGATGGACAGGAAGGCCTGGCATGCTGCAATTCATGGGATCGCAAAGAGTCGGACACGACTGAGCGACTGACCTGATCTGATATGACCCAACAGTTTCACTCTCGGTATATAACGTAAAAAAAAAAAAAAAAAACACTAATTTAAAAAGATACATTCATCCCAATGTTCAGGGCAGCATTATTTACAATTGCCAAGATATATAAGTAACCTAAATATCCATCAAGAGATGACTGGATAAAGAAGATGTGGTGCATACACACACACACACACACACACACACACACACAGTGAAATACTACCTAGTCATAAAAGGGACAAAATTTTGCCATTTGCAGCAACATGCATAGACTTCGAGGACATTATGCTAAGAGAAATAAGTAAGACAGAGAAAGACAAATGCTGTATATCACTTATATGTGGAATCTAACAAATACAAAAAACTAGTAAATATAACAAAAAAGCAGCAGAATCTGAGGAGAGGGGAAGGACAATAAGGGAGGGCGGATGTACAAATTACTGAGTATAAGACAAGCTATAAGGATGCATTGTACAACATGGCAAACATCAATATTTGGTAATAACTGTAAATGGATTGCAATCTTTAAAACTGTTTAAAATTTTTTTTAAATACATGAAGTAAGAAGTGCTGACAAGAATGTAGAAAAAAGAGAATCCTTGTACACCATTGATGGAAATGCAAATTGGTAATAACATTATAAAAAACAATAGGGAGCTTCCTCAAAAAGTTAAAAATAGAGATAACCCACATTCTTACTTTTGGATATATATCTAAATGAAATGAAATTACTGACTCGAAAAGATAGCACTTCTATATTCGTTGCAGCATTATTCATCACAGCCAAAAGATGGGAATAAAGTAAGTGTATGTCAAGGCATATATATATATATATATATATATATATACACAGAGAGAGAGAGAGAGAGAACCTCTTGATGAAAGTAAGAGAGGAGAGTGAAAAAGCTAGTCTAAAACTCAACATTCAAAAAACTAAGGTCATGGCATCTGGTCCCATCACTTCATGGCAAATAGATGGGGAAACAATGGAAAAATGATAGACTTTATTTTCTTGGGCTTCAAAATCACTGCAGATGGTGACTGCAGCCACAGAATTAAAAGACAGTTGTTCCTTGGAAGAAAAGGTATGACCAACATAGACAGCATATTAGAAAGCAGAGATATTACTTTGCCAACAAAGGTCTGTCTAGTCAAAGCCATGGTTTTTCCAGTAGTCATGTATGGATGTGAGAGTTCAATTATAAAGAGAGCTGAGCCCCAAAGAACTGATGCTTTTGAGCTGTGGTGTTAGAGAAGATTCTTGAGAGTTCCTTGGGCTGTAAGGAGATCAAACCAGTCAATTCTAAAGGAAATCAACTCTGAGTATTCATTAGAAGGACTGACGCTGAAGCTGAAGCTCCAATACTTTGGCCACTTGATGCAAAGAGCCAACTCATTAGAAAAGAACCAGATGCTGGGAAAGATTGAGGGCAGGAAGACAAGGGTCTAAGAGAGGATGAGATGGTTGGATGGCATCAATGACTCAATGGACATGAGTTTGAGCAAGCTCCAGGAGATAGCGAAGGACAGGGAAGCCTGGCATGCTGCAATTTACGGGGTCACAAAAAGTCAGACACAACTGAGCAACTGAACAACAACAAATGATATATATGTGTGTGTGTCTGTGTGTGTGTATATATATATATATACACATATATATATATAGATGTTGTGTGTGTGTGTGAAAGTCACTCAGTCATTGGGTTGGGAAGATCCCCTGGAGATGGGAAAGGCTACCCACTCCAGTATTTTGGCCTGGAGAATTCCATGGACTCTATAGTCCATGGGGTAGCAAAGGGTCGGACACGACTGGGGCCCCAGTTCAATTCCTGAGTCGGGGAATCAATTATACATATATCAATGGAATATTATTCAGCCATGAGACAGAAGGAAATCCTATCATTTGTGACAATATGGATGAAACTTGAGGACATTATGCTAAGTGAAATGCATCAGAAAGAGACAAATATTGTGTGACCTCACTTATATGTGGAATCTAAAATAAAATCAAACTCATTTAAGTAGAGTAAAACAGGTTCCTGGGAACTGGAGAGGTTGGGGCTGGGGTGGGCGGGGGAGAATGGTAGAATAGGGAGAGGTTGTTCAAAGGATACAAAGTTGCAGTTGTATAGGATGAATCAATTAGAGATCTAAGTAACAAACAGGCATGGTGACTGTACTTAATAATACTATATAACACTGGACATACCCTAAAAATATATAGCTTTCAGAATCACTTACCGCATCACACCAAAAAGAAAACAAAAGGTAGCTCTCCAAAAGAAAAGTTAATTAGCTTGACTGTAATCATCCTTTTATTATGTATATGCATATCAAATTATCCCATTGTATGTTTTAAATATATTTTTATTAAATTATGTACGTTTTTTAAAATTTAATATATAAATTTTAAGAATGTTGTTAAAAAGAGCATGGGATGGAATGCATACAAGAAGGATGTGTGTTTATTCAATGGAACACTATAGAACAATATAAATAACAATTTTAAACCACATGAAATATTATGGAAGAACCTCACAAACAAAATGTTGAAGAAGCTAGACACAAAAGAGACTATAGCTTAGCATATCTCTCTAAACAGAGAAAGAAAAAAGCAGGCAAGGCTTTTGTACTAGAATAAGTTAGTGGTTATCCTTGGTGGAGAGAGGGATAACCACTAGAAAGGAGACAAGGGGGCTTCTGAGGTACTAATACTTTAAGTTTTGTGGTTGAGGTACATCTGATTATATTATGGTGTACTTTGTGAAAATTCATTGAGCTGTGCACTTAATGATACATGCACTTTTATGTATATATTGTATGTAGTAAATGTTTAAAAAAATTCTTCTACTCCTATAAGGGTGCCTTTAAGCAAGCTGCATTCTCTTTTTAAGAAAAATTTCTCAATGCAAAAATAGGTGTACTACTGTCTACACTCAAAATTTATTGTGAGGATAAAATGAAATTAAATTATACAAATTGCCAAATACCTAGCAAGTGTACAATAGAACCCTCCCTATAATTTTGAAGAATAAATATCTCTAGGAATGGTGATTCTTAAAGCTATTATTGTAACCTGGGACATTAATTAACATCTTAATCCAAATAAATTGACAGCATTCACTCAGTATAGTGAGTACTGATAAAAACCAAAAGCTATGGCCAGATATGGCTAAAATACAGTTCTTACCTTCAAGAAACGTTCAGCATACTCATCAGCTTAAACCTACTATGTGGGAAAGTGACGTGAGTAAGACAAAAAGGGTAGTATAAAAGAAGAAAGTGCTGTTTGGGAAGCTTTCAATCACAAATAGATGAAAACAACTTAAAATAATAATAAATTATGTAATAAATCCCAGTGTTAACTCAGCAGCTTAATGACTTTTTTTGGGGACCCACCAAAGTCCTTTTTTATATTTTAGTGTATAATTATCCATGTGTCTGTTTTGTTTTTGAGCCAGTCCTCTGCATTGCTATAAGAAAGCTGACATGGTTCCAGGTATTGCATCTAAGCATGGTAAAGTCCAAGATATCTTCCAAGAAGGAATAAGAAAGAAATATGACTATTGGGTAGCAACCAGTCATCTTAGCTATAGGGTTCTACAATGCTGAGGGCAAGGAGGAAAGTCACAATTAAAATTTATCCCTTTCAATCATTGGAATAATTAGTAATGTTCTTGTGAGGTGCTTCTAGTCATAGGGTAACTTATCCTGAAAAAAAGTCTTTATTAAAAAGACTGGCCTGTTACTGCCGTCACTACCTGTTGCTTAGGAAAGGTTAGAGAAAGCCTAAGTCACGTTCACTGGTCAGTTTTGTCTTTATAGCCCTGGTCTATGAAGGTAGATATGCTTCAGATTGTTGGTCACTTCTCACAACCTGAGTCCACACACATAGTAATAAATAGCAAGAAACCATCTTTGAATATAGTCAAACAGAGAGATGAAATTTCAGCCAAATACAACACTACAAAATGTGCCTATGCTGCCTCCAGGCAAAGCTAAGCAATGGGATTTCCTGTTTAACATTAGGCCTACAAAGTGATTTATTAAAATTACTGAATCAAGTTAAGAACTAGGAGGCAGAAACATAGTTAAATGGATGCCAAGTACATCTCAAATACTCATGCCAGTCAGTCACTCAAACTTCCTGCCTCCTTCACCTCATCTTAGCTGCCAACAGTATCTCCAACAGCCATATGCATATACACCCAGTCATACTGCACAATACGAAGGGATTCCTTTTTGTTAGTAGTGGTTTTTTGTTGTATTCTCTGACTCCCTCACTTAAACTTAGGAAAAATAATTTGGAATCACCAGGTCTGAATTTCTGGATTTCTTCACCTCCACAACTGCATTAATCATATGGATGTAAATTTCATTTATTTCTTTTGCCCAGCCCACCTTCCAAGGGAGAAGAGAATGGGTTAGAAGTCACAACTCAGTTAGGAAACAAAAAATAAATATATAATAATGTATAAATTCTGTACTTAGTTGAAAATCTTATTCAAAATCAAGACAATGCCATTAATGAATGGATGCTTTTGAACTGTGGTGTTGAAGACTCCTGAGAGTCCCTTGGACTTCAAGGAGATCAAACTAGCCAACCCTAAAGGAAATCGGTCCTGAACATTCATTGGAAGGACTGATGCTAAAGCTGAAACTCCAATACTTTGGCCACCTAATGCAAAGAACTGACTCCTTGGAAAAGACCCTAATGCTGGGAAAGATTGAAGGCAAGAGGAGAAGAGGCTGACAGAGGATGAGATGGTTGGATAGCATCACTGACTTGATGGACACGAGTTTGAGCAAGCTCTGGGAGTTGGTAATGGACAGGGAAGCCTAGTGTGCTGCAGTCCATAGGGTTGCAAAGAGTCAGACGTTACTGAGCAACTGAACTGAAAGGCAAATTCTGTTGATTTCTTTCCCTCTTTCTGGAGAAAGTTAGAAGCGGGCAGAGAAAATAGAGTATGGGGAAAATAAGAAGCTATCTCTTATATGTAGAAACACTAGGGTACTTTCCTAGTGGCTCAGTGGTAAAGAATCCACCTGTTAGTGCGGAAGTTGCAGGTTCAATCCCTGATGGGGGAGATCCCCTGGAGAAGGGAATGGTTACCCACTCTAGTATTCTTGCCTGAAGAATCCAATGGACAGAGAAGCCTGGCAGGCTACAGTCCATGGGGTTGCAAAGAGTCAGACACGACTTAACAGACTGAGCATGTACACATGCACAGGAACACTGGGACCCCTGGATCTAAAGCCATATTTCTATGTTGGTCACATTGTTCTTTGAATAAGTGTTTCCATCTATTCTAACCAGATCATCTCCTACCTTACTTAACATTTTCTACCAAGCTCTTGTGTCTGTGATAAATGTGGGGAAGCCAATTTTTCATGGTACATATTAGGCTATTTTAGGGGAGGAATATTCTAGGTAGATCAGTCATTGCCTGTGAAATCCAAATCTTCTAAGTTAAACTATTCCACAACTAGATCATACTCTTTAGACATTCATGTTTTGAACTACAGAACTTTTTTCCAGTTATGGATGACTGACTTATTGGTAGAAAAAAATGACCCTAAGACAGCCAGTATAAAACTGGCCACTGACATTTATGGCCCAACTGGAAAAGATGGACAAATCAGACAAATTATTTTTTCAGTAACTTAAACAGAGCCAATAGAATACGCTGGTTGAAATAGAAAGTAAAAAACATATGAGATGTAACTAGTCAGATTAACGTAAAAATACTAGAGTAAAACTACATGAGCTGTTCTTACTGAAGTCCTTAAAACCACACAAATAGAGAATCACCCTCCTGCTCCATTCTGTATGTGGCATGACTGTCTTTCCTAGTTCATTCATTCATGCAAAAAGCATATTTTGACAACTGCTAGTACTAAGCATAATGGTAAGCTCTGAAGATGTAATACTGACCATGACAAATGTGATCACTGCTCTTACAGAACTTGCAATGCAGTGGTGAAAATACACACTGAATAGAAAGATGAACAGGAAGCTGTGAGTATTTAACAGGGACATTTAACCTAGCTTTTTTTAATAGTGAGGGATCATCTATCCCCATGTTTCAAAATTCTTCGCATCATTCAAGCCTTCACTGATAACCCAGTTGGAAATAAACACACTCTCTTCTGAACCTATTGATCCTACTTCTATCATAGCACTTGCTTCATCCCATCCTAGCTTTTACTGTATTGTTTTCAGGTCTCATCCTTTACTGATCTCTAAACTCTTTGAGGAAAGTAACAATGTCTCATTCATCTTTGTATTCCTCCAGCACCTAGAACAGTACTTTATATTCAGCAGGTTTTCAGAAATGAAGTTCAGAAAGCCTTCCAGTGTAATGGTCTCTAAAGAAGTCATGAAACAAGGTAAATTTCTCTAATGATAAAATTTTTTCATTATTATAGTGTATCTTTCTGTGGGAGTCATTTCCAAATCCATAGGCATTCAAGTAAAAAGCAAACTGTTTGCCTTGAGTCCCAAGAGATAAATCAGTGATGCTTCAAACTATTGCTAGTTGAAACAAGGAGATCAAACCAGTCAATCCTAAAGGAAATCAACCCCAAATATTCTTTGGAAGGACTGATGCTAAAGCTGAAGCTTCAATACTCTGGCCACCTGATGCGAAGAACTGACTCATTAGAAAAGATCCTGATGCTAGGAAAGATGGAAGACAAAAGGAGAAGGGGGAGCAGAGGATGAGATTGTTAGATAGCATCACTGACTCAATGGACATGAACAAACTGGGAAATAGTGAAGGACAGGGAAACCTGGCCTGCTGCAGTACATGCTTCAAAGAGTCAGACAAAACTTAAGTGACTGAACAGTAACAACAATTGAAAGAGTAAGGACGAGTTATGTTTCTAAATACATGAAGTCCAGAAGGAAAAGCTGATCCACAAAAGAAGGGCCTCTGGTGGAAAAATGAATTGATTAGTATTATTGTGGTTGCAAGTAACAGAAACTAACTAAAACTGATCTGGAAATTTATTGTAAATGAGCTTGGAAATACTGTTGGTGCTCAGTATGGGCTCAAGGGAAATTAGAATCAAAAATTCAAATGCTATTAGGATTTATTCTCTGGCTTCTCTCAGCATACCAGTATCATTCTTTCTTATAAACTTGCCTTTGCTCCTCAGACCCCATTTTAACTTGGATTACGTCTGCAAAGACCCTATTTCCAAATAAAGTCACATCCCCAGGGTTATCAGGGATATCTGGGATTGGGAAGGGGTTAGGAACATATATTTGAGGAAGGCACAATTCAATCCAGTACATGTATTCATGGAGATACAGGCTCATGTCTCAGTCTTGAGTCCAAATTCTATTGAAATAAACTCACTGATTGTGGTATAAATGCTTACCACTTACTCAACCACATTTTAAGGGAATATGGCCACACTTAATCAAAATAGTAATTCCTGCTACAGTCATGTGGACAGTGGTTAGGAAAATCCCTAGAGATGGAAAAACAGGTAATAAGTTCCATAGATATCCACTTTCCAGAAGAAAGAACAATCAAAGTACAAATCTATGTTAGAAAGTTTTATGGGAATAAGGATCCAATATCTCAGCCAAACAGCCCCTCTCAAAATATTTGCTGGACTGGTTTCCTGTTTCTCATGAAAGTCTCACAAAATTGATCAGGTTCCTAACTTTTTTTTTTTAATCTCTGGTATCCTTGGGTAAAAAATAGTAAGTAGCTCTGGCTAGACTGTTGAGAACAAACTATGGAAAAGGAGAAACAAAAAAGGAAAATAGTTTATCTTATTGAAATAATCAAGACAAGAAATAACCAGAATGGTAATGGTAGACTTGATGAGAAGTTATCAAATTCTGTATAATTTTAAAAGCATAGATGACAAGATTTGCTAAAGTGAAATGTGAAAGAGAAGAATAAAGGATGAGTCCAAGGTTTTTGACCTTTGCAACTGGAAGTTTGGCACTGCCATTTACTAAGATGAGTCAGCAGAGAAGGCAATGGCAATCCACTCCAGTACTCTTGCCTGGAAAATCCCATGGACAGAGGAGCCTAGTAGGCTGCAGTCCATGGGGTCACTAAGAGTCGGACACTACTAAACGACTTCACTTTCACTTTTCACTTTCATGCATTGGAGAAGGAAATGGCAACCCACTCCAGTGTTCTTGCCTGGAGAATCCCAGGGATGGTGGAGCCTGGTGGGCTGCCGTCTATGGGGTCTCACAGATTCGGACACAACTGAAGCGACTTAGCAGCAGCAGCAGTGGCAAGATGAGTCAGATACCAGTTGAAATTGATTTTGGAAACTGATTAGGGAGTGATGTTTTAGGCATGTTATATTTGAGAAGTTAATCATATATTCAAGTAAAAATATGCTTAAAGCAGTTAGTCACAGATGGTCCAGGTTAAAGAAAGAGGGCAAGTTAGTTGGAAAGTTATCAGCTTAAAATCTCATCAAGTCATCAGACCAAATGAGATCACAGAATGATCAAACATAAAGAGAACAAAGAAGTGAGCCCCAAGTCACTAACAATAGCCTTATTAATTGATTATTATTCCCATTTTATTCATAAGGAAACAAAGGGTCAAACATGGTAAATAACTCAACAAGATCACACAGTTAGTAAGCTAAAGAGCCAAATATCAAACAAGGACTGCCTAAGGCCATTATACCACATTCTATATGGTGGCAAACAGCTCTAAAATCTGGCAATGAGAGTAGTAATCTTAGTTATACATTCCCAAAGACTCTCTTGGTCACTACAACCCAACTACTTTTCTGACACCAAGTGATCCCTGGGGAGTTTGTAAAAATAATCATTTGAGGCCCCACTCCCTAAGTTTCTGATGTGGTAAACGTGGAGAGGGGTTCATGAAAGTTTTTTGTTTTTTTTTTTTTAGTGTCAACAAGAAGGATCTCATAGCCAAGTTTGGGACAACTCATTTGAAAGACATCAGACAAAAATGTGTGAATCAAATGGGCAAACGAAATATGCACACTTTCTTGAAGCTTGGTGCAGAGACACCATCAACTCTCCACTGAACAAGTAGACAGAACTGACGGGGAGGGAGGACCACTCTAGACACCACACCAGTCCAAGAGAAAGGATGCAGTTTCTCAAGAAATACTTAACTTGCAGCTCATCCACATAGAGAACTATTCTTCTGCTGATGCTACCTAAAATTAAGAGACCTTTATGATCATAACAGGGGCCTCCTATTCAGTGGATTGTCAGTAGTTCCCAGCCTTGCACACACCTAGGTATAATCAGAATTCTTTTATAAAATACATATTTCTAAGCTCTACCCAAATCCAATGATTTGAAACCTCAAAGATCTAGGAATCTGTCTTTTGCAAGCTTCCTAGAAGATTCTTATGAACTCAGTCCAGAATCAGTTTATGAACCCATATATTAGAACCATTGCTATTGAGAATTAAAGCCCCTACGTCTTTTTTGTCTGTCCTCATAATAAGCTAGGAATCCCTCATTGACTGGTGCAGAAATGCTTTTAGTCTTTTGGACATAGATGCAGACTAATCTTACATTGTTCAAGATGATAACCACTAGCCACATGTGGCCACTAAGCACTTGAAATGTGGCTATTCCAAATCTAAATGTGCTGTGTGACTGTATGTTACATTGAATTTCAAAGACTTAGTAAAAAAAAAAAAAAGTTAAAAAAAGGATGTAAACTTATCTCATTAACAACTTTATGTCTACTATATGTTGCAATAGTACTTTGGATTAAATAAAATATGTGATTAAAGTTAATATCTGTTTCATTTTACTCTTTTCAATGTATTGATACTTCCTAAAATGCATTATTTTAATTATTATTTACATGTACCCTTCTTGATTTTCTCATTGTTAATCACAGCCCTATATTCTGAATGCCCATAGTCCATTGCCCATAACCCTATGAAAGACTTGTCATAAGATATTCCGATTATCTTTCTACATGTCAGTCTCCACCACCAGACTGTGAGTAGCTCGAGGACATGGCACCAGCCTTATTTACCTGTCTCCTTTGGACCTAGCACAGTGCATGGCGCCTGACAGATGTTCATGAACAGCTAATTTCTTTGCCTGCCTTGCCCAGAGCCTCACAGATTGTTAATTGCAGAGTGCAGCCTCTAACTCAGGTTGCTTGACTTCTGCTCTAATATGCTATCTACGACATCCCACTGCCTTACACCCTTTCTCTAAAGATTTGCACAAGAAGCAAATTGAAGTAAAACTCAAATCAGTCTAATTTACTACTCATTAGCAGTTTTTATGAAGACTGGTTATAGAAGAGATTGAAACCCAAAGCTAATGTGACATTTTGAATTATCTCAAGTTGTCACTTTTCCATGCTGTGCTTCACTCTCATTAGGGAAAGTAATCAAGATCTGGGCCTATTATTATACTGTGTCCCTCCCTGTTATTAAAGCTTAGCACTCAGAGGTGTCTAATGCTCATGTTGATGCTATACTTTTCTTACTGGCACAAAAAGTTGTCTATTTATTTTTCCCCTGATTAATGTTTTGGAATTTTCCCCTTTTGCAGACTACTTCCTCAGCTTGCCAATTAGAACACATATTAATTTTCTCCAAAAGCACCTGCTTCATAACATGATAGATACATTCAGATTCTTTATAGTGGAGAAACAGGCAAGAGCAGGTAAATGAGCATATATAAACAGTGCAACATCAAGGGTCAGAGTTCAGTTATCTGTAGCCAGAAACCTGCATTCATCCTATGTCCTATGTAAGTGAGAATCATCCAAAATTGCATATGATCCTGCAAAAGAAGGACCATGCTAGTCAGTAGGAATAATCATTTCACCATGCCACCCCAGTGGTACTGCCAGCCCTGGCCAGCGCCAATCATGTGAGAGAGAAAATTAAATGTTTCAAGGGAAACACCTAAAGGAGGAGGGTGTCCCTGAGGGACTTAGATGGCACTGGCTATAACAGACTGAATTTAGGGATAAGGGATTTTAACATGTCCCTCAAGCATAGACTAGAGAGGAAATAATATTCTTAAGGAAAACTATAACACAGTAGAAAGGAACTCCACAACCCATTCCAGGTGATGGCACTTGTGCAGCTATGTCCTAACTTAACACCTTGTGGGTGCATTTTAGGTGATGTTTCTTTTAATATTCAGATAAACATAACTCTGAACCCAACTTTCCACCAGAAGGATGTCCTAAAAGGCTCCCTGGGTTATCCCTCCAGGGTTTACTTATGTATTTCAGGTTTGGTCCCTCTTGTTTTACCTGTGTAATAAATATACTGGCATACCTACTTGAGTGCTGAAAGCTGGTTTGGAGACTTATAAGTTTTTTTCTCCTAAAAAACACTTTAGGCCCTCATGAAATTTGCACACTCCCACTCCAGTGACCTCCAGAGTCCTAAAGGTAGGGCTGTCCTTATCAAATAAAAAATACACCTTATTTTACATTATATTCCATTATTATTCCATATATTCAACTTGATTAAAGTACATGTGTATGTTAATTCAGAGAAGGCAATGGCACCCCACTCCAGTACTCTTGCCTGGAAAATCCCATGGACCGAGGAGCCTGGTGGGCTGCAGTCCATGGGGTTGTAAGAGTAGGACACGACTGAGTGACTTCACTTTCACTTTTCACTTTCATGAATTGGAGAAGGAAATGGCAACCCACTCCAGTGTTCTTGCCTGGAGAAGCCCAGGGACAGGGGAGCCTGGTGGGCTGCCGTCTCTGGGGTCACACAGAGTCAGACACGACTGAAGCGACTTAGCAGCAGCAGCAGTAGCAGTATGTTAATTGCTCAGTCGTGTCTAGCCCTTTGCAATCCCATGGACTGTAGCCCGCCAGGCTCCTCTGTCCATGGAATTGTCCAGACAAAAATACTGGAGTGGGTTACCATTTCCTTCTCCAATGATCTCCTCAACCCAGGGATCAAACCTGGGTGTCCTGCATAGCAGGCAGATTCTTTACCATCTGAAAGTACACAGCGTTAGGCAAGTATTAATAACACAGAGTAATGGTGCCTAAGTCTGTCTGTATCACCATTTTTTCACTTCTAGTGATATGGTATAGCACGAAAAGCATGGATTTTGAACCTTTTAGAACAGGGCTCAAACCCTGCCTTCATGATTTATTAACTGGGAAACATTAGTAAGTTATTTCATCTCTTGGGTTTTAGATTTTCTTTTCTGTAAAATAGGGTTAATAACATCTGCCTAGTAGAATAATTGTGAAGGCTAACTAGGATAATGTATGTGAAAGTGAAAGTGAAGTAGCTCAGTAGTGTCCGACTCTTTGCAAACCCGTGGACTGTAGCCTACCAGGCTCCTCCCTCCATGGGATTCTCCAGGCAAGAATACTGGAGTGGGTTGCCATTTCCTTCTATGTGAGGTCCTTGCCAAATAACAGGCAGCAGTATTCATTAGTAAACTGCCCTCCTACTTTCCTCATTCAGCGGCTTCTGGGCCTCTGATCCTAGCACAGGGTGCTTCTGATTAATGTGGTGTCCTGGCTCCAGAAAAGTCCATGCTCACATTTCCAAATTCATAGTCTTCCTTTCCCAAGGAATTTAAAGCTTTACAATTCCAAAAGAATTCTCTGTTAATGGCAATGGCAGGAATAAAAGGTTAATTCAGAGAATAACCAGATTCTAACCTAGACTAGGAGCAAGGTCTGGCTTCACCACTAACAGGTAGACAGGCAGGCATAGAAAAAAGGCACCACATTCTACAATCACCATATCCTGCTTTTACACAGCTTTCTCTACTGTCTTCGCATCATAGTCTTACGCATAAGTGAAAGTGAAAAGTGAAAGTATTAGTTGCTCAGTCGTGTTTGACTCTTTCGGACCCCATGGACTGTAGCCCACCAGGCTCCTCTGTCCATGGAATTCTCCAGGCAAGAATATGGATAGTGTTGTCATTTCCTTCTCCAGGGGATCTTTCTGACCCAGGGATCAAACCAAGGTCTCCTGCATTGCAGGTAGATTCTTTACCATCTGAGCTACCTCAAAAATAGTGTCAAGCTTTTTCTGAAAGTTTACAGAGTAAACATTCCTATTCAATGGGAAATTGTTGCTATACTTTAAAAATATAGACTCTGACCTGCCAATATTGGCTAAATCTTACTGCAGATTGACACTGTGTGTATATAATCAAATATTTTAACCAGAACTAAGACTTTGTGCATATAGCTTAGTTCACTTAGAGAATTTCAAGATAAATGAACATCTCAGTGGTTAAAAAAAAAGTCAAAAAGATAATAAATACAGTGTTTGCATATAGAAATAACTTCAAAAAGAAAGCTAAGGTTTTGAAATGTAATTCTTTCCTCTAAACTGGGTAAATATTTAATATCTTAATTTGCTTGTCATTGGCTAAACACCTGTGTGATTGTGTGTCTGTATATGTGTGTAACCTCTAGTTAAAAACAGGCCTTTAGTCTGTATAAGAGTTCTAAACAAAATTAATCATCATGGAAGATGGTGAAACAAATACTTTTAGGTTTATTTCCAAATATATCAGTTCTCCTTATAATCTTGCATTTCTCATTTCCACAGCATGTATTCATTCATTAATTCAATAAATATTGTACACTTACTATCTCAGAAACTTAAACAGTTCTCATGATGTTTACACCTTATGAGGAGGGAGAGATTTTTTTTTAAAAGATGTCTAATATGATGTCAAGTAGTAAAATGTGTTAGAAAAGAAAATAAACTATATAAGGTAAGGGTATAAAGAGATCATGGAAGGTCTATTTTAGATAGGGTAACAAGGAGAGATCTTCCTGAGGATGGGGCATCTAACCAGACTTGAGACAAGTGAGAGAGTTCAGTTGGTTATTTGGAGGAAGCCATTACAGTATGCAGGCCAAGAAGCAACAGTTTGAACCAGACATGAAACAACAGACTGGTTCAAAATTGGGAAAGGGGTACGTCAAAGCTGTACATTGTCACCCAGCTTATTTAACTTATTTACAGAGTATATCATGTGAAATGCCAGGCTGGATGAATCATAAACTGGAATCAAGATTGCCAGGAGAAATATCAACAACCTCAGATATGCAGATGGTACCACTCTAATGGCAGAATGGGAAGAGGAACTAAAGAGCCTTTGAGGAGGGTGAAAGAAGAGAGTGAAAAAGCTGGCTTAAAACTCAACGTTCAAAAAACTAAGTCCATGGCTTCCAGTCCCATCACTTAATGGCAAATAGATGGGGAAAAAGTAGAAGCAGGGACAGATTTTATTTTCTTGGGCTCCAAAAACGCTGTGGATGGTGACAGCAGCCATGAAATGAAAAGATGCTTACTCCTTGAAAGGAAAGCTATGATAAACCTAGACAGCATATTAAAAAGCAGAGACATCACTTTGCTGACGAAGGTCCATCTACCCAAAGGTATAGTTTTTCCAGTAGTCACATATGGATGTGAGAGTTGGACCACAAAGAAGGCTGAGCACCAAAAAATTTGATGCTTTCTAATTGTGGTAAAGGAGATGATTCTTGAGAGTACCGTGAACTGCAAGGAAATCAAATCAGTCAATCCTAGAGGAAATCAGTCCTGAATATTCACTGGAAGGACTGAAGCTAAAGCTGAAAACTCCAATACTTTGGCCACCTGATGCGAAGAGCTGACTCATTTGAAAAGACCCTGACACTGGTAAAGACTGAGGTCAGAAGGAGAACAGGACCACAGAGGATGAGACGGTTATATGGCATCACTGACTAAATGGACATGAGTTTGAGCAAACTCGAGAATATAGTGAAGGACAGGGAAGCCTGGAGTACTGCCATCCAAAGGGTCGCAAAGAGTCGGATACTACTTAGCAACTGAATGGCAACAAATCATCCTCAGAGGTAACTGAAGTCCTGAAGCTGGAGCATGGTGCTAAGGATCATTCAGGAGCTGTCACTGTTAAGGACGAAACAAGGATATCCTAGCTATCAGCCCCTCCTAGACTCTAGTGGTAAGGAGTCCTCAGCTCTTTCAGAAGGAGTCACCATGGCTTTTGATGCAGAAGAGACCCATACTCCTGGAGGCACAGAGGTATATGTAAAGGAAGGAAGGTAAAAGGTCATCCTGTGGACAGTGGATACTAGAAGGAGGGGACATACACATTAGGAAGTTTTTTAGCTGAGGTCAAATTTTATTAAACTTAAAAATTTTACTGGAAGGCTGTCCTGAACATACAAATTATTATTTAGCTTTTTAATATATTTCCTAATATAGACATCTTTTCATTCCCAATATATCTCTAGGAATTAAAAAAGCCCCTAAATTACTATTCAAGGTTTTAAGTGAAAAAGATGAAAATACCATAAATGTATAAGCTGGAGAGAGTACTTTTTGCATGAAATTTATTTGCAAAAAGCAAATGTCAACTTTAAGATCTCAAAATGGAATATAAGATGATACTACTGTATTTAATTCATAATGGCATTTAAGAATGCTACAATGAGACACATTACAAAATTGCAAATAATTTCAGGTTCTGTACATATGGATGGATCTTCCTAAGGTGTGTAAGTGCTGAGAGTCAATAGGTTAAAACAAATACACTCTACATGACATTAATTCAAGTTAAAAGTTTTAAAACGGAAAGTGCTCTTCCACTAAATGTAATGTTGTTCCCTAACAAACTGCCAAATCATGCCCTTGTCAGGAAAAATAAGCAAAATAACAAAAGATGTGCCCCCAAGTGCCTGAGAGCAAAGTGTAGCATATTAACTAAATCACATCTTTCAAACTGCACTGTTCCTCCCTCCTGCTAGGCAGAATATGTGAGCAGCATCGCTCCACGCCGTTTCTGTAGTCACACAACTCAGCAAAGGTACGATGCTACAACAGGAGGGCTCAGAAGCCTGCACACATGCATAACAAGAGGTCATGCCATCTCTGCTCCTCTGAAGGTACCAGAGATGCCTTCTAAATCTTACAAGATACAACCTGATCTAAGGCCCTGAACTCCTGAGAGTGAGAATTGATGGGATTAAGAAAGAATACAGTGCTAAGACTTCTTATTCACTCTAATATCAATCATTCAAAAGCATTGTCCTTACATCAAAAGCTCCTGGAGTACATTTCTTCCATTGTCATCATAGGATAGTTCCCTTACTATTTGGTCTTCTTTTTGATTCAAGCTACAAACACACACCTTCCCTAAAGACCCACTACTTCCCCTCCAGTGTGGCAAGACCTCTTCCCCTCCCCCCATAGAAGGCAGATAAAAATGATATCAAAACTGATGCCTGATCTTATTACAGGCATGTTTCCAAAGGAAGTTTCAAACTGCAGAGAGTTTCTCTAAGGAAGAAAGAAAGGAGTTGATTAATATTCATATTTAAGAAGGAAGCCCAGGAAGGAACATTCTGGGTTTTATTTCCAGTAGTGACAAAGCCTTTAGAATGACTCTAGTCCCCTCTAACAGGTCTACAGGAAGATTTGTTTTTCTAGTGGCTGAGATCAGCATAAGCATGACCTTCCCTTGAGCCCCAAGCATAGAGAAACAGCTATGAGACCTGGTGAGGAGGGAGGCAGGCATGGGTAATGTGGAAGAATTTATCCTAAGTCAGAACACCTATACTCTGGTTCTGTGCTGTGCTTAGTCACTCAGTCATGTCTGACTCTTTGAGACCCCATAGATTGTAGCCTGCCAGGCTCCTCTGTCCATAGGGATTCTCCAGGCAAGAATACTAGAGTGGGTCATCATGCCTCCTCTAAGTGATCTTCCCAACCCAGGGATTGAACCCAGCTCTCCCATATTGCAGGCGGATTCTTTACCAACTGAACCACCAGGGAAGCCCAAGAATACTGGAGTGGGTAGCCTATCCCTTCTTCAGGGGATCTGCCCAACCCAGGGACTGAACCAGGGTCTCCTGCATTGCAGGCAGATTCTTTGCCAGCTGAGCTACGAGGGAAACCCCACTCTGGTTCTACTATTAATCAACTATCTTCATTTGCTTTAATTATTTAATATCTGTTAGTCTCATTTACATTCCTGATAAGGCTAGGATGATAATGCCCAGTTTACAAAGGTGTTATATTGTTATTATTTCCACTCAACAGTTAGTGTCTCTGTTTTAAGTATAAGAACTAAAAAAAAATAAATAAAAAAGACAGGGACCTAGCACTGTAAAGCTTGTACTGTAGCCATAGCAAACATGGAAACAGATAATGGAGTAGCAAGATAATATATCACTTTGATAGATTCTGACAACTGAGTCCAGCTGGACACCATCCTTTATTATCCTATTTAAAAAAAAATCACCACCAGCATGACTACTCAACCAGAACTCATGAAGAAAAGAGATCTGATAAAAATTCTGAGTTTGTTGAGATGAAATCTGAAGTGATGAAGTTTATTCATAATTCATTTAGATAATTTTTTCTGTAATCAAACAAAATGGATTTAAAAGGGAGATTAAGTGGAGTCTTAAGTCAATTGTGAGGCAGGGAGTCCTGTGCGAGTGAATTACTGGGGAAATATTCCAAAGAGAAACCAATGAGGGAAAAGGGGAAGCAGAGTATAGAGGAGAAAGAAGTCAAGTAACAGTTTAGACAAAGTCCCACAGAAAGGGCTACAGCCTACACCTCAGGGTAGAGAGTCCTCTTGTCCCTTGACTGGGACTCCCTCACCATCCAATCACTGGCTAATAGTCGCCCTGGAGGGAGGTAATTCCTAGGCACCTCCAGCTCTCTGAGCTTTTCTGGGAGAAGCAGTCCCAGCAGTCTGAAGGTAGTCCTCTGCAGAATTAGAAGTGCAGGCTGAGGAAACTGAAGGCACACTTATGTGTGGGAAAGGCCAAACAGAAGTGATAAAGGGATATGAGGGTCTCTGGGAGCAACACTGACAGGGTCCAATAGAAGGTTCAACAGAAGTGGATTACTTTTCACACCTGAGAATATGGTCTGAAGCATTACAGTAGTTGTAACTGCAAAGGGACTTCCCAAGTAGTGCTAGTGGTAAAGAATCCACCTGCCAATGTAGGAGACAAAAGGGACTCAGGTTCAATCCCTGGGTTGGGAAGATCCCCTGGAGGAGGACATGGCAACCCACTCCAGTATTCTTGCCTGGAGAATCCCATGGATAGAGGAGCCTGGGGCTACAGTCCATGGGGTTGTAAAGAATCGAACACAACTGAAGTGACTTTACATGAATACACATATAACTGCAATACATAAATATTATAATAGAGGTATGATTAGAGGATGACCCTGGAACTTCCAAGTGATTAATTCTGTCTGAGAAGAATGGAAAGATTTTTAACAGACTGCATGATATCTGTGAGAGGTCATCGGATTTATAGGAGTTTCCTGAAAGCTGACTGAGTCTGAGGGTCAAGGTTTCATCTTGTGGGATAGTTGCTTCAGGTGGGGAAAAAAGTCAGAAGTAAAATCATATCTAAAAATTAATGAGAATCAAGTCATAGAATCTAAATGAAATTTTATAAACAAAAGATGGGATCTAAGACAACTATAAGAAGTGTTGGTAGCCAGGAGCCAGATGAAAATCAGACACAAGAGTCCTAGCCTAGCCTGGCTGTTGTGGGTAACATGATGGGTAAGTGGTTAGAGAAGCTTGGTAAGAGCATCCAGAGGTCATGTCAGGGTCAGCTCTTGATGGATATGAAAAGAGCAAATGGCATTAGAGAAAGGGGAAAAGCTTGTGCAAAGTCATAAAGGCCAGAAGTTGCTGTGACTTGAATTTACAGGACGTGGCTGGAAAGAGAGATGAGGCTGGAGAGGTCATATCCAACTAACTTGTCAAAGATCCAAAAGCCATTCTGAAAAAATTTTCACTTTATTCAGGGACCAATTGATTTTTTTTTTCCATTTTAGAAAGATTATTATATATAGGATGAGATGGTTAGATGGCATCACTGACATGATGGACATGAGTTTGAGTAGGCTCCGGGAGTTGGTGACAGACAGGGAAGCCTGACATGCTGCAGTCCATGGGGTCACAAAGAGTTGGACACGACTGAGTGACTGAACTAGTTATATAGAGAATAAATTAGAGTGAACACAGAGATAAACAAA
This sequence comes from Bubalus kerabau, assembly GCF_029407905.1. Lineage (NCBI taxonomy): Eukaryota > Metazoa > Chordata > Mammalia > Artiodactyla > Bovidae > Bubalus > Bubalus kerabau. The sequence continues at coordinate 74,515,090 of NC_073629.1, forward strand.
TTTGAAAGTTGTTGCAAAAGTCTAGGTGAGAGATAATATCTTGTAATTAATATCATCCCCAAAGATATTTTGTAAATCAGGGAAAGAGCCCAAATAAAAGCATGCCAGGTGTTTCTTAAAATATTTTTATCTCTTTGCGTTTTATTTGTGAATTGGTAACTGCTAAGGGAGAAAGCAGAAAAGCTCATCTTTTTTTTCAAGACTCTGAAAAAGGCTTGATCCTAAAAGTATCTTTTTCCTGAAGGAGAACATTACTAAGACAAACTAGGAACTGGGTTCTTTCTTAGCAAATACAAGGCAGAAATCTAGCTCAAGAACAGGCTCAGGCTGGGGATATTAGAGGAATAACAGTACTGAAATAATTAAAACATCTCAAGCTGCAGAGAATGCTAGCATGAGCTAATTGTACAATATTCAATAAATAACTTTTAGCAACTGCAAATTATTAGTGAGTTTAAAGAGAGCAGAAAATTAACAGCTACCTACAGTTGCTAAACTAATGCAATAATAGTGAGATTAGACATTGGGGCAAGAGTAGAGCACTCTGTAAGGCTAAAATCAAGAGAACTTGGTGCCAGATTGCACATGTGAAATGAGGGAGGTTGTAGAGTCCACCAATAGGTGTAGATATTGGAACTGAAGAACAATTTGAGGAAATTGAGGCAAATGCAAAGTTCAAGGTTGTTCAAAGTTCAAGTTCAAATGCAAAGTTCAGCTTGAAAGTTGGAGGTGACTTGCTGGTGGTTGAAATATGCATACAACTTGGGAGAAAGGTGTCTCTGGAGGTACAGATGTAACATCCACCTCTATTTTTAGATTTATGCAAAGGTCCGTCTAGTCAAGGCTATGGTTTTTCCAGTAGTCATGTATGGATGTAAGAGTTGGACTGTGAAGAAAGCTGAGTGCCAAAGAATTGATGCTTTTGAACTGTGGTGTTGGAGAAGACACTTGGGAGTCCCTTGGACTGCAAGGAGGTCCAATCAGTCCAACCTAAAGGAGATCAGTCCTGGGTGTTCATTGGAAGGACTGATGCTGAAGCTGAAACTCCAATACTTTGGCCACCTCATGCGAAGAGTTGACTCATTGGAAAATACCCTGATGCTGGGAGGGATTGGGGGCATGAGGAGAAGGGGATGACAGAGGATGAGATGGCTGGATGGCATCACCGACTCGATGGACATGAGTTTGAGTGAACTCGGGAGTTGGTGATGGACAGGGAGGCCTGGCGTGCTGGGATTCATGGTGTCACAAACAGTCGGACACGACTGAGCGACTGAACTGAACTGAACTGAATAGATGAGCTCTGGGAATGAGTAAAAGAGAGTTCCAAGGGATAACACCAACATTATAAGAATAGAATGCTGGGAAACTTCAGGGTACCATCCCAATGAAAGAGGAAGATCTAATAAAGGAAATTAAAAAGTGTCCAGAAAGATAGGAAATGAGTAGTATGCTTTAAGCCAAAAGAGGAAAGAATGCCCAGAATGAAAATCCAACCATGACTACCTAGGCCTGATGATGGCCCCACTGCTTACTCACTATGTCATGGGCGAGTAATTTAATCTCTTTGTACCTCAGTTTCCTCGTCCTTCAAGGGCATAAGAGCATCTACTTTATAAAGCTGAGGGGAGGACTAAATGATTTAATATAAGAAAAGTGCTTAGAGCAGGGCCAAGGACAAAACAAATGCTATATAAATGTTAATAAAAAGAACAAAGTGCTACAGAGAAACTACTTTGGATAGTTGATGAATGCCAGAAGAGAGTTAACTGGATTCAACTATTGGAAAGTCAGTTATTGGTAGAAAGTGCTGTTTAAGAAAACACAGTATGTGGTGACCATGATTTTAACAATATTTTCCTACTTGCTCAGAGTTTGTGAACACAAAAGAGAAAATGATGGTAATGACTTTATAAAGAAAAAATAAAAATACCAAAAACTAGATGAAGGGTGAATTTAGCACAGTAAACTAAAGTATGGAATTAACACCCTCATAAATGAAAAAGACACATGGAGCTTTTATTATTAACAATATTAGGTGCCTGAAATCTCACTGGAGTTATTTTAGAAACTCAGATGATCAGATAAATTTATGCTTTGTGTGAATAGTAAGTGACAGAAATTGAAGTGGCGATAAGTCATCTTGAACTTACACATATTTCTTTCTGATTATACATGATGAAGAATACAGCGCCAAAGAATACAAATATTTATTTATGACACTAATATGTATAAGTATCATATTGTACAATTTTATGCCCAGGAATTATTCTGTTCATTTCAGTTGCTCAGTCATGTCCAACTCTTTGTAACCTCATGGACTGTAGCACTCCAGGCCTCCCTGTCCATCACCAAATCCCGGAGCTTACTCAAACTCAAGTCCATTGAGTCAGTGATGCCATCCAACCATTTCATCCACTGTCATCCCCTTCTCCTCCCACATTCAATCTTTTCTAGCAACAGGGTCTTTTCAAATGAGTCAGTTTTTGGCATCAAGTGGCAAATCTATTGGAGTTCAGCTTAAGCATCAGTCCTTCCAATGAATATTCAGGACTAATTTCCTTTAGGATGGACTGGTTGGATCTCCTTGCAGTCCAAGGGACTCTCGAGAGTCTTCTCCAACACCACAGTTCAAAAGCATCAATTCTTCGGCACTCAGCTTTCTTTATAGTCCAATTCTCACATCCATACATGACTATTGGAAAAACCATAGCTTTGACTACAAGGACTTTTGTAGGCAAAGTAATGCCTCTGCTTTTTAATATACTGTCTAGGTTGGTCATAAATTTTCTTCCAAGGAGCAAGCATCTTTTAATTTCATGGCTGCAGTTACCATCTGCAGTGGTTTTGGAGCCCCAAAAATTGTCTGTCACTGTTTCCATTGCTTCCCCTTCTATTTGCCATGAACTGATGGGACCAAATGCCATGATAGTAGTTTTCTGAATGTTGAGTTTTAAGCCAACTTTTTCACTCTCATCTTTCACTTTCATCAAAAGGCTGTTTAGTTTCACTTTCTGCCATAAGCATGGTGTCATCTGCATATCTGAGGTTATTGATATTTCTCCTGGCAATCTTGGTTCCAGCTTGTGCTTCATACAGCCTGGCATTTCTCATAATGTACTCTGCATTTAAGTTAAATAAACAGGGTGACAATATACAACCTTGACCTATTCCTTTCCCGATTTAGAACCAGTCTATTGTTCCATGTCCAGTTCTACCGTTGCTTCCTGACCTGCATGAAGATTTCTCAGGAAGGAGGTCAGGTGGTCCAGTATTCCCATCTCTTTAAGAATTTTCCACTCTTTGTTGTGATACACACAGTCAAAGGCTTTGACATAATCAATAAAGCAGAAGCAGATATTTTTCTGGAACTCTCTTGCTTTTTCCATGATCCAACAGATGTTGGCAATTTGATCTCTGGTTCCTCTGCCTTTCCTAAATTCAGCTTGAACATCTGGAAGTTCACAGTTCACATACTGTTGAAGCCTTGCTTGGAGAATTTTGAGCATTTCTTTACTAGCAAGTGAGATGACTGCAATTGTGTGGTAGTTTGAACATTCTTTGGCATTGCCTTTCTTTGGGATTGGAATTAAAACTGACATTTTCCAGTCTGGTGGCTACAGCTGAGTTTTCCAAATTTGCTGGCATATTGAGTGCAGCACTTTCACAGCATCATCTTTTAGGATTTGAAATAGCTCAACTGGAATTCCATCACCTCCACTAGCTTTGTTCATAGTGATGCTTTCTAAGGCCCACTTGACTTCACATTCCAGGATGTCTGGCTCTAGGTCAGTGATCACACCATCGTGATTATCTTGGTCATGAAGATCTTTTTTGTACAGTTCTTCTGTGTATTCTTGCCACCTCTTCTTAATATCTTCTGCTTCTGTTAGGTCCATACCATTTCTGTCCTTTATTGTGCCCATCTTTGCATGAAATGTTCCCTTGGTATCTCTAATTTTCTTGAAGAGATCTGTAGTTTTTCCCATTCTATTGTTTTCCTCTATTTCTTTGCATTCATCTCTGAGGAAGGCTTTCTTATCTCTCCTTGCTGGGAATTATTGCTGTCTTTTATATGGGCTTCACAGATGGCTCAGTGGTCAATATTTTATAATTATTGAGTGTTTATTACATGCCAGACACTACTAAATACAATACATGTATTCATCCATTTAAACTTCACAGAAATCCAATGAGGTTATTATTAAAACCTCCATTTCACATGCAAGAGAGCATGATACAGAGAAATCAAGCAACTTACTTCCAGTTACACATCCAGTAAGTGGCACAACAAAGACTGAATTTAAGCAGGCTGGCTACAGAGCTCATGCTTTTAATCACTTCTCAAATAAGAAGAAGTAAATAAATAATATGGAAAGGAAAAGCCTATACTGCCTTTTAGAAAACTGTAACATTTTACTCTAGATTGAGTTGTATTCCCTGCAATCACATGTTGTTGTTCAGTCGCTAAGTCGTATCTGATCCTTTGTGACTCCATGAACTGCAGCACCCTAGGCTTCACTGTCTTTCACTACCTCCCTGAGTTTGCTCAAACCCATGTCAGAAATGCTATCTAAACATCTCATCCTCTGTCGCCCCTTCTCCTCTTGTCTTCAATCTTTCCCAGCATCAGGGTCTCTTCTAATGAGTCAGTCCTTTGCATCAGGTAGCCAAAGTATTGGAGTTTCAGCTTCAGCATCAGTCCTTCCAATGAATATTCAGGGTTGATTTCCTTTGGGATTGCCTGGTTTGATCTCCTTGCTGTCCAAGGGACTCTCAAGAGTCTTCTCCAGCACCACAGTTTGAAAGCACCTAATTCTTAAATGCTCAGTCTTGGTCCCTCTCTCACATCCATGCATGGCTACTGGAAAAACCATAGTTTTTACTATATGGACCTTTGTCAGCAAAGTGATGTCTCTGCTTTTTAAAAAAATACGCTGTCTAGGTTTGTAACAGTTTTTCTTCCAAGGAGCAAGTGTTTTTTAATTTCATGGTTGCAGTCATCATCTGCAATGATTTTGGAATGCAATAAAATAAAATATGTCACTGATTCCACTTTTCCCCCATCTATTTGCCATGAACTGATGGGGCCAGATGCTACTATCTTAGATTTTTGAATGTTGAGTTTCAAGCCAGTTTTTCACTCTCCTCTTTCACCTTCATGAAAGGGTCTTTAGTTCCTCTTGACTTTCCGCCATTAAAGTGGTATCATCTGCATATTTGAGGTTGATATTTCTCCTGGCAATCTTGATTCCAGCCTGTGATTCATCCAGCCCAGCATTTCACATGATGTACTCTCCATGGAGTTGCAAGAGTTGAATACAACTGAGCGACTAAGCACAGCACAGCACACTGTATATAAGTTAAATAAGCAGGGTGACAATACAAAGCCTAAACGTACTTCTTTCTCAACTTTGAAACAGTCCATTGTTTCATGTCTAGTTCTAACTGTTGCTTCTTGTCCTGCATACAGGTTTCTCAAGAGGCAGGTAAGGTGGTCTGGTATTCCCATCTCTTTAAGAATTTTCCATAGCTTGTTGTGATCCACACAGTCGAAGGCTTTAGCGTAGTCAATGAAGCAGAAGTTGTTTGTTTGTTTGTTTAATTCTCTTGCTTTTTCTATAATCCAGTGGATGTCGGCAATTTGATCTCTGGTTCCTTTGCATTTTCTAAATCTAGCTTGTACATCTTGATAGCTTAAACCCAGTACCTCAGAATCTGACTATATTTTGAGATAGGGACTTCAAAGAGGTAACTAAATTAAATGAGGTCCTATGCTGTTGCTGCTAAATCACTTCAGTCGTGTCTGACTCTGTGCAACCCCATAGATGGCAGCCTACCAGGCTCCGCCATCCCTGGGATTCTCCAGGCAAGAACACTGGAATGGGTTGCCATTCCCTTCTCCAATGCAGGAAAGTGAAAAGTGAAAGTGAAGTCGCTCATTCATGTCCAACACTTCATGACGCCATGGACTGCAGCCTACCAGGCTCCTCTGTCCATGGGATTTTCCAGGCAGGAGTACTGGAGTGGGTTGCCATTGCCTTCTCCGTGAGGTCCTATGAGTGGACCCTAATTCAATCTGAGTAGTATCTTTGTAAGAAGAGGAAATCTAAAGACCATGTGAGGATTCAGTAGGTAGGCAGCCATCTGCAAGTCAAGGAAAGAGGCCTCAGAAGAAAACCAACCCTACTGACACTCTTGATCTTGGACCTCTAGTCTCCAGAACTGTGCAAAAATTAGTTTACATTATTTAAGCCACCCACTCTGTGGTATTTTGTTATGGCAGCCCTAGCAAACTAAATCACATTCTAAGGTGCATTTTAGTTATCAGAGGTATGTTATTAAAATACATGTTCAGACATTATTTCCTCTAAGAAGTTCCCCTTGGCTTAGCTGAATCTTGTTACACACTTAGCTGTTTTTATAGTGTCCTGTTTACATAAATGTATTCCCCACTGAGCTGGATCCAGGCCTGAACTCTTTATTCATTATCTTTATATCCCTACAAGGCACACAGGTGCCTAGCTTTGTTTATTTTTTTCTTATTTGTGTCTAATATTGCTATCCTTCCTGTAGATTTATTTTTAAGACCAATTCTTTCCTGTTCTCTATTCCTACAGCTGCCATCCAAATCCCTTCATCCAGAGATTATCTCTGACTCACATATATACAGTCCAAGAATTTTATCTTCCCTAAATAAGTGGTAAAAACCTTGCAAAACACAAGTTTTTTAGACAATGCTAAACAAAGATACTACGAAAAAATTGGTGTTCCCTCCCCTTTTTTCAAAAATTTTACTTGACTTTATTTATCTACTTTATTTTTGGCTGCACTGGGTCTTTATTGCTGAGCATGGATTTTCTATAATTGCAGAGATCAGAGACTACTCTTCACTGGGGTGCATGGGCTTCTCATTGCAGCGGCTTCTTCTATTGCACAGCACAGACTCTAGGCACACAGGCTTCCGTAGTTGTGGCTCATGGGCTAAGGTGCTCTGCAGCGTATGGAATCTTCCTAGAGCAGGGATGGAACCCATGTCCCCTGCATTGGCATGTGGATTCTCATCCATTGTACTAACAGGGAAGTTCCCTGGTATTCCACTTTAAAAATACCATGGGTCAGGTTTCTGAGACTCCAGGAATTCTGCAAAAAAGCTATAGGATCACGTCCTAATTAAGTTCTAGGTAAAGAGGACACCATGTGCTTGTTTTTTGCTGGAAGCAGTTACTCAGGATTCTTAGAAACTTCTCTGTTTAGATACATAAACCCAGCTCTGGCTCCCTGAAAGCTCATTCTACTCCCTAACAAAGCTTCTGAAACTTCTTTAAAATTAAATTCATTACCTCTTCGTGCTTTTTGAGGTGAGTGGGAATGATCAAGGCCTCAGTAAATCTTTTTTTTTTTTTTTTTCAAAAATAAAATTTTTATTTTTTTGCTAGTTTTATTCTTTTTATTTTTTCCTTACAATAACTTTATAAATCTTGATTTTTACTTTACAATATTGTTTTGATTTTTCCATACATCAACATGCATCCGCCATGGGTGTACACATGTTCCCCATCCTGAACCCCACCTTCCACCTCCCTCCGCATACCATCCCTCTGTCATCCAGTGCACCAGCCCCAAGCTTCCTATATCTTGCATTGAACCTAAAGGAGAAGGAAGGGAGCTTTAGGTTAAAGTAGAACAATTACATCAACGAATTATTGGCCTATTTTAATCATAATTAGAAGTGAGAAGAATGAAGCAGAAGAATTTGAAACCTGTATATTTAGTCACACTAAAGAAATATAATTTTTAAATGTGATGATAGTACTGTTGGAATTTTCATTAATAATTAATAATAGTCTATTTGATCAGACTTGGCTTACAAAGAAACACATCATGAAAACAGCTTCATAGTAAATATGATCCTAATTAATGAAGAAAGGAGGCATTAAAAAAAAAGTGAAATTCATTGAAAGACAAGCCATTTCAATTCATGACATTTTTAAAGATACACTGCCATGATGGAGATGGCAGAAACTTATAATTGGCCTATATCAAGGGAGTTTACATAATAAACACTGTATTTACAGTACAATGTGGCTAAATGGTAAAGAATCTGCCTGCAAAGTAAGAGACTCAGGAGATGCAGGTTCGATTCCTGGGTCAGGAAGATCCCCTGGAGAAGGAAATGGCAACCCACTCCAGTAGTCTTGCCTGGAGAATCCCATGGACAGAGGAGCCTGGTGGACTAAAGTTCATAAGGTCACAAAGAGTTGGACACGACTAAGCATGAGCATGAGCATTGTGATTTATTTGCTATCTAGGTGCTACAAAGCAACATTAGTTTGCCTGTTTTCCTTTTGAAGATTTCAGTGTATGGATAGCTTTGTATATTTTAATTATAAGAAAATAGCAGTTTTGAAACCTATGTGAATTTTGTTCAATTACTGCAAAGCTATACATTGTAAAACTCAGTATGTTTTAAGAATACTCCTACTTCCATATCTTATGAAATTAAATATATATATGCATATTATTTTACAGTGTGTTTGTCATACTCTGAAAATGCTGCAGGTATGAACTACAGATATGATATTAGCACATAGGGTAGACTTCCACCAACTAAGAAGGAAATGATGTCAGTACCTTATTGATGGCAGAGCATATCCGTGCACAGAGCATGGGCTTGCTTGAGAATCAAGACTTGCACTGTATCTCAGCCAGGCTATTGATTCACAGTGACCTTGAGCAAGTCAGTTAGCCTCAGTCCCAGGTTCCTCACCTGTAGCACTGAGATAAGGATATTCTCAAATCATAGGAATGTGTCAGAATTAATGGTTTGTTATGATGGGAATTAGTAGAATAAGGAATTGGCCAGAAAGAAGCTGACAATGAACCGCCCCCAAAGTTTGCCTGTCTTCTGATTTAATCTTTCAGGAGAACCCAGTTTTAAGTATTACAGTGGAATCTAATCAATATATTTGCCATAGAAACTCTAATACTACAAGAAACCTAAGGCCATTAGAATTACTTAGAGATTGAGCAAAGTTAAGTTGAATAAAACTACTATTGTAAGAGACAAAATAACTTTACGAGTCTTAATAGCTTTCAGAAGGGAAGGTCAGAAGAGAAGATAGAGAAAGAGATATATAGATGCATAATTTGGGGGTCTAGGTTCTAACAGAGAAGACTTTCAAAGTGAGAGACTGATTATGATTGGGCAACTCAATTAATAAGAAAACATGATTGATAGACACAGAAAGACAAGAGTTCTGAAGCAAGTCTTCCTAAGTAGGCTCTTGCATAAGCAAGCCCTTTGCCCAGGTGAGACAACAATGTTTCTGATGAAGTTAGAAATTTCCTGAACCAAACAGAAAAGTTACTTACTAGTTTATGAGCCATATAATCCTATTTAAGAACTTTGGCCACCTGATGCAAAGAACTGGCTCCTTGGAAAAGACCCTAATGCTGGGAAATATTGAAGGCAGGAGGAGAAGGGGACAACAGAGTATGAGATGGTTGGATGGCATCACTGACTCAATGGACATGAGTTTGAGCAAGCTCCGGGAGTTGGTGATGAACAGGGAAGCCTGGCATGCTACAGTTCATGATGTCGCAAAGAGTCAGACATGACTGAGTGACTGAATTGAATTGAGCACAAATAGATAAGTAAAGACAGGCATTCTCAAGTCTTGGTCTTGATGGTTAAGCTGTGTGGTTACAGAGGGCAGTAATTGCCACAGAAATTGGCACTAAAAAGTGGGAGTTCTACTGTAGCCAATACCTAAAAATGTGGAGGTGGCTTTGGAACTGCATAAAGGGCAGAGGCTGGATGAGTTTTGAGGTATATACCACAAAAACCCTACATTACATGAATGGATCATTAATAGCGATTATTGTGCGAACCCAGAAAGAAAAGAGGAGAGCTATAGAGAAAGCCTTAATCTTAGTGAGTTTCTAAGTCACCATGAACAAACTGTTCATAGAAATGTGAACAGTAAAGGCCATTCTGAAGTCAGAGAGAAATGAAGCATATATTATTGGACCATGGAGGTAAGGTGATCTGTGTTACAAAGTATCAAAAGAACTTAGCTGAATTGTGTTCAGGTTCTAGGGTTTTGTGGAAGGTACAACTTAAGAGCAATAAAATTGGGTATTTAACTGAAAAAATTTTGAAACAAAGTGTTGAAGATGTGGCTTTGTTCCTTCTAACTGCCTACACTAAAATGTGAAAAGAGAGAAATGATTTGAAGATGAACTTATTAACCAAAAAGGAGCTAGAAATTAAAGATTTGGAAAATTCACAGCCTTTTTCTATTGCAAAAAATGAGAGACCATGTTGGGAAGAGAATACTAAGTGTGTGGCCAAGTAACCATAGATATTTTAATAAGGCAATTGGTACTGGTGTGAACCACAAACTTAATAAGCCACCCCAGTTGGAAAACCGCCAATTTGAACTGAAGGAGAATGAGACAAGAAGGAATAAAGGAGGGCATTGGACTTAGATTTTGTAGGGCAAGACCATGGAGCTATTCCGTTGCGAACATGAACTATTCTTAAAGATACAGGACGAATGACCCTGAAGGTGATTCAGAGATCATCAAGGCTGCCTCCTTGGTTTCAAAAGGAAGAACCATCACCCTCCTTTTAACAGGGTGGATAGCACCCTGCCTGGCAAAGCTGTGGGGGTAGGACCCTCTCTCTTCCCTCCCTTCACAGTGGGTCTAGGAGATGAGACATGGAGCCCTGGAGGGCAGTGCTTTGAGCCAAAGAGGGTTATTCTCAAGCCCTAAGATCTTGTGGAGTTCGTCTTACAGCCTGGATTATTTGGGGCCAGTTACCTCTTTCTTCTTTTATATCTTTCCTTTTAAAATAAAAAGGTCTGTTCTATGCAAGTCGCACCACTGTATTTTTTTTTAATTATTATTTACTTTTTGGCTGTGCTGGGTCTTCGTTGCTGCGCAGGTTTTTCTCTAGTTGTGGTGAGTGGGGCTTACTCTCTAGTTGCAACGTGTGGGCTTCTCATTGCAGCGGCTTCTCTTATTGTGGAGCACAGACTCTAGGCACATGGACTGACTTCAGTAGTTGTAGCACATGGGCTCAGTAGTTGCAGTTTTTGGGCTCTAGAGCACAGGCTCAAAAGCTATGGCACACTAGCTTAGTTGCCTGGCAGCATGTGGGATATTCCTGGACCAGGGATTGAACCCAAGTCTCCCCGTTGACAGATGGGTTCTTTTACCGAGCCACCAGGGAAGCCTCCATCATTGTATTTTGAAAGTATGTTACAGGTTTACAGCTCAGAATATGCTGTACCCTGAGTTTCATCTGTATCTATCTTAGACGATATTTAGAAGAAATTTTGAATTTTAGATTTTGGTGATGGTTGGTGCTTTAGTTGCTAAATCGTGTCCAACTCTTATGACCACACAGAATGTAGCCCCAGATGGGATATAATAATTAGTAGTTTTTATGTTAGAAAAACATGAATTTTGGGATGTCAAGGGCAGAATGCTACAGACTGCATGTTTGTATCCCCCCAAATATGTTGAACCTTAATCCCCAAAGTTTTGATATTTGGAGATGAGGCTTTGGGAAGTGATTCAGACATGAGAGCAGAGCTGTTATGAATGGAGTTAGTCTCCTTATAAAAGAGACCACAGAGAGCTCCCTTGGCCCTTCCATCAAACTGAGAACACAGTGAGAAATAGTCATCTATGACTTAGAAAGTGGGCCCTCACCAGACACTGAATCTGTCGGAACTTGATCTTGGATAGACTTCCCAGCCTACAGAAATGTGAAGAATAAGTTTCTGTTGTTTACAAACCACCCAGACTATGGGATTCTGTTATAGCAGCCCCAACATACTAAGACAATCATGTTAAGATGGGCATTCTCAAATCGTGAAACACAGTTAAGCTATGTGGCCACATAGGATCTTAATTGTCACAGTAGAACATATTCTGTTACCTCAATAGGAGTCTCTATGGGGGAAAAAAATGAACACAACTGCTGAAAAAAGAGAGCCACTAAGGAAAGAAAGAAAGGGAAAAGTAGTACTCTGTTTTCCAGTAACAAACCTGGATGGGTCAGGAGCCAAATACAACTGGCCTTTGTCAAAGAAGTATATAATTATTCCCAAGATTGTTATAACATAGATTACAATATGATTTGCAACCATACTAAGAAACACTTAAAACTGAAAGGGAACTAAAATAAGTTACAGGCTTTAACTTATTTATAACTAATATAGGTTGAAAGTCATTCCCATCCATGCAAGAAAAAAAGGTGAACAAATTGAAAATCAACAACTTTTCTTGGATGTTTTATAAAAGAACTGAGGTCTCAGGGCAAGCCACCACTGTGAAACTGAGGGAAGTTGAAAACCCACAGTTTCGTGGATTTTTTCCCACACTGTCCAGAACACAAATTACTAATATCAGAAATGAAATGAGGCATGTAGTGGGATTAAAAAGATAATAATAGAATACCATGAACAACTCTATGCCCACAAATATGATAACTTAGATGAACTGGACTAATTCCTCGATTGACACAAACTATCAAAACTCAGATGAGAAGAATTAGATAATCTGAATAGATTGATCTATATCCATTTAAGGAAACTGAGTGAGTAATTAATCCTTCCAAAAATGAAATTACTAGGACTAGATGAATCTACCAAACATTAAATGAAAGAATAATATCAATTATTTTCAATCCCTTCCAAAAAAAACAGAATCAAATGGAATATCTCTTAACTCATTCTACAAATCCACCACTAAACACTAAAATCAAATAAGGACATTATAAGAGAGGAAAATTATAGATCAGCATCTTTCAGAGATGCAAAAACTCTTGAAAAAATACTAGGAAATCCAATCTAACAATAAATTTTAAAAATTATAAATCATAATCAAGTGAAATTTTTCCAAGTATGCAAAGCTTGGGTCAACATATGAAAACCAGTTTATGTAACCCATTACATCAATAAGCTACAGAAGAAAGAAAAATATGATCATGTCAATTAATGCAGAATAAGTATTTGACATAATCCAACACAAATTTATTTTAAAAATTCTCAGCATAGTAGGAGTAAGGGAGAATTTCCTGAACTTGATGAAGAATACCTGTAAAAAAGCAATAGCTAATACAGCATTTAATGTGGAGAAACTAGACGTTTCCCTCCCTAAGACTGGAACAAAGATAAGTCTGCCTCTTCTTACCATTCATATCAACAATGTTCTTGAAGACCCAGACAGTACAATAGGACGAGAAGAAGGAATAAAAGATGTACAGACTGGGAAAGAAGAAATAAAATTGTCTTTGTTCACAAATGACATGGTTGTCTATATTTAAAAAATTACAAAGGATTAACAACAACAAGAAAAGCCTCCTGGAACTAATTCAAGATGGTCATAGCAAGGTTGCAGGATATAAGCTTAATAGACAAAAAGCAATTGCTCTCCTACAGACCAGTAACAATTGGAATTTGAAATTAAAACACAATACATTTACAACACCTCCAAAAATGATAAACTTAAGTAAAAATCCAACTATAAAACTAGATGAAAGAAAGATCTACCTATTATATTTGAATTATTCTCCTCCACTAGGAAAGATGAATACAGTAATAGAAGGGGGAAAGAACTATTTAGTTGAACATCTGTTATATGCCAGATATATAAAGCACTCTTTAGATTATTACTTTTCACAATTATAAAAATCCTATGACATGGATATGACAATTACTGTCATATAGAACAACAATATTCTCTGAGGCTCAGAGAATAGCTTCAAGGGATGAAAAAACCTTATGATAAAGCATCAAGCAGCTTTAACAATCATGTTTCTGAAAAATATTTAATGATATAGTCATGTTATAATGCTAAGTAAAAATAAATTCAAAGATTAGTACTCAAGCCTCTGTATATAATATGAGACGAATTTATTAAAATCACAAATTCTTAAAATAAACGGGAGATTTTGCTCTGTAAAACTGTGAAAAATACATCAAAACAATATGTGGATTAACTGGTGTTCATACACTGATGGTGAGAGTTTAGTCAATTGGTAAACTATTTTTAAAGATCTACTAAATTTATCCATATGCATATTCTAAAGCACCAGCAATCCCATTCTATTTTTTTTTCAACTTTACAATATTGTATTAGTTTTGCCATATATCAACATGAATCCGCCACAGGTATACATATGTTCCCCATCCTGAACCCCCCTCCCTCCTCCCTCCCCGTACCATCCCTCTGGGTCATCCCAGTGCACCAACCCCAAGCATCCAGTATCGTGCATCAAACCTGGACTGGTGACTTGTTTCATATATAATATTATACATGTTTCAATGCCATTCTCCCAAATCATCCCATCCTCTCCCTCTCCCACAGAGTCCAAAAGACTGTTCTATACATCATTGTCTCTTTTGCTGTCTCGTATACAGGGTTATTGTTACCATCTTTCTAAATTCCATATATATGTGTTAGTATACTGTATTGGTGTTTTTCTTTCTGGCTTACTTCACTCTGTATAATAGGTTCCAGGTTCATCCACCTCATTAGAACTGATTAAATGTATTCTTTTTAATTGCTGAGTAATACTCCATTGTATATATGTACCACAGCTTTCTTATCCATTCGTCTGCTGATGGACATCTAGGTTGCTTCCATGTCCTGGCTATTATAAACAGTGCTGTGGTGAACACTGGGGTACACATGTCTCTTCCAATTCTGGTTTCCTCAGTGTGTATGCCCAGCAGTGGGATTGCTGGGTCATAAGGCAGTTCTATTTCCAGTTTTTTAAGGAATCTCCACAGTGTTCTCCATAATGGCTGTACTAGTTTGCATTCCCACCAACAGTGTAAGAGGGTTCCCTTTTCTCCACACCCTCTCCAGCATTTATTGCTTGTAGACTTTTGTTTCACAGCCATTCTGACTGGCGTGAAATGGTATCTCATTGTGGTTTTGATTTGCATTTCTCTGATAATGAGTGATGTTGAGCATCTTTTCATGTGTTTGTTAGCCATCTGTATGTCTTCTTTGGAGAAGTGTCTATTTAGTTCTTTGGTCCATTTTTTGATTGGGTCATTTATTTTTCTGGAATTGAGCTGTAGGAGTTGCTTGTATATTTTTGAGATTAGTTGTTTGTCAGTTGCTTCATTTGCTATTATTTTCTCCCATTCTGAAGGCTGTCTTTTCACCTTGCTTATAGTTTCCTTTGTTGTGCAGAAGCTTTTAAGTTTAATTAGGTCCCATTTGTTTATTTTTGCTTTTATTTCCAATATTCTGGGAGGTGGGTCATAGAGGATCCTGCTGTGATGTATGTCAGAGAGTGTTTTGCCTGTGTTCTCCTCTAGGAGTTTTATAGTTTCTGGTCTTACGTTTAGATCTTTAATCCATTTTGAGTTTATTTTTGTGTATGGTGTTAGAAAGTGTTCTAGTTTCATTCTTTTACAAGTGGTTGACCAGTTTTCCCAGCATCACTTGTTAAAGAGATTATCTTTAATCCATTGTATATTCTTGCCTCTTTTGTCAAAGATAAGGTGTCCATAGGTGCGTAGATTTATCTCTGGGCTTTCTGTTTTGTTCCATTGATCTATATTTCTGTCTTTGTGCCAGTACCATACTGTCTTGATGACTGTGGCTTTGCAGTAGAGCCTGAAGTCAGGCAGGTTGATTCCTCCAGTTCCATTCTTCTTTCTCAACAATCCCATTCTTAGGTATTCAGTGTATACCCTACAGATGTACATTCTGTTCATCAAATAATACATATAAGAATTTTAATAGCAACCTTATCCTTAACAACTCAATTCCGGAAATAATTCAACAATAATACACAGTATAATGGATAAATAAATTATGGCATTTCATACAATTTAAAACTATAAAATAATAGCAATGAGTGAACAACAGCTATGTGAAACATGGATGAATTTTGCAAAGATATTTTTGAGCTAAAGGAACTAGATATAATGTAAATAACCCCATACACATAAATTTCAAAAACGGACAATTTAAGCTGTGGTGTTACTGAGTAGAGGGGTTACTACTGAGGGGAGAGCAAAAGACATACTTCTGGAGTGCTAACTAATGTTCTATTTCATTATCTCAGTCATAGTTACATGGGTATATTTACTTTGTGGAAATTCACTGAGTTGTACAACCATGATTCTGCATTTTCTGCAATATTCAATTATTCAAGTAAAAGTTTACTAAAATATTAATTGCAGCTATATTACATAATGAGAAATACATTTTTCATTTGTTTTTATGGCTTTCTGTATTTTCCAAATTATTTATGATAAATATTTTCTGAACAGCTTTATTGAAGCATAACTTACATGGATAGAATCAACTTAGTACAGTTCAATGAAGTTTGGCAAACGTATAAATATGTATAACCACCACCAAACTGAAGATATAGAACACCTTCATCTCCCCAAAATGTCTGTAATATCTTTTTGAAATAAATCCCCTTACCATCCTAGCCTGGTCTGCTTTCTTTTGCTATTGTTTTTGCCTTTTCTAAAAATTGCATATAAATGAGATCATATAGTATGAAATTTTTTGTGTCTGGCTTTTTCACTTCATGTGATATTTTCAAGATGGTTCCATGTTATGGTATATATCGGCAGTTCTTTCTTCTACTGAGTAGGATTCCATTGTATGGACATAGCACAATTTATTTATCTATCCAGCAGCTAAAGGACACTTGGGTCATTTTCTTTTTTGCTATTATGGAATCAAGGGACTAAAAGCATTCGAATATATTTCTCTTTCTCTTGGATACCTAACTAGGAACAGAATTTCTCAGCTTGATAAGTATATGTTTAATTTTATAAGAAATTGCCAAACTGTTTTCCAAAACAGCTGTACCACTTTGTATTTCTACCAGCAATGTAAGAGAGCTCAAGCTGTTCCACCTCCTCACTAACACTTAGTATTACTGCCTATTGTCATTTTATGCGGTAGCATCTCATCATGACTTTAATTTGCATTATCCTTATGACTAGCGATGCCGTTTGTATCTATTTCAGTGAAGGTATCTGATTGAATATTTTGCTCATTTTTAATTATATTGTTTGTCTTATTGTTGAGATGTAACACCTCTTTATGTATTCTGGATATGAGTCTTTTGTCAGATACATGTCATTTGTGTTTTCATCTTCCTAATGATGTCTTTCAATGAGCAAAAGGTTTTCATTTTTATAAAGTTCAATTTATCAATTTTTTAATGGTCTGTGCTGTTTGGGCAATGTTTGCATTATAGAGAAAAACATGTCTTTTTAAAAGGAGCTGACAATGACTAAAAGGTTAAAGAGACAGAATTGATCAATCTAACTTGAGGTGATTCAAATCCAAACATTAAAACTATTTGCTTGAACAAAATGGACAGTTTGGAGAAAGAATGGTGTGAATACAAAAAAGGTTGAACAACACTGCTCATAATGTTGTTAATTATAATGCTCACAATCAAATACTAAAAAGGTATTTGATTTAAGGTACAGGGAAAAGATTATGGCATCTGGTCCCATCACTTCATAGCAAACAGATGGAGAAAAGGTGGAAACAGTGACAAATTTTATTTTCTTGGGCTTCAAAATCACTACAGACAGTGACTGGAGCCATGAAATTACATCCATACACCTATGGCTGATTCATGTTGATGTCTGACAGAAAACAACAAAATTCTGTAAAGCAATTATCCTTCAATTAAAAAATACATAAATTTTTAAAAAGTGCTTGCTCCTCAGAAGAAAAGCTATGATGAACCTAGACAGCATATTAAAAAAAAGCAGAGACATCACTGTGGCAAAAAAGGTCTGTCTAGTCAAAGCTATTACGGTTTTTCCAGTAGTCATGTATGGATGTGAGAGTTGGACTATAAAGAAGCCTGAGCACTGAAGAATTGGTGCTTTCGAACTGGGGTGCTAGAGAAGACTCTTGAGAGTCCCTTGGACAGAAAGGAGATCAAACCAGTCAATCCTAAAGGAAATCAACCCTGAATATTCATTGGAAGGGAAGGACTGACACTGAAGCTGAAACTCCAATATTTTGGCCACCTGATGCGAAGAGCTGACTCATTGGAAAAGATCCTGAGGCTGGGAAAGATTGAGGGCAGGAGCAGTAGCAGGTAACAGAGGATGAAATACTTGGATGGCATCACCAACTCAATGGACATGAGTCTGAGCAGTCCAGGAGATAGTGAAGGACAGGGAAGCCTGGCATGCTGCAATCCACGGGGTCACAAAGAGTTGGACACGACTTGGCAACTGAGCAACTAGGGGAAAAAATGGATCAATTTTGTAGTAGAAGTTACTATTTTAAGAGAGCTTAGTCTCAGTTTACAGAAATGAAAACAAATATGGTTATCTCTTTTCAAATACTCCTTCAAAACAGAGTGAAATTAAAGAGAGAACCAGCTGTTAATGAATTAAGAATAGTAAAGGGAGAAAAACTCTTTTTCTTAAAGAAAACAGTAGGAAAAATAATACAAAAGACAATCTGGGGAATGGTGTAGCTGAATCATTAAGCCATATTCTGGATAGGAAAGATAGAAAAAGACATGCTTTTAAAATGAAAACACATATTTAATTCTATTATATAATTAGTTTGGACTATATGTGCTAAGTCGCTTCAGTCGTGTCCGACTCTGTGTGACCCCATAGACGGCAGCCCACCAGGCTCCCCCGTCCCTGGGATTCTCCAGGCAAGAACACTGGAGTGGGTTGCCCTTTCCTTCTCCAATGCAGGAAAGTGAAAAAGTGAAAGTGAAGTCGCTCAGTCGTGTCCGACTCTTCGCGACCCCATGGACTGCAGCCTACCAGGCTCCTCCGTCCATGTGAGTTTCCAGGCAAGAGTACTGGAGTGGGGTGCCATTGCCTTCTCCGTTAGACTATATGTGAAATAAGCAAAAATAACTAATTACTATTAGAGGAACATCTTTTTTGAGACGAATATGAATCCTGCCCCATAGAGATTTTATTTTTTATTTTTTTATCAAATTTTTATTGAAGTATAGTTGATATGCTGTTGTGTTAATTTCTGCTGTACAGCAAAGTGATTCCATTATACATATATACGTATTCCTTTTTTAATATATATTTTCTCCATTATGGTGTGTCATAGGATATTGAATATAGTTCTTTGTGTAATATAGTAGGACCTTGTTGTTTATCCATTCTATATATAAAAGCTTATATCTGCTAACCTCAACCTCCCATTTCATCCTTCCCCCCACCTCCTACCCCCTTGGCAACCACCAATCTGTTCTCTGTCTGTGATTCTGCTTCTGTTTCATAGATAGATTCCTTTGTGTCATATTTTAGATTCCATAGATAAGTGATATCATATGGTTTTGGTTTTTCTCCTTCTGAGTTACTTCATTTAGTATGATGATCTCTAGTCGCATCCATGTTGCTGCAAATGGTATTATTTCATTATTTTTTATAGCTGAGTAGTATTGCATAGTACATATATACCACATCTCATTTATCCATTCATCCGTTGATGGATATTTAAGTTGTTTCCATGTCTTGGCTATTGTGAATAGTGCTGCAATGAACACAGGGGTGCATGTATCTTTTTGAATCATAGTTATGCCTAGGAGTAGGATTTCTAGATCATATGGTAATTCTATTTTTTTGTTTTCTGAGGAATCTTCATATTGTTTTCCACAGAGGCTGCACCAATTTATTAATACATTCTTATCAACACTGTAGGAGGGTTCCCTTTGCTCCACAATCTCTCCAGCATTTATTTGTAGACTTTTTAATGATGGTCATTCTGACCATCATTATGAAGTGGTAATTCATTGTAGTTTTGATTTGCATTTCTCTAATAACTAGCAATGTCAAGCATCTTTTCATTTGAAGAATGAAGTTTAGTTCTTTTGCCTATTTTTTGATTGGGTTATTTTTTGTTGTTGTTGTTGAGTCAGTCACATCAGCTGTATGTATATTTTGGAAATTAAGTCCTTGTTGGTTTGCAAATATTTCCTTCCAGTCTATAAGTTGCTTATTTTTTTTTTTTCAATCTATTTTCTTTATGGTTTCCTTTGCTGTGCAAAAGTAAATTTGATTAGGTCTATTTGTTTATTTTTGTTTTTATTTCTATTTCCTTGAAGACTGATCTAAGAAAACATTGGTACAATTTATGTCAGAGAATGTTTTTCCTATGATCTCTTCTAGGAGTTTTATGGTGTTTAAGTCTTTAAGCCATTTTGAGTTTTTTTGTGTGTATGGTGAGAGAGTGTGTTCTGACTTAATTGATTTACATGCAGCTGCAGAACACACCTGTTGTTAATGGGTTTCTCTAATTATACATTGTATTTTTAACACCTATCAGTCAATAAGTTAACATTCCATGTCCTCCAAGACATGTGTAGACAAAGTCACTGGGCCCATCATCACTTTTAATTCCTGTTATAAAATCCAAGAAAATATATTTTTTAAAACCTCTGAAGATTGATAGGCTTTACAGCTAAATTAAAAACAAAATAAGAGGTTGATCTCTTTCCCTAGTATTTCTAGTGTTTTCAGAAGCACTATATTTAATCACAAGCACTAAACTAATTCTCAAAGTTAAAAGATAGACAAGATTTAAAATGAGCCCTCCATTGAAATTGTAACTTCAATATAAAATTAAGGGTTTCCCCCTCCTCAACCAGGCTACTTCATAGGGATAATTTATTCATCTCTAGGAGAAAAATAAATTAATAAGCTTAATGCATATTGTAATGTTACTACTATAGAATGAGTAAATGATAAAAGAAAATGTGTACAAGCTCAATATTTGGTATTTTCAATATAACTGTGATTCAGATAGGGAATGCATTTTTAATGTTGCCTTTTCAATGTATTGAGGTTTTGTTTTTTTTTTTTTAAGATAGAAAAGCTTTCCTAAATTAGATTTTCTTTTAATTCTCCAGAATACTAAGGAAACAAGAGAACAACTTGCTTTTGATAAGATCTGTCTTTTAAATGTGACAGAGACCCAATTTGCCCAGCTAACTGGATTAGAGTAATCCTAAATAATTTAGCCTCCATTTACAGTTTGGGCAAGTTCATTATACGTGAACTCGCAGAAACTCCTCTCCTTAAACTCCTTTTGATCAATTAAAGTGCACTTTTAAGTAGGAAATGTACAAAAATCTCCATAGACTGTGGGTCCAAGTATTTTTCCTCATATTTTTATTCATGTCTTCATGCTAAGAAAGGGAACTAAAATGTGCTGAGGTCTAAAATATACACTCTTCAGAAGTAAGTCAGTTTCTTACTAGAAATAAGCATCTCACTAAGATAGAACTTTCTTAAAGGTAGGAATTTTGTGAATTTTGTCTTATTCACCACTATAACCCCAGTTCCTAGAACAGAACCTAGGACACAGGCTAGTTCAATAAAAATGTATCTCTATCTGCCTAGTATATATCAGAAAATTATTAAATACTAATATCCATAAAATATAAAAAAAAGCTCTAGACAAGGTAAATGAAATATATATATGTATATATATACATATATATGTATGTAAAGAAGCTGATACTGCACCTGATGCCAGGTTTTCACCACTTTCAAAATAACAACTTGGTTTACTACATTTAAAAAAAAAATTGGTTTTTTACAATAAGCCAATCACAAGTCATTCTTTTATATAAGTAAATTATTCTCTTCAGCAGGAAATTACTATCATCATTTCAATCAGATGAAAAACTGCTTCTCAAAGAAAGAATAGGTAACTTTCCCAAAATCTCTTCAACTGTTAAGCAATGTTAACTTATTCAAACCAAGGCCTTATAAGCTCCCCAGAACAGAACTGACATCTGGGTCATATAAACCAAATGTGAATTCAACTGGATCTCAAAGACACATTTCACTGATCCTTCTCTTCATGCCCATTTTTGGCTCCCTACTCTTTGATTGCCTCTTCATGAGACAATAAATCTCTAATACCATTTTATAAAGGGAGAACAGAATGGTAATTCAGCACAGTAGAGTTAATTTTTTAATTATTAATAGTTTAGTCATTTATTTTAGTTACAGCTTAGTATTGTTCTATAAATGTACAAATTTTTTGTCAAACTGGGAAATGCTATATGGTGGAGCACAAAAAAGTGACCACTAATTCTTTGCACCAATACCCACAATGAGATGGTGTCTATTTTCCCACTCCTTGAACCTAGGCTGGACTGTGACTTTTTTTTATTAAGCTCAACAACTTCACATGGTAATGTTAACTGTATCACTCTCTAAAAATGTATTGGTACATCTCCAATCAATAACGTTTGGGTAATAAAAGTCATACATCTCTAGTCAATAATTTTCTGAGTTATGAGCCCAGTCATCAAGAGACCTTGCCTATGCTCACTCTGTAAATGTGAACATATCTTGGTGCTTTATAGAGGATGCAATGTCTTGTAGGGAGAAGAAAAAGCATTGGACACAGGTGAGATCTTGGACTTATGTTCACTCCCAGAAAACACCATAAATAGTAAGATGAGCCATCTTAGAAAGGCCCAGGCTAAGGTGCCAACCACAGAACAAATATCTTTGTTTTAAGGCAAAAAGTTCTGGAAGGTTTGTTATACAATATTAAATAATTTATTCACTCTCTTATAAAGTTTCTTTTGTCTATGGTTACTGCAGATATAATCAGTATTTGTACAACCATTACAGATTTGCCCTACAGAAGTTCTCTTTCACACAATTTCCAACAGAAGAAAAGCAAAATACATCTGATTAATTTATATACAGTATTGTTAACTATATTTCTGACAGTTGAGAATACTGATAGAAACCAAATCCCCCAATTACAGTTTTACAGATCTGATGATTAGAAAAATGTTCTATAGACTGGCTTCTGGCTGCCTATATCCTAAACCTTGTTTTGTTCCACTGCACACATACTTTAGATGCTGGGCACCTTAAGCATATTCATATCAATTTGGCCACACACCTATGAATCATAGCATCAATCAAGTTGGCAGAGTGGGCAACAGGAGTATTTCTAGAAGCTATTCTTATGCCAGAGTGAGGAAACAGTAACTTAAATATATGGGAAGTAATGATGTGGATCACATAAATATATTTCATTACATGAAAACAAAACATATTCTCCACTCAAATTTCCTTAGGCCTCAAACAATGTCTAGGGTCATTCCAAAACCACTCAAAAGAAGGAGAAATGTAATGGAAGAGAAGTCAGAGTGGAAAAAGACAGCAGACTTAATTGATTCCTGTTACATGTCTTGCACAAATTTTACAAAAGTATACAGCTGTTGGGATGAATTGCATTCACTGGAATGATCTTCATCATGGAAGTGACGCTAAAGATTAAGTTTCCTTAGCTTTCTGCTCGATCCACCTCTGATCTTCTCCCTCTTCCTAGCTTCCTTCCTCTGCTCAGTCTCAGAAGCAGCAGTAAATCTTCCTCCCTATGTTTAAGCCCCTTTGGAATATCGCTTTTCTAACCTAAACACTTCCAATTTATGGTCACATTCATATTTTTTCCTTCTATTAGCTTCACACCCCAGAACTTGCATTTCATGGCAGTGTAAGCCACCAGAAAAGATAATTGCTTGAGTGTGATAATGGTGACTGACAATTTCATCTCCAAACTATTTATCAGTTCACACTCCATGTATCAGGATTCAAGGGAACATGACACCTCTTGTCAAGAAAACAAAAGGATCTTGTGACAGCATTTCAATTGAATTTCTCACCTGGCACTCACCACATTAGCACTCAGTTAAAATAACTCTATTTATTATTCCAAAAAACAGACAAAAATGGATGCTCCAGACAAGGTAAATGAAATTATATACATATACAAAAAAGGTAATACTGCACCTGATTCCAGGTTTTCACCACCTTCAAAATAAACTGTCATGTTTATTATAACTTTTTTTATTTGTTTCTGACAATAAGCCAATCACAGGTCATTCTTTTATACAAGTAAATCATTCTTTTCAGCAGAAAATGACTATCGTGCAGAACGGTAAGCAAAACATGTCAATCTCAAAATTCAAACTAAAGTGTCTCTTAGTTACTTGTAAACCTCAGTGAAAGTGTCGGTGCAAAATTCTAAGTAAACCTTCAATTATCTTGACTCAGTCTTCAGGAGACAGTGGAGCATAGTTGTCAAGGTCATGGGCCAGACTAGGGTATGTTTTCCTCAAAATTCTGCTATGACTAGTGGTAAGATTTAACCAAATTGCTCAAAGTTTCTAAGCCTCAGTTTTCCAGTTTATTAATTGCAGACAATGACACTGCTTTCTTTATAGAGTAGTTCGTGTGGATTAAACGAGCTGATATACATAACTTAGCACATTACATAACTTAGCTCACAAGAAAGAATGATCACTTCTCATTATTTTTCCCATTTATATTTTCTCATTAGAATCATCCTTTTGATCTGAGAAAGAGCACTGAGGAAGGGAACAACAAAAATGAAAAAACAACTCAACCTGTCCTTCTAGGACTGATTCCAGCTTCCTATTTTAACAACCTGCCTAAGTCACTCCTAAGCAAGGGTTTTCTATTGTTCTTCCCTTGGGTGCCACTTTAGTTCTAAAGACATGGCTTCTGTCTCTGCAGTTCCTCACATATATCTTCTGCCAAATATATTTTCTTCATATATATGTTCTTCTAAAAGAATAAGTGCAAAGGCAAAAAATAAATTTAGTCTATCAAGCTGTATTGAAAATGCTAAATCAATTTTTGGGAAAGGGAAATACTGAGAAAAAATACCAAAATAGAGATTTGAAAATAGCTTTCATTTTTTAAAAAGTGCTGGTAAAGCCCTAGTGAAACCTGAATAACGTCCTCCAAACACTAGGCAACTTCATCATCACCAAACATTTACTTTGTGCCTACACAATTCCAAACACTTTGTTGGAACTTCCCTGGTGGTCCAGTGATTAAGACTCCATGCTTCTGCTGTGGAGAGCACAGGTTTGATCCCTGGTTGAGTAACAAAGATCCTGTATGCCATGTGGAGTGGCAAAAAAAATTTAAAAGAAAAGAAAAGAAAACCCTGGTGTGTTGGATACAAAGAGATAAATGACAAGGCACCTGCCCAAATAAGCACATTATCCAGTTGAGAACATGGGGCCAAATCTGAAAAGACACACTATAAAGACTAGAATGAACTTTATATTTTCAACAAAAAAGAATGAATAAGACAGACAGAAAGTGTTTCAACTGATGAGAAGATAAAGCAATTCCAGGGCCATCAGTAAAATTTTGACCCAGCAGGTTTGATAAAGGCTTGCTCTTCACTAAAGCATGAGGACCTGAGACCTTGAACTTCTGAATCATCCACAGTGGCCATTTCAAAGGCTGGCATCAGCAAAATGGTCTTGTTGGGCTCTCTGAGGAATTCTAGGCCTTGTTCACTTCTCCTGTACCCAAAAGCCCACTAAACCCATTGTTGATCAGGATGATCAGGCTCTGGTCTCTAAACTGGATCACAGAGGATTGTTCCTCTGTGATCTGGACTGACCTCAACACTTGACCTTAAAGGTCAAGGTTCCACACTGTGTGAAGTCTTACCCTGCCAGTTCTCTTCCTCCTAAGATGTTATGATGGTAATAAAGGAAGAAAACGATGGCTAACTCTTCCTTCCATTTTCATCTTTCTGCACTCCCTTACTTGATGAAGTAAGGCTAAGCTTAGGACCTGTTCTCTTCAAGGAAAAGCCTGCTCCTCTCTTTCTCCTTTCTCCTTGCTCTTTCTTTTTCTCCTCATCTGCTCTTTCTGTTCCACAAAGCAACTGAATCAGTAGGCTTATTGACAACCCAAGAGGGCCCAGGGAGGGCATATTAAGACACTGGGACAGACTCTGTCTTCAGCTGTCCTTATGTCTTGCACCTTGGCACACTTGGATCTTACTATCTTACCACGTGAGAAAGTACGATCCAAAGGTTAATTGGACATTGTTATAGAAATGGTCAGAACGAGACTTTCAACCTTCTTTACTTCCATGCTACTGAAGCCATTTCAGTATATATAGATGAAGGAACTTTTATGGAGTTCTGGTCAGTTCCCACTTGCTCAGCTTTGAGTTTAGGAGTGAAGTTACAAAGTTGTTGCAAACTGATGTCACTGTGCTCTGCTGGTCAATATATCCTGTACACACACTTTCTCTGAGGATTTTTCAGGGAAGAATGACCAAGACTGAGAAGGATTTAGACACTCATGACTCCTCTTGCCAAATGCCATCCAAGTATTATATTGACATCAACTGTTAATAGCATTCATTCCTTTATTCTGAATAGCTCTGCCTAGAAGGCATAAGAACAAGCAAATATTGTATTATATTATGATTATGTCCTCCACTTGACTTTTCAAAACATGAGTGAATATTTGGAGAGCAGAATTGAACTCCTCATATCTCTGACAAGAGGACCACAGGAACCTGAGATACAGACATCCTTCTATTTTCCACAATTACATATTGACAAGTTGAATGGAAATTTCTTCATCTTCAATTTTAGCAACAAAAATAGCCAGATCCACCTGAAAGATCATATTCACTTTACTAGACAAGCTAAAGCCAGGGTTGGGAAGCAGGGAATAGCTAGCTGTTTTTTCTAGTCAGGTGCATCCAAAGTAGAAGAAAAGTGAGAGGAAAGGCATAGCCTGGTGGAAATAGTCCTGCTCTGTCTTAGCTGGCCCTGGGAATCATTTCTGAACTTAATTTTGGCTGTTTTCACAGCAATCTTAAGACTATGAGGAATTTAACATCTCTTGTTCTCAGTTTTTGGCCTTAACTGAAAATCTGAGACAACAGGAAAAATCTCACTTAACAACCTATTAAATTTGTATATGAGCTCCAAATTCTTTAAAATGTCAGCAAAAATAGCAATATACAAGATAAACCCTGAAAATGCCAAAATAATCAATGAAATATCATAATCATTAAAGTTTTCCTCACAGTTGGAAAATTATCAAATCTCTTTGCTACAAGCAGTTCTGATTTTATTCTCAAAGGCCCCTATTAAAAATATGTATATACAATATATTTATAGATGTATATCACACTGAGAGGATGTGCCAGATAGATATGCCTACCCAGAGAAATGATAATATTCACAAGTCAGTTACTGAGTTTCCCTTTAAGCCCTTTGGGCTGGCTATTCATCATTTGGCTCTCAGCATTATTTCCAGGCTTCTAGAATCTCCTCTATCACAGGATGGCTGGGAGCCTTTATGCTATATCTCACAGACTTCCTTGCCAGATGCTTTCCAGTGAGATTCTGCCAATGAAAGTCACTGTTGGGGGACTGAAAGGCAAAAGGGAGAGAAAAATCTGTTTTTTGTTTTTTTTTTTTTTTTCCTGCATTAGCAAGTAGGGCAGGGCATGTGCAGGCTCTGGGGTCCTGCTTAGGCAGTACATTTCTACAGCAGTGGCAGAGGTGGTGCCCCATCAGCCTCAGCAGTATGATGCTTCTGGCTCCAGTTCCAGCAACTGCAGCCTCTGAAGCAAGAGGCTGTGGCTCCCAGGTTCCTGCAACATCAGTGGGGATATGGGCTCCTTGTTGAGTTCAGTCATTAAGTCATATCTGACTGTGTGACCCCATGGACACTATGCATGCCAGGCTTCTGTATCCTTCACTCAGTTCAGTTCGGTTCAGTCACTCAGTCGTGTCTGATTCTTTGCAACCCCATGGACTGCAGCATTCCAGGACTCCCTGTCCATCACCAACTCCTGGAGTTTACTTAAACTCATGTCCATTGAGTCGGTGATGCCATCCAGCCATCTCATCCTCTGTCATCCCCTTCTCCTTCCGCCTTCAATCTTTCCCAGCATCACGGTCTTCACATCAGATGGTTAAAATATTGGAGCTTCAGCTTCAGTCGTTCCAATGAATATTCAGGGTTGATTTCCTTTAGGATTGATTGATTTGATTTACTTGCTGCGCAAGGGACTCTCAAGAGTCTTCTCCAGCATCACAAATTTGAAAGCATCAATTCTTTGGCACTCAGTCTTCTTTATAGACTCCTACTACTGCTACTGCTAAGTCACTTCAGTCATGTCCAACTCTGTGTGACCCCATAGATGGCAGCCCACCAGGCTCCCTTGTCCCTGGGATTCTCCGGGCAAGAACACTGGAGTGGGTTGCCATTTCCTTCTCCAATCCATGAAAGTGAAAAGTGAAAGTCTAGCTGCCTGCAAAGGTTAGTGATAGTTATGGTTGCGGCAAAGCAACAGTAGAACCTCAACAGTCTCCTCAGCATGGAAATCTTGGGCTCTGGGTAACCCCATTTCGTCTGCTGCCCCTCCAGCAGGTAAGTGATAGGTTGGTAACCTCACTTTCCCCTCTTTACTCCTTCAGTCTTTCCAATTTCATTGCCAGTTCCTTACGTATTTCCCTAGTTTTCCCAGATAAAAACTTAATAATATACCTTCTTATCTCTTTTAGCACTAATGACTCAAGGGAAAACAGCAAAGATATGTACACAGACACACACACACACAAACACACACATGCACACATATATGCATGCATGCTAAGTCACTTCAGTTGTCCACCTCTTTGAGGCCAAACAGACTACAGACCACCAGACTTCTCTGTTCGTGGGATTCTCTGGCAAGAATACTGAAGTGGATTGCCATGCCCTCCTCAAGGGGATCTTTCCAAACCAGGGATCGAACCCACATCTCTTTCACCTCCCACATTGGCAGGCAGGTTCTTTTACCACTAGCACCTGGAATTCCCATATATACATATGCATACAGTTAATTTTCATATATAGGTATATGCATATTTGATAAATGATGTAAAATTGTACAATTTAAAAATAACTTACAGAGGGCAAAATTAGTAAATCTCTGAAGTGAAAATGTTAATAAGTTACAGAATTAAGGTTAAACTTGATGGATTAAATATATACATTCAATCCCAAAATACCACTAGAATAAGAGTAAATTAAAAAACCAATGTATAAAATCACAAGAACAAATAATATTGAAGAGGGAATGAGACAGGAGGGACAGTAGACAAGACAACTTTGTCTACTAAATTTTGTCTACAATTTTGTCTACAAAAATACAATTTTGTAAGATGGAAAGGCTAGAGAAATCTGATTAGTAGAGCTCAAAAAGGTGAAGCAAAGGATTTAAACAGCAAATCATCAAAAAGGGTCAGGAATGTATTTTTAAAAATCAGAAATCCAAGTAGCTTCAGACTTAAAAATTATAATAAATCAATAGAAATCAACAAAGCAATGTTTTCTAAATTTTTTAGGGAAAGTTATCTGTAACCTAAACCTCTATCCTCAGCTATACTTCAATCAAATGCAAAGATAGCATTAAAATATTCTTGGCATGCAATATCTTTAAAACTTTATCTTATATGCAGTCTTAGTTTAAAAAAAATCCAAAAAATGTGCTTCATCAAGAGTAAGAAATAGAGAACAAGATGGCAGAGGAGTAGGTGGATGTGGAGTACATCTCTTTCCACGGATACATCAGGAATACACCTTCAGACACAGAAGTGCATGCAGAACATCAACTGAGAGCAGACAGAAGTACCTGACCAGTGGAAAAGAATATATAGAACCATGAAAAACTCAGGAGGATGAAGGAACTAGGGGAAAAAAAACAGGAGTGTTAAAAGGACTGGATCTTCTCTTGGCGGGTTTGGGAACTGAAGCATGGCTCCGATGCCCACATTGCAGCAAGTATCTGAGTCAGAGAAGAAACATTTAAGGCTTAGAGTGAAACAGTTGATCTGTGGCAGCCTAAATAAAATGAGAATCAGACAATCTTTGGCACAGCCATACATACCCCAGACAGGAATGCTGGTCCCCTGGAAGGTGCAGCAGCTGGAAGCTGGAGTTTAGGGATTGTGAAATAATCCCAGGGTGAGGGCTGCTGTTGACATTGGAGGGACGGATTGAGGGGATGTGAGAGTGGGGATCATGGTGGGAAATGCTGGTAGAGGAAAGCCAGGCAGCCATGGAAGCAAGGCAATACTGCTGACTGAAGGAAAAATCTACAATCATGATTACTGTACCTAGCAAAGATCTCATTCAAAATTGTTGGAGAAGTTAAAAGCTTTTTAGACAAGCAAAAGTTAAGAGAATTCAGTACCACCAAACTAGCTTTACAACAAATTTTAATGGGACTTATAGAGTCAAGAAATAAAAGAGAAGAAAAAAGATCTACAAAATCAACCCCAAACAATTAAGAAAATGGCAATAGGAACATACATGTCAATAATTACTTTAAATGTAAATAGATTAAATGCTCCAACCAAAAGACACAGACTGGCTGAATGGATACAAAAACAAGACCCATATATATGCTGTCTACAAGAAACCACTTCAGACCTAAAGACACATATAGACCGAAAGTGAGAGGATGGAAAAAATATATTCCATGCAAATGAGAATCAAAATAAAACCTGAGTAGCCATCCTCATATCAGACAAAATAGACCTTAAAATAAAGAAAATTACAAGAGATAAGGAAGGACACCACATAATGATCAAGGGATCAATCCAAGACGAAGACATAACAATTGTAAATATCTATACACCCAACACAGGAGCACCTCAATATATAAGACAAATACTGACAGACAAAAAAGGAGAAATTGACAATAACACAATAATAGGAGACTTTAACACCCCACTCACACCAATGGACAGATCATCAAAATAGAAAATTAATAAGGAAACACAAGTCTTAAATGATACATTAACTGAGATGGATCTCATTGATATCTTCAGGAGATTCCATCCAAATGCAGAAGAATACACCTTTTTTTCAGGTGTACATGGAACATTCTCCAGGATAGACCACGTCTTGGGTCACAAATCAAACCACAGTAAATTTAATAAAATTGAAAGCATATCAAACATCTTCTCTGACCACAATGCTATGAGACTAGATATCAGTTACAAGAAAAAAAAACTATAAGAAAAACAAAGGCATGGAGATTAAACAACACGTTTCTAAATAACCAACAGGTTACTGAAGAAATAAAAAGGGAAATCAAAAAATTTCTAAAAACAAATGACAATGAAAACATGACAACTCGAAACTTATGGGATGCTGCAAAAGCAGTTCTAAGAGGAAAGTTTATAGCAATACAATCCTGCCTCATAAAATAAGAAAAACATTGAACAGACAACATAACTTTACACCTAAAACAACTGGAAAAAGAAGAACAAAAAAACCCCAAAATTACTGGAAGGAAAGATATCATAAAGATCCAAGCAGAAATAAATGAAAAAAGATGTGAAAGAAACAATAGTAAAGATTAATAAAACTAAAGGCTGGTTCTTTGAGAGATAAAATTGACAAACCTTTAGCCAGACTCATCAATCAATAAAATTAGAAATGAAAAAGGAGAAGTTACGATAGACAATGCTGAAATACAAAGGATTATAAGAGACTATTATGAAAGACTAGGTGGCAAAAATACACAGAACTGTACAAAAAAGATCTTAAGACCAAGATAATCACGATACTGTGATCACTCACCTAGAGCCAGACATCCTGGAATCTGAAGTCAAGTGGGCCTTAGGAAGCATCACTACGAACAAAGCTAGTGGAGGTGATGGAATTCCAGTTGAGCTATTTCAAATCCTGAAAGATGATGCTGTGAAAGCGCTGCTCTCAATATGCCAGCAAATTTGGAAAACTCAGCAGTGGCCACAGGACTGGAAAAGGTCACTTCTGATTCTGATCCCAAAGAAAGGCAATGCCAAAGAATGCTCAAACTACCGCACAATTGCACTCATCTCACACGCTAGTAAAGTAATGCTCAAAATTCTGCAAGCCAGGCTTCAGCAGCACATGAACCTTGAACTTCTAGATGCTCAAACTGGATTTAGAAAAGGCAGAGGAACCAGAGATCAAATTGCCAACATCTTTTGGATCATGGAAAAAGCAAGAGAGTTCCAGAAAAACATCTATGTCTGCTTTATTGACTATGCCAAAGCCTTTGACTGTGTGGCTCACAATAAACTGGAAAATTCTGAAAGAGATGGGAATACCAGACCACCTGATCTGCCTCTTGAGAAACCTACATGCAGGTCAGGAAGCAACAGTTAGAACTGGACATGGAACAACAGACTGGTTCCAAATAGGAAAAGGAGCACACCAAGGCTGTATATTTTCACCCTGCTTATTTAACTTATATGCAGAGCACATCATGAGAAACGCTGGACTGGAAGAAACACAAGCTGGAATCAAGATTGCTGGGAGAAACATCAGTAACCTCATATATGCAGATGACACCACTCTTATGGCAGGAAGTGAAGAGGAACTAAAGAGCCTCTTGATGAAAATGAAAGAGGAAAGTGAAAAAGTTGGCTTAAAGCTCAACATTCAGAAAACTAAAATCATGGCATCTGGTCCCATCACTTCATGACAAATAGATGGGGAAAGAGTGGAAATGGTGTCAGACTTTATTTTTTGGGGCTCCAAAATCACTGCAGATGGTAATTGCAGCCATGAAATTAAGACGCTTACTCCTTGGAAAGAAAGTTATGACCAACCTAAACAGCATATTAAAAAGCAGAGACATTACTTTGCCAACAAAGGTCTGTCTAGTCAAGGCTATGGTTTTTCCAGTGGTCATGTATGAATGTGAGAGTTGGACTATTAAGAAAGCTGAGCATTGAAGAATTGATGCTTTTGAACTGTGGTGTTGGAGAAGACTCTTGAGAGTCCCTGGACTGCAAGGAGATCCAACCAGTCCATCCTAAAGGAGATCAGTCCTGGGTGTTCATTGGAAGGACTGATGCTGAAGCTGAAACTCCAATACTTTGGCCACCTCATGCTAAGAGTTGACTCATTGGAAGGGACCCTGATGCTGGGAGGGATTGGGGGCAGGAGGAGAAGGGGATGACAGAGGATGAGATGGCTGGATGGCATCACTGACTTGATGGACATGAGTTTGGGTAGACTCCGGGAGTTGGTGATGGACAGGGAGGCCTGGCGTGCTGCGATTCATGGGGTCGCAAAGAGTTGGACATGATTGAGCGACTGAACTGAACTGACTGATATGACAATAAAATAGATAACCTGGAAGAAATGGACAGATTCTTAGAAAAGTTCAATCTTCCAAGACTGAACCAGGAAGAAATAGAAATTATGAGCAACCCAATTACAAGCACTGAAATTGAAGTTGTGATCAAAAATCTCCCCAAAAATAAAAGCCCAGGCCAGATGACTTCACAGGAGAAGTCTATCAAACATTTAGAGAAGAGCTAATGCCTATCCTTCTAAAACTCTTACAAAAAGTTTCAGAGGAAAGAACACTTCCAAACTCATTCTATCAGGCCACCATCACCCTGATACCAAAATCAGACAAAGACAACACAAGAAAAGATAACTACACACCAATATCACTGATGAACATAGATGCAAAAATCCTCAGCAAAATTCTAGTGAACAGAATTCAGCAACACATCAAAAGCTTATACACCATGATCAAGTTGGGCTTATCCCAGGGGTGCAAGGATTCTTCAATATATGCAAAGTGATCAATGTGGTACACATTATTAACAAATTGAAAGATAAAACCATAGGATCATCTCAATAGATGCAGAAAAAGCCTTTGACAAAATTCAGCACCCATTTATGATTAAAACTCTTCAAAAATGGGCATAGAAGGAACCTACCTCAACAGAGTAAGGGCCATATATGATAAGCCTACAGCAAACATTATTCTCAATGGTGTAAAACTGAAAGCATTCCCTCTAAGATCAGAAACAAGACAAGGGTGTCCACATTTGCCACTGTTATTCAACATAGTTCTGCAAGTCCTAGCTACAGCAATCAGAAAAGAAAAAGAAATAAAAGGAATCCATATGGGAAAGAAGAAGTAAAGCTCTCACTGTTTGCAGATGACATGACACTGTACATAGAAAACCCTAAAGATAGTATCAGAAAATTACTAGGGCTAATCAGTGAATTTAGCAAAGTTTCAGGAAACAAAATCAATATACAGAAATCACTTGTGTTTCTATATACTAACAATGAAAATCAGAAAGAGAAATTAGAGGATCAATCCCATTCACCACTGTAACAAAAAAGAATAAAATATCTAGGAATAAACTTACCTAAGGAGACAAGAGAACTGTACACAGAAAATTATAAGGCACTGATGAAAGAAATCAAAGACAACATAAACAGATGGAGAGATAGTCTATGTTCCTGGGTAGGAAGAATCAATATTGTGAAAATGACTATACTACCAAACATAATCTACGGATTCAATGTAATCCCTATCAAATTACCAAAGGCATTTTTCACAGAACTAGAATAAAAAATTTCACAATTCATATGGAAACATGAAAGACCCCAAATAGCCAAAGAAGTCTTGAGAAAGAAGAATTGAGCTGGAGGAATCAACCTTCCTGACTTCAGATTATACTACAAAGCTACAGTCATCAAGACAATATGGTACTGGCACAAAACCAGAAATACAGACCAACGCAACAAGATAGAAAGCCCATAATAAACCCATGCACCTAGGGTACCTTATTTTTTTACAAAGAAGGCAAAAATATATAATGGGGCAAAGACAACCTCTTCAATAAATGGTGCTGGGGAAACTGGATAGCTACATGTAAAAGAATGAAATTAGAACACTTCCTAACACCATACACAAAGATAAACTCAAAGTGGATTAAAGACCTAACTGTAAGACCAGAAACTATAAAACCCTTAAGAGGAAAACATAGGCAGAATACTCAACAACATAAATCAAAGCAAGATCCTCTATGATCCACCTCCAGGAGTAATGGAAATAAAAACAAGTGAAAAAGTGGGACCTGATTAAACTTAAAAGCTTTTGCACAGCAAAGGAATCTATAAGCAAGGTGAAAAGACAAACCTCAGAATGGTAGAAAATAATAGCTAATGAAACAACTGACAAAGGATTAATTTCCAAAATATACAAGCAGCTCATACAACTCAATACCAGGAAAACAAACAACCCAATCAAAAAGTGGGGAAAAGACCTAAACAGACATTTCTCCAAAGACATACAGATTGCTAACAAATGCAGGAAAAGATGTTCAGCATCGCTTACTATTAGAGAAATGCAAATCAAAAACACAATGAAATATCACCTCACACCAGTCAGAATAGCCATAATCAAAAAGTCTACAAACAATAAGTGCTGGAAAGGGTGTAGAGAAAAGGGAACGCTCTTGCACTGTTGGTGGGAATGTAAACTGATAAAGCAACTATGGAAGATGATATTGAGATTCCTTAAAAAACTAGGAATAAAACCATCATATGACCCAGCAATCCCACTCCTTGGCATATAACCTGAGGAAACCAAAATTGAAAGAGACACATGTATCTCATTGTTCATTGCAGTACTATTTACAATAGTTAAAACATGGAAGCACCCTAGATGCCCATCACCAGATGAATGGATAAAGAAGTTGTGGTACATATTCACAATGGAATATTACTCGGCCATAAAAAGGAACGCATTTGAGTCAGTTCTGATGAGGTGGGTGAATCTAGAACCTATTATACAGAGTGAAGTGAGTCAGAAATAGAAAGATAAATGTTGCATTCTAACACACATATATGGAATCTAGAAAAATGTTTCTGAAGAATTTATTTACAGGGCAGCAATGGAGAAACAGACATGGAGAATAGACTTACAGACATGGGGAGAGGGGAGGAGAGGCTAAGATGTATGGAAAGAGTAACATGGAAACTTACATTACCATATGTAAAATGGGAATTTGCTGTATGGCTCAGGAAACTCAAACAGAGGCTCTGTATCAACCTAGAGGGGTGGGATGGGGAGGGAGATGGGAGGGAAGTTCAAAAGGGAGGGGTATATGTATCAGTTCAGTTCAGTTCAGTTGCTCAGTTGTGTCTGATTCTTTGCAACCCATAAACTGCAGCACGCCAGGCCTCCCTGTCCATCACCAACTCCTGGAGTTTACCCAAACTCATGCCCATCGAGTTGGTGATGCCATCCAACCATCTTATCCCCTGTCGTCCCCTTCTCCTCCTGCCCTCAATCTTTCCCGGCATCAGGGTCTTTTCCAATGAGTCAGCTCTTTGCATCAGGTGGCCAAAGTATTGGAGTTTCTGCTTCAACATCAGTCCTTCCAATGAACACCCAGGACTGATCTTTAGAATGGACTGGTTGGATCTCCTTGCAGTCCAATGGACTCTCAAGAGTCTTCTTCAACACCACAGTTCAAAAGCATCAATTCTTCGGCACTCAGCTTTCTTTATAGTCCAAATCTCACATCCATACATGACCACGGGAAAAACCATAGCCTTGACTAGACGGACCTTTGATGGCAAAGTAATGTCTCTGCTTTTTAATATGCTGTCTAGTTGGTCATAACTTTCCTTCCAAGGAGTAAATGTCTTTTAATTTCATGGCTGCAAGCACCAACTGCAGTGATTTTAGAGCCCAAAGAAAATAAAGTCAGCCACTGTTTCCACTGGTTCCCCATCTATTTCCCATGAAGCAATGGGAGTGGATGCCATGATCTTAGTTTTCTGAATGTTGAGCTTTAAGCCAAATTTTTCATTCTCCTCTTTCACTTTGATCAAAAGGCTCATTAGTTCTTCTTCACTTTCTGCCATAAGGGTGGTGTCATCTGCATATCTGAGGTTATTGATATATGTATACCTATGGCTGATCCATGTTGAGGTTTGACAGAAAACAACAAAATTCTGTAAAGCAATTATCCTTCAATAATAAATAAATTAATTAAAAGATAAAAAAGACAGAAATATACCAAGTAACCAGAAGATACAAAACTCAAGAAACAAGGAATTCAATTTAGGGGAAAGAAAAATGAAAGAAAAGAAAGAAAATTCCCAGCAGTGATAGCCTAGAATGTCAGTTAGGATGCCTGGCCTAGAGAGCAATGAATCCAGATTTGTACAGGAGGGTAGTGGGCTCCAGGAAGAGGGGGCGAGGCATGAGCTTCACTAAAAGCTGTTTCATAGTTCTGTGAGAAAGTTTGGGTCTAACGTAGTCATAGTGATCTAGGTAACAGACCAAATGACATTAAAAAAAAACTTGTGAAAAGGCAAGAAGAAATGTAATCATAATATAACACAAATTTAAACTGTAAGTATGAATGTATCAGAAAACCATGAAATAACTATAGTGGGAGAACAGGAGGAAAATAGGTACATGCATCGAAATTAGCATTGAAGAAGCAGTGTAAAAGATATAATGCTAAACTTTTATAGAAGGAAGCTAACAGATACTGTCAAAAATTTAAAACAAAAATACACAGAACTAGCAATAAAGTACAGAATAAGAAATTGAGAGGTAAATACCAGATCAAACAACCAAAAGAAATGGAAAGTGTCTGCTTGAAGAAAATGAGAAGGGGTTTGCTTATATTTATTTGTTTGCTTTTAGACTTGTAGTACTATTTGGCTTTTAAATTTAAGGGTAAGTATTACTTTGAGAATAATAATTAAATGTCTAAAGAGTAAATAAAATAAACTATAAAGATTTTGGGTAATTTCATATATCTGCAGTACTCTAATCAATAATAAATTGGAACACACGAAAATCAAGCTATATTTCCTTTAATGAAATTAAACATTACCCATTTAATATATTCCTTGTGATCTTTATGCACTACTAATGTACTTTATGATTTTCATAACATGCAAAGATATTAGCCCAAATCAAGTAAAAGTAAACATTCTGATTTGAGTGGATGTCAATTTATTTTGGTTACTAAGGTATTCTGTTAGGTCCTGTTCTGATTTTTATTACTACATAATTAATTTTCTTAACACTCAGTGACTTAAAGCAATAATTTTAAGATTCTCTCTCTGAGTTCTGAGGTTCCTGCTCAGTGTCTCTCCTGCAGTCACATGCAGGTGACTAGGGTGGCTGAAGCTAGAATAATTTCAAAGGCTTCCTCACAAAACACATGTGGCAGCTGATTCTGGCCATTGTCTGGGACCTCAAATGAGGCTGTCAGCTGAAACACCTATTCACAGTCGTTCCATGTGTTCTGGCCTCCCCACAACATAAAAGTAGGGTATTAAGAGTTAGCACCCTGAGTGGACAGGCAGAAGCATTATCACCCTTTA
This sequence comes from Bubalus kerabau, assembly GCF_029407905.1. Lineage (NCBI taxonomy): Eukaryota > Metazoa > Chordata > Mammalia > Artiodactyla > Bovidae > Bubalus > Bubalus kerabau. The sequence goes on from NC_073629.1 coordinate 74,553,162, forward strand.
TGACCCAGCCTCAGAAATCACATGGCATTATTCCCCCATAGTCACAATTCTCCTAAAATCCAGAAGAAGGGAAAATAGATTGCCACTTTTCAAAGGCAGGGGTGTCAATGTCACAACGTAAGAAGAACATGAGGGACGGGGATCTTTTTGTAGCTATTCTGGAATATACAATCCAGCCAAGGTCTCTTTGATCCAGCATAGACAAATCTACATTCACATCATGTTAAATAACCAGCAACTATCTTTAAAAGGAGACATGCTTAGACCAGCAGATTTCAAATTGGGATATGTGTGCTTTGGGGAAAATAATTTTAAGGAAATAATTTCTAGATCCTATGCTTCACATGTACTCTTTCCAAAATTTGATTGCCTGAGAATATTCATGCCAGTTGTTTCAAAAAAGAGAGGTTGAAGCTATCATTTATTTTACCATCTTACAATGGTACCTTGATCCTGAGTGCAAAAATCTCCAGATTTCAAAACAATAGGACAATTCAAAATATTAGTGTTAGTGTTCAAAAAATAAATGACTAATAACTGAATCATAAAATTTGAAACTGGTTTTAAATCTTTGCCTTTAAAAAAACTGAAGGGAGATCTAATTAAAATGACAGCTGGTAGATCATTAAAGATAATTTTTGATGATAGATAACTATATGATTTTGGCATATAACTTGGAGTTCAAACATTTGAGTGACATTGCTAAAACAAAACTCCACTCTTCCCTACTTATTCATGGGTATACAATTTCTCAGATCTTATACCCTTAAAAAAAAACAAAAATAAAGGAGATAGATACTGAGCTTTGTCTCATGCTAACATAATTTGAATTCACTCACATATTTTTATTTAGAACAAAAAATAACCCTTCCATCTGAATAATGGACACACATATTTTTATTTAGAACAAAAAATAACCCTTCCATCTGAATAATGGACACACTTCTAATAAACTTCATTTTTATGTTTATTACCTAAAGGAACATTTATTTATGCTGTTTAGGTTAATTTTATATTAAAAAGTGTGATGAAAATCCAATTCAGAAGAAATTTTAACATGGTCACATGGTTACAAATTTTTAATTACTTTTCAAGAAAAAAATGATCACTAAAAGACTCATATGGAAAGAATTTATGAAAATAGGATTGTGATATGGAAATAGAATTTCAAAGAAAAATAAATGAAGAATTTCTAACTGTTAAAATTAGTTTGTTCAAGTATCTTTATATGGATTGTGGTGGGAATCAAAATCAAAATGGATACATTTCAAAGAATGATGAAATTTTTACATCAGTGTTCACACTTTTTTGTAAGCTATATATTTTACAACTATTTATACTTATGATGAGAAATTTTAGAGGTCAGGAGAAGTTTCTGAGAAGGGATATAAGTTTTCAAAATTTACTTAAGACTGCGAATTTAGAATCATCCAAAATAATATGAAATCTGGTCCTAATTTAAAAGCAAGTATTTTACATAAGAGTTATTTTTGTTTTTAGCTAAAAGAAGGAGCTTCTGAACATTTTCATATCCTGTTTAACTACAGTTGTTTTTAATTGTACATTGTGTACGTAACTGTGAGGTACTTCAGTAGGACAGTAAAAAAAGAAAATCTTATTTCATAAAACCTGGCAAAAAGTGGATAAGATTTAATTTTATTTTTATGTCTAAGACTAATTATTTAGAGTTGAGATTTATGGTTTTACTTAGATTTTTGTACCTACATGAAGGAACATATCTAGAATTAAAAATCTGCAGTTACATGGTCAAGGAATATGAATCAGGTAGAAATATAGAAAAGAATGCTGTCCATTTCTTTTGAAGATTATTGGTGATACATACTGCACATAGGATTTAGAAATTCAGATATTCTCCTGGCTCCCTTTACAGTGCCTCAGTGCCCACAAACAGTAAGTTTCATGTAATCTTAATGATATTATATCTCCCAATGCTCATCATAATACCTGATACAGTACATTGCTCAGTGTCTGTTTGTTGAATTATTGAATGAATTAAAAAAAACTGGGATTCATACACTTAGTGAGTTGGTCAGGAAACCTTTTGCACTTTCAGAAATTTCCTATTAAAATGAAAATATATGCTAACTGACATGTCAGACATTGAAATAGAAATATCCTATGATATCACTTATATGTGGAATCTAAAAAAAAATACAAATGAGCATATTTTATAAAAAGAAACAGACTCACAGATTTAGAAAACAAACTTATGGTTACACGGGGGAAGGGGGAGGAACAGTTAGGGAGCATAGGATTGACGTGTTAGTTCAGTTAGTTCAGTCGCTCAGTCGTGTCCAACTCTTGGCAACACAATGAATTGCTGCACGCAGCCTGTCCATCACCAACTCCAGGAGTTCACTCAAACCCATGTCCACCAAGGCGGTGATGCCATCCAGCCATCTCATACTCTGTCATCTCCTTCTCCTCCTGCCCCCAATCCCTCCCAGCATCAGGGTCTTTTCCAATGAGTCAACTCTGCATGGGGTGGCCAAACTATTGGAGTTTCAGCTTCAGCATCAGTCCTTCCAATGAACACCCAGGACTGATCTCCTTCAGAATGGACTGATTGGATCTCCTTGCAGTCCAAGGGACTCTCAAGAGTCTTCTGGAACACCACAGTTCAAAAGCATCTATTCTTCAGTGCTCAGCTTTCTTCACAGTTCAACTCTCACATTCATACATAACCACTGGAAAAACAATAGCCTTGACTAGACGGACCTTTGTTGGCAAAGTAATATCTCTGCTTTTCAATATGTTATCTAGGTTGGTGATAACTTTCATTCCAAGGAGTAAGCATCTTTTAATTTCATGGCTGCAATCATCATCTGCAGTGATTCTGGAGCCCCAAAAAACAAAGTCTGACACTGTTTCCACTGTTTCCCCATCTATCTGCCATGAAGTAATGGGACCAGATGCCATGATCTTAGTTTCCTGAATGTTGAGCTTTAAGCCAACATTTTCACTCTCCTCTTTCACTTTCATCAACACACTTTTTACTTTCTCTTCTGCCATAAGGGTGGTGTCATCTGCATATCTGAGATGATTGATATTTCTCCCAGCAATCTTGATTCCAGCTTGTGCTTCTTCCAGCCCAGCGTTTCTCATGATGTACTCTGCATATAAGTTAAATAAGCAGGGTGACAATATACAGCCTTGACGTACTCCTTTTCCTATTTGGAACCAGTCTGTTGTTGCATGTCCAGTTCTAACTGTTGCTTCCTGAACTGCATATAGGTTTCTCAAGGGGCAGGTCAGGTGATCTGGTCTGGTATTCCCACCTCATGAAAAATTTCCCACAGTTTATTGTGGTCCACACAGTCAAAGGCTTTGGCATAGTCAATAAAGCAGACATAGATGTTTTTCTGGAACTCTCTTGCTTTTTCAATGATCCAGCAGATGTTGGCAATTTGATCTCTTGTTCCTCTGCCTTTTCTAAAACCAGCTCGAACATCTGGAAGTTCACAGTTCATGTACTGCTGAAGCCTTGTTTGCAGAATTTTGAGCATTACTTTACTAGCGTGTGAGATGAGTGCAATTGTGCGGTAGTTTGAGCATTCTTTGGCATCGCCTTTCATTGGTATTGGAATGAAAACTGACCTTTTCCATTCCTGTGGCCATTGCTGAGTTTTCCAAATTTGCTGGCATATTTGCTGGGATTGACGTGTACACACTGCTATATTTAAAATGGACAAGCAACAAAGAGAGCAACAGTGAGAGATTTTATTTTGTGGGGGAGCTCCAAAATCACTGCAGATGGTGACTGCAGCCATGAAATTAAGACGCTTGCTCCTTGGAAGAAAAGCTATGACCAACCTAGACAGAATATTCAAAAGCAGAGACATTACTTTGCCAACAAAGGTCCATCTAGTCAAGGCTATGGTTTTTCCAGTGGTCATGTACGGATGTGAGAGTTGGACTATAAATAAAGCTTAGCACTGAAGAATTGATGCTTTTGAACTATGCTGTTGGAGAAGACTCTTGAGAGTTCCTTGGACTGCAAAGAGATCAAACCAGTTCATCATAAAGGAAATTGGTCCTGAATACTCATTGGAAGGACTGATGCTGAAGCTGAAACTCTAATACTTTGGCCACCTGATGCAAAGAACTGACTCATTGGAAAAGACCCTGATGCTGGGAAAGATTGAAGGCAGGAGTAGAAGGGGATGACAGAAGATGAGATGGTTGGATGACATCACCGATTCAGTGGACATGAGTTTGACCTAGCTCGGGGAGTTGGTGATGGACAGGGAAGCCTGGCGTGCTACAGTCTGTGGGGTCACAAAGAGTTGGACACGACTGAGTGACTGAACTGACTGAAGCAACAAAGACCTATATCACAGGCAACTCTGATAATTAAGTAAGAACTTAAATGGGAAAAGAATTTTAAAAAGAATAGATACATGTATATGTATAACTGACTCACTTTGCTGTATACCTAAAACTAATACATTGTTAATCAACTATACTATAATATAAAATAAAATGTAAAAAAAAATGGAGTGAAAATTTGAGTTATACCATCTAAACAGTGTTTCCCAAAAGTCACCCCATAGTCTGACCACATCGATGTCACCTGGAGTGTGTTACAAATTTAACTTCCTGTACTCTCACCACATATTACTAAATTATATACTTGAGGGGATGGGGCATGGGAATCTTCATTTTTAATGGTCTCCCCAGTTGATTGACAGGAAACTGGTGAACCAGTTTTGGAAATGAAAAAAGAAAACAGAGCAGGTTCATTTGGAAAATGAGAAAGCCAGAAATTCAGATAGTCTCGGGACAAAGTAGTCTGGTCAGGGTACCACTGCTGGAAATGAAACAGTGCCAGACATTTGTCACTTTTCTCAATTAAAGGAAGAGAATGACTGTGGGTCTACCATGGGTCCTGTTGGTATCCCATTTAGGGTGGGGTCAGGGCCATGATTAGTAGTTCTGCTAGAATGCATCTGAAGAGAGTATTTCACAAACATAAATCAAATTGCTGCTAAAAATCAGGAAGTTTGTCTAGGCAGCTAAAAAATAAAATGTTAGAAGGCTATACAAAATAGAATGAGGTGCCTTATAAAATAACATGCACCCTGCACTAGACAGCATATTAAAAAGCAGAGACATTACTTTGCCAACAAAGGTCCATCTAGTCAAGGCTACGGTTTTTCCAGTAGTTATGTATGGATGTAAAGAAAGCTGAGCACTGAAAAATTGATGCTTTTTAACTGTGGTGTTGGAGAAGACTCTTGAGAGTCCCTTGGACTGCAAGGAGATCCAACCAGTCTATTCTAAAGGAGATCAGTCCTGGGTGTTCATTGGAGGGACTGATGTTGAAGCTGAAACTCCAATACTTTGGCCACCTGATGCAAAGAGCTGACTCATTGGAAAAGACCCTGATGCTGGGAGGGATTGGGGGCAGGAGGAGAAGGGGACGACAGAGGATGAGATGGTTGGATGGCATCACCGACTCAATGGACATGGATTTGGGTGGACTCCGGTAGTTGGTGATGGACAGGGAGGCCTGGTGTGCTGCGGTTCATGGGGTCGCAAAGAGTTGGACACCACTGAGCGACTGAACTGAACTGAACTGTCAACAGAGAATCAAAGAGTAGAGTGTCATTCAACCTGCACACTACAGAAAGGATCTCTGTATGAAGAGCAGTGAAATAACCTTGATATTTTTTCCTTTCATTCTGAGTCTGTAACTCTGTATTACTAACTGAATTTCAAAATTCTCTAGTTATGTTTTTTGTTTGTTTGTTATTGGGGTATTGTTTCACAATATTGTGCTAGCTTCTGAGGTACAATGAAGTTCAGTTTTTGAAAATTAGACAAACATTGTTTAGAATCCTTTGGAAAATCTAGACAATTGACTACATTTGTAACGTTTTTGCTGTTACATATTTTAAATCATGGCTAAAACAGAATACTTGGTAAAGTCCATTGTAAGGAGAAATAATCTATAATAATCTGTTTAGCTCTGTGTCCTTTTAGCTATCTTGACCCTTTTCACTCATCATGTATCCACTGTTCCATAAAGAAAAGCCTCCGTCATCTTATCCCCTAGCAAGGCCAAATGAGGAAATTGTCAAGGAACCACCTGTTCATTCTGAGAGAGTTAACTTAGGCAGGTTGATAAGGAGTCCAAGCCTAAGGCCCCTTTAAGGAGGATGTGAACATTCTCTTTTTAACATTCTTTTGCCTTAGACACATAGGCCTCGTAGGCAGCAGTATCTCCTGTTCAAGGACATGCTTCTTTTGAGCTCAGAATGTATGTTATGATAGAAGGTCTGGGTAAAACTTCCACAGCCTTGAGCTCTGGGTTAACCTGTTCCTTCTGGATAATCTTGTGCTGATGTCATCCCAGGATGTATGTTATGGAAAGGGTCTGGGAAAAATCTTCACAGCTTTGAATAATTTTTTCTATTCTCAACAGCTAGCAGAAAAGTATATAATGCCCTACTTAAAACTAGCAAGGTAGGTAATCATTCTATCCCTTTCTGATGTCTATGTCAGAAGTTTTTTCTGTCACTATCACTTTAATAAAATCTCTATTACACAAAGCTCTGAGTGACCGAGACTATCTTTGGTCCCGGAGTTAAATCTTCTCCTTCAGAGACCACAGATCTGGTGGAACACTATAAGTTTTCATCTATCAATCCTCAAATGGCTTTTGTTCTTATTCTATATGATTTTTTTGGCTAAAAATTTTTTGGCTCTGCAAATCAAAAGTCCTTTCTTTCCTCTGACTTCTACAGAATTAAAGTTCATATTTGCCAATCCCTTTGGCTCAGAGCATTCTCATAGTCCTGAGTAAGTATTGACCACTCTTTGTAATCCTGGAATCTGGTTAATAAATCCCTTTCTTGAACTTTGTTCATGTTTTCTGGGTCATTCTCTAATCCCCATAGAGGCTGGGAAGTTTAGCTATGTTCATAAATCTGCTTGGATATGGAGATACTCACTGATTAGCATCCAAATAATTAAATAACTGTATACCCCCATCATTTTTCAGGAATTTAAATGTATATGTGTTGAGCTTTTCTAACTCATGTCATTATTCTCTCAGTGATAGAATAGACATGGTACACTGCTCTGTGAAGAATACCTCATTGCCTTTCACAGTTCTCTGAGTTTCATAGTGTTGACTAAAAATACCTTTTCACTAGAAGAGCCTAGAAGAACAGCACTCAAGAGAGTTGTGTTTTCCGTCACATTGATTTCAGTCAGTAGACTCCACTGCATGGTCGAGTTGCATGCTGCTAATAAATCAACAAACATTACATCTGTTTTCACCTGCATTCAGTCTTTTATCTCTGCCCAGTGATGTTTTATGTTAAATTTTAGAAGAGTTGCCTTTTCTTTCTTTGCTTTGTTTTGGATTATTTTATTTAATACATTTACCAATGACCAATCTCTTGAAAATCTACATACTGATGATCTATGTAACATATCTAGGAAAATAATTTTATTTCTTGCAAGAAAAGTATTACATTTGCATTGACTCCGTTCTTAGACTGTGAAAACCAACTTTTTAACAATATGATCAGGCTGAAGTTCATAGCTTTCACTAGTGCCACAAAGAAGTCAAATGTAAAACACTCCTATTATAAAAGTTCACTGGCTGGTCACTGAATTCTGTTCACCCAGGCTGGTGATATTGCTTAAGCCAAACAAACAAAATAAGTAAATAAAAGTAAATCTTATGCCATAACATTAACTCCTGAATATAGGTTGGCTCCAGGTATTAAATTAACCTGATAATTATGAGAATTGCTGATGGTGTCTAATGCTAAAGCACATGTTACAGGTAGTTCTCACTTGGCAAGAATATAGTTCCTGATTAACTGTTGAGGAATAATAGGAAATTTTATAGCTAGATGCAAAAAGTGATAAGGGCAGAGGCAATGCATAAAGGATATTGTACTAGTCAGAGCTTTCCAACCAAACCAATAGTCTACTGAAAAAAAAAAAAATAGTCGACTGAAAAAAAGTACACAGTGTGAGAGTTGTGAGTTGAGTTTTATTTGGGGCAAAACGAGGAATAAAGTCTAGGAGAGAGTGTTTCAGATAGCTCGGAGGAACTAATCCAAAGAAGTAGGGGGGAAAGGTCAGTATGTACATGATTTTGGTGAAGGGGAATATATGCAATTAAGCACACATTTTTGCAGAAAGTTGTTGCTAGTCTTGGGAAGGTTGCTGCTAGTCATGAAGAGCAGATATCTCCACTGATAATTTTAGTGCTTTTCTAGATGTGAAGAGATACAAGAATTTGGGCTCATAAAATCTTCTGCTGAAAATATCTAACTATCTGTCAGCACCCAGAGAACAGAGTGCCTCATTCCTTATTTCCACCCTGAACTCCTTTCAGGATGTGTTGAAAGTCAGCAGCTGCTGCAGCTAATGATTTAATTCTTCTAGAGGAAGATGGCAGGTGCCAATTTTTAGTTGGCACAGTAAAACAGTGAGATAAGGAATAGGCTCATGTGATTAGAGAGGTTGAAAAGTCATACCATTTGCAGTTTACACACTGGGGACCCAAGAAGTTTATTGGTATAAATTCCAACCTGAGTATAAAGGCCTACGAACCAGGAGTGATGATGATCTAAGTTTCAGAGGGCAGGAGAAGATTGATGGCTCAGCTTTAACAGTCAGGCAGAGAGACAGAATTTGCCAGTGCTCCATTTTGTTCTACTCAGACCCTCAATGGGTTGCATGATGTCCACCCACATTAAGGGAGGGCACTCTGTTTTATTCTGTCCATCAGTTTAAATGCTAATCTCTTCCAGAAACACTCTCACAGACACAGCCAAAAGCAATGTTTAACCAGATATCTGGCCATCCTGTGGTTCAGTCAAGTTGACACATAAAATTAACCATCACATGCACTGAATCTAGCTTTAGAAGATCTGATTTGAAGTCCTGACTATATCACTACTTATGTCCTTAAGCTTACATTGCTTCATCTGAAAAATGAAAGTAATAACTAGTCACTCACAGGGTGATAAAGTAAGTGGATAGAAATACATGCAAACGTGCCTTGTAAATTTTCAAACACTCTAGAAATATGAGGTACTATTACTTCTGTTTCTTATTAGTGCTACCCAGGAAGCTATCAAGGCCAGGAAAATATAAATTTAAGACAAAGTTTAAATTTGTCTTAAATTTATATTTTGTCAGGAATTTCCTGGCAGTTCAGTGGTAAGAACTCCTTGCTTTCACTGCTGAGGGCCTGGGTTCAGTGCCTGGTTGCAGAACTAAGATCCTAGAAACCAAATGGTGTGGCCAAAACAAAACAAAACAAAAGGCAAAACCTTTGTCAAAGTGATTTTACTGCAGGAAACAACATAAACAAGCTTAAAGAGCTATCTATGCTTTTGGATATATTTCTAGATAAAATATTACAAAAAAATGTTAAAAGAAAGCCTGTACTAAAAGGTTATGCAAAATGAGATCCATTCAATAAGGATTCATACAGATAGGCAAACCCAGCAATGCCTGAACTGTTATCCAAGCAAACTGTCTCAAAAATTAAAATAAGCAATTGGAGTTACTACCTCAATACCAGGACAAGTAAATGTCATAGGAGTACATATCCTGGAGCACCTATATATTCTTTGCTATATCCCTGTGAATACTCAATTAAACAAATAATTTATTGCGAAAATGGAATAAGCCATTGCTTATGTCAGTGACAGAAAAGACAGCCACAGAAAAAGAAAGAATAGTGATGGAGATGAGCACACAGAATAGTTCCTCCTTTAAAAGCTGTGTGGACTTAGGCTTCCCAAGTCCCAGACCTGTCATTCTCCTAGCTACTATCATTCCTTACACCAAAGTTGTCAGGTTTCTGAAGAACAGAAAATCTTCCATTGCTTTCTCTAGATACTGAGTGCACTGTGAGAGACACAACTTAACTATTCTACTTGAGTCTTGATTCTTTCTTCCCTGACAGAGCTAGCTTCTACTGGGAATGCTCTTACACAGCAATGATGAGAAAGGAGAGTTGGAGAAAAAGATTATCACAAATTTGAACTAAGGGTAAAATAGTGAAAATAAATAACAAAATCTATGTTAGAAACAATTTCCCTGGATGAGAATTTTTTCTCCCAAATCTTAAGTTGGTTAAGACTCTACCAGTTTATCAGTCATTTAGGCTCAATAATATGATCATCTTTGATCATCTTTGCTTCCTTTATCCCCAAAAGTTATTAACTGCCAAACCTTATTATTTATAAGCACCTCTTTTCTCTTTATTTTTAGCCCCTCTTTTAACATTCTAGTTTGTTTCCAAATTATTTTTATGAAATCATTACAATAGCATCCCAGCTGGGCTAGGCCCCCATATCAAAGCTTTCTCATACTCTAATTTGTGCAGCACTAGATCCAACCAGTCCATCTTAAAGGAGATCAGTCCTGGGTGTTCATTGGAAGGACTAATGTTGAAGCTGAAACTCCAATACTTTGGCCACCTGATGCAAAGAGTTGACTCATTTGAAAAGCCCCTGATTCTGGGAAAGATTGAGGGCAGGAGGAGAAGGGGACGACAGAGGATGAGATGGTTGGATGGCATCACTGACTCAATGGACATGGGTTTGGGTGGACTCTGGGAGTTGGTGATGGACAGGGAGCCCTGGTGTGCTGTGGTTCATGGGGTTGCAAAGAGTTGGACACGACTGAGCGACTGAAGTGAGTGAATGAGTGACCCAATGTATCTCCCCTGTTCACACCACTTTCCAAAGCAAAATCCTTCAGTGGCTCAACAACACATACAAAATCAAGTCCAAACTTCCTAGGTTAAAAATTAAAAGTCTGAAAATTCCAAGTGTTTGAGAGTTGTGATGCAATAGGACTACACAGATACTGCTGGTGGAAGTAAATAGGTAGGCTATTTTAGAAAGCTGATTCTCAGAATCTAGTAAAATAGTATGTGCACATGCTGTAACCCCCAAATTCTACACAAACAACAGTCATTATGATAAATAAATTGTGGTGTGAATATCCATATACTGGAATACTTATTTAAAAAAACACAAACTACAAATACATTCAACTGTGTGTATAATCTCATCAATAATACTAAATGAAAGGACTTAGACACAAAATAATAGGTACTATCAAATGACATTTCTATAGAATTCAAAAACATGTAGCATTAGCCTGTGGTGTTAGAAGTCAGTAATGTCTCCTTTAGGAAGAAAGAAGCACAGCATTTGAGAAGGGGCATAAATGGGTCTTTTCGTGTGTTGATAATGTTCTATTTTTGAGATCTGGTTTCTCTGGTGTGTTAACTTTGTAATAATCCACTAAGATGTATATTTATGTTTTATTCATTCCTCTGTACTTTTTAAAAAATATATACATTCCTAGCTTTGCTCTCAAGGTTGGCCACAATCTTCTCCCCATCTGTTTCTCTAATCTCACTGTCTCAAACTGCCTTGCTAAATGGTATGCTTCAAATATATCTTAGTCATTTCAGGCCACTATATAAATTGTCATAGACTGAATGGCTTAAATAACATTTATTTCTCACAGGATGGAGGCTGGAAAGTACCTGCAGTTTTGATGTCTGGTGAGGGCTCGCTTCCCGATTTGCAGATAGCCGTCTTTTTACTGTGTCTTCACATGATGGAAAGCAAAGAAAGGAGGAAACCACTTTCATATCTCTTTTTTAAAAGAACACTAATCCCTTAAAAAGACTTCACCCAAGGAGGGGACATATGTACACCTATGGCTGATTCATGTTGATGTTTGAGAGAAAACAACAAAATTCTGTAAAGCAATTATCCTTCAATTAAAAAATAAATAAATTTTCTAAAAAAGACTTTACCCACATGATATAACTACGTCCCAAAGGTCCCATCTCTTGATGCGCTCTCATTAAGGATCAGGGTTTCAACATATAATTTTAAGATAAGGCCAGTAAAAAAAAAATCTAGTCCATAACAAACTACACAAATGTATTCACTCATCCCAGAAGAGGTTCTATTTTTATTCTTTTTTTTTCTCTTTTTTTTAATTTAAATTTATTTATTTTAATTGGAGGCTAATTACTTTACAATACTGTATTGGTTTTGCCATACATCAACATGAATCCGCCACGGGTGTACACGTGCTCCCCATCCTGATCCCCCCTCCCCCCTCCCTCCCTGTACCATCCCTCTGAGGTCGTCCCAGTGCACCAGTCCCAAGCATCCTGTATCCTGCTTCGAACCTGGACTGGCGATTCATTTCTTATATGATATTATACATGTTTCAATGCCATTCTCCCAAATCATCCCACCCTCTCCCTCTCCCACAGAGTCCAAAAGACTGTTCTATACATCTGTGTCTCTTTTGATGTCTCCCATACAGGGTTAGCGTTACCATCTTTCTAAATTCCTTGTTATTTTGCCCATGTTGTTTCTCACCAGGAATTATCTTTTATATCTCTTCATATCAAAATCCTATCTGCATTGGCATAAGAACAGATGTGCACGCATGCTCAGTCATGTCCAATTCTTTGCTACCCCTTGGACCGTAGCCCTCCAGTCTCTGCTGTCCATGGAATTTTCCAGGCAAGAATTCTGGAATGGGTTGCCATTTCCTACTCCGGGGTAAAAACAGACACACAGACCAGATGGAAAAGAATAGAAACCCAGAAATAAACCCACACTTATACAGTCAATTTATAACGAAGGAGCCAAGAATATACAATGGGAAAAGGACAGTCTTGAAGGAAAAGGACACTACTGAAGAATAAATAGTGTTGGGGAAACTTCATAGCCATATTCAAAAGAATGAGACTATACCACTATTTTACACCATACATAAAAATCAATTTAAAATATATTAACAACTTGAGACCATAAAATTTTACTTACTTACTTTAAAACTTCAGCTTCTTTCAGTAGGACTTCAAACCATAAAACACCTAGAACATAGGGGATATGATTTTTGCGCTGGTCTTGGCAAAGATTTTTTTTTTTAATTTAGTTATCAAAAGAAAAGGCAACAAAAGCAAAAATAAGTGGGACTACATTAAGCTAAAAGGTTTCTGCACAGCAAAGGAAACCATAAACAAAATTTAAAGACTATATATAAAGTGGGAAAAAAATAACTGCAAATCATTATGTTTGATAAGAGGTTAACATTCTAAATATATGAAGAATAAATATACCTCAACAGCAATAAAACCAAACAATCTGATTAGAAGAACTAAACAGACATTTTTCCAAAGATGATATACAACTGGCCAACGGGTATATGAAAAGGTACTCAACATTACTACTCATCAGGGAAACACAAATCAAAGCCACAGTGAGGTATCACCTTATACCTGTTAGAATGGCTACTTTCAAAACAACAAGGGATGACAAATCACAGACGTGGAGAAAAGGAAATCCTTGTATACTGTTGGTGAAAATGTAAAGTGGTGCAGCCCCTATAGAAAAAAGTATAGAGATACCTTGAAAATCAAAAATAGAACTATCTTATAAACGAGCAACTCCACTTATATGTCTGAAGGAAAAAAAAATCACTATCTTAAAAATCACAAAACAATGGAATATTATTCAGCCATGAAAAGAAGGAAATTCTTCCATTTGCAACATGGATGGACATTCAGGGCATTATGCTAAGTGAAATAAGTCAGAGAAAGACTGAATGATCTAACTTATATGTGGAAACTAATATATGGGGGTTTTGCTCAGACTCCAAGCAATTCTCAGACACAAGTTAGGTGTTTTATAATTTAACTTAATTCTGACACTTTCTACCCAAATATAATTTTAGATTCCACGAGTTAAGGGATCAATCCCAGAAGACTGTCCTCCACTCCAGGAGCCAATCACAAACTCAGGTTTGTACCTATGCTTCTGATTAACTGGCTATAAATCAGAGGTTTCCATAGTCCCCTCTTAGGGTTCCATTAATTTGCTAAAACAGACCACAGAACTCAGGGAACTAGTTTACTTGCTAGATTGTAGTTTATTACAAAAAATATTAAAGGATACAAATCATAGCCTCACAAAGGGACATGTAGGGTGAAGCCCTTAAAATTATGTAAAGTTTAAAAATAAAATAAAATTTAAAAATAAAAAAAAAATTAAAAAATTTCTATTGGGGTTTGAAGCCTGAAATGATGGTGTGTAGAAGCATTTTGGTTCACTAACCTGGAAGTTCTCCAAACGTCCTCCTTTGGGGTTTAAAAGAGGCTTCATTATATAGGCATGATTAATTGAATCATTGGCCACTGGTGATTGATTCAACCTCCAGCCCTTCCTCAGAAATCATGGGATGGGATTGAAAGTTCCAATCCTTCATTTAGGTTGGTACCCCTAGTAACTATCCCCACCCACATTTTTAGGGGACTTCCAAAAGTCACCTCATTAACATAAACTCAGCTATGGTTGAAAAAGATTTGTTATGGATAATAAGACACTCATTTCACCTTTATGGCTCTTAAGTGTTTTCAGGAACTGAGGACAAGACACCAGATATTATAATGAGATGTTCCCATTGCTCTTACCACTGAAGAAATTCCAAGGGTTTTGAGAACTGTTAGCCAGGATCATAGACAAAAGCCAAATATGTATGAGAAATACGTCTGAATGACCAGTTTTATATTTCCTACAAATCACCTCCAACTCCAAAAGAGGACCTAAAATAATCTACATAGTCTATCCATTTGACCACAGTGCTTGGTACAGAGAAAGACAAGAATTAATAGAGCTGATGGAATAATAACAATTATTAAAATAACAAATATTACCCCATTTAACCCCCAAAACACCCCCACTGGGACATCCGCTCTCAAAAAGAAGCAGCAGCTTTGAGAGAAAAGAGAAGCTTTGATTGGATTTAGTATGTAAAAATCCGATAACTGTAACTGCGCTATCCATTAGGCTCACAAAGTCAGCCTGAGAATCGAAGCAACCCAAAGGGGGCTCTTGATAATGTAACATGAACTCTGAATCAAGTTACACATGAAGCCAGGCTTACTTGTGAACTTTTCAGTTGTATGAAAACTCACCTGTGGACTTTTCCCTGTTTTGACTTAAGCCAGTTTGATTTTTTGTCACTTGGAACAACAAAATTTATAACTGATATAGAAATTGATACCAAAAGAAGGGTGTTGTCAGAGACAAACACTAGAATGTGGAAGAGACTGAATCCAAGTTAAGTACTTGGTAGGAAACAGATCCTTAGTGGACTACATAAATAGGATCGGAGAAGTACATGCAATGCAAGTCTAGCTTTTGACATGTTAGGAAATATTAGCTGGGGCTTCTGGGAAAAAAGAGCATTGATGTTTCACATATATTTGATGGTATTGAAATATGTAAGCCACACTATTACCTATAATACAGTCAGAATTTTTCAGTATTTCAAATCTGTCTAGTCCTTCTAGAATTCTTTAGTGGCAAAAAAACATGACCAACAAGGAATGATTTAGGTTCAGTATGAAAAAAGGAAATCTAAGTAAGTAACCATATGGTCATAGATTATTTAGGTAAAACAACAACTGGTTTTGGTGCTTTCATTAAAAAAAAAAAAAAGTAAACAGACATTCCAGGGAGAAGAATTAAGGAAGCAAAAATTTTACTCAATACTCTTAGTGATTAAAATAATTATTTTAAGGAGTAGACTCCAGGGAATTTATAAAAGTCCTTAATTAAACAACACTTCCCCTTTGAAAAGTTGGATTTCAAAATTTAGGCATGGACTTCCCTGGTGGTATGGTGGATCTGCCTGCCAATGTAGGATACACCAGTTTGATCCCTGGTCCAGGAAGATTTCACATGGCACGGAGCAACTAAACCTATGCACCACAACTACTGAGCTGTCACACCTTGAGCCTGAGCTCTGCAATAAGACAAACCACTCCAGTGAAAAGCCTGCACACTGCAACCAAGTGTACACCCACTTGCTGCAGCTAGAGAAAGCCAGTGTACAGTAATGAAGACCCAGAACAGCTAAAAAAATAAAATAAAATTAATTTTAAAAATAAAATAAAATTTAGGCACACACACACACACACACACACATATATATATATGTGTGTGTATGTATATACATACACATGTATGTGTGTATGGGTGTTCACCCATACATATGTATGTGTATATATATATGTATATGTATATGTGTGTGTGTATATATGTGTATATATGTATGTGTGTATATATATATATAGCAAGCAACAGTGATTTTTCCCAAACTCCTCAGTAGTCCTGTATGTATAGTGATAAAGCTGGTCATTTTTATTTGGTGATAAGTGTTTCTTAGTCCTAGGGCATTATAATCACATACATGCATGCTAAGTCGCTTCAGTTGTGTCCATCTCTTTGTCATGCTATGTACTGTAACCCTCCAGACTCCTCTGTCCATAGGATTCTCCAGGCAAGAATATTGCAATGGGTTACCATGCCCTCCTCCAGAGGATCTTCCTGATCCAGGAATCGAACCTGTGTTTCCTGTGCCTCCTGCATTGCAGGTGGATTCTTTTACCCCTGAGCCACCAGGGAAGCCCACTTAAAATCACAAACTTTATTATTAAAAAGTTTCAGCTCACCTCAAATACTTTCTGTGCTATTTGGAAAAATTATCTAGGGGAAAATTCACATAAAAGTAAACCCAATTTAACAGAAAACACGACAAATTGTTGATGAAGTGCTTTATAAGTGCATGCGTTTGGCCCAGAGGAAGCATCGGATTGACTCTGGGAGTGGAAGGCAGAGAGAAAGATGCAGTATCTCCTTCTCTGCCTGCTTGTGTTGGATAAATGGATCATTTTATTGTCAGGTTGGCCGAGACTGAATGTCAACATTACACAGGAAGGTCCCAAAGGTATGCAGTACAGGGGAGTCTATTCCAGCTTCCTTCACTTGATACTATTAAATGAGCTCACAGTTTCTGAGATAAAAGTTAAATAAACTGAAGGCAAATAAGTGCCTAGTTTTATAGCAGTAGTTTAAGTTCAAATTCTTAATTTTTTAAGAGTTTATATATACTTCTATGGAAAAACCTTATCTAAAACAACACTCTAACAGATGAAATTTACCAGAGAAAACAAACAATATTTACTTGTGAATTTCTGGACTGATTGGTAAAGTTCTTTCCCCTTTCAATAAGGATAGCAACAAGTCACTTAGAATGTGTGAAAAGTCTAAGCCCTAATAACAAATGGCAATTTAATTTGAAATATCAGAAATACATTCTGTGTTCGTTTAGAAAATTTTGACTAGGGTTACATATAAGGAACATTCATCTACTCACTCCACAAAAATTTATTATCTATATTATATGCCAGAAAACCATGGTTCCTGCCTCTGCAAAAATCTGTTTAGCATAGGAGAAATTTTTGTTGCTCTAAATACCTGTGATTATCATGTGTTCAATAGGTACCACACTTTAAGAAGAACATGATTAAATAATAATCATTCTTATTTAGTAATATTTAGTAATATAATATAATTTTGGGCTTCCCTGATGGCTCAGAGGTTAAAGCATCTGCCTCCAATGCGGGAGACCCGGGTTCGATCCCTGGGTCGGGAAGACCCCCTGGAGAAGGAAATGGTAACCCACTCCAGTATTCTTGCCTGGAGAATCCCATGGATGGAGAAGCCTGGTAGGCTACAGTCCACGGGGTTGCAAAGAGTCGGACACGACTGAGTGACTTCACCTTCACCTTCAATATAATTTCAAAAAAGTTCATATATGTAATCAGTGATCGTATCCAGTATGTTTACCGACTGGTACAGCGAGGTCCCAACAAACCAAAATGTAGGTAGAACAGGATTGATTTTGGAAGAAATCTGTGGTATACACAATCCTAGCCATTATGTTCACATGTATGTGTGGTTTGCAAGTTTCCACAGAACCAAGGGCAAGATCTTAAAATGCAATGATTCCTCCTACCATAACAAAGATGAGGAGAGGGCTAAAAAGAAATCATAATATTGGCAAATATAAGTTGATCATTAATTCATATTTACTATACATGTACCATGTGTCAGAAAGTGTGATTGGCACTTGATCAAGAAGTTGCAGGCTGCTAAGGAGTAAATATGAAATAAAGAAGATTAAATGGGAACACTGATTGTGGTAGAAGAAAAACTGAAGAAAATGTTTACATGATAGAGAATTTTTTTCATATTTTAGACTGAGCAGAAAGTTGTGGAAAGAGATAGACTGAAAAAAGCAATTAAGAAAGGGCTTAATTATTAGAGCAAAAACTTACACGAGATAGAAGGCATGAGATCATGAGCTTAGGTGAAAGAAAGGAGGAAGAATAACTGAAAGGATGGATGAGAAGTACAAATTAATTTGAAGATGTAGAAGAAGCTAAATATGTCCTAGGATGATGGCAGGAATTGGAAGGAAAGGAACAGGATGATCCAGAAGAAAAAGAATAAATGAACTTCAAGGAGATGTGAAGAAATTTTTCACAGCTATCATAGCTATTTCCTCTGTGAAGTATTCAAAGAAATCTACTAAGAGAAAATAGTGCAGCATTAAGCATAAATGTTATTAACAGTAAAAAAATTACCAGCACAGGGACTGGGCAAGGATATGTCACAATTTGCTAGATAATATTGAAAATCAGTATTTGGAAGTCATAAATGTATAAGGCTGTTGATTGTTTTCCTTATGGTTATATATTTTGATTCAGTATTATTCAATGTCTGGTTCCAGGATCAGAATAAATAGATGGTTAGATTATTCTGGAATTGAGGATTAGAATAATGGAATAACAAGGTCATAAGAGTGTTGATAATTGTGAGTACTGGTGACAGAGTGATTCAGCTGAAGCACTATGGGTGGTCAGTTGGATTGAATAAGGAAATGAAGCCAAAGGAGCTTATTGATCAACAATATACGAAGCCGACAAAGTTGAAGAATCAGTGAGAGGGAAAATCAGCTGCTTCCCTGCATAAAACCTGCAGAAGGGCATTCTGCAGCCTGGAACGTAGAGTTTAATTTACTGCCTGTAACAAGGCTTTCTATAATCATGCCTGCCTAGTCAGTTCGTTTCTCATTCCTTCCCCAAATACTCCAAGGAATCCATGTGTCCTGGCCTACCCAATGATTATGATGCTTTCTGTTTTCAAGTCACTGCCATCCTTCTTGAAGAGCTCCTCTTCTTCTCTTAAATACTCACTCACCTGATGAACTGCCCAGACTTCGAGACTCATCTCAACCATCTTTTCCTTTTTAAAGTTTCCTGTGTTAATCTGTCCCAGAGAAGGCAATGACACCCCACTCCAGTACTCTTGCCTGGAAAATCCCATGGATGGAGGAGCCTGGTAGGCTGTAGTCCATGTAGTCGCTAAGAGTCGGACACAACTGAGCGACTTCACTTTCACTTTTCACTTTCCTGCATTGGAGAAGGAAATGGCAACCCACCCCAGTGTTCTTGCCTGGAGAATCCCAGGGATGGAGGAGCCCGGTGGGCTGCCATCTATGGGATCTCACAGAGTCGGACACGACTGAAGTGACTTAGCAGTGTTAATCTGTGTGCAAAAGATATTTTGCACCAATTATCATCCCATCCCAATATACTCATGCTATTGCTCCAACAAAAAGCCCTTGATTATGAGCACGCCAATAGAATGCTAAGGAATTGGCACTGTGTCAGTTCCAGCTTGGGCTTCCCAATGACACTAGAGGTAAAGAACCCACATGCCAATGCGGGAGACTCAAGAGATGGGGGTTCAATCCCTGGGTCAGAAAGATCCGCTGGAGAAGGGCATGGCAGCCCACTCTGGTATTCTTGCCTGGAGAATCCCATGGACAGAGGAGCCTTGTGGGCTACAGTCCACAGGCTCACAAAGAGTTGGACACAACTGAAGGACTCAGCATGCACACACAGTTCCAGCTTAACCCAACTACCATACTATAAATGTCAGTCTATGCTACATGAAGTATAAGATACCATGCAGAGAAAAAGGCCAATGGAGGAGAGTTGGCATATAGCACCTATACCCCCAGACATGTAAATAATACGTTCCTGACCCTTCCTGCCCATTCTAGCAACCAGTTGAATGTAGGTGGAGCCCAGTCAACCCACAGAATTGTGAGAAATAAATCAGTGCTATTTTAAGCCACTAAATTTGAGGGTTTGATTATGAAATTATAGACTAATTATACATCTTCCATTTTCAAGTTAAGTGCAACTGCTCAAACTTGCCACTGTATCATACTGCGGTACCTAAAATATACCCCTATTATTTTACTTATCACACTAGGATTGCAAGAAATGTTTGCATATCCACTCCCTTCCTATTCTGTGAAATGTGCCAGTGCAAGTGTGTATATAACACACAACATATAACAGATACTCAATACATGATGTGAACTAAGTTGAACCTAAATTGAGTTATTGGGAGGGAGCGAGGGAGAAATGAAAACGCTATGCTTAGTGCCGACGAGTTGGTGCTTTTGAACTGTGGTATTGGAGAAGACTCTTGAGAGTCTCTTGGACTGCAAGGAAATCCAACCAGTCCATCCTAAAGGAAATCAGTCCTGAGTATTCATTGGAAGGACTGAAGTTGAAGCTGAAATTCCAATACTTTGGCCACCTAATGTGAAGAGCTGACTCACTGGAAAAGACCCTGATGCTGAGAGAAATAGAGGGCAGGAGGAAAGGGGGATGACAGAGGATGAGATGGTTGGATGGCATCACTGACTCAATGTAGATGAGTTTGAGCAAACTCCAGGAGTTGGTGATGGACAGGGAGGCCTGGTGAGCTGTGGTCCATGGGATCATGAAGAGCTGGACATGACTGAGCGACTGAACTGAACCAGTCATTGGAATTTTATGGTTAAACATTTCACAAGTGGAGCTGTTTCTGGAAAAATATGGAAACATGTTGGAGGTGAAGTTGGCTCAGATACAATCTAGGAATTGAGGTGAGAGTGGGTGCATCATTGAGGATGTGGACTTGTGACCTAGGATGATGATGGAATTTGTGTGGTGCAAAAGATGGTGATCCTGAATGGGGAGAGATTGTCAATCTCAGAAAAAACAAAGTCTGTGAGTGACAGTTTTTCACAACTATAACAATATTCTTAAAGCTGATGGACAATTAATATGATGAGGGGCCAATCTTCTGCCCAATGTATACTCAAGGGAGAAAAAGTAAATCTCTACTTCATAGACTTATACATATTATTCTGGTTTTCCAATAATCTATTTGAGTGTGTCTTCTCAGTCTCCTCCCCCTGAATCCTTTTGCTCCATAGCCACCGAAAGTTTTCTGCGCAATTCTCTCCCCTACACCTATTCTCTTGGCCATCTGAGTCACTCTTATGACTTCAACCATCACTAAATCTGAGCTTTTTCACCCCAAATCTTTCATGAGCTTCAGCATGGGTATTTCAAATTCTCTCTTGAATATCTCCACTTTCTGGACTTTTTGATGTATCAAAGTCAAGATGTTAAATGGTAAAACTGATTACCTTCTATATTCAAGCCATGATTTTCCTCCTGTATTTCCCAGTCCAGTAAAGGGTTTCACTGCCCATTTGGCCAGTATAGAAAGAAATAGCACAATGTTTAAGAGCTTGGGTTCTGGGATTAACTTGAATCTGTCCTTCATAAATTTACTACCCACATAACTTTGGCAAATTACTTATCTTTTCAAAGCTTCAGTTTCTGTCATCTGTTATAATCCTCAAAAGCTTGTGAAGAGGATTAAATAAATACCTATCCAAACCCTCAAAACTAATTATGCAAACTAGACCTCCTGAAGTCATCCTTAACTTTTTCCTTTCCCCTAGTACCTGACTCTCACAAGCAACTGACCACAAAGCCCTATTAATTCCATTTCTAAAATGTATCTTAATATATGCATTTGTCCATTGTCACTTCCACTGCCCAAGCATACTAAAGCATACTCCAAATGCTCATGACCAATCTAAACTGTCTTTCAGACCAGTGTCAGAGACAGCATTTCAAGAATACAAAGCAGATCACATTATTGCCTTCACTTCAAAATTTAATTGTCCACTTCCTACAAAAGTAATGACAAACTAAGGAAAAAAAAAACTAATTACAAACACTTTAGAATCTGACGTTTGCCTTCTTTCCCTGAATTACCTTTAGTCTAACTGTACATCATTTTTCACCATTCCTAGATTCTACACTATCATTCTCCAAACATATTCTTCTGTCTTCCCAACATACTTTATTTCCTTCCCACATCCTCAGTCCCCACCTCTCCTCTGAGGATTCTTGCTCCAACTCAAATATGATTTCCTCTGTGTTGTCCTCTCAGAACCCCCAAGGACAGAGATAACTCCCTCATCTGTTTTCCCATTAGACTGCATACAAACCTGTCACAGCCTTGACTGCACTGCTGCTGCTGCTGCTGCTAAGTCGCTTCAGTTGTGTCCGACTCTGTGTGATCCCATCTACGGCAGCCCACCAGACTCCCCCCATTCCTGGGATTCTCCAGGCAAGAACACTGGAGTGGGTTGCCATTTCCTTCTCCAATGCGTGAAAGTGAAAAGTAAAAGTAAAAGTAAAAGTGAAGTCGCTCAGTTGCGTCCGACTCTTAGCGACCCCATGGACTGCAACCTACCAGGCTCCTCCGCCCATGGGATTTTCCAGGCAAGAGTACTGGAGTGGGGTGCCATTGCCTTCTCCGTTGACTGCACTACAATATAGCTATTAATTTATTTGTCTGACTAGCTATACTCTGAGTTCCTCCTCAGAGACAGGAATAGTCAAATATTTATTCTTACATTACCAATGTCTAACATAATTCCTGGAATATACCAGTACATGTGAAATGCTTGATAAATTGTTGAGAATGAATGAGTGAACAAAAAAACTATGTAGCCTGAATGGTGCTGGCTATACATTATTTAAATATGAATTAAATCCAAATAGTTCTGATATACAAAAAGAGAAAATCCTCAAACGTAGGTACTAATTTGAAATACATGCTATGTATTTTTCCCAAATCCAAAATTCTATGATATTACTGTGAACTGAACTAAGCTTTTCTCAGGCATTTAGGATTAGAATTTTTCTGGGACACACAAGTTTGTAGAATGAGATCTAATGAGTTGTTTAGAGTGTATTTCTAATTCTATCATATTACCTTTAACAATTTATATTTTGTGAAGTTTATACTTTGCAATTAAGCAAAATTGAATTATGTGCAATGGCTGATCTTTCAAAATGAGAACACACTGAAGAAAGTGTTTTTTTCCCTAAAATCTTGTCAGTTTGAGTGACATGCAAGTACCCAGCACCAAGCAGCTGTTAGGGAAATCTTATTACTCTGTGTCTGTCACTAGAAAATTGGAATAAACGTTGCAAGACCTACACACTTAAAATGTTATGATGTGTTTTTAAAACTGCTTTCCACAGAAGGTCCTTTATTTTATTAGAAAATTATAAGCAAACAAGTCTTGTTTAATGGCTTTCAAAGTATAAGCACATTTCATGTCAAAATTGTATCACTCTCGACTGCTTACTTGTGTGAGAAATCTGTCAAGCACTGGTGCCCAAGAAAATAGGGTACCATGGCAGAAGACTCTTTGCTGAAGGAAATAAGGTATGCTCAATTAAACCAATACAGCGTGTGTAATGGTCTGATTCCATCTTAGGAAGAACTGTCAGCTTTCTGTTCTGGGATCAGAATTTTCCTAATGCCTGAACTTTTTGGTGAATTCTGTGTAACTGGAGGAGGGCATGGCAGCCCACTCCAGTATTCTTGCCTGGAGAATCCCCATAGACAGAGGAGCCTGGCAGGCTACAGGCCATGGGGTCGCAAAGAGTCAGACACGACTGAGCAACTAAGCACAACACAGCGCCTTAACAAGACACAATCTTGAGCTTGTATCTCAGGGAAAGGTGAGCTCTTATTTTTTTTCTCCTTTTAATACTCAAATAGTCTTGGGAATTTTGTCTTTTCTTCCTGATATCCTCTCTGTCTCTACTCCCTTTCCACACTGCTCTTAACTTGTTAAATATTTTAACAATTCAACATGCATGAAGTCATGCTAAGTCACTGCTAAAATTATAGCCAGTTTTTCAGGGGAATCAAAGGTTGGTTGTGGTATTATTTTATTTGAGAGTCATTCTGGTGTGCTTCAGTTTCAAATATCAAAAAATGTGTGCATCAAAATGAACTGGATGCAAATAAAATATGGTGAAATATCCCTGGTGTACTCCAATGTCCCCTTTACAGTCTACGCTATTTGACAAGTTTATACTAATCTGTTTCTATAAGCAGAGATCACAAACAGAACTTTCCCCCCCAAAAAAGATGACAATAAATACTAATATATAACCCTTAAGGATATTTTTCTAGATAGTCTTTAACAAAGATGACTCCTAAACATAAAATAATATTTTATGTTACTAAACTGCCATCTACTGTGCTTGTTCACCCAGTACACAATATCATCTTTTATAGGCTTGCCTTTTTCAATGATTATGTGAATGTATCCCCCAGCTGTTTCTTGACATTCTTTTTTTCCCCTTGTTCTAGCTATGTGTACTTCTTAAAGACCAGGAAAAAAAATTCAACTAATTATAGTCCTACCAAAGCCTTTTACATCATTTAAAACTTAGATTGATTATTCACAGTACCAGGAAGACATGTCAGTTTGAGACAAGAAGAGGTTTAGAGA
This sequence comes from Bubalus kerabau, assembly GCF_029407905.1. Classification (NCBI taxonomy): domain Eukaryota; kingdom Metazoa; phylum Chordata; class Mammalia; order Artiodactyla; family Bovidae; genus Bubalus; species Bubalus kerabau. The sequence continues at coordinate 74,577,807 of NC_073629.1, forward strand.
GGTTTACACTTTGCAGAGTGCCACCTGTCTCCAAAGGGCACAGTCATTAAAAAGCTCCAGGTGCAAGTTGTGGTAGCAAAACAGCATAATGAAGTCCTCTGCCTCTTTGTGCACCTTTTGATTAATAACATTCTCCCCCAGTTCCAGCAGATTGTGCACCAATGCTCGCTGCAAGAAACCTGGGATACCAGTCTACTTTTCTCTCCTTCTCTGAATAGAATAAATGGCCATTTATCTGTGACATAAATCAAAAGAATATACAAAATAAGGTATTTCTGATACAATCTACCTTTATAAGAAAAGACCAATAAGCAAACAGAATGATATTGATTCAATAAACAGCATTAAATAAGTATCACTGATCAAATTCTACCTAATCCTTTCTGTCCTATAACCACACACATAGAAATCTAAATGATATTTATACTGATAACCTGAACGCATTGTAAAACTCCAAGTTGTTTCATGAATCATAAAAGTGGGAAAGAAAACTGGCATTTATCAAATACCTACTATTTACCTTTTCACTAGCACTATCACATATTATCCATATAACAGCCTGGTCAGGTAAACATTGTTATCGTCATTTTCACACTGAGTAGGACTGAGGCTCAGAGAGACAATAAGAACCAACATTTACTTGCAGCTTACAATTTTCCTGGCATTGTGTTTATTAATTTAGAGGTATTGCCTCAATTAATCCTCAGAACCACATTATGGAGTAGGTGCTATCATTATTCTCCTTTTATTAAAGATGACTAAGTGAAGTTAAATAACTTGCCCAAGATCACACAAATAATATGTAGTAACACCAACATCTGAACCTCAGCAAACTGTTTCCCATGCCTGTACTGTCAATCCCAACCTTATACTACTTACAAGTGTGGGACTATATTAATACTTTAATGTTAAGTGAGTTATATTATTGTTTTTGAAAATTAGGAATTATGTTTGGTACACATGGTAACTTTCAAGTAATCAAACTCACCTACTAATAGCTATCAATACGTATTTCTTATTATGCATTTACCATTGAGTATTTTATATGCATCACCTTATTTGAAATTCATGTACATACGTAATATCATTCCCATTTGGCTCTGATAAAACAGATTTGGAGAATAACAATAATGAGAATAATCACAGCAAACATGCGGCATTACTATATGCTAGACACTCTTCTCTCAAAGAGTTTAGAATATAGTACTTATTTAACACTCACAACAACAAAATGATGTATTATTATTCCTATTATACAAATGAGGAAAATAAGAAGCAGCATTTTGACCTTTTCTGGGAAAGTAAAGAATTGGTCCCCTGAGTTTGTTTTTAAACTACCTTTCCCTTGTCCATCCTGGGGCCCTATCAGGTGAAGGAGGAGCAGTCACTGCACCCATCAGTGCAGGGCCTAGTTGTGTTAGCAGAGCAGGAATTCCAATTCCAAAAGCCCATGATTTTAACCACTAACTACTCTAAATGGTGGAACAATTTAAAGTAGTCATTCCTTGTTTATTGCAGCAAATGTTAGAAACATGCCTTAACTATAATAGCATTCATCATAATCAAACATTTTGTTGCATACCAAGTAATATAATTCTGCACATTTGGTAGGGAGTGGGAGGGAATCAAGCCTGTACAATTTCACACTGATCAGCCTTACACATAGTTTCAAAGACAGCAGAAGTAAAATTGTGTTCTACAAATACTGAGCACTAACTATGTCCCAGGTGCTGACATTAAGGAAATAAATAAGATTTATTCACTATCTATAGGGAATTTGGGAGAAATAAAACAAATAAGTAATTACAACATAAAGGGAAAATTGCTAAAATAAAGTTTTGCCTTCTAAGCAAAAGCCAAAGCTACAAGCCACTGTATGTGACCTTGTCACACAGGCCAAAAGAAATTATACACAGGGTACAGCTGGCAAAAGAGCATCCTCCATACTGCATAGGGTAAGATGGTTAAAATATTATTATAACATTGCAATCTTATTTAAAATTTCAATAATATGTATGTATAAACTAGAGGTAGAAATTTGAAATAACTTTATGATATGTATTTTCCTTGTTTCTCATCTGATTTTCACCTCTGAGAACTATTTTCCTAGCAGACTTGTTTGTTCCGGAGCTCCCAGTCCTCCCAATCTAGCCCATACCAAATTCTAGCTATAATACTAGTCAGAATTCCTGTGTTGCAAGTGACAGAGACCCAGTGTAATTTAGCTTAAGCAAAAAGAGAATGTGTTGACTTGGCTTGTGTAACTGGGAAGTCAAGGAAATAGACATGGCTTTAGACAGAACAAAATTCATGGACTCAAATGCTTTATCCACAGTTCACCTTCTCTCTCCATCCTTTACCCCTCCTACCCCCATCCTGACTCCTCATCCTCTACCCCTGCTTTAATTCTTTACATCTATCACTTCTCATTGTTTCTCCTTGACTTGTTTTTGTGAGTGTGTTCTCTATATATATTGGCTGTCACACTCCCATTACCAGCTTGGGAACTCAAATGGAGAGAGAATTTTTATCTCCCAATATTCCTAATCAAATCCTAGGTAATAGTTCTTATTGGTCTATACTGATTCATATATTCATTCTTGAACCAATCATCATGATCAGGCCAGCTAACTCAGGACTGGATTATCAAATCAGCCTCACACAGATCAGAGATTTTACCTAGCATCAAGCTTTACTAAAAATTCCAAGAGTACAGGTGATCAAGAGCCAAAGACAAAGCAGAGAAAGGTCTGGGACATCCTTGCCAGGTCCCTTCTATCCACCAGTCCAGAATAACAGACAGGACCTATGTGAATATTTGGAGATTTTTATTTCACAGAATGAAGCATGTAATTTCTAAGATATCTCCATTTTATACCTCAAAGGTACATATAACCAAAGCTATGGTTTTTTCCCAGTAGTCATCTATGGATGTGAGTGCTGAAGAATTTTTGAATTGTGGTGCTGGAGAAGACTCTTGAGAGTCCCTTGGATGGCAAGGAGATCAAACCAATCAATCCTAAAAGAAATCAGTCCGGCAAATTCATTGGAAGGACTGATGCTGAAGTTCCACCTGATGCGAAGAGCCAACTCATTGGAAAAGACCCTGATGCTGGGAGATTAAAGGCTGGAGGAGAAGGGGACGACACAGGATAGGATGGTTGGATGGCATCACTGACTCAATGGACATGAGTTTGAGCAAGCTCTGGGAGTTGGTGACGGACAGGGAGGCCTGGTGTGCTGCAGTCCAAGGGGGTGCAAAGAGTCGGACACAACTGAGTAACTGAACTGAATTCCCCTTCAGGGGACTGGGTGTCCATCCTGATTGGATGGCCTGGGACGAGAATCCCAAAGTATGCTTGGGGTTAAGGGGAGCACCATGATAGACCTTCCCCAAAGAAGCACCTAGAGTATAAGATCACAAAAGGAAAGCACATTAAGCAGATACAAACTGTGACTGCTTTGGTCCACTCTACTATTTGTCCAGATAAGAGACTTTTAAGATTTCTAGCGATGCTACCAACTGTCCTGTTCCTAAACTTTACTTTTCTCTAGTTTCTAGCTGTGAAAAATTCCCCAGTTTTGTCTTATGGCTCACTGAATAAAGACAAAAGAACAAGCAGTGACAGTGAAGAATGGGAACAAGAAAAGCCAATCTCATGGTCTGTGGGAAAGTCAAAGAAATGTCTAATAAGGCCTCATAGGAATCTCACAAAGATTATCTCAGGTAGGTATTTTCCATCCAGTTCTCTTAATATCTTCACATCTATTTGCCTACAGAAATTCTAACATAACAATTGAATTTCTTTAACCTTAGGCAAGGGAAACAAATGCTTGTCCTACTGACCTAATACTCCAGCAAGCATTTTTGTTTGGCTAAAACAGTATTGAATGTCTTTGACTAGTTTGTCACAATCTCTTTCCATTACCTAATGTCTTACCCTGGCCTGCTCTATTCATTTATGCTACTGCCTGGTCTCTGTAAACATTCGAGTTTTTGAGTCATAGTTTAAGGTCTTGACTTCTACTAAACTGAAAATTCCTTTTAAAAGAATGTCAACATAATTGTTTTCAGTTATTTATGTCAGTGTACATGAGTTTCTTGACTGTTTTTATAAAGGAAAAAAAAAAAAAAACTAGGAGAAAAGGGTTGTGACCAAAGTTAAGACTGAAGGAATAAGGACTGGGCCAGGACTAGGGTTACCCAGACACAAAATTTAAGGAGGCACTCTAAGGTGACATCTCTAGGCTCAGCACCTAAGAAAGAGGGCCTCCTTAAATTTCATGTGCCATGCTTGCCTCATGCTTGCCTCATTCTTGACCCAGTCCTGAAGGGAGACCTTTTAACCATTTTTGGTTTCTGTTACTTGTATTGAAATAACCTTGATGCATTTCCCTTTTTCACCTATGAACTCAAAGAGTTGTTCCACCTAGGAACACTCTTGTATTAGTCACTCAGTAGTGTCTGATTCTTTGCGACCCTATGGACTGTAGCCCACCAGGCTCCTCTGTCCATGGAATTACCCAGGCAAGAATACTGGAGTGGGTTGCCATTCCCTTCTCCAGGGGATCGTCCCCACCCAGGGATCGAAACTTGGTCTCTTGCACTGCAGGCAGATTCTTTACCATCTGAGCTACCAGGGAAGCCCCTAGGAACACTCTTAATACCCTCTAATTATGCCTATATTACACTTACAATACTACTTTCTATCTCTTATACATCTGTATTCACCAGCATTCTCCTTAAAGAAAGAAGCTGTCATATTGTCTTCTTTGCAGCAAAAATAGCTTGCCTTGCTGAGTGAGTGAATAAATGAATGAATGAATATGTTAACATCAAACATCCCATTCCTCCTGTGACATAGAACACCCATAAAGTCCTGTGTCAGCTAAAATATCTTATTTTTGTCATAGATCTATGACAGATTTTAACACATTTTTTATTCTAATTATGATATGATTTTCCCATAAATTTGCATGTAATCTCAGTATTATCCACTATTTTTTTTTTCCAAAACATGTGGTCTACAAAGTACTGCATTAAATTTGCAACTGACACTTTATACTTGCTTTGCCTTTCAGCCTCAAGCAGGGCTAGCCTCCTTGACCTAATTAGACTTCTCCACTCCCACATGGCTAGTAAATACTATAATTAATTTATAAAGGACTCTGAAACACCAGCTGGAAATAACTTCCTATTAATGGTTTGTAAAGAACAAAAAGAGCATTTAAGTTGCAGGATATTTGTGAAGTGTTTAGAGATGGATACTCACATCTTTTAATCCACTAAATTTCTAGGAATGTCAATTTGTAAAGTGTACTAAGTAAACAATGTTTAATAACTTCTTGTCATTTCAGCACATTTAAATTATAGAAAGAAATATGTGTGACAAAAACTTCTTAGAGATGCACACTTGGGGTATATGAAACTTGCATGTCTATGAATAGTCATACATCTCAAGCACTATAGTAAACTATATTGTTCTTCAAAGACTATGAAAGAGAAAAAGGTGGACAGTCAGTTTAAGGATTTCTCAATGCCTTGAGATAGTGAGTAGTGTAAGTATCATCTGTGGGAATATTTACCTATTCAAGAGCCCAGAATGAGACCAAGGCAGAATTTTTAAGATGGCCCCCAAGATTCTTGCCCTCTGGTACACATACATGACCTATGTTATACCCTCCCCTTGAGTCTGGGCAGGACCTGTTAACATGATGAGATGTCACTCCTTCAATTAGTTTATACTATAGAACATAACCTTCTCAGGTGGCACTAGTGGAAAAGAACCCACCTGCCAATGCAGGAGACATAAAAGACATGGGTTTGATCCCTCGGTTGGGAAGATCCCATGGAGGAGGGCATGGCAACCCACCACAGTATTCTTGCCTGAAGAATCCCATGAACAGAGGATTCGAGCTACAGTCCATGGGGTCACAGAGTCAGACAGGACTGAAGCGACTTGCTGCTGCTAAGTCGCTTCAGTCGTGTCCGACTCTGTGCGACCAAGTAGATGGCAGCCCACCAGGCTCCTCTGTCCATGGGATTCTCCAGGCAAGAACACTGGAATGGGGTGCCATTTCCTCCTCCAATGCATGAAAGTGAAAAGTGAAAGTGAAGTCACTCAGTCATGTCCAACTCTTAGCGACCCCACGGACTGCAGCCTACCAGGGTCCTCGGTCCATGGGATTTTCCAGGCAAGAGTACTGGAGTGGGGTGCCATTGCCTTCTCCAAGCGACTTAGTACGTATAAAGCAAAGGTGATTGGATCATTTCTGCTATGATTACCTTGTTAGGTAACACTGCAGTTATAGTGGTGGTGTTGGTAATAGTAATACTAGCAGCAGCAGGAAGGGATTGTAGAGAAATTCTCCTGCAGGCTTTGGAGAAGTAATGTTCCACATTGCTGGAGGGCTGTGTGATTAGGACCTGAGGGCAGTCTCTGAGGGAAAACCTGCAGCTGATATCTGGCAAGAAGATAGGGGCCCCAGCCCTCTAGCTACAAGAAACTGAATTTTATCAACAACTTTTTTTCTTGTATTTACTTATTTTTTTTAATTTTATTTTTAAACTTTACAATATTGTATTGGTTTTGCCAAATCAACAACTTGAATGACTACGGAAGATGACCCTGAGCCTCAGATGAAACTACACTCCTAGTCAATACTTTGATTGTGATCGGTGAGATCCTAAGCAAAGAATAATCCATTCCCAGACTTCCTATCTACAGAAACTGACATAATAAAATGTTGCTATAAGCTTCTAAATCTGTAGTAATTTGTTACACAGCATTAGAAAACTAATAGAAGAGCCAAGAGCCACCAAACAAGTGCAAGACCTAGAGCTCCTCAGGGACCTAGCAAACCCCATACACAATGAGGGGGGTATTGCAGGGACCTAGAAGACCCATGCACGGTGAGGGGGGTATTGTTGAGAGACTACTAAAAAGGAGAACCAGAGACTGAGGCTAATAAAGTGCTGGTACAGATTTAGGGTGTCCTGCCCAGAAAGGCCTGCTAACCTGGCCAGTCTCCAGCAGACAACAGAACATTTCAGGGCCTTCATTTCCAGGACCCACACAGGACTGGGTTCTGCCTCTCAGACTCTGCCCAATGGTCCCAGACACCACAGAGGACTTGGAACATTTGGAGGCTCTCCAAAGTGTCTCACACACCTGTCCCCCAGAGGAGCAGGGCTGGATTAATAGTCCTTATTGCTCAGGTCTGATGATGGTAACTGCTTCTGTCTGTCCTGTGAACTAAATAGCAGGGGAAAGAGGTTTGCAAATAGAAAATTATGTGTAAGCAGAGTCAGCAGCAAGAGAGGAGAAAGCATGCTGCTTAGATGTGAGATGACTTCCTTTAGTTTCTTTCTGAATCTGTGCTGTATTCTTGCCTTCCTATCCTATCAAATACCTTCTCTTTATCACATTAACTCCCTTCCTTTTTTTATTTAAGCCATTTTATTTTTATTTTTGTTACTTGCAAGCATACAGAGCTCTAATGCAATATTCAAAGCCAGATTTTTAGTTTTGTAGGTTTGGAGGCTCAAGTTTATTATTTCCTCCAGAACAAATTAGGGCTTCCCTTGTGGCTCAGCTGGTAAAGAATCCACCTGCAATGTGGAAGACCTGGGTTCGATCCTTGGGTTGAGAAGATCCCCTGGAGAAGGGAGAGACTACCCACTCCAGTATTCTGGCCTGGAGAATTCTATGGACTACATACTCCTTGGGGTCACAAAGAGCTGGACACAACTGAGTGACTTTCACTTACTTAGAACAAATCAATCTTTCAGGGATCACCATGTTAAGACGACTCATAAGAAATTAATATGCCCCTCAGAATGTCAATTTATCAATATATAAAAAGCTAAATCTAGAAAGAAGAACTTGTATGGACAATTCACTCTGGGTATTTCACCACGGTAGGTTAAATGCACTCAGGAGAGGAAATTACCAATTAGAGGGTTGTTTGATGAGCATATACAGTTGTTCCTTGGTTTCCTTGGGGTATTGGTTTCTGAACTCTATGCAGATACTAAAATTAGTGGATGCTCAGGTTCAACAGTTGGCCTTCCCAATCTGCAGTTCCACATTCGCAGGTTCAATCAACCTGGGTTACGTATTATTGTGTGTATTTATTGAAAAAAAGTACGTATATAAGTAGATCCCTGCAGTCCAAACCCTTGTTCAAGGGTCTATGACAATTAGAGGAAAGAGAATAGGTCCTATTGATGGACTTTTCTTTCAAAATAGGATAATGGAAATTGCTTCTCTATTCTAGGAATGTTTCTCTTTGAAAAATTAGTTACAGTCCTTGAACATAAATAGCCTTCTCCTCTGGTCATTGCCAGATTTATCCTTATATTTTGTGTACTGTTATCCTAGACTTATCTCAAGCCATTTTTCTGTTGACATGTGATTCTCCCAGAAAAATTTTACTAACTACAGTTGGTTAATTTTTTGGTACTTTAACTACATGTTATTCACCACCCCTAGCATCCATTACCTGAAAAGGGAAAGTGTTAGTCTCTTAGTCATGTCCTACTCTTTGCAGCCCTATGGACCGTTGCCCACCAGGATCTTCTGTCCATGGAATTCTCCAGGCAAAAATACTGGCGAGGGAAATGGGTAGTCATTCCCTTCTCCAGAGATCTTCCTAATCCAGGGATCTATCTGCATTGCAAGTAGATTCTTTAGCATCTATTACCTATGAGCCTTTAATTGAACAGTAACAACCATTGGCACCTGAAGTGAGCTTTCTCACTTAATCCTTTTAGCAATTCTAAAATACTATTAACATCATCTCTAGAGAAAGATAAAGAAACAAAATACAGCTAGTTTAAGTGATTTGCCTAATAAGTAGTAGAGCTGAGATCTGAACCCAAGAAATCTGACTCCAGAGTCACCATATATTACATTTCAAAACCTTTCACAAGGTCCTTATACTTTCTAAATCTTGATTTCTCATCTGTAAACAAAGCTAATAATATCTTTCCTAAAGACTGTTGGGAGTCTAAATGTGATAATTAATGTAAAGCTCTTAGCTCTACATATACCAAATATATAGTAAATAGCTATTATTAAAATAATTCCCTCAGGAATATAGATTAGATTTGTGTTCACCTTAAATCATAAACACAAACCAGGTTTTAGAGTGAGTTAATTCTATTTCCAGGTGGCTGATATAAACAATCACATGCTAATATTTCTAACCTCAAATCCAAATGATGATATTTTATTACTCAATTTCCAATTATGAGTGCCTTTTTGGAGGTTAAAACTACCCACCACTCCATCTTGAAGACTAAACAAAACTCAGCCACAACTTTGTCTAGGGTCACTGCTGCTTCCTGTGACCCAAAGAAGTGGCTTCCACTTTTCACACATCCCCCGATTAAAATTATGGAATTACTTAGATATGAGTATTAAGTTCATAGATTTACTCATTTGTTTAATAAAATCCTTATTCTTCTAAGGAAGACCTACTTGTTTCAAGAGCAAACATTCTATGGCAGCTTGTTAAGTTATAATTCCAGATATTTTATAACACAGGGATTTATATATTATAAATTTTTAAAATTTCGGTCAGTTGAAAAAAACATTGTTTTAATATATTTCAACTGTGACTCATGCAGGGAATTTTAAGATTTGGAACTTCAAAAAGTTATTTTTCATTGTCTCTGAATAGCAATTTTTTCCCCCTGCATGTATCTGAACATGTATGAACAAAATCTGATTTATCTATATTTTAAGAAAATTCTGAGTTTAAAAATGTAAATATCAGAAGTTAACCACTACCACTTCAAACTCTCAGTTAACTGTAGAACTGAGAATATATCTTAACAGCTTTGTAATACTACTTGATATGAGTTACTGCAGATTCAACATCTCAACTGTAAGAAACTTTAATTACCATTAAGGCCAAAAGGCATCCATGTACCAGTCATATTCAGAAACTCACAAGGGGGTCTGTGATCATTCCCTTTGTCTCTAAAGTTAGTATAATATTTTGCAAGCATCTACTGAATGTGAGATAGGTGTGGTGAAATGGGCAAATTTAAGTATTTATTTTTTTATACTTCATTGAAGTTTAAAAACAAAATGCCTAAATCATAAGGGCACACAGCTTTATAAAAACTTTTGAGTTTTTATAAAATGAAGATACTTGTATAACCAGAACCCAACCATGACAAAGAATATGATCAGGATTAACAAAAAGCTCATGTCACGTTCCAGACACTATCTCCTCCCCAATCCCTAGGGTAACCATAATCCTAGATTAGTTTGGCCTGATTTGAAGTCCATGTAAATGGAATTATATAGCATGTGCTAGTTTGTATCTGGCTTTTCCAATTCAATACCGTATTTGTGAGTGACAGTTATACTCTTCAGAGTAATGGCAATTTGTTTATTGTCACTGTGGTGTATAGAATTCCACTGTGTGAACCTGTAACAATTTATTTACCCAGGCTACCATTTACAAGCAAATGGGAACTTCTGGTCTGGGGCTATTATAGTACAGTGATGAACACTATTATATACCTCTTTAGTGAATATACAGGCATTTCTATTGGAAATACACTTGGGAGTGGAATCGCAAGGTCATAGGGTATGAATATGCTAAGATTTAATAGACTCTAACAAACACTTTCCAAAGTAAATGTATCCATAAACACTCTCCAAAGTAAATGTATCCACTGACACTTCCACTAGCAGTGTATAAGAATTCCAGTTGTTTTTCAACACCTTCTCCAACACTTGATGTTGTCTAAATTTTTCATTGTAATAATTCTAATGAAGTGTAGTGGTAATTTCTATTTCCTTGACTTGCAGTGCCAGCCAAAATGGAGTAAGATCATGACAGCCTATCTTTCCTACTAATCACAACTAAAAGTTCAAGGCAAAAAACAAAAGCAACTACCTGAGAACTCTAAAAAAAAGTAAGCAAAAACAGGTAGATTGGGGAGGAAAGTCAAAACTTGGAAAAATGCCTTCTGTGTTTGTTTTTCCTATTTTCTCTTACAGATTTGACTGGAGGTCTGACACCCAGTGATACCGTGGTGGTAGCACAGGAAACAAAAACAGAGAGAAATCCCATATTTCTAGCTAGATGAATGGGGAAAGAGGGCTTCCACGAGCTAAAGTCTGTGGGGGATTATTTGGCTTTTTTTTCTCCTTTTTTCCCTCTGGTCTTGACTGAGAGTTAGGGCCAGGCTTGGGCAGTTAGGACACCAAGAAAAAACGTGTCTTTCTAGACAAGGAAATTGGGAAAGGGCACCTCTGGGAGGGAATTCATCTTTTGTTTTGCTCTTTTCTCTCACCTCTTTGCTCCAGTGTGTGCCCTAGTCAGATGCTGTAGCTATGGCACCAAGCTAAAACTCCAAGAGAAACCTCATATTTCTAGCAAGAAAATGAGACTCTGCAAAACAGAGAGGAACATCAAAACCAGGAAGAGCTGGAGAAGCAAACTCCCTAATTCTTCGTATGAATCTGACTAAGTTCTCTGCTCACACCTTCAACTAAGCACCTGCAGAATAGAAAAAAGCTGCATAGCAAAAGATATGTGAACTACAACTTAAATTACTTCCCAAGTTCCAAAATAATTCCTGAGTGTTGTATGTATAAAACAGATTCAATGTAACACAATAAAGCCTCTGAAAACCAATCTGACATGGAACCAGCACCCACAGGTGAGACTCAACTTAAGATATGAACCAAACTGGATTGATGGCCTCCTAAAAGAAAACAAACAAACAAAAAATCAACAATCCCCAAAGGCTTTAATCAGAACCCAGAGTCTATGCAACAAAATATTCAAAATGTCTTGGATAAAAATCACAATTACTCAATAAACAAAGAACTGGAAAAATAGGGCCAGTTATTAAGGAAAAATAAACAGCTGCCAATAAAGCAATAATTAGAATGCAGCTGAAAATGTTCTCTGAGATACAAGCTGTACTCTAGAAAAATTCTTGCATTTTTGTATCCAAATTTATAACAAAAGTTGAGAAACAGAGGGATAAACTGTCACACGAAGCAACATTACCAATAAATAACAGCAAAATTAAACAAATACAAATACATGCAACAATCTACGACTTTTTAAAAGCATATTGTTGACGAAAAGAAAGCTGCAGACGATTATATAACAATAAACTATCCTTGTAAAGTTCAACCGTTTATTAGCCATAAACTACATTTTTAAAACCAAATGAATAAACCCCAAATACAAGTGAGTATTGGAGAAGGCAATGGCACCCCACTCCAGTACTTTTGCCTGGAAAATCCCATGGACGGAGGAGCCTGGCTGCAGTCCATGGGGTCGCTAGAGTCGGACACGACTGAGCGACTTCACTTTCACTTTTCACTTTCATGCATTGGAGAAGGAAATGGCAACCCACTCCAGTGTTCTTGCCTGGAGAATCCCAGGGACTGGGGAGCCTGGTGGGCTGCCGTCTATGGGGTCGCACAGAGTTGGACACGACTGAAGCGACTTAGCAGCAGCAGCAGCAGTAGCGGCAGCAACAAGTGAGTATTACCTCTGGAGGAAACCAAGGGAATGGAATGGGGAAAAGACAGGTCTTTTAACCATAGTGGCAACCTCCTAGTTCCAAAATTACTGCTCACTTCCCAAGTGTATATTACTTATCTGTTACATCTATTTACGTACCCCAAAACAATATGTTTTAAACGATATCCTATGTGCATGGTGAAAGAACAGAATTCTCGAGACTTTATTAAAAATCACTTTTCCAAAAACAGGAGAAGTCCACTTCACCCCTACCGATTAGCGAAACTCGCCTTTGCCAGCCCCCGAGGGTCATAGTCACTTCCGCCCCACCTCCCTAGTCCCGCCCATCTGAGCGGAAGTACTTTCCTTTCAGGTCCTCCTGCCTGTAGGGGGCTCTCCGAGCCATCTAGTGCCACGAATGCCTCCCGCCTGGGCTGTCCTGGCAGCGCCTGTTAGTTTAGTCCTAGATAATATATTTTCATTGTAACTCTTTCGGCCAGAAAAAAAAAATCTCACAGGCATCTTTTTCTGGACAATAACGTTCAAACCCAATCTAGGCCGAGTGTTCGCACTATCAAACCCTGTCGCAGTGTTGGAAAGGAGTCAGGCGGTGTGAGGACAGCCCCGGAGCGCCAAAAGTCCCCGGCCCGCTCCCTCCTGTGAAGACGTAGCTGCGGGTGGTTGTGGTGGTGGCGGCGTCCAAGATGTCGACCAAGAATTTCAGAGTCAGTGACGGTGACTGGATTTGCCCAGACAAAAAGTGAGTTCGTGAAGGGTCCCGAGTTTGAAGCGGGGTTTGTCGTTGGAGGCTTTCTCGAGTCGATTGAGCATTTTCCGTTTTTACGGTCGCTGATGCCGTCAGCCGAGTGGTGGAGGAGAACTGCCGGATCCCGGGCGGGAAGGAGGCTCTTAGTCTCCTCACGATGGGGTCTTTCAAGAACCTTTCGTTTGATTAAGTCTTCAGCGTCTCCTCGATTATCTCTCTCCGAGACAGCCAGCTGTTTGGGGAGGAGATGGCCGCCCGTTTTCCTCACTCCCCACCCCACCCCCGGCCAGGTTTCTGCGATAAGGAAACCTCCCCCGTGGAGGCCAGCTCGGTGTCGGATCTCCCCCACGTGACTTTTCCCTGCAGAACCTGACTCTTGTTCAGAAAACGTTGCTTTCTTGAACTCATTTGTTTGCTTCACCTAGTTCATTTTGCTGTTTTTCTTTTTTTTTTTTTAATTCAAACTTTCTTTCCGTATTGTGTTTACTTTTTCCTGCCGAACGCTAACCTCCTTTGGTTGCAGGAATTCTGGCTTTTTTTTTTTTTTTTCTTTATTGGTCTTTAATTTCCCCACAAGAATTGAACCTTTCGCCTCTTTAGAACCGAAACATATGAGGTCTGTGTTTTTGCCTGCTCAGCCCTGGAGAATGCCTGCTTCAAAGAAGCACGTGTTTTAGTGGCTCTGCTGAAACCAGTGTCCTTTATTAAATTGTTTAGGAAGATTTTTTATTGGCGGGTGTTTAAGTAGGTGTATTTATTTGGAGATATACAAAAATTATTATGAAAAGTAATTGTCAAAAAAAAAAGAATCCGCATCTCGTGTTCCAATAAAAACTTTTGAATACTTGTCTCTAAGCAAGCCACAGATGGCATATGGAGTGCCTGGTAGTAAAGAGTGAAAACTTTGAAAATTAATTCCAATCCTATTGCTTATGTAACTTTACCTAGGCTATTTTACTTTGCTTAAAAAAACAGAAGATCTCCCTTAAAATGGTACAGCATAGATTGTGTAGAGCAATAAGATGTAGCAATAAAATGAGTATTTACTCATCAATCAATAACTATAAATATTAGTTTTAGAATCAAATGTCAAAGAAGATTAAGGGCTTATTTCCGCAGCATATGTCTTCCATTCATATTTTGAGCAATTTAAATGAAGCCTGGCGGGCTGCAGTCCGTGGGGTCACAAAGAGTCAGACAGGATTGAGCAACTGAACTGAAATGAAGCATCGTGCTTCTTTACATAAAAAGTTGATGTTTCTCGATTACATAAAGATTAAGATTACTTGAAGGGTATCAAGTCAATTTTGAGTAGAACAAACAACTGACTTTTTGTGTTGTTGGTCACTTGTTAGAATAATTTGCTTTTGACAGTGTCATTAATGATATTTAATATTTGAAGGTTTTTCTAAGAGTGCATTTCAATTCAGTTACAAATATATGAACAGACTAACTTCTACAATGTATATAAATCCAGAAGACATGTTCAGAATGTATTTCAAATGCTTATTGGAGTCCTAAAGGATATTCTTTATTTGGGGGGGGGTGAGGGGAATGACCTAGTTAGTGGTGTGCTTCAGTTGAGTGTCTCTTCCATACTTGACATCTTTATTCCATTCTAGTATAATACCTAAAAAAAAAAAAAAAGAAATCAACTTTTTAAAGTTTAAGCTTTACATGTTATTTAGAGCATTTAGCATGCTTTTATGATTTGCAGATGCACTATAAAAACCATGTTCATGAACCCATGTTTTTTGGTTGTTAGTATCATCGTAAAGTTACAATATGTTACTTGATGTGTTGATATTATTGGTTGTAGTTTTCCAACTAGGTTTCAGAGGTTTAATAGATAACCCCAAAACTGAGTTTTCTTTTAATTATTCAACCTCTTTCTATTTTGTCATAATTTTCCTTTGTCTTTTTACCATCCCACCTTCTGTTTCTAACAAGAGGGTAGTATTAAGATCCATGAAGCCATTTCTGACTTACCCATTTTCTCCCCCTTGGTTCACCTTTAGGATTTTGTATTATAAGTCTTAACAAAATTTTGTATAATCTTATTTTCTATATGAAAGTTACTTTGAATCTTTTTGAACTCCCTGGTGCTTCATCAGTAATTGTTCAAGTGGACTCACATCTCACTTAAACTTTGTAAGGGTATCTTGTTGTACTTAATGATGTGTGCCACTTGAGAATACTGAGGCATAGAGATCCTTAAGTGACTTACCAGAATCACGTAATTGGTAATTGAGAGATTGGAGTTTCTTATCCATGACTTGTAACTTCAAATCTTGTATTTTTTCCACCTAAATTGTGAGGGGTTTTTTTGTTTGTTTTTTTTGTAGTTAACATTGACATTAACATGAAAAGAGAAGTAGAAGTTCTGGACCCAGGTATATAGGGAGGACACATTAAAAAACTGTGTAATAGAATCTTTAAAATTACGTAAGTTTAATATGTGTCTCTCTAAGTATTTTTTACTTTATTTTCAGATGTGGAAATGTAAACTTTGCTAGAAGAACTAGCTGTAATAGATGTGGTCGAGGTAAGCACTTAAGGACCTTCTGTTAAGACTGTTTATACAGACCATTTCTTTATTTCCGCAGATTCATACTGCATTTTTCTATTTTCAGAGAAAACAACTGAGGCTAAGATGATGAAAGCAGGGGGCACTGAAATAGGAAAGACACTCGCAGAAAAGAGCCGAGGCTTATTTAGTGCTAATGACTGGCAGTGTAAAACGTATGTGTTTTAAACGATCATCCTGACTTTTTTCCCATAATGTATGTAGCCACTACTTGTTAATACTACCTACTCTTTTTAGTCACATTGGCAAGCCACAGTAGACTTTAAATCAAAGATCTGTTGATTGTTATTCATTCTGTATCTGATATTTAAGTATAAAGAACTTTTAAACTTTATTTTTAATGGTAATGTTAGTTGTTAGTAAGATGAATTATGTATACCAGTAAATCGATCTCAAGATGAGCTAACATTCAAAAAGAGAAGGGTATTTAAAAGAACTAAAAACCTATTTTGTCCTATTTTTGAAAAATCTCAAAAACTTTTAGCCTGTATCATTAGTGTGAAATATATCATGAAATATCTTTTGTCTGTTTGCACAGTAATTTTAGAATCATAAGTTGCATCCTATAGATAATTATTCCTAATTAGGTTTCTTAATATTTCTGATTTTTACGTGCTATATTGATTTTTCCAATATCCATCTTTTCTCTTTAAGCAGATGAATCAAATATGCATGAAAGGACTGAATCAGAAGAGGGTCTTACACAAATTTCTGATCTTAAAAATACTAAATTAGTATTGAATAATTTTCCAGCAACAGATTAAGTCACTGAATTTGGGATCCAGTGCATGAAAAGATTCTGCAGGAGAGAAAAAAATTTTTTTAACTTTTATTTGCAGAGTATAACCTTACTCTTGAGGTGAATTTGGAGACTGGGAAATTAATAGAACATTTCATTTAAAGTGGTATTCCCCGCCTTCCCCCCCACCCCCCCGCAAGACAGCAGAATCTCTGTAAATATAATTTCTCATTGATTTATCATAAAAAGACAGAAGCACTCTTCATACTATATAGCTTTTGCTTCTCTGCTTAAGTAGTTCAGTCTGTTCTAACCATACTCTCTTCTCAGAAAAGGTACATCAGTACATTTCCTTTGTAGCATCCTTTTAGTAAACATTTCTTTATGGTAGTGAGTTCACTCTACTTTTCAGTTTAAATTTTTTAAATATTTTGAAATTTACTATTTGTCTTATGTTATAATCTACTAATTTGATATTTTTCACTTTTAAAGTTGCAGTAATGTGAATTGGGCCAGAAGATCAGAATGTAACATGTGTAATACTCCAAAGTATGCTAAACTGGAAGAAAGAACAGGTAAGAGTCAAACTCATTCCAACTAAATGATTTTAAAACCACTAAACATTGAAGCTAATAATTATATCACTTTATAAGAGCACAGTAAATTAGGATTGTTTATTCTGCTCTTATATTTTTTATCTTAATTTTTTTTTTCTCTCATCCAGAGTCATCTTTTGTATGATAATTTCACAGTTTACAAAGTACAGTACATGAGTACTGTATCCTAATAATTACTCGACATTAGGATAGTTTTAGAAATGCTTTATTCCTCTCTGTCCTTTGATAGTCTAAATGTTTGTTATTAATAATGATAGGATAATTCCATTTTTTTCATTCATTTGATTTCCTAGTATGACAAAAACAAACATGGGGCACCTTTTAAAGTATTTGTCTAAAGTTTAGGCAATAGTTCTAAAAGTTAGCCATGCATTAGAATCATTTGAGAAACTGAAAATCCAGATTCCTAAACAGCTGACAAAGCTCCTTGGTGGTGGGTCCCAAAAATTTGCAGGTGTTTTAGATGGTATTTGGTCACCATTGGTCTAAATAATAACCCATCATTGACTCTGTGTGTTGTCAGTTATTGCATTGTCAGCATTATTAGTCTCAGTCATGTCCAACTCTTTGCGACCCCATGGACTATAGCTGGCCAGGCTCCTCTGTCCATGGAATTCTCCAGGCAAGAATTCTGGAGTGGATTGCCGTTCCTTTCTCCAGTGGGTCTTTCTCATCTAGGGACTAAACCCAGGCCTCTTGCATTGCAGGCAGATTCTTTACTGTCTGAGCCACCACCAGGGAAGCCTCTGTGTTGTCAGTAGTTGGGTGGAAATATTTACCTGATAGAATGTAGTTTCCCATTATCATCAGTTAGAGCAAACACATTATCAGTATACTTCACATCTGATTTTGTCATTCAGCAACTTGTACAGTCAAAGGCTTCCTTCTGTTGATACATTAGTCACCTTATCAGACCTAGACTTAATAAACTACTTCCCTGTTTCCTTCTCCTCCCTGACTTTAGACAGTTGCACTGTCTGTAGATTAAGGCCTTTTAATAAGGCCTTTTTTTCCTTCTCTTACCTCTTTAACGTTTATATTCCCCCCCCTTTTTTTTAAATTAACACACATACACCCCTCTGGTTGGTTATTCTGTTTCCTTTTACATTGTATTTTCGTGGTCACAGAATGTTGGGTTTCTTCTAGGTCCAATTCCTAAGCTCTCTTTTATGCTCTGTTTTCTGGGCATTTTCTTGAAGACCCAAGTTTAAGTAAGCACTGGCACACCATGATAACCAAATTTATGTCTCTAGCTCAGACTTCTTTGACCTGTATATTCAGCTGCCTATTCATCATCACTATGTAAATGTCAAACTCATTATATCTAAACTGAACTCGCGATTTTCCCCGAGGATCTGGCCCTCTTCTAGTGATCTCTTTCTCATGATTGGTACCACCCGCCATATGCTTGTTACATAAACCAGAAACTTGGACATCCTTCTTAATAACTCCTTCATCTCTCTTGTTCCCCCACAAGTCTACTCCATCATTTTCCTAGGCAGAGATGCAACTTTATCTTGCTTTTTGGGAAAAAAAACCAGCTACCTTGTTGTTGTACATATATCCCACACTGCCAGGAGTTCTTTGTTCTAAACTAAAACTCCATTTGTTTAAAACATTTTGTTTTGATTGCTTTTAGGAAAAAGTCCAGAATCTTAACAGTTATAAGAATTGTAATCCCTGGAAGCCTTTTATTTATTCACATTCTCTTTGACCTGTTTTGTGATTCCTCCTTTAAAAGCTTCGCTAATGCAAGAGCTAAAATCTTATCAACTGAAGTTGTCGAAGTTTAATAACCTCACTTTCCTTTACCCATTATCTTTTTTGTGTCCTGACCCTTTACCATTTCCCTTGATATAAGTAGTTGTCTTAGCCTGTCATTGTTGAAGATGTGAACTAATAATACTGTTGCTGTCTAGTTTGTCTTTATTATTTGTTCTCTGCTGATTAATCAAAATATAGATTCTCAGAATTTTCAAAGTAGTGTCTCAGTTCTTCCTTTGAAGCACATGTTACATTCATCCCCTTTTCTCTCTTCACTTCCATTGTCACAACCCTAATTCAGGCCTATTTTAAATCTGATTGATCCTTTACTGATCTTTGCTCACATTTTACATTTTTTGAGACAAATCTTAAGATATAATTTTTATTTTAATACTTGCTAAAAGTCTATAGAGGTTGCTTGTTTCATATAAACTGTATCATAAGTGATGCCAGGACTGTGCTGTTTCCTATACTCAAATATTGAGTATAGAATTGAGGAAATATTTATTGGCCATGATGCAGGGGAATACTTGGTTAAGCAAACTAGAAGTGTAAAGGCAAAAATTAATGAAGTCTTCAAGAGAGCAATGTTTAGGCTAAGCAGTGAAAGTTAGTAGCAAGTTGAGAGATCATTGCAAGCAAAAGCAAACAGCTTATATGAATCAGGCCCTGACACTTGAAAGAATTTAGCATATTGGGTGAATTCCTAGCAGCTCCAGAAGACACTTCAGAAATAGGCAAAGGCCATGTAAATTATAGTAAGAAGTTTTATTTCATTCTAAATATAATGGGAAATAACAATTTTTAATAAGGGATTGACATTTCTAATTTTTAAACATTACTGGTTTATAGAAAAAGAATTAGGGGGTGGGAGTGGCAAGCATCGAAGCAAGAAGACCAATTTTTACAACATTCCCTGAAAGTGTCAAACCAGTAGAGTGAGGGAAACACACATAAACCAGTTATTCCTCTCCCTTGTTATTCAGTGGAGATGATGCTGAAGGCTTTTTTTTTTCTAATGCTATAGCTACTGATTTCCCACATAGAAAGACTTCATGAGGTGTATTTGTTGTATGAACTCACACAACATACCTTAATAATGTATTGCTAGCAGATTATTTAGGTTCTTCTATGACTGTGTGAGAGAACATGAGAATAGCTTTGTGTTTGCTATCACGCTTCCTATGCAAAACTGCCTACCTGTTTGCTTCTTAAATCTTGGTATAAATTCTTTGGCTCCCCATGTTTGCCTTACCATTATTTTACTTTCAGATTACTGATTGGACAAAGAACTCTACTGAAAGCCTATTGATTTTAAATAGTAGTGCTTTAATATGTTTACATTTCCACATACAAATAGTCCAGTTTTTCTGTACTGTTGGCTTACAGCCATCCTATTATATAATTTTTTTTTCCTTTTTTCTTAGGTGAATCATTTTGCGTTAGTTTTTTACCTACTTCAAAGTATTGTGAGGTTTAAGTCTTTACATCTCTTACGTCTCGGGACATACTGCCATGCTATTAAATATGTATCTAGAGTCAAGAAACTATATTGTTGAATTATAATTTTCTACAGCATTTATCTCTCAAATTATCATTGAATATGAGCCTTTTTCTTTTTTTAAATTACTAGTCTTAGTCGCAGCATGCAGGATCTTTGATGTTCATTTTGGCACGCAGGATGCTTTTTAGCTTTTAGTTGCATGGAGGCTTTTAGTTCCAGTATGTAGGATCTAGTTCCCTGACCAGGGACTGAATCTGGGTCCCTGCTTTGGGAACATGGAATCTTAGTCACTAGACCACCAAGGAAATCCCTGAGGTATTTTCTTGAGATGATCATATACCTAATTTTACTTGATTTTTTTTTTCTTTTAATATTTGATACTCTGAAAAACTAGAGCCAGGATTTTACTTAGGAAAAGTTGTTATTGATAATTTAAAACACTTCACTGTTGTGTCATATGCATAGAAATGAGGAAATTCTTGTATATTACAATTGGAGTCTATTTTGTCTGGAACAAGGTAGGAAGAGGAAAAAAGGGATGGTATCAAGTATTCTGAGGATAGACACTGATATTTTGCAGTTTTCACCAGTACAGAGTATGGTGAGGAAAAGAAAGGACACTGCATTAATGTGGGATTTTTTTTAAGTGAGTTAATTTTATTGCCTTATTTTACTGGAACACTTACATCCTCTCTACTAAAAATCTTAGTTTGTGGCTCTTATAAAATGATGAGAGAGTAAGTGATGAGTTTTTTAATGCCTGTGACTGACAGATTTAAAGTTGCAAATCTTAAATTTTTAAAAAATGCTTTTTTTGTCTATAAATTTAACATTTTGCTGATTCATTAAATCCTTAAAACTGGGAAGTACTCTTTGTGTGCTGGTACTGTTCTGAAATATGTGAGATAGTTAGGTTATATTACTCTTAACCACCTCTTTATTTTTTTCAGTGGGAGATATTTTTCAGAAGTTCTTATCCCATTTTCTCTAAAACTCACTCACTTTCTTCTTCCTATCTTTGTTAAGCCTGTCAGAGATCTGTAAGTCTAAATTGTAGATAGTAGTTGTGGCAGTAAATAATAATGGTGTATTGATCTTGATTGGTCTTTATTAGAATATTTTCAGTTGAAAAGTTTACTGGCTGCTTCAGAAAAACTGAGTGACTTTTAACTGTGTATTTAAAACCTATTTTTATGTTTTTTGTTGTGTCATTATATTTGCCTATATAATTATTTTCCAAGCTCTTAACTGTATTTTAGCCCAGCAAAATTTCAGTGTATCAAAAGATTTCAAGCTATTTTTAACTAGTAAACAGTGAAATTTGATTTTTAGTTCTTACTGAGCCCACTTCTCCCAAAAGAATTATGATTAAAACCACAGAGGAAAGTCGTTTTAAAACTTGGTTATAGCAGATATTTAAGGAGATGTTGTCCATCCATGTATTCCATGTATTGCTGAAATCATACAGGCAGGACATTTTAAAATTGAGAAGAGCTAAAATTGTAGCCATGGGACTTTTCCAGCTATATCCAACTTTGAGGCTGTTCTCTGTAGTGATACTTTTTTTTTTTTTGAGACCAATAATTTATTAAAGGGATAAACAGATGTCTTTGATTAAGATTTCATTTTTTTTTCCTGTTACTTGTAGGCGGTTTTGGTGAATTACCATAACAATTTCTGCTCCCCCCTCCTTAGGATATGGTGGTGGTTTTAATGAAAGAGAAAATGTTGAATACATAGAAAGAGAAGAATCTGATGGTGAATATGATGAGGTAAGATATACATTAGTATGTAGGCTGAATGCAACTTAGAAAAACATGCTAGAAAGTATCATAAATGAAAAAAGAAAATACTAAATGGATCTCATTTTTGTAAGTACACATTAAGTCTTTTACAGCAGCTTATCATTTTGTTGGAAATCATAATTGACTTAAACATAAAATTGACTAAAAAATACATGTTGACACCTAAATATATAAAAGTAATTTCTTAGGAAAAAATATTTTAATACTTTTAGCTAACAGAAATATTTTGAAACTTTTTCTCTAGTTTGGACGTAAGAAAAAAAAGTACAGAGGGAAGGCAGTTGGTCCTGCATCTATTTTAAAGGAAGTTGAAGATAAAGAATCTGAGGGAGAAGAAGAGGATGAGGATGAAGATCTTTCTAAATATAAATTAGATGAGGTAACTTATTTCCTTACCATATTTCCCCTTTGTCTTATTCAAGCTATGGCATATGAATGTCTTTGACAACCTTTGGCTTATGGTGAAGATGTGTTTTACAATGTCATCATTTGTTTCCACAAAAATTTTGATCTGTTTTACCAAGCATTATTCTGACTTGAGATATACAGTAGTGACTGAGACAGAAAATGCTTCTCTTAACTTAAATTGCAGAGAGGAAAAGACATAAACAATATAATTTAAATAGCAATAATATTATGAAGATGCATGATGTGATAGCAGATCATTAGAAGAGCTACTTTCGTTTCAGTGAAAGGGGGATTTCTGAGACCATGAAATTTGTGTTGAGACTTGAGTGATAAGAGTGATACGAAGGAGCCCGTGGTAAGGGCTGGGATCAGAGCATTTTTAGGACAGTGAGAACAGCAAATAAAGTTTCCCATAGTAGGAAACAAGCCAGCAACATCCAAAAAATCATATATGGGGTAGTGTGGTTAGAGTAGAGGGGAGAAGGTAATATGGGGGTCAGCAAACACATCAGGTCTGGTGATGTTTATTCTGTGGGGCCTGAGTATAAAATTTTATGGATGAGTAGATCCAGATTAAGGGTGCTTTGAGGTCTGAGCACAGGAGGTCCTTGAATGCACATAAAACAATATGGAACAAGTTTGAAAAAGAAATGAGATAAAACAATATGAAACAAGTTTGAAAAAGAAACTAATGAGATATATTTATCTGATCTGTGTTTTAGAGATGACTGTCGACATACTGAGATATTGGGGAGGCAGAATGAATTCCCACAGTTAGACTTCCTAAAAGGGTGTCCTAGAGAAAGGAATGAAGTTCTGAACTAAGTCTTAAAGGAGATGCATTTAAGAACTTTTAAGGAAATAAAACTGAAAATTCTTGACAGTTTATATGGTAATACATTGTGTGAAAAAGAAAATGAGTATGACTTTTACATTTACATCTTTGAAATGTCTGAGACAGTCATTCAGTCTCTTTAGCTGAGATCAGGAATGTAGTAGTCAGATTTCAGGTTTGAGAGTGAATTTGTTGAGATGTTAGTGATAAAATGTGTTCATATGAAGATGTCCATTACATAGAACTATTCATCATTCCTAGTAGACAGCATTGATATCTCAAGGTCTAAATATAATTAATTGTGGATTTTTATTAGGATGAGGATGAAGATGATGCTGATCTCTCAAAATATAATCTTGATGCCAGTGAAGAAGAAGATAGTAGTAAAAAGAAATCTAACAGACGAAGTCGCTCAAAGTCTCGGTCTTCACATTCACGATCTTCATCACGCTCATCCTCCCCCTCCAGTTCAAGGTCTAGGTCCAGGTAAACGGGTACAGGTCAAGGGTAACACCAGTCAAAATGTCAGTATCTAACTTCTTTACTTATAAATTTTGTTTTTCTTAACTAAACTTTCCTTTTATTTTGGAGTTTTCATTCAAGTTATCATTTAAAAGATCATTTTTTTCTATCTTAGTGCCGTGAAGTTATTGTCGAGTATTTCAGAAATACAAAATTTTAATATGAAACTTCCTTAGTCCAGTTTATTTATGCCAGTTTACCATGCCTTTTATTAAAATAGACTCTAAAAATTCAATTAAATCATTATTTATAGATAGTTATCAAAAGAGATAGTTTTACATTCAGAAAACTCAAATAAAGTGAAGATTTATATTTCCACTGATGATTTTAAACACTAGTACAGAAATTTTCTAGGCATTAATTGAACTGCTGCTCTTCACAGTGTTTTATTTGGCATAGGTATTCTGAATACAGGAGAAATTTGGCTGTATTCTGTTATCCTAATGCTCATACTTTAGAGCTGTCCAGGAATAAATTAGAGGATTTAATTTGTGTTATACTTGCATATTATTTTGTTAGTAATGTAAAGTTTTAATAAAAAGTCACTGATTGTATAGTCAACAATAAAAATGAAGTTTTAGTTGAGAAAAAGCAACACTTTATGTAAGCAGAATTCCCTTGAAGAACTCCTATTTAGTTAAGTGAAACTATGTGCAATGAATTTCAGCTGTATTTAGGAATAAAATATTAGCTAAGTACTTAGGTAATTTTTGAGTTACTGTAAAGCCTGAAAACTTAAAACAGTGATTATAAAGATACTTTTTAGATAAAAATTAATGTTTTTCTGCAAATTGTTATTTTCAGGAACAAATTAAGTATAAATTAAATTACTAAATGAAATTTTTTTAATTTGTTGACTTTTTAAATGCAAGTGGACCGTATTTCCTGTCATTTTCAAAAATTTCCTAAAAGAGTGACAGGATTATAAGTGTAGTTTCCCTTTAATTCTCAAATCTTTGAGTAGACAGAAAACATACAGGTTAAAAACATACCCATGTCAGTATTAAAGCTTTATGCTAACTAATGACCAAGAAAATAGAAACATTTCAAGTTAAATATAAACTGCCATATTCCTGAATGTGTCAGTCCCTCTCAGGTTACTTTTAAGTATTTGTGAACAAAAAGTATTCAATATTAATAAAGTGATAATGCTGGGCATTTTTATCTGTACAATCTTAAAAGCGTTTTTAAAGAAATCTTGTCAGACTTGGAAAGTTGTTCAAACTCGCTAAGTCGTGTCCAACTCTTTGCAACCCCATGAACTTGGAAAGTAGTTGATTATTTTCAAAAATTATTAATTTAAGTTTTGGCATAATTGTTAATACAGAATAAAAGTTTTAAATGAACCTTAAAATACTGTGTTTTGAAAATATATATCCCAAATAATTATTATATGAAAATTAATCCTAATGCATAGTTTTCTTTCAGTGTTCATATCACAGAGCTTAATTAAATGGTCCTGGAAAAAAATATCCTTCCATGTTGTTCCAGGTCGCGTTCAAGAAGTTCTTCCAGTTCGCAGTCAAGATCTCGTTCCAGTTCCAGAGAACGTTCGAGATCTCGTGGGTCGAAATCAAGGTGAATGAGGTAGCATCTCTCTGTAAAGCAGAGAGAGAAAATATTTAAAGGCTGCAGAAGGCGTTGCTTTTTTTCCTCTTATTTTGCTTCTATTTGTCAATTTTATTTTAGCATTAGAAAACTAATGCACTTGCCTCAGCTTAATTTTCTCACCATGAGATGTCTCCATTGCCAGCAGTGTGCCAAGACATTCCCATGATTGAATTAAGGTGGTTATTTTGCATTGTGCAAGGTTTGCTATTTTTGTGCTAAAATGTGATGAAATGGGAAGATGCAGCCAAGCTTTATCACCAAATGCCTACTCATTAAAGTTATTTTGCAGTAGTAGTTATAGTAAGTATGCAGATGAAAAAGCTTACTTCATGTTTAAAAGGAAGAAAAATAACTGCCTCAACACAGTTTTGCAAGGCAATTATTTCAGTATTTACGGAAGTAATTCTGTAATTTACATCAGATAAAGTGGGTTTTATTTTCACTTCTCTGTAATATAACACAGAATATTATACACAGTGTGTGTAGTATGTAAGAAGTATAGACACTTCTTAAATTCCACAAATTAAGAAGTTGGTTGGTGGTTTAGGTAGGATGTGATCTTGAAGCATTTTTGTTAACTTCAGGTTAACTTCAGGTTGCATTTAGTTAGCACTGCAGAGGGAAAAATAATCTGTAAAGAACCAAGTGAAAAACTAGCTTTTAGTCTCTTAAAGTTTTTTCTAGATTTGGTTAAAATATGCTGCCATTCTTTTTAATTTGTTGATCTATTAAAGACATCTAACAAGAATAAGAAAACAACTAAAATTCCACTTAAGTGGAATTACACTGAAGTGTAGTGTTAGCTAGTTGGTAAAAATAATTGCTTAATAGCTTATTTTAGAGCCAAATCTGTAGCGTTAGAGGGGAACTACAATTTGATACAAGTAAGAAGAAAAGAATGATATACACACTTGTATTAAGTTAATATGATAGAGAGCAAGTTAGATTATTGTTATTATGTATTATCAATGTTTCAGTTGTTTTATTTGAGTGCTGCTTAGGTGAAGATCCTTAGGTCCTAGTTCCTTTGGGAAGCACTTTAAGGTTTACAGAACAGCCTTCATATTCTTTTCAAACATTTTTTCATTGCTTATAACTTTCCAAAGAATTCTCCTTTTGGGCTTTCTGATTTTATTTTAAGCCCAAAGGTGAATTTTTTGGGAAGTTTGAGCTAAATTACTTCAACCAAAATATGTAAATGAAGAAATACTGTATTTAAACATTTGCACATTTACCTCTACCTGAAACATGTGAATGTCAACACTTCATACTTCATGGATAGTAGTCCTTCATAAAAACAAATATTGTTAATCAAGTTTTAAAGTTACTTTATTTTTCTTTGAATGTTTAATGATTTAATAGCTACTGTTTTATGTCATTTTGTCCTCGTATCCTGCTTTTACTAAAGCAACTTAACTAATAAGTTGCTTAATTCCACAACAAACTGTTATTATTTTCTTCAGGAAGTTGTATGATACATATTTTTTCCCCAAATGGAAGGATGTAGTTTCTAGACATTAAGTTAGTTATACAAATGCTTACCTGTTAGTTTTGCTACTTATACTTTAAAATGAAAGCCTTTAAATTTTAGAAAACGAATTTAAGATTCTACTTTAATGCATTAGACTAGTTTTTAATTAAAGTAGTGAGCACTTATCTAGTGGTGAAGTTAAATTAAATAGAATTGATTTCATGGTTGAACCAGAAGTCTTCTGTTGAGTAAGCAGTAAGTATTCTTTCTTATAAAATTTTTATAGCTATAAATTGTTTGTTTATTTTTGGAGCTAGAAACTAAACCATCTGCCTCATTTCTTCTTTTAATGAAATGTTTGATTTGTTTCTCAATCAATGAAGATCCAGCTCCAGGTCCCACAGGGGTTCTTCTTCCCCACGAAAAAGATCTTACTCAAGTTCATCATCATCTCCTGAGAGGAACAGAAAGAGAAGTCGTTCTAGATCTTCTTCATCTGGTGATCGCAAAAAAAGACGAACAAGATCACGGTCACCTGAAAGGTTTGGGTTTCTGTAGAAATAAGAATGGGTGTTCTTAAGTGTGTTTAGTAGATCAACTGAACTTCTTAGTCAAGGATTAGATTTTCATTATCTCCTTTGCTACCCACTTTAAAATCTTCAACTGTGAACTTCAAAAAACAGATTAATTACTTTGTTTACTCTGTGTTTTAATCAGGTTGTTCAAAAAAGTAGATCAAATATTCTCTTCCACTCTCTGATTATTTTATTGTTTAAATTTTTATTTTCATATATAATTATTATAGCCAACTCTCGGTTATTTCTGTCTCTTAAGTTTCTAATTCAGAAGCTGTGTGTTGATGTAATTTAGAGATTGATTTGTATAAGTATTAATTTATGCTATTTTACATTAAATATTAGAAACTGTAGGATTCTAGGGCATCTAATAAGAAAATTAGCTATTATAGATAATTGGAAGTCTGTCCTTATTTAAATATGTATAAATACATTTCCACAACAAATTGTTGGTTTTGTTCCCTTTATAAAGAAATTGTTCATATAGCTAATATATTTTTTTATCTTTCAGTCCGAATTCCTTTTTTGTAGAAAGAGATCTTGACTAGATTACTTTACCTGTGTTGGTATTTTTAAAATTTGGAGAGTGTGTCATCTGTCAGCCTTTTCTGCAGCAGACTAGTTATTCAGTTTCATTATTTTTCTGTTTTTTTCCTCAGTGTCTAATTATATAGTCATTTTAATGGCTTCCTTAATAATCTTTGCAAATTTTCATATCCCTTCAGCTTGTGAAAAGTAAGGATTAGATAAAATCTGATTTTTGCTATGTTCAGTGCTAGAGTTACCTCTTCTTGTACATAATGATTGGTTTTGCGTCTTCCCATTTTGAAGTGTAGATATTAAGGTTACACACAGCTAGTTTCATTTCTGTGCATTTATTCCTTTGTTAAAAAAAAAATTACTCCGTACTTTATGAAATTCATTCTGTTGCTTTTTTACCACTTCTTCAAATTTTTATCTTAGCCACATATAATCCCCCTAGTTTGTTGTCATCTAAACTTAATGAACATGTTCTCTATTCCATAAGCCAGGTGATTGGTGAAAATACTAAACAACCCTGAGCCCAGGGCCAACCCCTCGGAACACCACTACTTTACCCAGGTTGATATATTGACTTATTCATACTAGCTGCATGAATATAATCCTGTAACTTAATTGTACAGTCATCTTGTGCGACCTAGATTTCCAAAACATAATTATTTATGGATATATATTTGTATACACAGTCAGAAGCCTTGCTATATCTGTTTTACGTATAGCCTTACCACACTATGTACAGTATATCAGAAAGAACAATTTAGTCACACTGCCATTACCCAGTTTATATGCCTTTGTTGTATTAATCTGTAGTTTTATACAACTTTGCAAGGCTTTCCTTCATTGCCTTAAATAATTGAGAGGTGGCTATATCTTAAGAGATTTTTAAATTATGGTTGCACTGCTACTGGGCTCATATCCAAAGTTAAATACTAGTTAATTTTATGTGTATAAGTTTATATCTTAGATTTTAATTATTCCTTTTACCAGTTTAATGAGGTTTAATTTTTCATATTCTCAAAGTCATATAAAGGAAGTTGATATTCAGCTCCATCTTACCAGATTACCTGTTTTCCCCATTATGTCTTACAGGCACCACAGGTCACCTTCTGGATCATCCCATTCTGGTTCCCGTTCAAGTTCAAAAAAGAAATAATGTATTAAAATTTACATCTTAAAAAAAAAGTCCAATATAATGCATGAAGCATATTTTTTAAGAAGTTGGTGTCTTACTTGGTCAGAAGTGCTAAATCTGCTAGTAGAGGTGCATGCCTTTCATTGCTTTTCAGAAAAATACAGCTGTGTTTATTTGTGATATTAAAAGTAAATAGTATTTTAAGCCATGATGTCCCAAAATAGATGCTTTGTTTGTCATTCATTATTTACATCCATTTGCTTTTTTAAGCTATAACATCTCAGCTATAACAAAGTACTTTGTTTTCTAATTTAAACTCTTGTTTTTCTCATCTCCAAATATGAGCATTATCTAGGCTTATCTGGACTTTGGGCATGGAGGCAAGACTGTGGTAAAGTAGTTGGAAACAATCTGTTTATGTTAATCTGGGGAAAGGACTCAGCCAGTTTGTTAACCTGTGTCAAAGTGATTCTTACTAGAAAAAGTTTAACAGATTGTTAAACTTCTTTATTTTGAAATTCCCTATGTTAAGGGTGCCTTAGAATCATTGTCTCTATCTAGTTTTACTTTTTGCACCACCAAGTTTAATACAGAAAAGTTTTGTGAATTGCAGAGGAGAAAGATGTTAGTTTCTGCCTTTTTGACACAGTGATTTTGAACAAGAATGCCTAGCAGTTCATCTCTACTAATGTGGTTGATGAGAAAAACATACGAAAGTATTTAATGATTTTAGAAGCTTTGTGTGATACCTTTTAAAAATTCAGTTATCACACAATAGGGTAGACAGAATTAAATCCTAGTTAACGAATAAATTGAAGCAAGCTTTTGAAATATATTTCTCTTTGGGTATAAGACCAACAGAGACAAGACATGGTGAATTTAAATGAGCATTTGCTTTGAGGTGTTTAAACACTGCATAAAATTTTCTTCTGAGTAACAAATGCTTATTTCCTCATGACATAAGCAGAAATAATTGCTTCTATTCACTTGAAATTATTTATGGCTTAAAATACTTTCAAGATTTGTTTTATTTCTCAAAACCTGGTCATTTGAGCTCTATTTTGTCTTCTGGTTTTTAAAAAAAGGTTTCTCTTAACAGTATCTTCAGTGACAATGCAAGGTAAGTATATTAAGGAAAATTGACAGATGTGCTTGGGAACTTTTTGTGCATGGGAATCAATACCCACATTTTTTGTTTTTGTTTTTTGTTTGTTTTTCCTTAATATTAATGTCTACTGCAACTGAAAATTAAATGTTTTAAGGTACTTAGTAGACAGATCAAAATTTCATTTGTTCTTTATTTTAAAATGAGTGATTTTTCTCTTCAGTTTATCTAAAGATGAAAGCAAAATAGCTTATGTAGAAATATTTTGATAATATTTTTACAGTGAACTTCCCCTGCTTTTTTTATGTCTTAAATTTTTTTTTGCTACATTTACTGTAGGTTGCACAAGAACTTTTACTCTCTTGTAATTGTGCCTCAGACTTCTTGAAAGTCCACCTTCTAAATTGACCAGATGATCTTCTAGATTCTACATGCTATTGTTGGTTTATTCTTGTGCTTTCTGTATTTAAAACTTTGACTGTACTAATAAGCAAATGCAAGGTTATAAATTTAGCTAATAGTAGTTTACAGACAATTCAATTGATTATGATTTTATTTGGTTTAAGCTGTACTAGTATATTTCGTAAGGAAATGATGCTGTAGACAAATGTAAATAAAGCTTGTGAGTCAAGCATCAAGTGATGTTTGTTAGAAATAAATTAGAATTTTTAAGCTCTGATTTAATGTTCATTTTTAAACTATCTGCTGTCTGGTTTATTACTTTTGATTGTGCATTTTAGACTCCCTGTGTTCACTTACCTTTTATGTAAAGTCACCTGATTTTTATATATGAATGTTTGGTTTAAAACATACCAAAGCCATGATCACTATAACCTTTGTCACTCAGCAATTTTTGAAACAGAGAGTACCCAAACTAGTTGAACACTCTGCACCAGAACATATCTTATTCCATGTGGCAAATTACATGTCAATGTGCTTCTTAGCACTTAACAAGTATCTTTTTTAACTGCTAAGTGTTCTTAAATTTCTATTTAGAATTCTTTTATCTAAACAATATTGAATAGTTGGTATTGGCAACAGATTCCAAGTTCAGAGCAAGCTGTAAGCATAAGACTGTCTAGGCACACGTACCAAGGTAAAACTGATTTTTTTTTTCTCATATCTTCTTGATATTTGGCTTCCACAGCCAGTGCTATTTTAATAGATGCTGGTAAGATAGTATGAAATTTCTCTCTTCTTCCCTAACAATTTTGACATAATTGTTAGATGTTTTGTTTTTTAATAGAAGTAACTTGATAGCTTTCCTAAACTGGAAATAGTTTTATTTTTGGAAAACAATGGAGTTTTGTTTAAAGGCAGTTGAAGGTATGTAATACTGATTTCCTGGCTAATTCTTCCTGTCATCTTTACATACTATTGTATATCATCCCATGTTTTACATACCGAAAGATTACAGTTTAAGAAAATTAAAATTTGCCCAAGGGAATCACAGGAGTGGCTTAATGGGGATTCATCCCCAAGTCTCATGGCAGATATCTGTATTACCTCTAGTAACAACCAAATAACCTGTTTGAGGAGATAAATGTTAAGTCAAAATAGATTTTTTTTTAATCGATTTAGTAAGAAGGTATTAATTTCAGTCTTTTATAAGTAGGTGGATAAGTAGACATGCTATTTTGAAATAACTTAAAATTTACAGAAAAGTTGCAAAGGTTGAACAGAAGGTTCCCACGTACTCCCACCCAGTCTCTACCATCATTAGCATATCACCCTGTGATTTTGTCAAAACTAAGAAACCAACATTGATATGTTACTATTACTTACAGTCCAGATTTTACTTGAATTTCAGTATTTTTCCATTACTCTAATCCAGGGTGCTACATTACACTTCCACTTGTTTCTCATATATCTCCAGTCTCCTCTGGTCTGACAGGTTGTCATTCTTTCCTTGCCTTTGATGACTTAAGAGGAGTACTGACTGGGTATCCTTTAGAATGTCCCTCATTCTGAGTTTGTCTGGTTTTTCTTGTGATTAGACTGAGTAGGAGTTTCAGGGCAGATACCACAGAAGTGCCCTTCTCACAGAAATTGCCTGAAATCACCATTGTAGTTCAGTTTTTTTCTCCTTAATCTACTCCATTCTTTGTCAGCAAGTCACTAAGTGTAGCTCACCTTCAGAGTTGGGATGGGGAAATTCCAGCACCCTGTGGGAAAAGGCTGTCTACGCAGATTTGAATTCACTTGTAGATTTGTCTCCTATTTATTTACACTTGTATGGACTTCTGCATATTTATTCTTCAAGTCATAGTTGAATGCTGTGTTATTTTCTGCTCAAACTTCCAACTTTGGCCATTGAGCGTCCTTTTCAGATTGACTTAACCTTTGACTTGCCTCCGTTCTCTGGTAGATGATGGAGAAAGGGAAGGAAGGAAGAATTGTTGGAGGTTTATCATCAGGTAGGTGAGGGAATAAAATCTAGACCTTGGTGATGGTGATAGCTTTGACCTTAAATAGGAGCCTAGACAGTTAAATATAATATCAGTAAGAATTAATTCAGGTGGCATTAGAGCCAACACAGTTTTGTTTTTTTCCCAGCCACATTGAAGCACACGGATGCTTATAAGAGGGTGTTGTAGCATTGCACATGGTTAAAAGATAAACATGTGATACTAATAGTTTGCAAATGCCTGTATTTAGCAAAGTAAACATACTAGCATAAAATAACAATAACTGGTAACTTATACATAAATGAATAATGAAAATATACATAAGAAGAAGAAAGCTGTATACATTATTCAACTGAATAAGACCTGGATTTGAAACCAAAATGTATGTAGGACAGCCCCTTTCACATAATCTCAATCTAGTGGGGAAATGGTCTTATTTATAGAAGCAATAAAGTCTCTGCTAAAGTGGGAAGAAAATCAGTCTTGTCTGAGTGAAGAGGTAGACTCTAAGGAATTGACTTGAGCAGTCTTGAAAGACAGGTTTACTGATGAATAAGGTGAGCTAATTTGTGAAGCCTCAAGATTTGGTTGTGTTTTAGGAGATCCAAAACACTGGCGTGGTTTAAAAACCTTAGAAAAAGAAGGAACCAAGTAATAATGCTGTCAGAAATAAACTGCACCACATTGAAAAGTGCTTGAAAACAGTGATAATTAAAGACCTTAATCGGGCAGTCAGAACAAAGAGTTTTGTACCTACCCACAAATTGAAACATCTGTGACCTGCCTGTTCTCTGTGCCATTATCAGAGACTTGAGTACCTCCAGCCTGAATGTAATATGAAGTGAATGGGTATGATCCCAGTGGTGGATTTGGCATTGATACTTCATTTCTATCTGTACTCTCCTGGAGTCAGAGCCAGATTTGAAATTTTACTTCATGGAACCTGTATGACATTGGACATTTTTATGACTAGCGTATGAGTATACAGCAAATAACTGAATATTACTCCCTACTCGTGGCCTCAGATATTTTGTATGGTAATACTAAAGTATTCCTACTCACCCCTTTCTATAGCACCAGATCCATTAAGCTGCCTACTGTGTGTCTTCTTTTTAAATGTCAGTTTCAACATATCTCAATTCTACCCATGCAATCTGTCCATCAAAACTAGTATATTTCATATTGATAAACAACATTATCAGTAATGTAGGATGGAGGGTCCTCTTAGATTTCTCTTGCCTTCCCACCTCAAATAAATCAGACTTAACTTTGAATCAGAGAAGGCAACGGCAACCTACTCCAGAACTCTTTACTGGAAAATCCCATGGACGGAGAAGCCTGGTAGGCTGCAGTCCATGGGGTCACTAAGCGTCAAACACGACTGAGCAACTTAACTTTGACTTTTCACTTTAATGCATTGGAGAAGGAAATAGCAACCCACTCCAGTGTTCCTGCCTGGAGAATCCCAGGGACAGCGGAGCCTGGTGGGCTGCTGTCTATGGGGTTGCACAGAGTTGGACACGAGTGAAGCAAGTTAGCAGCAGCAGCGGCAACCTTGAATCAATGGTTCTTAACCCTCAAGCCCCCAATGCTCCACTACTGCTACCAGTGTTTTGGTTTATGGGCTAAGATACTGAAGTTGGCTCTTAATGATTATTGGGCCTCCAGCCTGGCATATGCAGACGGTAAAGAATCCACCTGCAGTGCAGGAGACCTGGGTTCAGTCCCTGGGTCAGGAAGATCATCTGGAGAAGGAAATGGAAACCCACTCCCAGTATTCTTGCTTGGAGAATCCCATGAACAGAGGAGCCTAGCAGGCTACAGCCCTTGGGGTTGCAAAGAGTTGGACACAACTGAGCGACCAACACTCACTCACTCCCCCTCTGACATATAGTAGAGGTCTTCCACAGTGTTTGCTAAATGATATTTAACCAAGTAGTTATTCTTTGAGTACTCAGAGTGGTTTTAAGCTGTTTATGTTCATGTAATTTCCTTGTTTAAAATTTTTCCTGTGGTTTTCAGGATTAAACTAAAATCTTTTCTGACTACCACACCTTCCCTTCCCCCTGCTAATTCCAGCAAACTTGGGCACAAAGCCTATATAGCTATCCCCGTGAGCCATGCTGACTACTTGTGATAAATTTCCATCTGTGCAAGTTTCCTGTGCCCTGTACACATTTCATTACCATCCCTTTTTCCACTTGATCTTCTTGACTCGATTCAAAACACTGAGATGCGCACCCTGACTCCTGAGTTTCCATAGTTCAGGTGAATTTCTTGAAAGTCTTCTACCCAGTATTTCTAGCTCTTTCAGCATTCTGTAGCTAGCACCGTGTTTGACAAAGGAATAAATATAAATATGTTTCTTAAAGAGTTTAGTCAGTTTTTTCCTCCAATACTAATAAATGCTTATTCTTTACTGGAAAACATTTGGTTGCAGGAGTTTTCTTTCTGAAGTTATGATAGCCAGTTAGCAAACTGGACTTTTTTTTTTTTTTTTTTTTTTTCAGTTTAATAGTTCCATTTCATCACAAGCTAATAAGGTTTGCATTTACTCATCCAGCTATGCTTCAGTGTGTTATAGAATCTGTAGAAATTGCATGTAAACACTGTTTATTGCCCTCGATGTATGCCAACATAAAAGGGTTAAGTCACTCAGTCACCTCCAACTCTTTGTGACCCCATGGATTGTAGCCTGCCAGGCTCCTTTGTCCTTGAAATTCTCCAGGCAAGGATACTGGAGTGGGTTGCCGTTTCCTTCTCCAGAGCAACTTCTCAACCCAGGGTTTGAACCCAGGTCTCCTGCATTACAGGTAGATTCTTTACCATCTGATCCAGCAGGGAAGCCCGGTAAAACACCAGCTTAGGTTTATGTAAACAGCTAAGAGAAGATTTCCATGGGGTCGCAAGGAGTTGGACACGACTGAGCAACTGAACTGAAGATTGGAAACCAAGCCTTACTGGTATATGTTTTGAAATTCGTTTAGTTTCTTTTTATATTCCTGAGGACAGAAGCACAGAATTATTCTGATCCCAGGGATGGCAGAGCCTGGTGGGCTGCCGTCTATGGGGTCAGTCGCACAGAGTCGGACATGACTGAAGCGACTTAGCAGAAGCAGCAAGAGAATTTTAGTAAGCTATTGGTTTATTCCTAACATGTCTGCAAAAATACCAACCTAAGCAAGTTTGCTTATGAATTGGTAAATTGAATTCCTTTAGAATGTATAACTCTTGGAACTAAGTACATTGGAGTGCGTGATTTGCAAAGCAATGAATTTAAAAATTAGCCTTTGCGTTCTTGTGTAGGAACACAGGTCAAAATGGTTTTGTGTTTATTAAAATGCAGTCATATTTACTTAAAATTTAGAACAGTAAACATAGACTAGTTACAACCGTATTTAATAGGTTTTGAGGCCCTAAAAGCTTTTAATAGAAAATAGCATAAAATATTATCGATTGATAACTACACCATTGAAGTTCATTTTATTGGCAAAGATGATTTGGGCATTTATTATAAGAAATGTAAATTAGGAGTTATTTGCTCTTTAGTGAACTAAAGACCTGAAAAAACATGGAAGTGATGTGGATGACACAAATCTGATGAATTAGTAATTACATTAATCCTCTTAATGACATTATTACCTCTAATTATTCAAATCTGCTGAAAATGTTGCCTTTTCAACGCTTAAATACTTCAAATCAGAATTCTGAGCAGAAAAGATATATTATCTTATTGTAACTTGGATTATGTGGCTATTAGAGCTTAAGAATTTTAATGTGATACTAGTGACCATGATCAGAAAAAGTTAAATATTTGCACCTTTGCAAATGGTGTGGTTGGAATTACAGAATTGCATTGCTGTATATCACACTGTTCTTAATACATAAGAAGCATCAAAAATGAAAGGTCGCAAAGTGTTCTCTTTAATTCTCTACCAGAAATGAAGACCATGTAAGTACTTCTCAGGCTGCATAACCCGGTGCTGCGGCACCTGCATTACTAAAACCCTGCAATAGAAAAAATGCCAGGAGGATATTGGGATATTTCACTTGTAATATTTTCCCCAAATTATGGAAATGAATCTAAAACACTTGATGTAAAATCCTTGAGCTTAAGTGCTGCTCACAAAGCATTCCATATCAAGGTCTAAGCAGAGACATGGAAATTTAAGCAGATCTATTCATAAGCAAGTTGTTGAAAGCCTGTGATAAAGATGAAAGGCAGCCAGAGAAAAAGTCATTTATATAGAAATGATAAGGATGACAGCCAGTACTGTCGGAACAGTGAAAAACAAGATCATGCAGTACCTTTAAAGGTATTTAAAAAAAATCAGCCTACTATTCTATACATACCCGTTCAAATGTATAAACTTTTTAACTTCTCCAAAGCTGAATCTCTAATACAAAAATTAGATTTTTTTTTTGGCAAAAGAAAATTGGTATCAGATGGAAATTGGATCTATACAATAATAGCACAGAAAGTGTTATGTGGTTAAATACAGGTTTGTTTTTTAAGTCACTAAAAGATAATTGTTTAAAGCAAATAGACTGTGAGACTTACGTGCAAGTAAACAGCGGAAGTTGCTCAGGTCAAAATGGGGGCAATGGAAGTGAGCTATTTGTAGGGTTATAAACAAAGTTGTACATATCTTGAAGGTACTTTGATAAGATATATGCTATAAAAGCAACCACCGAACATAACCAGGAGTTACACATAATACACTTAAAAAGGAAAAAAATGGAATCACAAACAATGCAAAAGGAGGCAGAAAAAAGAAACGTGATGGAAAATAGTAGGTTTAAGCCCAACCACTGTTCAAACACTCCCCATAATGAAAGAGACTCACACTAGATAAATGGAGCAAGACCCATATGCTCTTAAATCTAATGTGAACAAAGATACAAATAGGTTAGAAGTGAAAGGGTGGAAATAATGTAGTAAAAACTGAGGAAAGAATAGGAATAAATCACGTATGTCAAAAGCATAATCATAAGTATTTATGCGTGTAATAGTTGAAAACATGAAGCAAAACTTAGAACTGTATGGCAAAAATGGGGAGATCAGTCGACTTGACCAAATTAACACAGAACTCACTAGGAACAAAAAACACTTTCAAATACACTTGGAAGGTTTAAGTATGTGTGCTCTATTTGATTCTGTTTACATGAAGCTTAGTTCAGTTTGGTCACTCAGTCGTGTCCGACTCCCTGCAACCCCATGGACTGCAGCACTCCAGGCTTCCCTGTCCATCACAAACTCCCTGAGCTTGCTCAAACTCCATCAAGTCAGTGATGCCATTCAACCATATCTTCTGTTGTCCCTTTCCGCTTTCAGTCTTGCCCAGCATCAGGGTCTTTTCCCAGTGAGTCAGTTCTTTGCATCAGGTGGCCAAAGTACTGGAGTTTCAGCATCAGTCTTTCCAATGAATATTCAGGACTGATTTCCATTAGGATTGACTGGTTTGATCTTGCAGTCCAAGGGACTCGCAAGAGTCTTCAGCACCACAGTTCAAAAGCATCAGTTCTTCAGCACTCAGCTTTATAGTCCAACTCACATCCATACATTACTACTGGAAAAACCATAGCTTTGGCAGGCCTTTGTTTGCAAAATAATATGCTGTTTAGGTTTGTCATACTTTTATCCCAAGGAGCAAGCATCTTTAAATGGCTGCAGTCACCATCTGTAGTGATTTTGAAGCCCAAGAAAAGAAAGTCTGTCACGGTTTCCATTGTTTCCCCTTCTGTTTGCCATGAACTGATGGAACCAGATGCCATGATCTTTTTTGACTGTTGAGTTTTAAGCCAGCTTTTTCACTCCTCTTTCACTTTCATCAAAAGGCTCTTTAGTCCCTCTTCTTTTTCTGCCGTAAGGGTGGTGTCTGCATATCTGAGGTTATTGATATTTCTCCTGGCAATCTTGATTCCAGCTTGTGCTTCATCTAGCCTGGCTTTTCACATGATGTACTTTGCATATAAGTTAAATAAGCAAGGTGACTATACAGCCTTGATGTACTCCTTTCCCAATTTGAAACCAGTCTGTTTTTCCATATCTGGTTCTAACTATTGCTTTTTGACCTGCATACAGATTTCTCAGGAGGCAGGTAAGGTGGTCTGGTATTCCCATCTCTTTCAGAATTTTCCACAGTTTGTTGTGATCCACACAATCAAAGGCTTTGGAGTAGTCAGTAAAGCAGAAGTAGAAAATTTTTTGGAACTCGTGCTTTTTCTATGATCCAACGGATCTTGGCAGTTTGATCTCTAGTTCCTCTGCCTTTTCTAAATCCAGCTTGAAAATCCAACAGTTTTTGGTTAACGTACTGCTGAAGGCTAGCTTAGAGAATTTTGAGCATTAGTTTGCTAGCATGTGGGATGAATGCAATTGTGGGGCAGTTTGAACATTCTTTGAGATTGGAATGAAAACTGACCTTTTCCAGTCTGGTGGCCACTGCTGAGTTTTCCAAATTTGCTGCCATATTGAGTGCAGCATTTTCACACCATCATCTTGTAGGATTTGAAATAGCTCAACTGGAATTCCATCACCTCCACTGGTTTTGTTCATGGTGATGCTTCATAAGGCCCACTTGACTTCACATTCCAGGATGTCTGGCTCTAGGTGAGTGATCACACCATCTTGATTATCTTGGCTGTGAAGATCTTTTTTGTATGGTTCTTCTGTGTATTCTTGCCACCTGTTTTTAATATTTTCTGCTTCTGTTAGATCCACACCATTTGTGTCATCTACTGTGCCCATCTTTGCATGAAATGTTTCCTTGGTATGTCTAATTTTCTTGAAGAGATCTCTAGTCTTTCCCAATCTATTGGTTTTCTCTATTTCTTTGCATTGATCACTGAGGAAGGCTTTCTTATCTCTCCTTGCTATTTGGAACTCTGCATTTAGATAGATAGATCTTTCCTTTTCTCCTTTGCCTTTACTTCTCTTTTCTCAGTTATTTGTAGGGCCTCCTCACGCAACCATTTTGCCTTTTTGCATTTCTTTTTCTGGGGGATTGTCTTGATCATGGCCTCCTCACTGTAACTATACAGTGTTACAAACTCCATCCATAGTTCTTCAGGCACTCTGTCAAATCTAATCCCTTGAATCTATTTGGCACTTCCACTGTATAATCGTAATGGATTTGATTTAGGTCATTTAATGGTCTAGTGGTTTTCCCTACTTTCTTCAATTTAAGTCTGAATTTTGCAATAAGGAGTTAGTGATCTGAGCCAGTCAAAACTATTCACCTAGAAATATAAGTGACTTAGTGGAATAAAGTAAGAGATTACAGAAAAGAATACACCCTTAATATCTTTGGGGGGAATAATTTTATATATATAGAAAACTTGCCAAGATAATAAGAGTTCCTATACCCTTAATATTTGGCATAATTTGCAAGGATACAAGAAACCAATATTCAGACATTACTGTTAACTCCAGATTTCCTTTAATTTCCACCAGTTTACCAGGTATTCTACAGAATACCTGACCATCAGAGTACTTTTCCGGTATCCTGTAGCTGCTAAGTTGCATCAGTTGTGTCCGACTATGTGCGACCCCATAGACGGCAGCTCACCAGGCTCGCCCGTCTCTCTCATTCTCCAGGCAAGAACAATGGAGTGGGTTGCCATTTTCTTCTCCAATGCAGGAAAGTGAAAGTGAAGTCACTCAGTCATGTCCGACTCTTAGCGACCCCATGGACTACAGCCTACCAGGCTCCTCCGTCTATGGGATTTTCCAGGCAAAAGTACTGGAGTGGAGTGCCATTGCCTTCTCCGGGTATCCTGTAGAATGACCTTCATTTGGGGTTTATCTGTTACTTTCTTTTCATGATTAGACTGGGGTTATGGGTTTTAGAAAGGTTACTGTAGGAGTGAAGTGCCTTCCTCATCACATATCAAGAGATATATCCACATAACATTACTGGAGATGTTAACCATCACTTTGTTAAGACAGGGTTTGCCAGATTTCTCCATTATAAAGGTACTAGTATTTTCTTTTTAATACTATATTCTTTGGAAGCACAGGCATACGTTGGAGATATTGCCGGTTCAATTCCAGACCACCACAGTAAACCAGGTATCACAGTAAAGCGACTCACATAAACTTACTGGCTTGCTAGTGCATATAAACACTATGTTTACCCTATACCAAAGTCTATTAAGTGTGTGATATTACATCTAAAAGGACAATATACATACCTTAAGTCTAAAATACTCTTATTTTTAAAAATACTAACCATTTTCTGATGGTGCAGGATTGCCACCAATCATATATCTAAAAATGCAGTATCTGAAACTCAAAGCACAATAAAT
The DNA here is from genome assembly GCF_029407905.1 of Bubalus kerabau. Lineage (NCBI taxonomy): Eukaryota > Metazoa > Chordata > Mammalia > Artiodactyla > Bovidae > Bubalus > Bubalus kerabau. The sequence goes on from NC_073629.1 coordinate 74,619,016, forward strand.
GCCTGAAAGTCATGAAGTCAAGCATGCTCTCAATAAGGGGGACTATGTTTCAGTTCCTGGAGAGGGAAGTATCTACATATATTAAGCAGGTTTGCCTCTTTTTTACTCATTTATTTACTCATTTGTATCAGTATGGGCCTGTGTATATTTACATTTGGATTATATTCAGGATTCCATTATTTATTTTATTGGTCAAATTGTTCCAATTTGCCATTGGGAACTGTTTTACATTGAGTCCTGTGTTTCTTTGACATATCACCATCCTTTTGTCTTTTGAGCAGTCTAATTTTTGATAATACAGATGCTGTAGGCTCATGTCTTCCCTGCCTCAGCCATCAATCAGTCATTTCTCCAAGGAGTTCTGGTGGTTCTTACTGAAGAATGATATTTAGAAAGCAAGATCTAGATTCTAGGCTATATAGAAATTTAGTATATGATAAATGGTATTTAAGAGAAGAATTATGATTTACTTAATAAATAGTGCTAGTTAGCTGTATAATAATCTATCAAAAAAGTTAAACTTCCACCTTATTTGCTAAAAAGTAAAAATTAAATCTGATTAAACATGATTATTAAAGCACTATTTTCCAAAATGTAATGAGTATAGAAATTAAGGAGAAACTTTAACTTTCTTAAGCAATAATCCTAAAAATCATAAAGGGAAAGATGAACATTTTACTGAACAAATTTTCTACATATAGTAATAAACATGACACACAAAAAAACCAAAATGATAGGGTAGGAAAATAAGAAACAGGTGATGGGTATCTAAATATCCAAAGAGCTCCTGCAGATTAATAGCATAATGATAATCCAATGGGCAGTGCACAAAAATCAACGAGGAAGTTAATATACATGTGAAAATGGATTTAACTTTACTAGTTAGGGAGATCCAAACTAACAGTAAAATATATTTTACTCAGATTGTAATTCAGAGCCGGCAAACAGAGCAACAGGAACCCATGTATTGTAAGTGAATGTATCTTTGTATGAGCATAAAGAAAAATCTGACGTCATACACCACAGCCTGTTCATATTGGTTAGTTTGGAAGTAAAATTAAAGACAGGTGTAGAAAATATTAACTTTTAAAAATATATGGGCTTCCCTGGTGGCCCAGTGGTAACGAATCCGCCAATGCAGGAGACAGGTTCAGTCTGTGATCCAGGAAGATCCCACATGCCTCGGGGCAGCTAAGCCCGTGTACCACAACTGCGGTGCCTGTGCTCTAGAGCCTGGGGCCCATGCACTGCAACTGGCGAAGCTCACATGCTCTAGAGCCTGAACGCCGCAACAAGAGAAGCCACCACAGTGAGAAGCCTGCACACAGCAACAAAGACTCAGCACAGCCATATCAATTTTTTAAAATAAAATCTACATGCTATTTAAGCTTTGCTTAGCTTATTTTGTCACAATCAAATTTTAAATGATAAAACCAAGACAATTAAAAACAATAGCAGTAGATTAGGTAAATGATGGCAGTGACCTGAACCAAGAATAGTAGCTGTGGAGATGGAGACAGTGAATGTATATTTTGGAAATAGAATTAATATTACTGGATAATGGGTTGGAAAAGAGAAACAATGGAAAATGAAGAGTCAAGGATGGCCATTTGATTTCTAGCTTGAGTTTGTGGATGGCAGTATTATACATTGCAGTGGGGAAGACTCAGATATAACCAGGAGTGGGGAAGAAAATTTGAAGTTCCGTTTAAACATACTGTGGTGTTACTGGGTTAGCCAAGTGCGATGACAGTCAGTTGGATAATGAGGCTAGAATTCCAGGGGAAATATAGGCTGTGGATACAAATTTGGGATCTATCCTCTCCTAAGGATTTATCATGATAAAAATAAGCCCCACAAATGTACATACCAATAAATATAAGAATGTTATTGTAATTGCTGCTAATAACAAAAAATTACAACCTAAACATTCAGAAAAATTATGCTCCAAACAGTCAAGAAAAAAAAGTTAGATTGTTCCTGGTATTTAAGAAGACTATAAAGAATTTCTATATATAATGACCAAAAGAGATAATCACATTTGTTAAATGTTCAAAAGACAAGAAAAAGCTGTAGGAGTACTTCTAGTAACAATGAGAGGATAAAGAAATCAGAGTTTTTCTCCTATTTTAATTTAGAAGGTTTATAGTCTTAATATTAAATAAATTTACTTAATGTATGAAACTCTGTGTGTGGTGTGACATAAGGATTGTGTTCATTTTTATTTGCATATAGGTATCCAGTTTTCCCAGCACCATTTGTGAAGACTTTACTGAATTACCTTAACACTTCGTTGAAAATTAACTGAATTTGCATTTATGTATGTATGTGTATATGCATATCTTTATATCTATATTTCTGTATATTTATATATCTATATAAACTATATATATATAACTACATATCTATATAGTGTGGGCTTCCCAGGTGGAGCTAGTGGTAAAGAATCTACCTACCAGAGCCAAGGGTTCCATCCCTGGGTTGGGAAGAGTCCCTGGAAAAGGAAATAGCAACCCGTTCCAGTGTTCTTGCCTAGAAAATTCCATGGACAGAGGAGCCTGGTGAGTTATCATGGGGTTGCACAGAGTCGGACATGACTGAGCACACACACACACATCTGTATAACATAAGCATATTATTCCATTGAACTGCATGTATATCATTATGCCAATATCACTGTCCTGCAGATAACAATTATAAAGTCTGGTTAAAAGATTTAAAACAACAACTGTTTAAATTTATTGGAAAGCTTTCAAAAGCACACAGAGCTAGGAGAAAAAAATAATCTCAAAAAAACTGCAACTGACAGGAGTAAGAATTAAGACTTCTGGTCTTTTGGACTGAAATGATATCCAATCTTCATGACTCTCTCATAGGAAATAGTAGTAGAGAAACTGCCCTCACTGGCCAAAAGTGCAAGAGATGGGAGTTCAAGTTTAGAAAAACCACTGAGATTTAAATAGATTCAAATAATGAGAACCACAGAAAGAGTGAACTGGAACTTCTGCCCAAATCTACATTTGACAGCCAAACTATATGTGAATGACAGAATCGCCCTGGAACCTAATTTTAAAAAGCAAGCTGAAGCTTCACAGGCTTGAGATGCCAGGGCACAGCCCCAAACTGACAGAACAGCTAGAAATCAGAAGAGACCCCTGCTATAAGCAAATAAACCAGACAGAATGATCCCCATCACCGAACAACCAACAAATCATATAGGTATGTTGTTGTTCAGTTGGTAAATCATGTCTAACTCTTTGTGACTCCATGGATTGTAGCATGCTAGGCTCCTCTGTCCTTTGCTGTCTCCCAAAGTTTGCTCAAATTCATGTCCATTGAGGCAGTGATGCCATCTAACCATCTCATCCTCTGCTACCCCCTTTTTATTTTGCCTTCAGTCTTTCCAGTTGGCTCTTTGCATTAGATAGGATAGATCAATTCACAAGAAACCAGGCTTAAAAAGCAGTCATGAAGAGACAAGAGATAACAGTAGCTGCCTATCAGAGGAGAGAAAATGTTAGCATTTTGAATCCAGGCACGTTAACTGCTAAAAGGACCACCCCATCAACCACCAAATCAGTAATCTTCAGAAGAAAAATGAAATCCACAGTCACTACAGTATATGAACTTTAATGTCCAGTTTTCAGTTAAAAATTATTAGGCATATAATGAAACAAAAGTTTGGAAAAGAGGCAGTCAATAAAAAGGACTTAGGGTATCAAGATAACTGATTTAGAAAAGACTTAAAGTGTCTATTTTGTTGAACTGCTAATTATATTGATTAATGTTTGAGAGCTACATCAACCTTGTGTTCCTGAGATAAATCTTATTTGATCCTGAATACTATATACATTTTTCTACTTTTTCTTCAAAACTGTACATTGTTTCTAAAATTGGGTTTCTTGATTTGCATGACAAATCACAAAAGCCACTGAGTTTAGCATTCTTTCTTCTGTTATTTTGGGTAAAATATCAAGAGTTTCCATTAAAATATAAACTCCATAAATGTAGAAACTTTTGTTTTTCTTGTGTCCTTGACGACTGTATGGTGTCTCACATAGAGTGGGTGCTCATTTATTTTTGGCTGCACCATGCAGCATGTGGGATCTTAGTTCCCCCACCAAAAATTGAACCTGCATCCCCTGCATTGGAAGCAAGGAGTCTTAATTACTAGACTGGTAGACAAGTCTCAATACTTATTGAATAAATGACTTGAAAACATTCTGAAGTTAGTAGTTGGCTCTATAGAGTAAGAACTGCAGATATTTTCAGGTAATCAAGGGCTTGATTGTGTGAAACTATTAATTTTTCCAGTTCAGTTAGTCATGTCTGACTCTTTGCTATCCCGTGGACTGCAGCACACCAGGCTTCCTTGTCCATCACCAACTCCCAGAGTTTGCTCAAACTCATGCCCATTGAGTTGGTGACACCATCCAACCATCTCATCCTCTGTTGTCCCCTTCTCCTCCTGCCTTCAATCTTTCCCAGCATCAGGGTCTTTTCCAATGAGTCAGTTCTTCGAATCAGATGGACAAAGTATTGGAGCTTCAGCTTCAGCACCAGTCCTTCCAGTGACTATTCAGGACTGATTTAATTTTTTTTAATTTATGTCTATTTTAAGATTTCCTGATAGAAGTTCAGTAGAAGTATATACAATAAATTCATCAGCACTTGCTAAGTACTGACATATGTCAGGAATTTTAAGATGTAAGATACAATAGGGGATTTAAATTTATGAACTAAAATCACTTCTAGGTATAATATCAGTTAAAAATACATAATGGGTGAATACATGCTTTAATATCTTTTTAAAAGTTTTTGAATATATGGTCTTTCAGTTACCTTACTCTATAACTTTAATCCTCACTGGAATATTGGTTAAACAGACATTCAAAGAAAGACAGAATGACAATAGTTATGTTAGGCCCCTATGAAAAGTATCAGAGGTCCTTAAGCAAAGCATGTATTGTTCAGAAATTATATAGCATGTTATTAACCTTTGGGTCACTAGAGGGCGGTGATGTTTCAGACCAACACAATTCAGAATATTTCTGTTCTGACACCAAGAAGCGTGGATCCGGAGACATTCTGTGCCAGCATTCTATAGTGACACCTCAGATCCTCCAAATTACTTGTTTTCAAGGTGAATAACTACAAAACAAACAACTTAGGATAAGATGAAGCAATAAATACACAGAAAGGAGGAAAGTGTTATACAAAAATTCTGAAATGTAGTACATTTAAGGCATTGGTGGAGGTGAGTTAAAAGAGGGTAACATTAACTGTTTGATACTATATGCCCTTATACTTTTAACTCTTATGTAGTCTAACGTGTACTGCAGTGAGGGTAACAAAAGTTTCAAAGAGGTCAAACATTCATAAATAAAACAATAATTTTTGATGTCACTGTATATTGGCTTTGGGTTTTTTTGATGTATAAATCATGAAAAGGTCTTAAATTTTAAAATATACAGTTACACTAGAGTTTTATTGCTATAACATTAAATTTTGATATGTACTTTCAATCCAATGCTTTGGATAAAACTTGTATCAGAATACCATCAAATATTATTTTACTTTTAAAATGACACTTTAGAAAAACATTTTCACAAATATGAGTTTGAGACTAATTAAAACTAATAAAAGCTTGGGGGAAGATTTAAAAAATGAACCACTTCTCTATTTCTTCTTCATTGTTCTCATTAGACACATGGCATTACAAATAAATTTCAAAAAAGTAAAAGAAAAAAACTAAAACACAAAATGAAATTAGTGATGTGATTAATGCATGTTGTGAAAATAGAGCTTACATTTCCTTTTTGCTTTTTCTCCTTTAAAAACTATATAGCCCTATAATGATTTTTTTTTCAGACTCTCATACAGAGTCAAAACAACAGCATAGAAAGAATGCAAGGGAATATACTCCATTCTCATATCCTACCACTATTTTACATTCAATAAGGAGATCAACTAAGCTGGAAAAGACAAACAACTGAACTGACCCAGTCTTGCTCTGAAAGTCTGAGTAATGGTCTTCATAGGGCTGAGTAAATGGGCTTCCCAACTGGCTCAGCGGGTAAGAATCCGCCTGTAATACAGAAAACGTAGGAGATGCGGCGGGGTCCATCCCTGGAACAGGAAGCTCCCCTGGAGGAGGGCATGGCAACCCGCTGCAGTATTCGTGCCTGGAGAATCCCATGGACAGAGGAGCCTCACAGGTTACAGCCCATAGGGTCGCACAGAGTCGGACACGGGAAACGACTGAGTTGAATGATTAGGTCTAATTTCTTAAATATGAGGAAAAATGAAGTTCGAAAATAATTTTTTAAATCTTTCCATTTCCCCGACAAGATGAAAAGGCAGAAAAACTAGACTGTCCCTAGATTTGAGAACTGCTGGTCTTATCACCTGTTTAGAGTGGTTATGGTGTCTATGTAAAGAAGACTGTGTTTCAGATAAGAAGTTGGAGACTGGAGAATTGCTGAAAGACTTGGGCACATCCTTTAACTTCGGGAGCCTTAGTTACCTCACCTTAAAGGGGGAGTAATAACAATACTTGGAGGATGTCTGGGAAAAAATGGGGAAATGGTTGTGAAACATAAAATATTGGCTTAGTAAAAGATGTTACTAGGCGATTATGCTCATTTTCACTAAATGGGAAGACCTTCATAACATCTAAATGCAGTTTCTAGTCCTAATTGCATAAGAATGGTCCAGGGTGGAGAAAGATGGCTTATAAGAGTTTGTCTTGTTTCTCTGCCCCACCTCCCCTCACTCAAATAGGCTAGCAGCCTTTGATTTCAATATTTCAGATGTGCTGAAACAGTGAAATAGTGAGTGCCAGCCACCTGCCTCTAGCCCCTTTTGCCCTAGCTAACGTTTTAAAATATTTTTAATGAATATACATATGTATATTTAATGTTAAGGAAGGAGAAGAATTTAGGCGGGTGATGGAAGGGGTTGGTAGTTGGGATTTCTTTATTTTTGAATCTGACAGTCTGATTTTGTCTTCCTGTACCTATTCCCTTAAATCTTACGGCACTATTGGTTTTTCAGTTTCAGTGCGCCCCTGGGGACAGAGCAACCTGGCCTGCTTAAGATCATGCGAGAGTCCCAAAGCAGAAAGGGAAAAATGTTCACGCTTATCTACGTTATCAGGAGTGTGGTTTGCCTAGATTGCTCAGGGTCAGGTAGGTAAGATAACACTTGCCAGGTTTACAAAAGAGCGTCGGGAGGAAGATCCGGTCCTTGAGTGAGCCTCTGTGGATGGAGGAGGAAGGCAAACACCTTGGCAACTTGCCTGAGGTGGGGTAGCCAAGGGAGACCTTTTAGCCCCAGCCTCTCCACGAACTCGCCTCTGGCAGAGAACCTGAAGAGGCGCGGGGCCGCGCGGGGCAGCCTAGCTGGGCGGCCGGTCCCGGCAGGAGCTGGGCCATTTCTAGAGGAGTCCTCCGGTGGCGGAAGGATGTTCGGAGCCCAGGCAGCCAAAGCAGTGATCAAGCCGCAGCGAGAGACAGAGAGGGAGAGAGAGAGAGAGAGGGAGGGAGGGAGGCTCTCGGCTGCCTCTGCATCCTCCTCCCACTGCACTTTGGCCCACGCCCACGGGCGCCCCGCCCCCCTCGGGCTTATAGCCGGCGCCGGGCACCTCCGGACGCCTGGGAGCCGACGGCACGGCTGCCTGCTTGGCCTGGGAGCCCGGGCGCCGCCGCCTTAGTGGCGAAGTGAGGCGGCGGCTGCGCCCCGCATCATGGAGGGCAGCCTAGCTGCGACCCCAGCCCCAGCCCCGGTCGCCACCGACAGCCGCCGCCTCCCGCGCCGAGTCTGCCGGCTCTCGTCGCTGTTCTCAAGGTGCCGTCCCTTCCTCACCTCCAAGGCAATATGAAGGCGACCCGAGACCACGCGAGCGCTCCTTTCTGTACGCGCTTCAACCACTCCGACCAGGGCATCTGGGCGGCCGAGCGCGCCGTTGAGGCGCCAAACAACCTCACGCTGCCCCCGGAACCCAGCGAGGACTGCGGCTCGGTGTCCGTAGCCTTTTCGATGACCATGATGATCACCGGGTTCGTGGGCAACGCGCTGGCCATAACGCTCGTGTCGAAGAGCTACAGGCGCCGGGAGGGCAAGCGCAAGAAGTCGTTCCTGCTGTGCATCGGCTGGCTGGCGCTCACCGACATGGTCGGGCAGCTGCTCACCAGCCCGGTGGTCATCGTCCTCTACCTGTCCCACCAGCGCTGGGAGCAGCTCGACCCGTCGGGGAGGTTGTGCACCTTCTTCGGCCTGACCATGACCGTCTTTGGGCTCTCCTCGCTCTTCATTGCCAGCGCCATGGCCGTCGAGCGGGCTCTGGCCACCCGGGCGCCGCACTGGTACTCAAGCCACATGAAGACCAGCGTCACCCGCGCCGTGCTGCTAGGCGTATGGCTGGCCGTGCTCGCCTTCGCCCTGTTGCCGGTGCTGGGCGTAGGTCAGTATACTATCCAGTGGCCCGGGACTTGGTGCTTCATTAGCACCGGGCCTGGGGGCAACGGGACTAACTCCCGGCAAAACTGGGGCAACGTTTTCTTCGCTTCTGCCTTTGCCATACTGGGGCTCTCGGCGCTGGTGGTCACCTTCGCCTGCAATTTGGCCACCATTAAGGCCCTGGTGTCCCGCTGCAGGGCCAAGGCCACGGCGTCGCAGTCCAGCGCCCAGTGGGGCCGAATCACTACAGAGACGGCCATCCAGCTCATGGGGATCATGTGCGTGCTCTCGGTCTGCTGGTCGCCGTTGCTGGTAGGTAGTTCCAGGGCTTGGGGAGTTCGGGGTGGGCGCGTGCGCGCCGGCGGGCAGTGAAGACTTTGGGAAGTGACAGCACCTGCAGGGGCGTGTCTACAAGCAGAGAACTTTGGAGAGGGCTCTACCTGCGCTGTCTTGGTCTCGGCTTCAGAGCGTAGCTCCTCATTTACTTGCTGAGCACCTTCCAAGTGCAAGGCATCGCATTAGGCTCTGGCTGTGCACGCCTGGAGACCTCAGGGGTGCTCACATTCTAACCTGAGAGAGTAAGAGGATAGCCAGGTGTTCACTGCTGGTGCAGAAACTGGTTTCTCCCGGGAGTACTAGGAGCAGAATAGAATGGCGATGACAACTCTAGCCCGGTACTCTGGGTTTTCTCCTTATTTCAAATACCTCTCGCAAGTTGAATCGATTTTCACTCTGCAGAAGTACTTTACCGGCGGCCCGCTACCCCGCAGACAGGCACAACCTCTGAGCTAGTGCGCGTCCTCCCGCAGCAGCCGCCGCTCGCTTTGCTAGCAAGCAGAAGCGAGGCAGGAGAGTGAAGGGGCGTCTCGCCCTCCGCCAGCCTCCGTCCTTTGAAATTGCGCTGCGCCCTCTAGTAAGTGCTAGAACCCACGGTCATCCCGTGGGCCCCGAGGCCTACTAACTCCCTCGTACCAGCTTTTGCTTGTCCTTGTGATCACTGCACGGGGCTGATGGCAAGGCCCTTCCTGGGATAGGAAGTAGAGGTTTCTGCACTTACCAGCTCCTCATGGGGCCCACAGCCAGGGAGCAAGTGACGTTTCCACATGCTCCTTGTCTAACACCCGTTCTTACATCTTACTTTCCAGGTTTTCTTCCGCGGTCCTTTTAGCTCGACATTTGGTGTAAGTGCTATTTACTAATTCCTGATGAATGGTTGCTTTTTTAGGCCCCCAGCAACCTGGCTCAGTAAATATTCCTGCAAGAGCGATCTGGTCATTGTGACAAGGTTACAACAGATGACATATCAGACCTAGAAATTTATTAGACAGTTGTGAAAAACTCCTTGAATCTATGGCACAGTTTTCAGAAACCACCCACGTATAGGGTTTTTTTTTTTTTTTTTCTTCTTGTTTTAGTTTTTATCTGTATCTTGCAGCTTGCGGAATCCTAGTTCCCCCACTAGGGATCCAACCGGTGTCTCCTGCATTGGAATCTTCATGGCAGGACCATGGAAGTCCGGAGCTTTTCTTTTTTTAATTGTAATAGAATACACATGAAAATTCCTATTAGTTTACATTAACATTGTTGTACACCATGTACAATTTTAAAATCCTTGTACTTTTTAACAGAACCGTAGTTCCTTTTCTCCTCTCACCCCACCCCACCCCCACCACTACTGCATTTGACAACACCGATATTCCAGAATACTCTTGTTTAATTGTGTAGTAAGTATATTTAGAGCAGGAGTCTTGGCTTGGAATGGATCATAGATGGTGACAAGGAGAGTTATGTTGGGACCTCATAGCCCACAAATCTCTGTAAGGTTTCGGTTCTGCATTCCAGAAGCTAGAAGTCAGGCTGATGTCATCACCGTGGTTTATCAAGGCCAGCACCAATTTTAGACATATTTACTTCTACTGTGTGTAGGTAGCCAAATAGAAGAAAAAAAGAATTCTAAATAATAAGCACTTTACTATAATTGATAGTTAATGTAGCTTTAAAGGCAAACAGAGTATTTGAATTTTTCACAACAGTCATTTGGGTCCCACATATTTGAGTTCTATCACACTCTTTATATGTGTGCTCTATATATCCAAGGAAAAAGGTAAATCATATGAATAAAATGCTTACTCATACAGTTAACCAGACTTATAGTTGTTGCTTTCTTTTTAAGTAGAAGAGAAAATAAGCAGTGTGTTTTTTATTTCAAAACTGTGCTTCTAATATGATGGGCACAGTGGCCTTATGAAGACTTTAGATCAGTTCTGAAAACTGAAACCTGGGATCACCAAACTCATTCTTAAGAAACCCTGTATTTGGAATTCATCTTAATTTCAATTAATATTTGCATATAAACTTCATTGGTTTGCAGCATTTTATCAAAGTTTATTGGGTCAGTTCTCATAAAAACATTAAACAAATTCAACATGTGATCAAAGAAGAAATTCGTGGTTTTCAAAATAGATATTTTTTGAACTAAAGGAATTATTCTGTCTTCTGTTTTGTGTACCACTGAAGTTAAATCTCCAAATATCTTCAGAAAGATCTACAATTCAAAGTTGGAATTATTTTAAAGGAAAAAAAATGGCAAAACTGCTCCCTTAATAGTTTAGGGAATTATAAGAATGAAAACACTAGAATTTAGTGAACTGAAGTTTTAGTGTATTAATGCTGAAGTGAGAGGGTTTTTTTTTTTAATATGTTTTTCCTAATTATAAAATATAGATTCTCTGTTAGCTTTATAAAAAAATGGGCAAAAGGTACTAATCTAATTATTCAAAATTCTTACTTAAAAGGACTCTGAGTGTATCTTATCTTGGAGGACTAACGTGATGATAATAATGTTCAGTTGTCACTGCTGAAAAACTTAGCAGAGAATAGATACCATAATAAGAAAACATCCCAACTGCTGCAAATTCCTGCTGTGTAAATAGGAGCTGTTGCTCGGTTTATCTGGTTTAAATAGAGGTTTATCTATGGTGCAAACTAAAGCTTTTAAACTTTTTCCTCCAGAAGCTATACAATAGAAAATCTGAAATTAATTGAGAATACAGTGGGAAGTGATGTTACCATTGATAGATGACCTATGCTTCTTAGTCAATATAAAGCATCAAATTCTGTTGAAATCAGTCAATTGGCTCAGCAATGCAATCTGTTTGACTTATTATCATTAGATTTTTTATGAACTAACATCACCAACTTGACATAATAGCCAAGTTTCCAGAAGCAGGAATAACCTGAGGCTGTTGTTCAGAGGAAGCCATGACGACAGTTTGTACTTTTGTACACCTGGCACTCCTCAAACAGGTACAACAGCTACAATACTAATACTGTAAGGAACTAATACTGTAGCCATCTTAAAAATAGTAGACGAAAAGCTATCTGCACTGTGAAAAGAGATAATGAGGAACAGAGTTTCTCATCCACAACTTGGGAACTGTATAAAAGCAGCCTTAGGCACTTTGCCTTTAATCTTGAACCAGCAAATTCCCTGCTCAATAGCCACAGATGTGGGCAGAGATGCTTTAACTCAAGGAGGTATTTTTGCAACATAGATGTAGTGTTTTTTAAGTTTAAGGAATCACTGACATTTTTTGACATAGAAAATTTGCCTTAAATGCACTACATGTGAAAAATAGATGCAATAGGTTATTTTGCAGAAGTAATGGTGTTTTATAGTGTTATAAAAATAACAATATTAGAATATTGTTAAGAATATTAGAACCAGATTTCTAATTCAAGATATTTGACTCTGAGTTTATTTTTAATCTTTTTTCTGTTGTATTGATTTGTTTGTTTGACTTAGCTAAAAGCCAGCAATTCTAGTGCTAATCATAGTACTGGGGAAATTATATATCCTTTTAAAATGCAAAAGTAGAGCTAATAGATATCTAAGGTCTTTTTCCATGTGTTATGCTCAGTTTCTCTTATTTGGGAGAATCATGGTTTAAAGACACAGAATGAAAAATTTGAGGAGACTTCTTGGTCAATTGTACTTTTGTAAGAATGGGGTTTCCAGTAGTCATGTATGGATGTGAGAGTTGGACTATAAAGAAAGGGGGCAGTGCAAAAGAATTGATGCTTTTGAACTGTGGTGTTGGAGAAGACTCTTGAGAGTCCCTTGGAGTGCAAGAAGATCCAACAAGTCAATCCTAAAGGAAATCAGTCCTGAATATTCATTAGAAGGACTGAGGCTGAAGCTGAAACTCCAGTACTTTGGCCACCTGATGAGAACTGACTCATTGGAAAAGACCCTGATGCTGGGAAAGATTGAAGGCAGGAAGAGAAGGGGATGACAGAGGATGAGATGGGTGGCATCACCGACTCGATGGACATGAGTTTGAGCTAGCTCCAGGAGTTGGTGAAGGACAGGGAAGCCTGGTATGCTGCAGTCCATGGGGTCACTAAGAATCAGACACAACTGAGTGACTGAACTAAACTAAAGAGTGGGGGCTTCTGAGTGACTTGGGCTTTTGGACCCTATATGTAAGGAGATAGCAGATTATCTAAGTGATATATCCAGAAGCAAATATAACTTGAAGATTAATGAGATAAATCAGGGCTTAAAATGTAGGTTTTTGTATCTTGAGTTTATTAAAGAGAGCCAAGAATTAAACAAATTCTTAAGCTATCTTATTTGAAGACATTCAGATGGTCTAGAGTTGTAGCATACGTGTGACTCATTGGACTTTCTCCTTTGAAAAATCTGTAAAGGTCAGTAACTCAATTATGAAAGTTTCCATAGGATCATTTTTCTGGGAATTACACTCAGGAATATGCACTACAGGCATTTGTAACAGAGGATGATCGATGATTTGTCTAGGGGAGCTGAGAGGTGGTAGTGAGAGGTACTGGGTGTCATGTTCAATTTTCAGTCCTTGCCTTGCAGAGCTAGAAAGCAGGGAGAGAAGTTCTCCTTCAAACTCCTCACATACGGGTAGCACTTTTATAGTCCACCAGTGTGGCAATGGCACCCCACTCCAGTACTCTTGCTTGGAAAATACCATGGACAGAGGAGCCTGGTAGGCTGCAGTCCATGGGGTCGCTGAGAGTCGGACATGACTGAGCGGCTTCACTTTCGATTTCCACTTCCATGCATTGGAGAAGGAAATGGCAACCCACTCCAGTGTTCTTGCCTGGAGAATCCTAGGGATGGGGGAGCCTGGTGGGCTGCCGTCTATGGGGTCGCACAGAGTTGGACACGACTGAAGCGACTTAGCAGCAGCAGCAGCAGTGTTCTACATGCATCTCTTTCACACTTGGAAACTCTTGGAATCTACAACTGTAGCATGTCATATTCTGAATCCCTCTTTTCCCTCAATTCTTTATCATAGAAGTAAGTAAGTAGTTTGTATTTCAATTCCTGCCTTGCTTCTTGAGAATTATTAGATGGCCTCTTAAGTCCTTCTTTTCCCTAGAAAAATTCTAATTTTCAGAGATTAATGAGGGTAACCCAAGAAGGGGCCTTATTTTTCTTGGGGTTCCTCTTATATCTTGTCTCCTGAGTGTACATCAGCATTTAATGGTAAACATAGTAATTCATTCTTACACAGAAATGACAATTGGACACTGTGTGACTTTTTTAAATGAGAAGGATGCACACTCACGCATGTGCGCACACATATGGACACATATACACACACACGGAAATAACTGTGGAGTAGTAACTCTACTCCCTTTATTTGGAACACTTTGGTCTCCATTTTCCAGCTTTACACCTCACCCCTCAGCCATTCAGGACAGCTGCCAAGCAGTCACTGTCTTGGATTGGCTAAGGTCCCAAGTTAGCAGTGACTTTGTTAGAGGAACCTTCCTTGAGCCTCTTTAGGCTTGGTTGGGTGCTCCAGCTGTTTGGTCCCACAGCACTTACCTTGCAGATCTGGTGTCTTGATCTGAGTCACACTTTACTGAACATTCTGATTAACTGACCTCCTGAGGGCAGATATAGTAACTACCCAGTAAATTGTTCTTTTCCTAGGAACTATCATGATGACCAGCCATACACAATATGTCCGGTATAAGCCTATTGAGTGAATATCTGAGCACATAAATCAGAAGACAGGTTCTTGTCCCAGTGACATAACACAATCCTCTGTGTGACCTTAAACAGCTTGCTTGATATCTTTGTGAACACTTTTCTTTTTTTCCTGTAAAATAGGAATAAAAACACCAACTTAACTTATTTCACAAGATTGTAATAAAAAGCAAAATAAATGTATGTGAAAATAGTTGAGACTATTTCTTCCATATTAAGAATACTACTATGATGTTTTATAGATGACAGTGTTGACTTCTTGTCTTCAGATAGACCTTTCTCCCAGGAAACTGGAGAAAAGAGAGACATGATGTTTCACAGCTTGATTAGTTAAAATTAACTGGTGGGGAAAGGTGGTGGAGAATGTAACTTTTCAGAAAAAAAATTAAGAAAACGGGCAAATAAATATTGTAAGATAAATATTTGTAAATCTTTGCAAGGTATAGTAATTCATCCCTGCTCCCTGCCTCCGTCACCATCACCATTCTCTCAGCTCTGGGATGCTTTCCCCCTCACAACTGCCAGTTAACTCTCAAAACCTAAAACATGCTGGATTCCACCTCTCCTACCCTTGAACTTGGAGAAGTACCCACCACCTCGTGCTCTGAAGAACTCTGTCTAGAATATGTCCCTTGTCTTTCCAGTCAGGGACTCCATATGCTCAGACCCATCCTCATGTAAATGAGTCGAATTAATTGTGCATTTAGTTGCTATCCTAAGTCAAATCATTCTGCAGATCTCTTAAGGCTAGAGCCTGTGCCTTGGTTGTCCTCATCTCTTCACAGGTGATCCACAGTGTTGGGGCTGCACAGATTCTCCACCACTGACTCACAGTCCAGAACTGAGTTTACATGAGCATGAGAAACACACAGTTGTAAACTGCCTCACAGTTAGTCTAGGTCCGGACAAGGCATTAATATTATTTGTAGTCTGCAAATAACACAAAGTGTAATTTTCCCATCCAGTAGCCCTCCTAGAATTCTCTTTGGCATCATTTATAAGAAGAACATTTCAGCATCTGGTCTGGTCACCTATTCAAAATCAGTATTTTATTTTACTGTTGCTGATTTTTATGATAGGTGTTTGAGGACTATAAACCTAAAAATGAAAGATGGTGGCAGAGATAGAAGAGGAGGCTTGATTTTTCTCACTTTAATTCTGTTGAAAAGAAATTAGGTACTAATTTAGGTAAGAGTCACATCATATAGTGAAGTGAAAGTCGCTCAGTCATGTCCAACTCTTTGTGACCCCATGGACTATACAGTCCATAGAATTCTCCAGGCCAGAATACTGTAAGTGGGTAGCCTTTCCCTTCTCCAGGGGATGTTCTCAACCCAGGGATCAAACCCAGGTCTCATGCACTGCAGGCAGATTCTTTACCAGCTGAGCCACAAGGGAACCTCAAGAGTCATATCATATAAGTACAGGATAAATTTTACACCAAACAAGATTTTTACAAATTTTGGTAATACAAAGACAGAAGGCCAAGTTGGAGCTGGAAGTATACTTATTTTAAGCAATTTTTTTAGTTAAAAAAAAAAAATATATATATATATTTGACTGTGCTAGGTCTTAGTTGTGGCATGTGGGATCTAGTTCCCTGAACAGGAATGGAACCTGGCCCCCCTGGATAGGGAGCACAGAGTCTTAGCCACAGGGTCACCAGGGAAGTTTCCTATTTTAAGCAATTATTGATCTAATAAAAATCAAATATAATTTTAAGAACGTACTTTTCACTAATCCTTTATTTCCTTTAAGTAGATTTGATCTTTTTGTTCCTCTTTCTGAATATTCAGTGTGTTATTTTCTATGCTTGAGAACATGCTGCTGTTGGTATGACTCATGAGCACTTGGAAAAAGAAGTATGCTGTTAATGTTGAAAATACTGAAAGAGAGATTCTAAAAAATACGGTGTGTTTTGAAGAATTCACCAGTCCAATAAAGTGGAGCTTTCATTGTGGTCTTGGTATACGAAATTTCCCTGATAACGTTCTACCACTTTGGGTCAAGTAGAGCACACATATCCGCATTTCCCTAATTAATCCAGTGCCTTGGCAGTCAAAGGCACAAACAGCAGTCAGTGATTAAGTGACCTCTGCCTCTGTTTCATAAGAACAAGAGAAAGCTATTGAAGAGCAGATGGGGGCTAGAGAGAGCAAAAGGCACAGAGCCCACGGTTCTCGTCTTGGCTTTTCTACCAAAGGATAAAAGTCATCCTATCTTTCTGGTTTTCCCTTTCCTCGTGAGTAAAATAAAAACACTTATCACTCTAAACTTCTTTTCCGTTCTGACTTCCTGTGGCTCAAAATAGATAAAATCATCCCTTTTAGACATACCATATTAGGTATGTGGGGGGGGGGGGAATACCCAAAAAGTCTTAAGAAGAACCATAGAAATGTATACAAATGAACAGATCATGCATTCTGTTATATAATTATTCTGTAAACATGTATTGAGTGCTTGCTTCGTGTCTGCCTCTCTGGTGATACAGTGATGACAGGGTAAGGTTGAAGATATTGAGCAGTTACCTGGCTCTAAGGGGCAGTCTTCATGTCATGTTCCACATGAAGGACAGTCCTTGTGGAGCCGGGTGCCATCTGTGCTCTACTTGGTAGCCCTGAGTGTAAGCCAAACACACATGCTAGCTTCTTCCATGAAACTTTCAATCTACTAAGGTAGACCCACAGAGAATAAACCATTGATCCAGTAAACAAATGTAACCAGTCTGGTGGGTCATCACCCTGGGTGCCTTCACTGCCACATGG
This sequence comes from Bubalus kerabau, assembly GCF_029407905.1. Classification (NCBI taxonomy): domain Eukaryota; kingdom Metazoa; phylum Chordata; class Mammalia; order Artiodactyla; family Bovidae; genus Bubalus; species Bubalus kerabau. Next base: position 74,636,275 of record NC_073629.1, read on the forward strand.
TGCAGCTGCTGCAGGTTGATCTTGTCTGGGCTGAAGAGCGGTGCTGGTCCACTGCCCCCGTGAAGCCCTCATGGAGCATGTCCCTGCCCAGGCTGCAGTGGGTCTGTGCTTGGGCGCCATTGTTAGGAGTCACATTCATGCACACCCTCTAACTTCAGTCATGAAGCTCAGCAGCAGTTTTCTGAAGCACAACCACTGTACTAGAATTAAGGACACAGAGAGCAGCTGGCCCCTGGCCACATACTGCCTGGAACCTCCTTCTGGGGTCCTTAGGCTCTGGGTTGTACTCAGATGACTTTCTCACAAGTTTGTCTTTCTCTTCCAGTAAATTTTCTTTTAAGACATTCCATGTCTTCTCCTTCTACTGAATGCAGCCAAAGTTGTTCTCTACTAAGTTTCTTGGCTTCAGATATTGGGAGAGGAGGTTAGATTTCTCTGCCTTTTTTTTCCTCCAGAAAATATGATAAATATGATGGTCTACTTCTTCCCAGGTAACCAGCAATTTATACCGGGGGTGTTGTATGGCTTTCCTTTGTTGTACCACACAACTCTCTGCTATGAAAACCAACTCAGTCAACATTTACCAAAGTGAATGTTTCTTATTTCTGTAATACCTGCTCCAATGTGACTTGCTCTGCCCACCTGAACAGGGAAGAGCGGGGCAGCTTCTGGCATCCCCCTACATACATCATGAAAACAATGCATGTGTGTATGAAGTCACTTCAGTTATGTCTAGCTCTTTGCGACTCTGTGGACTGTAGTCCTCTAGACTCTTCTGCCCATGGAATTTTCTAGGCAAGAATACTGGAGTAGGTTGCCATTTCCTTCTCCAGGGTATCTTCCCAAACCAGGGATCAAACCGGTATCTCTTATGTCACCTGCATTGGCAGGCAGGTTCTTTACCACTGGGAAGCCCACATTAAAACAATGGACGTGTTATAAAGGCAAGAAAAAGGTGCTTTGGCAAAGTGTCAAGGAGGACCTTCTTGTGATGCATTGGTGAATGTGTGGGTGGTTAAAGAGGATCTCCCTAAGAAAACATCATTTATGGGGAATCTTGGAAGTCGGTACATTGAGGAAGAAAGAGCAACTTGTGAAACTCAGTGTAGGAAAGAGCTGAAAGCATTTGAGGAACTTAAAGAGTGCCAGAGGGGTACATTAGCATGAATAAAAGGAACAGTAGCTTTAAGGTAAAGCTAGGAAGGGAGGCAGGGCCAGACCATGCAGAACCTTGTCATTTTTTTGGGGAGTTTATAGATTTTTATCTTAAGTGTCTTGGAAAACAACCAGCTTTGAGTGAGGGAGTGATTTGATCTGCTTTGTGTATTAAGAAGATTCAAGCTGCCTTATGAATTAGAAAAGATATCACAGCCCTTGAGTACTGAGATCAGATGGAGATGTAGAGACATTAATTTAAAAAAATTTTTTTTCCTTAAATGTTGCTTTAAAAGGAGAGACAAAGCTTGGCATAGAATTGACAGTGGGAGTGGAAGTCTGTGCAGAAGCACAGGGAAAAATTGAGCCAGGTGTGTTAGGATTGGTAAGCAAATATGTTTTTGTTGAAGTATGTTTGAGAATGTCAAGAAATATTATGAGTCAAGTAAGGACTGAGGAGTAAAGAAGGAAGGAGTGCACTGGTAGATTGCCTTGAAGATTAGAAATAAGAATTTGCATTTCATCTTGGGCAAGTTGTATTGCTTGTCTATACTTCTGTTCCATATTTGTAAAAGAAGAGGGTTGACCTTATAAAATTTCTTGATTTATAAAGGGTCATTTAGTAAAATAACTCATCTAATGTTTGATCTATTTCTAGAATATTCTTGGTGAAATTTTCCATTTTGTTTGAATACTTTTACTTATTGGAAATTTATTGCTTTTTAAGGGGCACAAAGAATTTTCTTAGAGTTTCTTTCTCTCTCTCTTTCTCTCCCTTCCTGCCTCCTTCCCTCTCTTTCTTCCTTTCTCTTTTACGGTCAAACATAGTACTAATAATATATGTAAAACACTTAAACACCATATCACACTTAATAAGCACTTAATAACTGGGCTTCCCCAGTAGCTTAGCAGTAAAAGAATCTGCCTGTAATGTAGGAGCTACAGGACACACAGGTTCGTTCCCTGGGTGGGGAAGATCCCCTGGAGGAGGGCATGGCAAACCACTCCGGTATGCTTGCCTGGAGAATCCCATGGACAGAGAAGCCTTGCGGGCTACAGCCTATAGGGTTGCCAAGAGTCAGATACGACTGAAGCAACAAAGCATGTGTGCACACACGCATACTGGTTGAACTGAAGTGTTGCTAATTCTAGTTCTTGGTTTATGTGGAACAATACTAAATTTAATTAGAGATATCTTTTATGTTTCATGGAGAAGGAAATGTTAACCCACTCCAGTATCCTTTCCTGGAAAACCCCATGGACAGAGGAGCCTGGCAGGCTACAGTCCATGGGGTCACAAAGAGTCAGATACAGCTGAGCAACTTCACTTTCACTTTCGTGTCACTTTATTTTTAAAGTTATATGACACTATACTTCTCAATTAAGTATCAAGGAGTTCTACTAAATCTTTGTAAATAAACAGTAAAATAATGTGAAATTATCTTGACAACGTCAGGGACAGGAGCCATGATGTATTAATTCATTTAAGTGACACTTACTGTCAGTTGTGTGCAAGACACTGTACTACAACCTGATAGAGCAATGGCACAGTCCTTGTCCTTAAGGAATATGTTGTTTACTGAATGATTTCCTGGAGAAACTTGAGGTTGTGACTCAAAGAAGCAATGTTATTTTTCTTTATCAATTATGAATATAGGAAAAAAAGTTGGGACCATTCAGAATTTATTTACCTACTCATGTGTTCAGTGATTGTTTACTGAGTACCTACTATGTGTCAGACACAGTTCTGGGTGCTGGAAATATAGCAATGAAATAAGCAGACTAGCTTCCTGCTCTCAGCAAACATGCATTCTAGGGGAAGGAGAAAGTCAATAAATTAGATGAGAAGTCAGATTGTGGTAAATACTGTTAAGAAAATAAAGCATGTGATGTGATAGAGGAAGACTGGGAAACTTTTGTAGATGGAAACATCAGAGAAAGGTGCCTCTTAAATGAGAGGTAATATTTAAGCGGATATCTGAGGGAAAGGAAAGAACCAGGTATGAATGATCTCCAGGAAGAATATTCTAGGTCAAGGAAACAGCAAAGGCCCTCACTTGGTAAGCTCAAGGGGTAGAAAGAAGTCCTGTGTGGCTGAAGTGAGGTGGGTGTGGAGAGAGTAAGAGTCTGTGAATTGAGGTAGAGACAGTGTGGGGGCCCAGATTGTGTGAGGCCCTGCGGATGAGTTTTGATACTATTTTAAGAAAACACTAGAAGATTTGAAGCAAGGGGAGTGACATTATTGGATTTATGTCTTTAAAAGATTCTTCTCGAAGCTGTGTGAAGACTGGGTTGCAGAAGGGCCAGAGTGGGAGTAGGGATACCAAGTAGAAGGTATTGAAACTGTCCTGATGGGGAACAATGACAGCTGAGGTGGAGCTGGAGTGGAGAAGTGAATATATTCACACAGAGTGTTTTGGAGATAGACTTTACAAGACCTTCTGCAATTTCTCTAATCCTTGTCCTCTGACTCTGACAGGAAGTAAGGTCCCATCTTCCTCTCTGAGCCTCTGGTAAGGAAATGGCTATCTGTCCACAAATGACTTTCCATCTAGTTCCTTAAGGTGGAAGTGACTACTCCGAGCTAGTAATGGGCAGATTTAGAATTAAGTTCTATCTAATGGGAGCTATTTTTTTGTTCTGAGATGTGAATTGGAATAGTCAGAGAGAAAGGGAAATAAGCAAAGTTTGCTTGTGAAATAGTAGGATGTTATAAGACTCATCATCCCTGAAGAAGATCCAGACCAAGCTAAAGCAAGCTAGTTTAAGGGGGAAAAAGGGAAAGGGGAGGTGAATTTCTTGGTTCATATAAATTGCTGGTGGTGCCAAGAGTGGAGGTGACCCTGTGGAAGACAAAGCCAGGACTCTCTGTATCTTTCACTTTGACTTCTTGCCTGTGTCAGAATCTCCAATTCAGGCTCTGTTTCTAAGGAACTAACCTTGGACATACTCTTGCAGCTCACTGGCCAGGTTCCATGTACTTTTGGTACATAGGTTTATATTTACAGTCTGCATGAAAGGGTTTAATTTTGCTATTTAAAATAATTTTTAAATTAGCTTTATTTCTGGTTGTCCTGGGTCTGTGTTGTTGCACGGGCTTTTCTCTAGTTGTGGTGAGCAGGGACTACTCTCTAGTTGCAGTGCGCAGGCTTCTCATTGTGATGGCTTCTCTTGTCGCAGAACACAGGCTCTAGGGCACATGGGCTCAGAAGTTGCAGCTCTCGGGCTCTAGAGCTCAGACTTAATAGTTGTGGCGCACAGGCTTAGCCACTCCACGTCATGTGGGATCTTCTCTTCCCTGATCAGGCATTGAACCCATGTCTCCCGCAATGGCAGGTTGTTTCTCCACCACTGAGCCACCAAGGAAGCCTTAATTTTGCTTTTATAGCAATACAGTATTTCAGTGACTATGAAGCACTGTTTCAACAAAATTTTTCCTCCCTCCCTCCTTTTTCTTTGCTATTTATTTATTTAGCAAATATAAGAAAGAGTTATATGCCACATAAAGTTTCAGGACTCCACTTCATCTTCAAAGACATTGTGAGTTTTGTTAAATTACAATTAAGGATTTAGACTTAGAGAATTGTCCAGAAGTGAGTTGGGTATAGCTTGAGGTTTCCAGTGGGACAGAAGTAGGTATATAAGTTTCTGAAAGCTCACAAATACGCCATCAGCACTACAGAGAGGCAACAAGAAAAGGAAAAAAGAAATTTTTCTTGATTTTCCCATAAAGGATGAATTGCAGTCTGGGTTTAATGCTAATCTGTCAACTTTCGGTATAAACCATTGGATGTACTAATGACTAACATTCTGGGTGGCATATTTTTAATTCATTTAATGGTAATAATTTCCTCAAGTATAGATTAAGGATTTGCCTAGATCCACAAGATAAGTTTCTTAACTTCTTCAATTTTGTTCTATAAAAAATATTAGGGGATGTCTTGATTTTTTTTCCTCTTGCATCTCTTTCTTATTAAATCGTGCTGTAGGTCAACTTCAGGAAGCATGAGAATACCCTCTGACTTCAGAGCTCTAGTCTTCTCCTTCAACTTAATATTTGGTTGCAAACAATAGAGTCTAACACTAAACACAAAGGGCATATGTGAAAAAGGATACTGGGGGCTCACAGTGTCCATAGAAAGCTGGCAGCTTTAGAAGATAGGCAGGACACAGGCTGTTCTAGATGCTGAGCATCAGGCCAAGATCCTACTGCAAAAGAGTTTCTGTTGCTCTTTGTGTCCTGGGAGCAAACCTGACTGCTTTAGCTTGGGTTTTTTGCCTCCTGGCCAAATAAAGATGTTACTAGCAGAAGGATCAGGCAACTGCAGCAACTTGTTTTGAAGTAGGACCTGTTAGTGAGAGGTAAGTGCTAGGATTTCTCTCCCACCTAGAATACATCGGAGAAGGCAATGGCAACCCACTACAGTACTCTTGCCTGGAAAGTCCCATGGATGGAGGAGCCTGGTGGGCTGCAGTCCATGGGGTCGTGAAGAGTCGGACACGACTGAACAACTTCACTTTCACTTTTCTCTTTCATGCATTGGAGAAGGAAATGGCAACCCACTCCAGTGTTCTTACCTGGAGAATCCCAGGGACGGGGGAGCCTGGTGGGCTGCCGTCTATGGGGTCGCACAGAGTCAGACACAACTGAAACGACTTAGCAGCAGAATACATAGAAAAAGTTTTTCAAAATTGGGGTATTAATAACAAAAGATGGGGGTTCGTTTTAACATTTAAATCATCCTTAGAAACATTTTGATAGTAAAGTTGTATCTTTTAAGTCCTGTGTGTGTGTGTTCATGTCACTTTTTGAGGAGTTGGAATGGCAGTGAGACTAATGGAGAGGAAGTTGAAAAGATCCACAAAACAAAAGGACATACTTATTGAAAGCCTACTACATGCAAGCACTTGCTGCTGCTGCTGCTAAGTCGCTTCAGTCGTGTCTGACTCTGTGTGACCACATAGACAGTAGCCCACCAGACTCCCCCGTCCCTGGGATTCTCCAGGCAAGAACACTGGAGTGGGTTGCCATTTCCTTCTCCAATGCATGAAAGTGAAAAGTGAAAGTGAAGTCATGTCCGACTCCTAGTGACCCCATGGACTGCAGCTCACCAGGCTCCTCCATCCATGGGAGTCTCCAGGCAAGAGTACTGGAGTGGGGTGCCATTGCCTTCTCCTGCAAGCACTTGAGAATTACTTTATTATCTAATTTAATTGGCACAAGTTTATCAGTTTGGTATTTTTTTATCCCCATCTTTCAGTTGTACAAACTATACTTTAAACAATTGGAAAACTTTCCCCAGTCCTACCCCTAGAAATTAGTAGGTTAGATTTTTTTATGCTGTAATAATCTCTTTCACATTCATTGTCTCTTCTTATTAGCCTACTGGTGGCTCAGATGGTAAAGAATCTGCCTGCAGTGGAGCAGACCTGTATTCAGTCCCTGGGTCAGAAAGATCTCCTAGAGAAGGAAATGGCTACCCACTCCAGTAGTCTTGCCTGGAAATTTCCATGGACAGAGGAGCCTGTCAGGCTACAGTCCATGGGATCGCAAAGAGTCAGACACGACAGGACTGAACAACTAACACACAAAATATTTTCAGGTTACTTCACTGAAAATGTCACACACAAAAAGAACAGATTGATTGAGAGTGGTCAATGATCATGGAAACTGTCTGGGTCACATAATTATAGTGATTAAAGGTTTCCTGCAATATCTTTGTTGATTCATTAATTGATTGCCCTTCTTAAGAGCTTGGGTTTCTAGAGAACATACTGTGAAAATCCCCGTGGAAGTGACAAAAATTTTGATCTATAGCAAACTATTAAAGGATTCCATTCAACACAGCGTCTACAATTTAGGAGGCTTTT